>NC_089647.1:9557500-10182500 GCF_037042795.1 Molothrus aeneus
ACTATCTACTCAAAGCAAAACCTTTTGACAAAGAAAGCTGAACTACTACTGAAAGTATACTACCACATAGTGTTGGAAAATCTATACAGTAATAATGGAAAAAAGGGAGAGAGGAGAGGAGAGGAGGCTCCCTCCAAAAAAAGCCAAACCCAAACAGTAGAAAGGATCACAAACTGTATCTCTTGCTATAAAACACAAAACTGGTTTACATTTCTGTTTTCCTGACATTTTCTGCAATAGCCAAAAAACGAGGTTCATTGGTGAGTAATGATAATCACCCTCAGGTTCTAAAACACATCCAGAAGTATGAACTGTGTTTCAAATTTTTTAATTACCACGGCTTCTCTGCACCTTAGTGTGTATTTTACATTTCTTTTATGAAATACCAATTCTTCCACCTCAGTACTTAACTGTCAGAGGAATTTAGCATCACCACTGAAACCACGTCTGCTCAAGGCCACACACCAGCCTCGCTGGTGTCCTCCCCAGCAATACACTCTTTCACAGCTGCTAGAGACTTCTACATGAACACAGGGACAAACACATCCCATTCTGCTTCATTCTTTACAATTCTTTATATTCCTGACTATTTAGAAGTTCTCAAGCTTCCCAACCCACACAGTACTAAAAACTTCTATAAAGGGAGATCGTCCTCAATTCAGCCCAAATCATGACTAGAGGGGCTGCCTGTGATCAGAGGATGCTCTGACAAATTACTACCCAAAATTTCCTTTACTTTTGAAACACTGATTTGATTTCTGTTGTCTTTATCGTTTGTATAGATTTCTTCCGTTGAGATTTGTACTTATTGCTGATTTCAGACTCTGTGAAACGGCATATCTGCCAGAGACTTTTGAAATTGTTTTAGAAATAAGGGGGAAAAAAGAGAGAAAGGGAAGGAAAGAGAAAAGAATGAATGGGGGGGGAAAAGGAGAAAGCTAGTCTGGGTATTTTCCCAATTCTTATTTAAAACAGTAAGGATCACCTGTTCAAAGTCCCCAATCCCCACCCCCTAATGAGAGCTGTTAGTAACAAGAAGTGGCCCAGCCCACCCCCTGACGTCTTTAATTGACTTCCTGGCGAGTGTTATCAAGAGGCACTGAAGCAGTGCTAATGGTGCCTGCAGATTGCTCACACATGGCATGGCTGGCATTCCTTGGGCCTTAAAAGGGCTAATAGGAGAGTGTAATCTCCACTCAGCATGGAAGCAAAGACCACGAGTGATCTGGAAAACACAAGTAATTAGAAAGTATTCTTCCCCAGATGGAAGGGAGGTGGGAAATGAAGATAAAGCTGGTACCCAACCATGGAATCTGCTATGATGGAATTTCCTAAGCACAATAGTGCATTATTTCAAGGCGTGTGACAGTTAATACTGAAAGGAATAAGCCCATCTCACATAGAAATGGGAGCTTCTAGTTTTTACCTGTGACTGAACGCTTTCACAGCGAGATCTACAATGGTAGTCACAGAGAGGGGGAGCTTTTAAGACTTTCTTTTCCATCAGCATTTCTCCAATAACTCCAATAACATCATATTTGAACATCATATTTTTTACTAACATTGGCAACCGTTGAAAATCTAAAATATTTTCATACTTGAGACTCTGAAGCACTTCATAAACTCTGTAATAGCCTCACTGATGACTAAGAAGAATGAAGAAATATTCAAATGTTGCTTCACTAAAATAAAATTGTACAGAATATATTTAAAACATTCAGAAATACTACCTGTGAATCCAAAGCAGGCATTGCAATGCTGCTAATTCAGGTTGCAGTGGGAAATTTGATGATTACTGCAAAAAACCTACAAAATGTCTTTACATTAATTTTCACTATGCAACAGACATATTTTTACCCTCTAGGAACTCCTAAAATATGTTTAATAATTAAAGTACTTTTAAAACAACATTTCAAAAATATTTTTAAGGAAGATTAGGAAAAATAGAAAATCAGCTGTGATTTCAACTTGATTGCCCCGCTGTATAAAAAGGCAGGATGCTGTCACAGGTATCTATTTAAACATTTACCATAAAAAAAAAAGCCAAGTAAAGCAGCCTAAATTTGACTTTTATGTGAAAGAAACTAAAGATATTGTGGGCACGATGTCTTTATTTAGCTGCAGAGTGGCTGATAGCATAGAAACACACATTGATAAAGCTGGACCTCCCTGATGGAAAACATTGCCCCTACCTTATTTGAATTGTTGGGCATTGTTAATGAAACAGGGAGAATGGTGGAGATTTGGTAGATATAACTTACTTGGCTTGACAAAGGCCTGTGATAAGATTCTTGACAAGAAACTATTAAGGAAAACAAATAACCACAGGGTAAGAGGTAAATTCTTGTTGTGGATTAAATATTAGCTAAGTGAGAGGAAACAAAGAGTGGTAATTAATGGCTGCTTCTCCAAGTAGAGAGAAGTTAAGAGCTGGGTACCTCAGGGATCTGAAACAGGACAGGTGTTCAATACATACAATTAATGGGTTCAAAGTGAAAATACATTGAAAGTAAAAGCAAAGCAGGGAACAACTCAAAACTGTACTCCAAAGGATAAATATTGCAGACATCTAAGGAGCTCAGGATCCATACAAGGATCCATAGAATTTGAGATACAATACTGAAACAGCAGGCAACATTTAATTTTATACAAAGATGAAGGTATATACATTTGGGAGGGTTACTGAAGGTCACCTATGTGCTCCAAATACATTTGGAACAACAATCTAACTGGAGATAAAGGGGTGAAAAATTCAGGAAACATAAAAACTGTGAACTGTGGCAGTATGACTTGCAGTCAATTTAGATTATTTCTGAACTCCAAAATAGTATTTTACAATTGACACACAAAATTTTGATTTTTTTTTTTGTTCAAATACTTCTGCATTTTCCCAGCCTAATCACTATACTAAAATAAGAACTTTTCACAGCATTTTATTTTCAATAAATACAGTTCAACCAGCTGTGTTCATCCTTATGCCTAGCATTACCAAAAGTGCCATACAATTATCAACATCTGTTAGAAGTGCTTTCCAAATGTGATTCCAAAAACATGTACTTCTGTCTCCTGCCTTGAATCCAAATATAGAAAGAATAAAAAGCAGCACAAACAAAGAATCTGTCAAATACCAGCTGCAATTGCAGGGCACAGCTACAGAGACACATTAAAACTGAGTGTGATCCACCCCAAGTATTTACATCAGTCTCATCCAGCAGGCCCAGGCAACTCTACAGTCAGGATAAACTACGTGAGTTTTAGCACTCAGTAGCAGCCCTGGAGTATTTGCCAGGAATCCTGGGAGAGTTTACATCATGTTGCAGCCATCAACTAAAGCCTTTGTCATGCAGACATACTCAAAGAGGACAGCTGGACTGAGGCTGTTTGTTTAAAAATTAGTGTAGACAGTTAATGAAGTTCAAGTACCAAGTGGGCAGAACATCCAACTGGCAATGCTAATAACTTTTTTGATTAACATTTCAGTCTTATGGCTACTTGGACTGATGACCAAAGCTTGATCTGAGCAGGTTTTCATCTACCCTTCTCCCAAAATACATTACTAAATATTCACTCATTTAAAAAAACGGTACTATCCTGTTCCTTAAACCAGAATAAATGCATGATTTCCCCACTGCACCTCTCTATAGTCATACAAGTAATCCTGACAGTACCCTTACCCATGCAGTAATCTCAAAATAAGAGTTTGGAAAGACTCAGTTAGATTGGCAGCACTGATCAGATGTGGTCATGCAAAAAACCTGCTTGTTTTATGTGCCCAAGGAAAGTATATGAAAGAGCAGAGCTCTTCCTAAAGCAAGACTGGCAATGCTCTCCAGCTGTCTCCTCAACATGGAGCACTGCCTAAGACTTGATTTAAAACATACGTAAAAAAAAAAAAATTCTATTTAGTTCTTTTCCAAAGAAAGCTCCCCCTTCAGAAATTATAGATCCAGTTATATATGTTTCAATAAAAATTAAAATTCAGCCATTTTCCATCCATTTGGGTTACCCTAATTGCCTCTGGTATTTCAGTGCTCATGTACTCTTCCTTCCCACTGCCCCATTTCCATGCCTGAGGACATAACTCCATGCTCTAACCTTCATTGCAGGCTAGCCTTACTACTACTCTGCTCTCTATTACAATCTGTGCACCCAAAATTCCAGTGAAGTGGAATTCAACTGAGCCCTCCATCACTTGGATCCTAGGCCAGAGCCTGCTTGCACATAGCAAGCTCATCTGTGTTTTCCACTGCTCTGGCAGTGCTGTGTCACCTCCACTTGCTGTTCCCTATGGAGAAGGGTGGCCATGCTCAGGAAGAGGCAGGCACAGGGCAGAGATCCAGGCTTGGATCTCCTCCATTCCTCTCCTGCACCAAGGGCTCAGAGTGGATGCTGAACCGTTCAGAAGGCACAAAGAGCTTGGGAAGAATGGGGAAGGAGAACAGAGAGAGACCTGGGTGAGAAGAGAAGCAAAGGAGGCAGAGGCAGACTCTTCAAGATGGCATGATCTTCAACCTTTCTTGAAAAGGCTGATTTAATGAGCTAGTGACAATGTGAAAGTGGAGAAAATCAATCCCAGTTTTGTCTAGGTTCATATGTGAACACAGTGGGAACAGTATCTGCTGCCCTGGGGTGATCCATTTATACAGGAATGAAGAATCAACATGTATGTTTGTACAGAGTATTTCCAATTAGCTTAACACATCACCTTCCTAGTATTTTTTTCTTAATGTTTTTGAAATGAAATATTTAAATACCTTCTTTTTTTTCTTGTATGGTTTAGCAAATACTATTTTTGCAGTTTCCAATGGAGCTTGAAATGAATATTTTTTTCTTTCTGATATTTAACTGTTTCAGTTGCATGACTGGCTCTGAGTATGTTAATTGTATATTATTTCTGGTTACTTTAAAGAAACACATAATCTTTTGTATCTTACCTTTTTTATCACAAGGGCCTTTGACGATAGACTACTGATTGTCTCTTGTTCTTCTTGAGAATTCTTTCTACATTTCTAGTAAAATCATTCATACATCATAATATCCACTTTGCCCTTGAGAAATCTCCAGGGAAAAAGAAAAAATAACAGCAAATGAAAAGATAGAGAGCTATTGTAGATTTTTGGGGTAAGGAAACACCTGTTTCAACACTTACTAAAACTTGACATAAAGAGAAAATACCCTTAGCCTTGCTTTACATCACTATTTAGTTTTCTTATCTACCTGTAACGACCTATTTAATTAAACTCTTAGCTGTAAACAAATAGCTTTCTGCATGATGAGCCAGTACTGTGAAATTCAATGCGAGAGGCATTCAGTCTCTATTTTTGAGAACTCATAAATAGTAAAAATAACTTTAAAAAAAACCATTATAATTAAAAGTTACAAACTCATAAATTTTAGCATTTCATTTCAAGTTCCTTGCCACTACCTAAAAGATTTTAAGCCTGCCTAAATAGGTAGTCTGAGATGCTTTGTATCAAGCAGCTGAGTCAGCAATTACCATGCTCACAAAATATGACAGAACAATTGATTACTGCCTCTTTTTTTTTTGTGCCTTCCAGATAACTGTTTTCCTTTGAAGTCAGAGGCCAAGAGATAAAACATCTGTTATCCTCCAAAGCACTCTTTTTAACTGGGGGTGTTCCCATGGCCAAGGAAACAGTGCTGTAATTACTGTTTTGTTCCTAATAATTAGAAAATTGTTGAATCAATGATGTAAGTATAGAAAAGCTTTTCAGCATGTACAGATATGCAGAAGTACATTGGATTTATTCACTTTTGTGCTCATTTTGCAGGAGTGAACAGCAGTGAGCTAAAACCAGTCAAACCTACACTGATGTGTGTTGATGTTAACACTGGAAGGTGTTGTCCAACTAAGTAAAATAATGCACAGTGGACTAACAGCACTTAATTTATCAGAGAAGGCACACAATTTTCCTCTTACTAAACTGAAATACAGTAGCGTTGGACCAAAAGCAGAGGAACAATCCTTTATAAAAGGAACACAAGCTCAAAGGAGAAAAGGGCACAGGAACTTTGTGTGTGTGCTTTGTTCTCTTAAGCAAGACACAGGGATGTTCTGCATATTAGGCCACATGTGACATGAAATTTTGTTGTATATGGAGGAAAAGTATAATTTCCATTGCACAAAAACACTTGAAACCTGTCTTCTCTAGCCATCAGAAAAGAGAGCATTAAAGGCACAGAACAAATGGGAAGAAAAAAAAAATAATGGTTGACTAAACACATCCAGAGAAAAATTTAAAATTTATTCTTTGCCAACTGTCACCCCACTAAGGGATTTGAGACGCTTGAGTTTTCTCCATCTGTATAAAAGATGCTCCCCTGCACCTAGGTCACAACTCCTGAGACACTGAGTCTGTAGGTATACCTGGTACATCTTGTAATCAGACCTGCCAGCCTCCTGAGAAATACATATTAAATAAATATGGATTCTCTTTATTCCTTTCTTCCTTTCTCCTTTTTTCCCCCTTCTTTTCAGCATTCAGTGCTCCCTGGAGATCCCAGGCAGGATGGAAGCAGTGTTCAAACTGCTACAGTGCTCCCTTCATTTCATCCCTTCACCTTGTAACTTGAACACAGCTGCCTGGATGTGCAGCCATGTAATGGGGGCCAGAAAAGCTCTGCTAGGAAGTGCTCCCATCCCCACTTTGACCCCTGTTATCCTTGTGATTCAGACAACAGGAGGACAAGACAGTGCAGGAATGGAAAATTATCAAAAATGGGGAGTGAGGAAGGTGAGAAGTGAAAGAAGAATAGGCAGGTTCAGTAGCCGAGCAAGTCCCGTACGTTCCAGTGACTCATTTTACACAGCAAGGCTGTGTTTGGAGAAGGGGCAAGCTGCTTGTGTGGGATAAAAGGCACACCAAACACACAGCACAACCTCCACAGCTGCTAATCCAAGGACCAGCCTTCTTATCCACTAAATGTAACTAAAGACATTGTCTTGCTAGCAGATTTATATCAACCTTCCTTTTCCCCCCAAGTCCTACGTTTCCTTTAAAGAAAATCCATTTATTTACAGGACCTTAACTTTGGACTTTTTGTGTGTACTCACTATACATCAGCAGACCTAAATTTACCCTCTGTATATCTTTACCTACTCTGGAGCATTTGTAAAGACTTGCCATTAAAAAAAAAAAAGTTTGGAAACACTTATTGTAGCATTCTTTCAATAGATATTCAATAGAAATGCCTTTCATCCAATTATATTTTCTTAAAATTCACCATTTGTTCTCATCTTTCAAGCACCTAAATCTTTTGCAAGGTTATTATTTTGCCCCACTCTTCTTCCTCCTTCATAGTTCTTTAATATTTATGTTAAACATTGCTGAAACTAGTATGCAACTCGAGACACTTTTTTTAATCTTGTCATTGTGATGAAAAATAACTCCTTATTTCTATTCTTATCTCTTACTTTTGGTTATTTTTCCTAGTTTGGAATCAAGGACAGTATTTTTTTCTTTCACATGCATATTTTTAAAGCCTGACACAAAATTTAAATTAAAAATTTTCCCCTCCCACTTAATAGTACATTAGAGAGGCAGGGTTCTCCTCAAGAAAAATTATGACTATGCTGTCATTTACAGATTCTTCTTTGGACGTTATTTTTTGTTTGCCAATAAATTTACTTTGTTAGTACTGAGTTAAGGACAGCTGTTACCCAAGACTGTTCCAAACCCAGTATTACTGACAGTCACAGGATCTCACATTTTCCTCTAAACATCCCAGTTGTCCTAAAATGCTGCAGGTGCATGACAGAACATACCCCAGATATCCCAGGGCATGGCAGCATTTCAGAAAGCTCTCCAAATTCTGAAACTCATCCTTTTTTTTCCCTCAGCTCTTACCTTAATATCCCACTTGCAGCTTGCACCTGAAATCTGTTCCTGTATGTAAACTAGAAGTGCTGGTGAGTCATTCAGAAACCATAATCACATCATAATTAGAATGCAGTTATCTTCTTATAACTTTAATTTCAGTCATACCAGTCAACTTCCATGTAATATTTAAGTAATACACATACTAAACAGGTGAAGGTTTAGTCCATATTTGAGTCAGTAACATATCCAACGCGGCAAGCATAAAATAGCCACTGTTTTTCTTCCATTTTCATTATATATGGTGGGAAAACTGGCACATAAAGCAGTTTCCACTGAAAATAAGCTCTTTAAATTAAAGGACTCCTTTGAGATTTGCTGTTTAAACTGTGGTGCATCCACAAGGAAGAGATGAAGAGGGAAATCTAGAATTGCAGCTAACCACTACTTAGACAACAACACTTTGGCAGACAAGCCCCTCCAGATTTTGTGTTGCTCTAACACAAAATGATTTATTAGACACTGTAGAAGACTTTTACAGCGTGATGTTAAGGACAAAAAAATGGAAAAGAACGTAAGAAAGCTTTACAAAAATGTTGAAAATATTGAAAAAAAAGTGATTTCCCTCAACTGGAAAATAAAAGAAACGCTCCCACATATTTATTAGCAGAAACAACCAAGAAAAATATGCTTAATGGTTTCAAGAAACATTGATCAGAAGAGAAACAAGAAAATTGAGCAGTTATAGAAGTATTTTGAGGGCTTCAAGATTCAGCTAGCCATATCCCTTGAGTAACTAGACCTGTTTAGTCCTGCTTTGAGCAGCAGGACTAGAGAGCTCTGAAGGTTCCCTAAAGCTCAGTTATGCTGTGATTTTCTGTTGAAGAACTGACTTACATGAGGACAGATAAATCAGAATAACCTCTTCTAGGAGAATCTATGTCATAACAAGCCATGGCTACTTCAAAGGAATAAGCATTCTGTGTGGACACTGACATCCCAAGGAGTCTTAAAGACAAGAAGAGAACGAATGGAGGAGAAATGGATGCAGAGGAACAAGGCCAGCCTGAACACTTGCAGTCATTCCCACAGCAGCATCCTCTGAATGCAGAAGGAATTGATCCCTCTGCACTCTTACACCAGAGGTTTTTTTATTCCTTAGTGCCCCTAAAAACACATTGGGAATTCTTTTGTTTGGATAGCTATGAAACAGCCACCTCTAGAGCAGGTGAAGTGAAGAGGAGGAGAAGAAGAGGAAGGACTGATTAAAAAAGAAGTTTCCTGTGCTTAACTGGGAAATCTGCTTAAACTGGATGTCTCCCAGGGAACTAATTTAAACCCGATGATACTTAATAGCTACGATTGGTGCTTAGTAAGTAGGGTAATTATGTTTAATGGGGATGCCTTAAGGCAATTGAGTGGCACTTAAGTCTTTTGTATGTCTCAATCTCATGGTACTTCTACCCATTTTCCCTTCCATAACAGCCATAAATGCAGAAGAAATATATCCACCACCACCTGTTCCTCTGAGTTTGTCCCTTCTGTGCTAAATGCAGGGTCAACCACACGAGACAAGTGTTTGTTGCCTCCTCTGCTCCTGTCACTGCATGAGCCACAGCACCTAGCCAAAATATTGGCTTCTCTTATCATTACAGACTTATCTAATAACATGATGCTAATGGAAGTTTTCCAGAGACAGAATCAGATTCAAGCTGAGTTCAGCTCAGCCCCTTCCAGCAGCACTCTGCTCTGCAGCAGGACTTCCTTTCAGCCAAAAGGAACAGGAATATTCAACAGTTCTTTAAAAAAAAAAAAATCTTCAGAAATGTAATAAGGACATTGAAATTGTGGACATTTTTCTCCTGCATTAAAATTCACTATAGCTCTTGCTTTACTATATGAGGTGGCCTCTAAGACATAATCTGGAATGTTGTGGTTTTTTCTAATACATAATCTATAACTATGCATGTAAAAATAAAAATAGGGAGGAAAAAAAGCAACTTAAACTAGGACTTATATCAAGGGGGAAAAAAAGCCACAGGTTCCCCATAAATAATTTTATGTTAAAGAACTAGAAAGCCCCTTACCAATACAGCTACCAGATCTTCAAATGATTTTATAACAAGCACAGGGGAGGCACAAAACAGATTTTCAGATGGACCTCACTGAACAGCTTTGTGAAAGAGATGATATAATGTCATGTCCAGAATAGCTGGAGAATCGATTTATTGATCAGAATGTGGGTCTCAATCCTATTTTCCTAAAACCATTTTCAATACAAGGGTAAAGACATCAGACAAAGCAAAATAAACCATCTTCCATTTAACTTAGTGACACCACTGTTTCAGGAAAACTGACAGCATCCTTTTGATACTGAATTATTTCTAGATTACACCAGCAGTCCTGCTTTTCTTGTCCAAGAGTCTAGCTAGTCAGTGGAATACAAAATCTCACCATTTTTTTCACAGCAATGACTTGATATAAATAAATTGAAATGTTGCAAGCTAAGCACATGGATGCTGTACTAAACACTTGTAACCACGAGGTATATGCATTTGAAATTTAATACAACAACAACAACAAAAAAAGAAATTGCAAAGCTGTTAGTGTTAAAAGGTACCAGCAAAGTGGTTTTATGAGGCTTCTCACTGAGCTGTGATAGACATGTGATTAAACCACAATTTTAATAAAAGTTACAGACCTACCATTAAAGAGAAATAAAAAAAAATACACACGTATTTTACTGTTTTCAATATACCTTTGCCAGATGGATAAAATACCCAATTTTCCACTCCAGACCTGAACTGTAGGGGTCCCAACTGGGGGGTAAAAATACCCTTTTTTAATCCACTTGCAGACCGTACCTTGGGCCTACATAGACAAACTTCCTAGTCAGTACATTATTTTTCTTATTATATGTATTTCAGTAATTATAACACATGCCTATTCTGTATAAAATTTATCTCTCTTAAACACTTATCAGTAAGAGCCTGCAGACATCATCATCTGTTACTGTACTCCGTTCTCATTGATTACAGCACTCCAAAGGGTTGGGTTTTTTAAGGATCTCCCAGCTTCCCACTGTGCCATGCCTTAGAATCAAACCTCCTTTTTGGCAAAGTTGGTACGTCTTTGAAGAACCATTAAAAAAATAATTCTATTTTGAAATACTCTAAAATCCACAGTTGTATTTCATCCTGGAACCCTAAAAGGCTATCTTAACACTAGTCTGTTCTCACAGCTTCTATGGAAATCAGCATAGATTTGTGCAAAGGAAATCACTCAAATGATGAGAATTCTCATATTGGATTGTTTGATTTATCCTAAGGATATATTCAGAAGTAAACTGGTTAAGTCAAAAAACACAGTCCATTTTTAGATAGAATTGGTAAAACTGTCAGCTAGCAAGATTAGTAATTAACATTATCATTACCAGTATCCTCTTCACAGCAAAGCCAGGGTAACTTAAACCATTTAACATCTCTGAGCTGACTCTTACTGCTTTTCTGTATGAGAAACAGACTCAGCAAAAGACTAGATCACTTGTCCATGCTTGTACATCCTGTGAGTGGCAGAGCCATCCCCAGAGCCTAAGCCCACCCTCCTGTTCTACCTTCTTCACTGTTTTTCTCCAATATCTTTTAAATGTACCAAACAGTCTGAATCCTCAGCTTTTAGCCATGTTCAGAAGTGTTTTCCTTACAAGCAGTACTATTATTTAAATAGAAATAATGAGTAAAATACAATTTAACATGGTGGATCTGTCAAGTTCTGAGTTAAAATCAAAGTTCAGAATGCTAAAGAAAATATCTACTTGAATCATTCCTTATAGGGGCATCTCTAAGATAATTTTTGCTTTATTGTTATACCCTTCTTTTTCACGCTTGTAAAATCTTTGGGTCGCATGTTAGATTTAAAAAAAAATTAAATGTGAATGAGGGGAGAAAATTTAGGTGAGAGGAACTATTACATAAATTTTAAATATAAAACTTACTGTTTCTGTGCTTGGGGTTTTGTTTATTTTTAGCTTGCATGCACACATAGAGTTCATCAGTAATGACTACAAGAAACAAAATTAGCAGTTCCTTGGAGCAGAGACTGCAGAGGAGAATGGCATCAGACAGAGCTGGATTTGGATGCTGCTTCCTCCATCTCCCGTTGTTAAAAAAGCACATTTAGAGCTACCAAGAAATGTCTATCAGTTTAAAAAAATGGTGTGCCCTCAGAAAAGTTCAAAGCATGCTGAAAACATTGTTGACAACTATAAATATATGTGAAATCACCAATATGAAGACACTTTCCTTAAACCCACAAAGTATAATTTTGGGGAAGAGTTCTGTATATAAACATTGTCTATATCCTCCCCTAATGCACTTTAATTTATGTTGTGTTAATCTATGAGAGGGAAGGGATTAAAGAAGAAAAACATTCACAAAATTTGGTGAAACTCTTTTCTGCACTCAAGTTGGAGGTAAATTACATTATATTGATTGACTCTCAGCTGCACTGTGACTTACAGACAGTCAGCAACAGGTAAGTCACAGGTTCTGCTGAGTGACATTTTAATTCCTTTAGAAGACAAACAAGTTGTAAATGCCCCAATATGTGACTTCTTTCCTGGTCAATGTCCCCCAAAATATAAACTGCTACATGGGCAAAAATGTACCATGAAAAGATAAAATAGATCTACCATCCAGTCAAGCTCTTTCCCCACCATTTCCTTCAAACAAAGAGGAGTGCTACTGCATAAGGAATCAATATTCTAAAAATAAAGAAAGGTCCTCAATTACTGCAAACAGCTAGAGTTTACTGAACAGTGCTATGTGTGCTCTTATTTGTAACTCTTCTGGCACTTTCTGCAGCTACGCTGCAGTCAAATGCTGTATGAGCATAAAACAGGATAGACATCAATCCTAAGCATCCAAAGCTAAAAGGCACGTGAGCTCCTGACATACATGCAGCAAGCTGCTGTGTGCTAACAGAGGACAACAACAATTTTTAGAGCATACATGAAAGGCCCCCAATAGTCTCTAGTGATAACAGTAAAGAACTTCACTGGTTGCACTGCCTATTAAAATTAAAAAAAAAAGAAAAAAAATTGGAGAACCAGCTTCAAACCAGACATGATTCAAACAGCCTTGTTCTTTAAGGTGGAAAAATCTACATTAAGTGCAGTAAATACAGCTTTGTGCACAAAGACTTAATAGAGCCAGACCTGCAAAAAAATGCCAGTGTGATCCAAGAAAGTAAATGACATCTGACTGGCTTGTTTACACATCCTCATTTCCCCAAACTATTTTGCTTCATTTACTATATTTTGTCACTGTGAGAGTGTTTGGGGGATTTCAAATGGACTCATTCTGTTCTAACAGATGTCAAAGAAGAGGTACATTGGTTTTAATACCTATTTGGGGACATATGGGAATAGGTTTTTCCCTGTGTAAAAAGTCCACAGCAGTCATCCAGCAATTCTTTCCCATGTTTATATCCCCCTAAATTTTTGCAGAGTTATTGAGTCACTGTTGTTTACCAAAGCACTACTGCTCACTCATTGTTTTCTGAAAGCACTTCATTGTGGCAGCATCAGACAGATTGCAGGAGTGAAACTGTCTCAACTTCATAACCACCACAACTCTGGACAGACAAAGCCATTTGTCAAGAGCAACCACTTCTGTTTCTGGAGTGAAACAAACTAAAAACAAAAGGGAAACCCATATGCACATACATATATATGACTTTCCACCTCAAACGTTAAAAAAGCTCAATGACAAATGAAAGTCATTGTTATAATTAACCAAAAGTTAAAGCTCCTTAAAAAGTCAGAACTGTGTAGCTTTTTAGGGCAAATTCTTAAATGAATTAGTAAGTAACATAGCACACTGCAACAGAAACACATTATACTGTGTGTACATTACAGATTCTTGAGAGGCTATTACCTTCTATTTTTTCCCAAAGAAACGTGGAAACGGCTTAAATTTCTAGGGCACAAGCTAAAATTTCCCTTAGATGCAAGAACAAAAAAGTCACAATAAATTTTATAAGCACACAGACTGCATGTAAGAGATGAATTTGTCTCCAGCTTGGGCTATTACCTAAATATATTATACATTACATCCTCCCTCACAGCCCTTTACAAGAGAAAGCACAAGCCATGAAAACATGCAGTCTGCCAGTTGTATGTCACCAGAGGATGGCTGGGGGGTTTTGTACTTTTTTTTTTTTGGCTTTTACTCCTACTTTTTTTCATTCTTGTCTTCCCAAGAGATTCTTCAGCACATAATGCTGCTGAGAAATAACTAGTAGCCTACTCTCAGACACAGGCACACACACAAAATCAATACAGATTTTTCTCACAATTAGCAAATAATTCAGTGATCTCTTTTTGGCCTTCAGAAACAAAGGTTATGGTATCTTTCAGTTGAGGCAAAGATCCTCTAGACCTACTTTAATAAAAAGCTTATCTCAAGAACTTGACAAATTCAAGACCTCCAGAAAAAACCAACACCTTGGGTAACTGAGATAGATTATCTAAGTCCTACTCAGTAATTCCATAACCCATGTACATGTTGTACTCTTCAGATGGCATCCTCCCTTTTTTTGTTATTTAGAAGCTGTCCTGATCCTGCAGATTTTATCTGTTCCTTGGCAGTGTAATATCAAGCAAGAGTAAAGCAGTAGTTACTCCAGCTGGTGAATGAAAGTCTGTGAAAAGCCTTCAGCAAGCCTTTTACAGGGGCACTATCTTTTGCTGGGTTCACTGGACCATTAGGTCTTATCTGCACTCACTAAAACTTTCCAGTGTTTCAGTGTCTGTGTGCAGAAATGCAAAGGGGCAAGAGTGGATGTGAGCAGTCATCTTAAACTGCACGGGATGTAAGATTACCCAAAAATCAAATAGTGTGATTTCATCCTCAGTCTGAGGATGAAAATAGCAATTGCTTCGCGGTGCCCTTGGCAAGAAGCAGCCTAGCTATGGACAGAATTTAGGGTGATTAGGAATGCAGTATCCTGTAGAAGGGAACAGGACACTGTGTTCCCTTAAAACCTTTTTAAAATGGGCTATAAAGTTCTAAACATCATTATGGAGCTGAAGTGGGGAGGAGGAGGAGGAAGGTCAAATTGCAGGCCATACTTCTTTCTTTGTAATGTTGCCTGAGAATTATGGCACTGGCATAAAATGCTACATTTCCTTTGCACGTTACCATTTCATCTTCAGAATTTGTTATGCGACTCATATTTGTACTCCACTTCTCATTTCTTTTATAACAAATTATTCTGTGCCTTTTTATGATCTTGTAGGAAGTCAAGGTTGAATCAAAGCCATTGTGACTGCCAAAGTGCATGTATAAAATTATACCACTAAGTGTTAACCTTGCTTTGTAGGTTCACTTACAGTTTTCAATTAAAAGCTATCTTTAGTATTGAAGCAAAGTACTTTATAGTTTTTCAGTTAAAAGTCACCTTTAGTATTTAGGCAAAGCCACTTTTATGGTAATTCACACTTGCATTCTCAAAAAACTCTTCTGCCTAAAATGGCTGTACAGTGACCTTGTTCCATCCAAATTTTGAAAAGAACACAGGAGAATTGGTAAGTGAAATTTTACTTGTATTTGCTTAGCCCATTTAGTAAATGTGGAAAAAGATAAAAATCAATATATTAAAAAAAACCCTCCCAATTCCGCATGGAAATTATATAAATATTGTACACGAGGGCATGTGTGCCTGTGTGGGATTGTATACCTGGGTGTATATTTTAAAATCCAAACTCTGTAACTATATGACATTCATTTTATCTCTCTCAAAATGCCAGTTAAGCCATCAGGGGCTGCCTATTTTTCCTATGAAGGCTAAAATCACACGTTAATTGATACACCTACATCTGCAAAATAAATATTCCCTTAACTATTTAAAAAAATACCCAACCAAAGCAACAAAAAACAACTGCTGAAATCGGAAACAGAAATGGCTGTGCTCCTGCTTTGTTCTGAACCCTCAGACCAGGAAGATAAAAATGACCTTCTCCAAAATAAGCTTTGAAATGCTCATAAACAGGGAAAACTCTACAGACCTGTATGTCCCAAAGATTTATGCACATGTTTAGCTTTATTCATTGCCAGCAATCCCACTGAAGTCAATAGGAATATTCACAGTGCATAAAGCTACATACACACACTGAGACTTCAGCCTCAGGGGCTGGTATTCCAATAGTTATTCTGCTGGAGGAATACCCTGAGGATCTGACTCTGTAAAGGCTGTCCAATTGTTGAACTCATTCTCAGTGACTTCTCTAGAGAATAGCTCCCACTCACAGCTCTCCTCCATGGGAAAACCACTGGCCCAACTCTTACTTTTGACCATGAAATACTTTCATTGATGTTTTGTTTCAGTTAAATTAACATCCTGAATTACTCCCTGGAACAGCTGACCAACAAGCCTCAGTACACAGAAACAAGCAGCACTGGATGATGGAAAAGAGAAACAGTGGAAATGATGAGGTAGGAAAACAAGACACTCTGTGTCTAATACAATATGGGATTTTCATTTACAGAGTAATAGGGATGATATTAAGACTAAATCACCAGAGTGTCAGAATGTGCATAGTGATGATAAAAGATTATGTGCTTTAGACATGACTGATGCTGACACATTTAGAAAATATCTGGAAGGGAAAAGACAAAGTGATGTCTCATGCAACTTATGAAACTGCAACATTTACAACATGTCACCCTCAAATTAGTGCACAACAGGAAAAAAATGACCCCTTCAGTATCAATGCCCCCAGCTCTTCTGTTACAATGGCCCTGACAAGAAACCCATTTATTTTCTCCAGAGAAATTGTTCCAAGGTGGTTGTTAGGCACAGTGGAGGCTTGACTCCTTAGACCTGGGCTGGATTAGACAGCCCAGATGAGATAAAACAGAAAACAATGATGTGTGTTTGTCTTGCACCGCAGAAAGGTTATGTATGTTCTCTGGGAAAGGTGTACTTAATTTAATTCGCATTGTAGACATTTTGAATCCCAAGACCGTGGCAGAAGTTAGAAATTATGCTAGGATTGGTAATATTTCCTTAGTACTGTAGTGGGAGTCTCTCATAGGAAGGCCCAACTAATTAAGAGGTTATAACAAAACAAACATTTTAATTCAAGACACAGCATATAGTAATTCTCCATGCAGAAATAAGCTGCTCCTTGGCTTCCCCTAAAGAGATCTATTTCAGCTCTATCTTGGAAAGCATAATTTGGAAAAAATTCACCTGTATCTACTGCTGTTTTTAAAGATTTTCTTCATTAAATAGCTAATATAATTCCATGAACAAACTCATTTTGCATTGAACACATTCATTTTACTTACAAGTCAGTAATTAACTTATAACAGTAGCTTCTTTTAAATGTAACATTTTGCACAATGAGGAATCCCATTTTGTTACATAAGATTGTATAAACCAGGAGTTTAGAGAAGTCTAGATGTAATTCACTAAATACATCCTCATGACACATATAAATAAATGTTTGAATACTTTGCACTGCTAACTAGCACCTTTTAAATTCACCCAACTAAGGGAGACGTAGCAGCTTACTTTTAGGTAAGAAGCTGTGAAAACCTTTTATCAATATTGCTATTTTCTCTTATGCAAGATAAACCTTAGTCCAGGTCTGTATGTAAAAATGCTGCAGATGCTTTTTAGACTGGTATAAAATGAATTAAAAGGTCTGGTTGTCCTCCCTGCCTGGAAATGCAGTGTACTGGCCAAATGCACTGCATTGATTGTACAGCTCCCACTGAAGCTGCACAAATTAACTTGTACCAACAGACTTGCACTTGAGAGAGACTTCAGCAACAGTCCTGGAGTCTCTGAGCAGCAGGTGAAAAGCCAAAGTCTCCTTTCCCAAGACACCCGTGACACAGCAAAGGCCCTTTATCACATTCTGCCATCTACCAGAGTCAGCTGCTTTGGGAGGCAGATAAAGTTCCTAAGCAGTTACAGTGATAAGAACAGCTCCGTCTGCTGAAACTCGAGAAAGAAAGTTAATTGCTTGTTAATGATTTACAAGGTTTGCCTAATTTGTCATTATTAAAGTAAATGATTCTCAGCCAGCTGTAGATGGTGTAAGGTATTCTTCTTCCTTTACACTTAAGGGATGTACCATTCCTAAATGTCTTTTTCTACCCAAACCACTTGACAATATTCCCTGAGGGAGTAATAGCAATAGCCAGAGTAAAGCCACAAGAATTTTTTTTTTTTTTCTCGTAGCATTTACCATAGAAGCTGATAAATTGCACCAGGATAAAATGAGGGCTTGGGAATTTGTTTACCAGCTTACAGTTTCAGCAGATCACTGTTTGGAGTAACTGTTCCCACATTGTCTAATTTCCATCCTCTCAACAGGACAATTAATTCTGCAGATTTCTGTGCAGACACTAGACTCCTCCTCTCCCTCTTTAGCATAGAATACATCTTTTCAACCTGGCATTTACTCTCAAAATGTAAACATAATACTATGAAAATTTTTCTACCTCTGTCACATTTCACTGAAATTATGATAATCAGAGAGCAAGAAGGTCAGTAAGCAGACAAACACAGTGACTAACACTGAACACACAAGCCTCATTTTCCAAAAGAAATTATCAAAACACTCACCTAATTGGTTTTTTAATACATTGAAAACTATGAAAAGATGTTAAATACAAAAAATTACATCAACTTCAGTAGAACATTTTACATTTTACATACAGAGGAAATGTTTAGTAATTCTGCAGATTATCAAGCTGATATATCAGTAATGTTAGTATTTATCAATAAGAAACCCTCCTAGCAAGGACTATGAAATGATTTGGAAATATGTTCTGCTTCCTGAAGTTACCATGAATTAGCTTTGGTCCACTCATGCTTTCCATATGAAAGTAATTGCTTAGGGAAATTTGGTATTTTGAATTCAAGTTCTCCAAAGCTCTCAGAAACCATCACAGGTGCACAGAAGTTCAAGACCTAGAGAAATATCAGTGTGGCAGAGGCTCAAAGCTGTGTCAGAGCGTGTCACTAGGTCGTGTTCATCCAACATTTATCACTTAGCACCTCCAGGGCACCTTCACAGTGAAGTCAAGCCCCTCTTCTTTCTTTCTCTTACAGCCTTAGAAATATTGCTATGAATCTTAAAGGCAAAAAACTCCAGGAGTGCTTTCACCTCACAGGAAGGGACACAAGCATTATTTTAAATAGGTGTCTGTTATGTTGTATAGCATAGATGAGATTTTTTGAGTTCTCCCTCAAAAACAAAATTAAAAATGCAGCACTCCCATTTTTTTTTTGTGCTGTTTAGTCAATTTTTCTTTATCTCAGCTGATTAAAACCTGAATGTAATCAAGACTCCCTGTGAATAGAGTGAGATCATGAACTCCTAAGACAGTGATTTTTAGGAGGCTCAGCACCTTGCAAAATGGAATTTAGTTAATGTCATTCATGACTGCAACAAAATGGAAGAGGAAATTACAAATGGAAACACAGAAATTTTGACTGTGGTGTTTTAAATCAAAATCTTAATTATTATGAAAACTTCCTAGTAACTTGCAATACTGAACACTTAATGTGCCACAGTTTCACTAATCATTTAACTCAGTATGTATAAATCCAAACCCCTGGGGAGATACATTTTGAAATGATCACTTCAGACAGTGTGTACCTCTAATGAATGCATTATTTGGGATATTTCCAACATGGTTAATAAGGTAATGTTCATAAAAGAGAAAAATGGATGGTATTTCTAGCCTACCTTATATGCTTGGACAAATTGTTATGAACATCGTGCATACAAATGAAAAAGGATTAATCATACAGAAAAATTGAAATTCTCTGTTTATTCCAAAGGCAAATAGAGTACATCACTAAAACAAAGAATAAGCCCCTGACTTTTCATAGGCAGTGAACTTCAAAACTGACTGATGGTCAAAGCAGTGATTTCAACATCCTTGTCTGCTTTCCTGAAAACTTTGCAGGACTTTTAAAGAGTAAGAACTGATTTTCCAATTATGATTAGGCTGAAAAACTCAACCCAAAGCTAATGCAATGTCTCTTTGAAGAACTGACCTATTTATTCCATTTCTATTTCTTTAAGGCAGAGGTAGAACACATTCTAGGAACAGGATTTTTTTTTTCCCAGAAATATGTGCATTATATTAAGCAATTTTTAATTTAGACAGATTATCACTGTTGTTACCTAGCACTATCCCAAGAAGCATTTTCCATTAAAACTTAAAATTCTCATTATACTGTCTTGACACACCACACCTGACCGCCTTAAAGACCTGAAGTCACCAGGGTATTCTACTGTGAATAATTGACATTATGAACAATTTTATTCTTAAAAGCAGTTGTGCTAAATGCTGATATAGAACAGATTCCATAAAACCTATCCTGTCCCAAAAGGCAGAAAAGAGGGATTGAGGTAAAAGATGCGGATATTTTTTCCCTTGCTGCAAAGCCACTCAGAACCAAAGCAGCTGATGTGCTTTGGAGGGACACAGTGACTGTGCATCTATAACTCTAAACTGTGCTAAATCTGATTCCTTAGAGGGGAGCTCAAAGTGGCACTGTGGTGAATTGCTCCTCTGTGATTATGTTAGAAGAACATGCACCCTCAACCTTTTATCATCCAGTGTTAGGCAATTAGCTACAAAATATGGTAAAACCTGAGGAAATCATAGCAGTGATGCAAAAATGTGGATTAGAAAGCTCTGGAAGTAATTTTTTTGAATGACACCTATTCAGCAGCTCTTAAAACAAGGCAGCAGTGAAGATTAAACATTAATTTTTGGGATTAAGTCCTAAATTATAATACTTGTGTGGAACCGACATCTCCCTCATCATAAAAGTTAAATTTCTAAAGCAGAATGGGGAAGGATTTAGAAGGCATGAAAGCTGTAAGGGATTAATCATATTATAGTAGTGTTTCTCCTTATTTAAAATATAAAGCCCTTCGTCTCAGAGGACACTGAGGACACAAGAAATCTGTGGATGAATAACACATTGTGGTACAAGTACACTTCAGGGCTGTTGTTGAATTAAACCAGAACATACCTACTTACTTCTTCAGTGTGCAAAGCTGAAATGTAACAGAGTTAGAACCTCTGTGCACTGCAAAATAGAAATTACAACAATCAAAATAAGGGGCTGAAGATTTTAAGGGATTAAGAATTTTTGAAGATTTGAATTTAAAAATGTTCTATTATGTTGGACAAAGAATAACAACTCTCAGAAGTGTAGCCTCCACTTTTTACAAACATGAAGAGCTGTAAGCAGTTAATTATTTCAAACTTGCAGGACTTTTTGCAATCAGCACATTACTGAGCAGACACTGAATCCCCCTTAAAACTCTTAAGAGAGGAACTAAAGCTGATTGTAAAATAGAATACATTCTTCCTCTCTGACATGAGAAAACCTGTTACTGGTGGATTCCTTTACAAATGCCAGTCAGGTCTACTTTATGATATGTTCATTTCATTGTCTCCAATAATCTGGGACACCCTGTTCTTTTGCTGACCTTTGATGACCCTGTCTCATTCTTCTGGTCTATACCACACATCTCCATTGATCTGTAGACAAAGCACTGTCAGATGGAATCAATACATCATTCCTTCAGCAACAAGACTGGCTTTTGCTCAGTTTACTTTCTTTTTTTCTTTTTTTTTTAACAGATCAATAGTGCTAAACTGATGTATTGTAAATTGGGGTGTAATTAGTACCTGTCTGCAGGCCTGTTAACAAGCTGCTAAAATATTATGCAGACTTTTTTAGTTAAACTGAACAATTAAAACTCTCTTCAGCTATTAGTAGGTGGCTATTTTGAAGAAATGCAGAGGACAATAGACTCCATAAAACCCATGCTCCCAATCCTTACACAGAAAGTTTTCACCCTGCATTGATAATGAATAGACACGATTAAAACAAAACACACAATGAAATTAAATCATCAAACCTGAATGTCACCAGTGAATAAAACTCTCCCTTTCTTTCATTTAAGATAATTTTGAGTAACAGTTTTGTTCTGAAATTTCATTATATTGCTAAGCCTAAATAATACTCTTCAGTTTCTGACATCACCACTTCAATTAAAAATCAGATATGATTGATGCTGTCCAGTGCAAAATTATAATTGCAATACACTGATACTGACTCATTAAAAGTAAAATTAAGATGATCTACCACTACAGGCATTTCTAGCAAAGCAGATTTGCTAAAATCTATAAGCATCACTACATCAGGGGCATAGAAGATGCTGAGCAGTATTTGTGTGTTTTTGAAAGAGGATAACAGAAAAGCAGCAAAACTTAATTTTCCTTGCTGGACTATCACTTTTCCGGATTAAATTTCTCACTGAAAAAGCAGAGACTCTGAAGAACCACAAACCCTTTGCAACAGCTCTCGGTTATGAGTGGTGTGCTCAAAACCTTTAGGCCTGTTGATGGAGATTATTGTTACTGAACTTTTATTCAGGCAAAAGCTGATGTCAAGGTGTTATGTATTATTCTCTGTTGCTTCTTCTCTTCCACCACCCAGGCTTGTCTCTTTTTTGGTATTTCCCTCTCTCTTCTGGCCACAGCTATTCTGCTGACTGCTTCCCTGGTGTCCTGCTCCTACGCTTACCCAAGGACTTCCTTTATCCCCTGAGACCTCTCATTTCCTCACCTCTGACTATGTTATTCCTCCACACTGTTCTTTCCCAGGTTCCTTTAATAAGCCCATGGAATTGCTCCCTGGAAACCACTGGTTTGAGGAACCCAACTCTAAATACTTTATGGAGAGAAGCCCAGGCTCAGCAGCACCACAGGAACAAACTCAAACCAACACGCTCAGTCCCCAGAAGAAGACTGCACCACACCACCACTCACTGCTGAAATTCCAAAGTAAACTCATATATTCTGGTTTAGTGTGAGCGCACACCTGATCCCAGAGATGTCTTGAATGAGCTGTCTGTCCTTTCTATCACTCATCATTATGAACTGATCTTCCAGTATCACATTAATTCAGGTCCCAAGCCCACAGTGCTTATTGAAGTCTAGGAAAGGCTGCATAAGGGGCACAGTTAATGTAGTAAAATGCTAATCTGTGAGTCCTGTAATTACATCAGACTCTCCATTCACACTCAAAGCATAACTCTTCAATAACTGCTGAGGAAGAAAGAAAAACATTAGTCATTTGACTTATGACTGAATAGAGAGGACAAAAGTCCTGCTAAAGAAAGAAAACTGTAAGCAGAGCAGTGACTCCAAGTTTTTACTATTTTTTAAATTAACATAAATTGAAGGGAAAACTGCAAAGGTGCCTCTTTCCATCAGACAATGTGTATACACAAGAGAGTTGAGCACTAATTTTTCATTTAGTTTTGACTACACAAACTCCAAGTGACCAACATCTGAGCATTCCTAGCGGCGTGGTGGGAAGGCAGCCGTGTGTCGGGGCTGCCCAAGGATGCTGGATCCTGCGGAGGCAGTGACAGATGCCTGAAGGTGGGCGGGCAGCAGCACAGGTCCCGCCGTGCTCCTGCTGCTGGGGATGGCATCTGCTGCTCTCCTGCAGATGGCCAGGGCCAGCAGCCCTGGGAGCAGCAGGGCTGTGAGTCCCTGTCCCTGCGCGGGGCCTCGGGGCTGCGGCTGTGCCCACACCTGGAGATTCTCAGGATCGGCTCCACAAGCAGGAGCAGCCGCTGCCCTGGGAGGCAGGTGTCAGCCTGAAGAGCCAGGACATTGCTCTTACCCCCACAGCTAGGATGGGTTTGAAATTGAAAGCAATTTGTTCAAACCCACCTACTTTATCAAGAAGGGTTCTTTCTCCCGATGCTCCCGGAGCTGGGAGAGTGTCGTCACATTCCTCTTCACAGAGAAAAGCAGGGCACAATTCCTCCCAAAAATATTTCTGGGTTTCACATTCTCTGAACATCAGAGGAAGAAAACAGAATTCTTATCTTATTTGCTGTGCCTGTGTTTGTGCAAAAGTAGAGTGCAATATGGAGATTGTTTACCCAAAGTGATGGGGTTTTGTTTCCTTGGCCTGTCAGGGCCAAGCGCGTGTGTGTGTGTGTGTGTCAGGACTGTTGGGTGACAGTCACGAGATTCTGTGCAGTGTGTGCAGAGTTGAGTGCATGGCAGATTCAGTTTAGATGTAATTTAATATAGTGTAATATAATATAGAATAATATAGTATAATAAAGTAATTAATTAGCCTTCTGATAAGATGGAATCAGATGCGTCATTGCTCCTTTGTCGGGGCGTTCCCTGCAAATTCGATAGGAGAGCGCCCAAGCTCCATTAGCACAGGAGCTGCAGGATTTTGCTTTGGGGCTGTTCATCTCTGGGAGATTTTGTGGGGCACAAGGGTGTGCAGACTCACTGCCATTTCAAAGAATCTTGGCTGTGCAAGCTCTAGGGGGGATAAAGCAAGATGATAATTAGGGAAAGGAAGAAAAAGGAAGACAAAGTCAACATAACTAGTGAAAGTGCATTTGATTGAGTACAATGTTCTAGAAAGCAACTAAAAATTTTGAGCATCCTGCCAAGTCTTTTCCACTCTGGAACCTTATGAATTTGAGGTTATCTTTATTTGTTTCAATGTACTTCTAGGTCTAAAAATTATTAATTAAAAAAATCTTTTCTACAGCATGATTAAAATATATGGAGTTTTCAAATTTTTTTCTTCTTTGTTTTCCAGACATTAGCAAAAATGACACATTTCTCAGTTACTCTTCCTCTTGTTTTGGTTACTGGCAGCCTATCACTCCAATAATAAATCAAATATAGACAATCTGCTTTTTTCATTCAGTCTTATGATTTGAAAGTTCCATGCATCAGTGGAAATTACACCATTGATTATATCTCTAATCTTTTCATTGTGGGAGGGAAAAAAACCCCAAAAACCAAACAGATAAGACTACAACCCTATGCATCTTTATGTTTTAAAAAAAAACCCAATTTTTTTTTGTGTTTTATGTATCTGTCCAGAAGCACTCATCTCTGCACAATATTCTGAGCCCTATTTTCCTTAAGTTCTAATTAGCTTCTGTCAGAAATTGCAAAAGATAATTTATTGGTTTGACTTTTACTTCAATTTAGATTTGGAAATAACAGATATGCGATAAGATTCTCTTTAAACATGCCACATGCGAAATACTCTTGGTTTCATTTAATCCTGCAGGGGAACTACTTTTCACACTGCAAGAGAACTTGAAAGACATTGAACTAGATGCCTGTGAAAGCTGTTAATTTTAAATTCTTTCTTGTGAAAATGACAAGGAATGTACACCCACACAGCGTGGGTGTGAAGTTCTAGGTTCAAAGAAAGGCAAGGCAGCACAGCAACTCTTCCACTTCATTCTAAATCCAAAAACTGTGACTCTCTGCATGTAAGAATGTTTATTTCCTGTATAACCCCACCTTTTCTCATCCTCTCTATGTGTCTAACCAATATTCAGTCTCACTTGTCAACAAAAGGAAAATCTGAACTGCATGTGCTACTTTATGCATTACACAGCATAATTCTCCTGTGAAGCATTAACTCTAGTCCAGTCAAATGCATCATGTATTTCCAGCAAAATACAAATTCAAGGCCCCACCACTGCCTGCTGTTCTATGATACTTTTTGCATCCTCCTCTACCTTTATCTGTCACCCTGCTCCCCTGAGAGGGACCATTCCCTGGGCAAGTGGGTAATTAATGTGCATTTTCTACTCTTCCTCCTCGCTCTGCATTTCCTCTACATTTCTGCCCCTGTATTTAATGCCACTAAGTCCAGAATAGTCAGGTACAGAGCTGCCTAAATAACCACAAGGTGGTTTTGGCCAACCACAGGCAATGAAATAACACAGCACAATAATCTAATTTGCCTTATGGAGCATTTGAGGCAGATTGTGCATCTTGCCTGTCCTCAGCAGGAATGAGCATACAGCCATTGAGCTTGGTTTAATAAACGGGATGAGTAACAGAGCTCATGTATGCATGCAACTCTGTCTTCACCACTCCTCCTTTTACTGTGTTTATGCTTCCTGGAGTGACCTATAATATTATCAAACTGAAAACAATTCAAGCTTCTGTTCATTAAAAGCAAATGCAAAATTAAATTTAAAAAAAAGTCAAGAGAAAAAGCCAATACATATTTTCCTCCTTATACCTTACAGATTAAATCATCCTCCTTTATTTAGTCTGTACAGATCTTCCAGCATTATGAGACTAGAGCACATAACCCTGCATAATAATCATTCTTGAGAAATATAAGGCACTAACAGCAAAAAGAATAGTTTAAGCAACTTGTATTGTTTTTATAATTCTATAAACTATCTAATGGAGTTGAAGGTGTTAAAAAGTTGTCTGCCCAAATGTAAACACTGATCACCAAAAAATGGATGAAACCCAAAACTCATAGTTCAGGTTTCTTAAACAGAGAAAGCAAATTAATTTTTGCCTATTAAAATTATGAATTTGGTGCAGTATAGATGTAGTGGAGAAAAGGATTTCATGTTCTCTGTTCAGACTGAAAACTTAAACAGATATAAGCTGGCTGGCTGATGCAGGTGAAATGAGTCAACACAACACCAGATGCAGAGATTGCGAGTGTGACAGTTGGGGAGCAAATGTTTTATGGATCCAAAACCCTGCTGTGCTTTTTTGTCTATTCTTCTTTCTGCCAGTACTCACCATCCAGCTTTTATCTGCAGGAAATGTCCATGGTTTCAGCCTTGGGTAGCTGCTTTCCCTCACATGCAGCCAACCGTCAACAAGCAACATTTCCTCCTGCTGGGAGGATGCTACATGCAACATATTTCATGGCTGCCAGCAATGGGGGTTCATTAATCAGCCTTTAGGAGGTGCTGAAATAGGCATGGACAGACACAAAATGAAAAGAATAGCAGGAAAACTGAAAATTTAGAGTAATCCAAGGTCTACTCCCCAGAAAGTAATCTCAGAAGGTTTGGTTTAATGCATCAGTTAAAGCTCAAATACCTCAGTGATATTTCCAGGGGTTAGACTTCAAATGAAGCTTTTAGCAACTCTGCTCCAAACTCAGGCTTCCAAAAATGCTTTCTCCCTTAAAATGGTGCTTGGAAGAAACTATTCAGGACCAGAGGCACTGCCAAAGAGACACTCCAAAATTATTATTAAAAATAAATCATCACAAATTGCTACCAAAATGATTACTACCTACTTACTAAAAATAACATGACTCCAGGTACTGCAGAACTGAAAGCTCTCTGTGGTAGGGCTCAGTAATGCTGGTTGAAACACTGACCTGTTTTATTGTCTGTCCATGATGACAGTGATTGCCCAGGATGGGCAGGATGTGAACAGGTTCTGTTACCTTCAAAAACATGTGCTAGCAGTACAGCTTAATCATTCACCCCCTGAGCATTCATACATTCATTCCCTTTTCTCTCAAATTGTGATTCTGGTGTATTCAAAATCTTATATGACAATTACTTTTAAAACCTCACTGATGCATTCAGTCCACCAAGTAAATGCTCCCATCCTCGCTGAACAATTAAAAAACATATATAAATTTAATAAAACTACACTTTCTTTTGTCTACCATTTTTAAGGTTAAGTTGCACAAGATTAATTTTATACATTAGCAGAAATTACGAGTAAGAGCAAGGCCAAAACCTTAATTAGAGAGAATATAAACATAAGATTCTCACATCAGCTATAACTCAGCATAGCTTAATTACACTCCTTTTTTTACATTTTCATCAGGCATTAATAAAATCCCTGTCATATTATAGATACGTATATGGCTCTGAAAATTAAAGCATCTTCAGATAATCAAGACTGTGAGAAATACTGGAAAAGAAACAAGAAGATAAGTTGCTTTGGGAATTACTGCTCTTTCATTCACTTTCCCAGCAGACATAAAGAAAATGCTCTACCTGGCTGTGTGATGGCAGGAAGGCTCTGCAGAGGGAATCTGGATCCATGGGCTGAGGTTCAACAGGGTCAAGTGCTGGGTCCTGCCCTTGGCTCATAGCAAACCCACACAGCTCTGGGGCAGAGTGCCAAACCTGCCCAGCCAGAAAGGACCTGGGGGTGCTGGTTGACAGTGGTTGAACATGAGCCAGCTGTGGCCAAAAAAACCAGTGGCATTTGGCCTGGATCAGCAGTGGTGTGGCAGCAGGACCAGAGCAGTGATTGTCCCCCCTGTATTTGTCACTGCTGAGGTCACATCTCAATCCTGTGCTCAGTTCTGGGCCCCTCGCTGCAGGAAGGACATTGAGGGGCTGGAGGGTGTCCAGAGAAGGGAACAGAGCTGGGGAAGGGTCTGGAGCACAAGCCTGGTGAGGAGCAGCTGAGGGAGATGAGGGTGTGGGTTTGGCAGAGCTGCATTAACGGCTGGACTTGATCTAAAAGGTCTTTTCCAACCTAAAGGATGCTATGATCCAATGATCTGGGAAAAAAATTTCACTGTCCGTCCAGATTCACAAACTGGTGTGGGCACTTTGTCAGGAGCACCGAGAGCCATTTTTCATTAACCAAAGAACTTTGAGATCCTCCAATACCTCCTAAGTATAAAACATTACTAATATATTTTATCTTTTTGTGCATAACAACAGGACATGGGTAGACTGTGAATGAAGAACTGTGGATGCTAACTTGTTTCTACCAGATCATCTGCTAATTGGACACTGGAAAGATTTATGTAGCAGTGTTTCAGTATTCCTATTAATAAAGTAGAAAAAAAAAAGACACTAACTTCTTGAAAAGTGCTTGAAGGGTCACTGTTTGGGAATGAATATTTATATCCTCCTACAGCATTTCCATAATACAACTGGAAGGAATACCTTGCTAAAGAAATGTACAGACTTTGATAACAATTTCATCTGCATAGCAACCAGCTGCACTTTTATTCTGAACATTTTAAGTTCTTGCTGAATTTTTTTAAAGACAGGTTAAAATACTCTTAAACAGAGCTCCTAATGTAAAAGACAGCTGGCTGGCTTGAAAGAGACCACATTTTTTTCTGTATAACAATTGCTAATAATGAATAATCTTTTCCTTTGCTTCCTGCAGCTCATCTTTCTAGGGGGTTTGTTTTGCTGAAGGCTGGTGGTGAGAAAGAGGTGGAGCACTCACGGTGAGGAATAATAAAGGCAAACACGCAGCAAATTTCTGACTAATTAAGTGACATCTCCACAGGAGCACTGGCTATACAGGAGGAATACTTGAACAGAAGAGTAAACAAGATACATTTTCCTTCAAATTCACAACAAAAATTCTTCCTTACTACCACTTAGTTGCCAGACATAATTCCACCCACTGATGTTCCACATGAGGCTATTATTTCCAAGACTAAATAAAGGAGGATCAAAACTGGCCACACAAAGCAGAAAGAAAAGCTGGTTTGGCTGCAAAAAGGAGGCCTGTTTTCTGCTCATGAAACACCATTCAGAGTAAGAATATTAACATCTCCAAGTCTCAGATAATGTGACCCCTCCAAGAATCACAAATAAGTCTGACTTGGATGCCTTAACTAATTCAGGAAATGAAAGCTTACCTCCTCGTTTCTTCTTATTTGTTCTATGACACCTCTTGGATCCTCACAGAATTGGTGACTACATCAGGGCTCAGAAAAGGTTTGTGCACCCTTGTGTTCCAGCAAGAGGACAGATCCTACTTGCTGAAGGCTTTATTTTTTTAACAACTTTGATGCTGAATTGGATTTAAGCAGAAAACCTGGAAGCGAAGGACTGCCTGAGTAATCTGCTTTCTCCTTATCTTATTTTGATATTAAAAATAAATGTTAACATAAATAGTACAGCCAAGTTTGAGAAAAACTCTACTTACAGAAAAAGCTGAGCTTCACTTAATGTATCCATCTCTAACAGTTGTTCACAGAGCAATTAATTCCTCCATTACTCCATGCATATTCAATGATAACAACAAAAAGGGATGTGAATTTAGATGCTTTTATTCTGGAAGCAGGGCAAGAACTTCCAATTTAAATATGTATGCACAGAATGAGGCCAGTGTAGGACTTCCCACGGATACAGATGCCTTTTGTTGTTATTTGTTACGCTTGCACCCATTCACAATTTTACTGGGCTTCCCTAAAGCCTTTTTGTACTTGATATCTCAATTTTTAATATTAAAGTACTCCACTGCTCTGCATGGGTATCAGAGAGCCTGGAGATTATACAGAATAGGAAACAGTATTATAGCTCTGTGCTAGCAAGCTAAGCAGTTGGCACTTTTATAAACACACTGTGTAAAGTACATTTACCTTGGACTTCAGGTTTTTTGGGAATGAATAGCTACACCAAGCAGGCATAGCCTAGCCAGTACCAAAATAAAAAAAAAAAATATTGTCCACTGTTCTTTGTGTAGCTAGCAACCATACCATTAGCTCAATCACCAGTTTACTAGCATTCCATATACAGAAAAAATAAACAATAAAACCACCTGCCCAACAACTACTGTGGCATTATCAGCAAATAAAAATAATGGCTATCACTAGTAGATTAAACAAAATACATGAAAGCCATCACATTTATATCAATAACTGCCTGAAGAACAAATCTCACTCTAAGTGTAAAGACTCAAAGCTGGTATTTTCACACTAGGATAGCACGGGCACAGGACAGTACCTCCAGCAACTCTCTGTGAAACACCACAAAAATAATTTCAGCCTACCAGGAGAAGCTGCTGCATGCTGAAGTTGAGTCTCTCCCTTTTTTGCTTAAACTTTGCTTGACACGATGAATCTGAATTATGATTTATTCTTGTAACACTTTCCCACACCCCACTGAATGAAACGCATCCCAAGCCTCATATATGCAATATTAACAAAACACTAAAACATTTGGAGCTGTAAAGTGGGAAGCAGTCTGGATCAATGCAAGTGCATGAACATTTTCAGATGCCACTTGAAAGTATTAACAACTCGCAATCATTTGCTGACGATACGTCGATTCTTTCTCCGTCGAAAATTACTGGCCATAAATCAGGCAAACATTTACAGGAATCTGCAAATGAAACAGCTAAATCCATGATGACAGAGAGCCTCATAAAAGCAGCCCATTTATTCCCTCTGAGCACTCGTCCCCACCAGAGGGATCAATAGCAAACCTCATACAATATACTTCTAAATGTCATGCTGCAAATCCTCTTTGCATTTATGCAGACGGAAAAGACCCTCCTCCAGTTTTAGAAGCTGAAATCAAGTAAAAAGCATATTAAATGTCTAAAAACCAGTAAATCTAAGGGAAAAGCTTTTACTCTTAAGCCTGTGATTTTAACGCCTATTCTTAAAAACCACAAGGATTGTAACAGCCAGAAAGATAAAGACTGCAACTAGAGAAAAACAAACACAAAAAGGATGTTGAGGAATTAAGGAAATGTATCTATCCACTGTCTTCTGGCAATTAAAAAAGCCCAGCAGGCTGGGAAGTGATATCAAAGTGAACACTGACAGTCTCAGTTTCCCTGGCTTCTGAAAACTGAGGCAGGAATATTAAGAACAAAACAAACAAGTTGTAAATACAGAGTCTAAAGAGGGGCAGCTCTTTAGCTCATTAAAATGCTCTATCAGACACTTGAAACTTTATGGCAGAGTTGAGCAAAATACTATTCCTGGAAAAGCAGGGATGAGTGACCAAAGTGTAATTATCAACACCTATGTCAGTCTTAAAATTAACAAAATACATGTCAACCACAAGGAAAAAAAAATCCTTCCCTAAATTCTGAATGCTATATTTTGACTACCTCTTCCTATTCTCTTTTAATTTATTTTTTTAATTTGGGAGTTCCATGGAACCAAGCCTATAAAATATTTAGACCTCGAGTAGAGGTCTAAATTCCTCCCTGGCATAACATACCAGTCAGAAGCTGATGGATCAGGATCAGGAAATACAAAAGGAACAAAGATCATTGCTTGACATTGTACTCATACTAACTTACAGCTAATTAGAAAAACTATGTCATTTTATTTGATACATTACTCAAGATCATACAGCAAAGCTAAAATTTAAAAGCCTAATAAAAAGCCTTCTGGGATGAATACTTACTTTATTATTGGTTAAAAAAAAATCTGTTGTATTTCCTATTAAAAAGGTGAGCATTTCTGTGTAGTTATATATATCTAATGAGCATTTAAACCAATTCTTTCAATAATAAAATAGTCTTGAGCATGTGAAATATTCCTTTTGCAAAGAAAAAACGTTAAACCAGTTAAACCAATTCTTTCAATAATAAAATAGTCTTGAGCATGTGAAATATTCCTTTTGCAAAGAAAAAATGTATCCTGAAGGACAGAGATCAGACGTAACTCAGCAGGGCCTCTTCACTGCTTCATGAAGGCCAAACTGTTTCTGAGGAAAAGCATGGGTTTTTTTCTGAGGCAAACAAAGCCATGTTATTCTGAGACAGCTATTCCAGGTACCACCATACATCTTTTAATTTATATCACACTGGCATGTCTGTGCACGAACTCATCGTCCACGAGTGTGCATCCCTCTTCTGTGTTGACAAATGTAATGCATTAAAAGGGAAAAAAGAAGCTTCCCACAAGCAGTTGGAAACAAGTGTAGAGTACAAATTTAATCCCCCTAATCCCTTGTCAATTACAAGGAATGTCCTAGAGTAAAGTTGTATCAACAGTGCAGTTTTCAAACCCATAGAAAAATAAATGAAGCCATCCTTTCCCTTTTGCCACTTGGACTGTATTCACTGTAGCTCCCTGAAAGGATTAGGAACACTGTCTGCAATAAACATGGGCATCAATTTTTAAAATCTGCTCTGAAAATGGCAACGTTTCGCAAGCTGTGAAAACGCTTTGGTTTAGGGCATGGCCTGAGAGGCAATAGGCCAGCAGGATAGCGCTGGGATTAGCCCTAATTACCTCATGTTTCACCTTAATTAACTACTGATACAGAAGGTAAACTCTGCAGGATCTGTGGCGAGACCTTAGGCCAGTAGGCAAGATATCTAAGCCCTCATTGTTTACACACGATAATCTCTCTTTTGAATTTGCTTTAATTGCTTCAAAAGATTAGCTGAAGGATATGCATGATGTATTGATTAGCAATGCTAACTAGATACTGTACAGTTTTTGGGTGTGCTCCACAAATGCAGCCTAGCAGTTTTAGAGGCACATTCTTTTGTCAAAGCATCAACATTTAACTTGGGTTATGACAACATCAATCATGAAGCAGAAGAAGAAGAAGAAGAAGAAGAAAAGCCCCAGCCTTTGGTAACATGAATGGAGGGAGGAAAATACAAAAAAAAAGATTCTTGCTCAGTTCTAGAGATACCATTGTGCTCCTCCATTGTGAGGGGTAATCCCCTCCCACATCCATCCCTGCTCAGAGCACAGACAAACTGGGAGCAGAGGGGGAGCATCAATAAAGCAGACAGAATATAATATCTATTTTAAAAATAGATCACAAGGTTGCCTTCTCTCTTGTCCCATTCACCCTTCATTACTCAGACTCTGCTTTCTTTTTTTATCAGTTCTCATCTGCTCTTAGCAGGCCTCGAAAATTACTGGGCAGTCAGATTTTGTACAAATAAGAACAAAGTGATTACAGAACCTGCATAAAATTTAACGCTCAAACCAAGGAAGAAAGTTTTCTGCCATGTCCTGTTGCTCTGTTTGCTGGCAGAGAAACCAGTTAAAAATATGCCTTTTCAGTTGTTCTGTGCTTTATTAATAAAAGCAAAACAAAATATGAGTTTCCCAAGCTCCTCTGACCTGAAGCACTTTGAAAAATTAGGAATATGTTTCCTTAGGAAGGTAACCTTGATCTAATGTAAGACATAAACTGATCAAAACAAAACTTGGCAACAAATTATAGTGCAGTATAAAGGAATAGGAAATATTTATGTCAAAACTCTGGAATTTTATATCAAATGCATTCACTGAGGCCTTAGTTCATCGTTAAAGTTCAAGACCTGAGATCTCTACTGCAAGTGTCACCTAAAATTACAAAATAAAGTTTTTAATGCAAGGATTTTACATAACCTTAAGGACAGAAGGACATGAAAAAAAAAAATCAAGTTTCTGTGGAACTACTTTTGTCATGGCCATTTTTCTACACAGCATTATACAATATTTGCATCCTTAACTAACATCCAAAGATGCACCAGCTTCTTAAGAGACATCCCAGAGAGTTTCCCTAATTCCTTAATTATTATCCTACTTTTTTATTTACTGCTTCATTTAAGGCTTACAGTGGCAAGGAAATGCACACTGCTTGTTTGAAAATGCTCATAAACCACTTGCTCCTCATTGGAGGTGGCTGAAGACCTGAGAACTTGCCCTGGGATCTCACTTTCCTTGCAAGGATGAAAAGCTGCCACTGAGGTCAGGACAGTGTAATTTCACTGGTGACTGGTGCCCATTCCAGATCACTGCTTCATTTCACTTGAGGTGTCATCTCATGCTCTGAGCAAAAATTTGTAACTGCCTACTTGACCGCTAAGGGTTTGAAAAACTTTCAAATAAAATAAAATTGGATATATAATAGAAGTTTGTCAAAAGCTGTTTGATAAACCCCTTCACTTCTGCAGAAGGCAAAGTGAAAGAGATAAAGGCTGAAAACCATTGCTTTTACTGGTTGTTTCAAAAATATATTTAAGCTGAAATTGCTCTGAGGGATTTTCCAGACTTCAGAAACATTTGTGTTTGGTGGTCAGAGACAATAGCAGAAGGCAGAAAAAGTTCTATCTATTCATATAGGGTGTTCTACTGTAATCGATTTTATAACCAAACCACAAATAAGAGTCTTAAAAAATTAATATTGTGAGACATGAAGTGAATGGAAATAGAGTCCTTGCCTGTCTATTGTAAATTCACACAGTGGAAGGTTTTGTTTCCCCCAAATGACGATCTCAAGATGTTTGCAATCTGTATGTTAAAAGCACCATCCACATCTCTCTAAAATACTGCATCTTCCCTCTGTGCTTTGGTTTGTTTTCTCATGTGTCAAAAAATGTAACAATTTTTCAGATTCTGTAAATCCGAATGCAAGTATCCTATTCTATATGGAAGCACAGAAAGGCTGTAGCTTATGCATATATATTTATGCACAGCCTAATCAGGCCTTTATGATGGTCTGCTCTCTGAATATTTATTATTTCACTAATTACTGAGCTTAATTATAATCTACTTTTAACACAGTAAAAACTTGTTTGCAAATGCTGAAGCAAAGTTTCACCAGCAAGCAGGGAAAACTAAATACTTTTTCAAATAAAGCAAGCTTTTTTTTCTTTTTTTTTTTTTTTTTAATACATCTTGACAGTGAATTGATTACTTACATACCTATAAGGTGAAACCTTGCCTTCACTGGATTTAGAGAAGCAGGGCTTTCTTCCAGCGACCTATATAGCTGTGTTATTTATCTTCTTAGAGAATATTTGGCCTGCAGTTATCTGATATCAAGCTGTGATCTCATCAGCTCTCACACACTCAGCAGGGAGGGGCTAAGAAAATACTTCAATGTGAGATCTCTCAAAGCACCCTGAGGGCACTGCAGCTATGGAAGGAGGTGTTTTAGCTGCTGAATGTTTTCCTTTGGCAGGAGGACTGACCCAGCGCCACACAATGATGCCCATATGCCACCAGAGGGTCACTTGTACAAATGAAAGACAAACTAATGATCTCACTATGTGGATTTAGAGAAATAAAATATTTCCTAAATTGAACATGCAGGCATTTTCTGTGCTCTTTCAGACAATTGAGGTAACTGCATTGACAGAAACCTCCTTTGCAGTTCTAATCTTTTCTAAGACAAGCAGAGCTGTGCATTTTGTGGGTCAACTACTATTTGCAAAATGTGGTATTTGTAAGAAAATTAAATGCTTGATAATTCAGCATAAACCCACACAAAGAGCACATCTTAAAAACTCAGTTGTATTTTCAGATAGACCAAGGGGTTTGTTTATCATTATTTTCCTCCTCCCGCCCCATGCTCAGCTTTACTATTTGAGTGAAAATACTTCAACATAGGGGTAGGAAAAGAAAACCAATCAAACAAGCCCTCAACTATTTAAATCACTGTTTTACTAAAAAACTGTCTGGCTGGCTGTTTCACAAAAAGCTGACTGATAAGCTGCCTGCCTGGATTTCTCAGTCACCTGGAAACAAGTGGAACATTTGTAAAATATCCACCAGCTCTCAATGGAACATTTTTAATGAATCCAAGATCTTCACATAGCACAATGACATTTGGAAAGGATCAGCTCGGAGTTAAAAAACAAAATAAGGAAATTCACAGAGGGAAAAAAATGGTTTTCATTAGCCAAAGGATAGAAATTCACCTTTAAGTATGAAACTTGGACTAACTTTGGCATAACGAGCTACATTCTCTACCCTGTACAGTCAGTGATATGGATATGTACAGGGTATGCACATTAATAGATCCAGAGAAATTAAGACCTGACTTTTATCAGGACACACGTGAAGAAACGGTCAGAACCAAAATAACAAATTGCACTAGCCACTGAAAATCTGAATGCCTTTTATAAGCCTCTAGTGAATTCAAATGAAGGTTTTATGGCCCCTTTTGCTCCCACTGAAGTCAGTGGTAGATCTCTACATGGAACCTTTATTGCGTCTTTCAGCTGCTGGTATTCTGGTCTCACTGTTACAGGTGGCACTTTGCAATTTAATGACAGAAAATTAGGAGGAAATAAACAAAAGTGAATGGAAATAGCAGTAAGACAGAGGTATGCCTCCAGGTGCTCTCTTAGTTTTGTTTTTTCTTCCTAAAATGAGCTATTTTTAACATGTTCTAAAAGACCTGGATAAAAATTACATTGGCAAGATGGGGCACATACGGTGCATTTTGTTAGTCTGCCTTCAATCTTTACAAATGTTCTTACTTTGCCAGTATCTTGGCTTGTAAGGAGAGCATAATTTGTATCTCTGTTCAAACACAATTTACTCCTCTATGCACAATTAGGCTGTTCCTCCACCAGATTATGTTTACACCACACACCATTGGAAATGCATTTTCTCTGTGCCAGGGAGTGTCCAAGGCATCCAAGCATGGATTTTTCATCACCTCATTGGCCACAGGGCTCTTGTCTCCTACAGCAAGAGCTAGAGAAGAAGTTTAAACAGGTGCAAAGAAATATTTCGGTGGTAAGAGAATACTAAGTACCGAGGCATATAACTAGGCTGAATTATTTTGGCCCGTTCTTCCTTCTTTGCATTAAATTAGGCTTAGGAAAGTCAGACCTTGTATTCCCTTTTCTGTGGATAGCAGATGTAATACTTAAGTTTGTGTCATTTGCACAAATGACTTCATGTCTGTTGGAATTTTGTATTCCTGGCTGTTAACCGATGCAAAACCTGCACTGCTGAGATGATAAACAATTTGAAATGTGTATTCAATAATGGATTTTTAGAGAATGGGCAGGATTTGCAGCAGGCAATATCCAGCCAATACTATGGAGATGTACGGCTTCAAATTGGTTTCTGGAGTAAAAATTACTGACATTACTGACTGGGTAATACTACTACCACTATATATTTATTTATAAAAATAAACAGATGAATCAAGAGAAATGGAAATCTAAATCCTGCTGATGAATTTTAAGTTGTACATCTTTATAAAAACTAAACCGACACATCCTGAAGGCCAAAACAGGGTTTCTTTTATGTCAATAAACAAAAGGCTTGTTTACTGATCACTCTAACTTGGTGACTAAATTAAGAATTAATACAACCACTTTGCTGCTGCTTCTGTGCTAGAAATATTTTGTTTCTAAAAACCTTATCTTTCTAGTGCCGGAATTATTACACAAGAAATTTTAAATGCCTCTCCATCAACAATAAGAGACCTATATTTTTTCTCATTTCTTTAACAGCAAATTCAAAGGCAAGTGACAGAAATCCAAAATTCTTTGAACGTTTGGCTTGGTCTCTTAGGATAGAAGAAAACATACAAACAGTGAGTGTTTCCTAGAAATACAAGGAAAAAAAAATCAATTTTAATAGGGAATAGCATACTGCAGGGGATATAATCTAGAATAAGTAGGCATAAGGGTGAAAAACTATCTAAATCACATTAATACACAAAAAGTTAGATATATGTTTGAAGAAATGTCAACAGAAAGTCTAAAGCAGTTTGTTTTACAGCAAGATGTGTCCAGAGACAAATGAAGATGGTTATAAATCCTCTTTTACTCTTGTCTTGGGACACCATTAACAAACACTACATTATTTTAACTATTTTTAGGAAAAACCCATACTGTTAAAGTTGATGACCTTTTTAAATAAGACACCCAATATTATTTGGGACCTTTAAAATAATTATAAAAAGATTTTTAAAATCCTGATATAGAAACTGCAAATACAAATATAGCTCTAAACATATGCTGTAAAAGAAAAGCTCAACTGTTCATTATAAAGCATGTTCAAACAGTAATTACATTTATATAATATAACTGAGAGTAATAGGATATAAATAAAAAGGACAGGAAAAAAAGAGTCTTAGGAGGAAGAAAGAAGACCGATCAAAACTCTTGACAGGAAGATACATTAGAACCAGTCTCTCAAGGGATGTGGTAGGAACCCAGGCCCTGAAACTTTTAAGAGCAGAATGGACAAATCACTAGCAAGTGTACAATAGGGAACAATCCTTCACAGGTAATGAGATGGGGAGCAAACCAACAGAGGTTTTCCAGTTCTGCCCTGACGTCCTAGCATTGATTCCATAGCACTTAGTGCTGTCCCCAGAAACTGATCTAAACCATTGCTTAGTTGGGAATGCTGGAGAGGGGGTGGGGACAGATATCAAAGAGATTACGGTTGCATAGCAGGGTTTATCTACACAGAGATTACCTGCGTTTTGCATCCCTGGCAAGATTTTACTTCCACATCTCTCCACAGAGACAACATTTTTATTTTTGGTCAATACTGACTTTCTAGAGATCAATACAGGTCAGATGCCCACGTGTTTGTGAGAGCTATCAGTTTCTGGTGCAAGCACTCCTGAGCGATTGCTGACTCACGAGACAGGGACAGAGCAGACTCAGCTGCCAAAAAGTCACCCAGGCTCTCACAGGGTCTCCAAATGCAGCATCCCACAGACAAACTGAGGCTTGAAGGACACAGCCAAGGCTCAGAAGAGTTTAGATTAAAAACACATTAAACTGAAGAGAAAACAAGCCCGTGTTCTTTTTTGGCAGCTCTGATACGGACAGTCCTATATTGCCATAGCTGGTGGCAAGACAAAGACTTCACGCTACACAGAAATGTAACTCCAGAGTCCAGAATTGCCTCAAGAGAGTCTTGGCAGACTTTGCCAGTAATTAGCCACAAAACACACGTGAATGGAAGAAATTTGAAGCCCAGAAAACAGAGAACAGATGTTGTTCAAAAACGGCAGCAGGAAACTCGCTGTAGTTTAAAATGTTGCCTTCATCTGCTCTTTGCAAAGGAACTTGAAGTTTTCTTTGGTGATAGAATCTAATCAAAGCAAATTCAGACTTCTCTCAGCTCAAATACTCCATGCTGCAGTACAATCTTTTCAAAATTGCTCTTCAAGTTCATTTAGAAGCTTATAATGAAAAAGGCTGTGGACAAAAACTGCTAGAAACTATTCAGTTCTTATTGCATCTACAGGTGAACTGCATTATCATCTCATTTGCTTTTGGGACGGATGCCAGGATAATTATAAAATAATTTAAGGCCAGCATCATTTATAGAATATTTCCATAGATATTTTCACTTTGGAGTTAGGCAACTCTCTTGTCTGAATAGTAAACACTGTATTTCCTCTTCCAAAATGTCTAATAAAATCAGCCTGCAGAAAATATACAAAAATACTTTCTTCTTAGCTAATTATCACTACATCTACCTAATTTGAAATTACCAAGTTCAAATTTGTGTATCCCTGAACAAATACAATCTATGCAATTAACATCAATGTTATTAAGAAAAAAAGCCACACACATAAAAAAACCTGGATCCTCTTTCAAACTCTATACAAATAACACTGAGTTATGATTTTTCCCATTTACAATTTCCAGGGTACACCTAGGTGAATATAATTAACACATAAACCTGTTTCTTGTTTTCATCCCTTTAAAGCTTGATGGTTGAGATCTGCCATCATTATGTTGACCTAATTACTAATTACTCATAGAACAGAAAAGAAAATCCTCATCATTTAGCTCCCACAGCATTGCAACGTGGCTTTGACCAGAAAAGCACCTCCATTTCCCTTGTTTGCCTCCCAACGTGAAATGAAGTTGGCAAGATGAAGACAAATGGCACAATTGCTGACTGCTGATTGGCTAAAGTATTTTGTACGTGCTGGAAAATTCAGGACATCCATCCTAATAGGCAGGGGACAGAAGACTTTAGCAACTGTGACTGCGCAGGACAGCAATCTGTCCCTCGCGGGGTCAAAGGCTGAGGTCAACAGGACAGGATGGCCACGTTATTATCTGACATGTGGGTTGTCCCCTCTGTGCCACACAAGGCATGTGGTGAACTCTGAGATAGATATCAAAACCTGGAGCTCCACATGCTGAGAGAGCTGAACAAGAGAGCAAAGAGTTACTTAGAGCATAATTAAGTGCCCGTGTGGTAAAATAATTGATGTGAACACAGTAATGGAGAGAGAATTAGTAATGCCAGAATCAAGGTTTGACACCAATATAAATAGAGGGGGGACAACTGACAAAACAAGGAAAAAAACAATTAGTGGCACTTCTCATGAATTTATAAAGCTTACCTTTAATAAAAAGTTCATTAACATCAGACTACAGACAGGCAGGCCTGAATAATTTTGGTATCCTTTGGAATTTCTAAATGATATTATCATCAAACTCCTTTGACTTGCTCTACAATTAAAAAAAAATGCTGGTATAATCTGAAAGCACTAATTCACACTTGTTGTCTCTAAATTCCCCAGTTATTTACGACTGAGAAAAGGTACCAAAACGTTTAAGGTAGGTTGAATCATTTTAGAAGCCATTCACATGGGAGCTTATCTACAAACCAATGAGGAAATAAATCTAACTACCCACAAACACAGGCCTGAAAAATAAATATACATACAGGAACAAAACAGGTTTTGTCAGTTGATGAGAAAGATTCCTTATACTAATCAAATAATTGGGTTAAAAATAGGATGCTTAGACTTTTGCCAATGCCATTCTCATGACCAAGGATGACTTACTGAGGTGGGAAGTCAGTCTTGGCAAGTATTACTGAAACAATACCGTACATTCTGGTTATATGAGTTAGGTAAGAAAGTCCTCTTTACCAACCAGCACTTCACTGTCAATGTGAGCATTCCAAAATCATGTAACTCCTGCCAAAGTCACAGAATTTGTTTGAAAATTATGTATAAATTTCCATCCATGGCAAAGATAAGATCCAATAAAACTTTGTCTTTTCTATGCGTTTGAGTTCACATTTTCAGGCTTTTCTTCATAGCTTTGGGTGTTTGGATTTTTGTTTGTTTCTTTGTTTTTAAAGACTTAGCATAAAAAAACAAAAAGAGGTCAACCTGCTTTAGAGGCAGTAAATTCAATACCCTACTACTTGCCCTAATAGACAAACAATAAACTACAGTTTCTTAGTATCAGCTAGTAAAGAGAAGAAATAGATATTGACACAAAAGCAAAGACTGTCATAAATAACTTTTCTTCAAAGATCTGAGGAAGTAATAAAAAAAAACCTTCTGTTTCTTCCCAGTAGCAATAATTTTTGGAGTATTTCTGGAATGTTAATGAATCAATTGGGCTAACTTGCTACCCTGCATTTATAATGAAAGGATACATGTGAGAGATGTACAGAGGTAAAAAAATTTCATTTGAAAACTTGGCCAAAACCTTGCTGAAGCAAACGTGAAATTGTCCTAACTTGCATCTCAGCAGATTGTTCCTGCATGGGGAAGGCTGTCTTTGACCTCTCCATTTCTAAAACTGCTGAAGAGCTTCTTCAGCTTCACCTGATCTTATTTTAATGTTTCACAGAGCATATGCAGCTTCATCCTTCCTGTATTTGAAGTGAACAGCGCTGAACTTAATTAATGAAACAAAAATATTCTTTCTTTCTGCCCTGAATGCCACCTCTATTATAAAAATGCTGCTGCTTCACTTCCAAAGACGTGAAATATATAATTAACGAATTAAAAATCCTAAGACTTCATGGAGCAACACACATTTTTGGTTCAAAGTCTATTTAAAGAGCTTTTACCATCCATGCAGAGTACCATCGTAGTTACTTCCAGAAAATGAAAAAAAAAAAAAAAAAAAAAAAAAAAAAGGGAAAAAAAAAAGAGATAATTGATGGCAAGAGGCCTGTAGCAAATTTTCCCTTACTGGTGACAAAGGCTAAGGGTAGAGCTGTCACAGTGTGATTTTTTACTGTAAGATCTGGAGAAGGATGTCTGTTCCTCCAACCCTGCTGTCTCAGACAACTCATCACAGGGAGCAGGTTCCCCGGGGGCCGCGGCAGCATCTGGCTCTGCAGCTCTCTGGTGGCAGCTGCAATCATTTTCAGGATAATCTCCTAAAGGCGGCGTCTTTATTCAGCTACAGATGTCTTCATCTTACATCCTGTTGGATTCCTCAGGCCTGACACTGCCTCTGTGTTCTGGTTTCACCCCTTTGGGTCAGTTTCTCAGTCACTGCCTCACTTGAAAGGTACTGACAAGCATTCAAAAGATGTGCTAGGGAAGAATTTTTTTTTTTTTTTTGCAGACATTCATCTCTTGGTTTCCAGTGTCTTTCTAAAGATATAAATGAAACCTTGAAAAACCATCTAAAGATGCAATGCTTAAATGGGCTTCCAAGTAGAAAGCAATAGCAGAAATTTTCTGGCTTATAAAGAGTGTTCCCTCTTGTTTGTTTTCGACTTTCCACAACAATTTAATTGGTTTCTCTGGCTTCTCTCTTGGTACAGTGATTACTTTGTTCTGTACAGAGTCAGACAGATTATTTATGAGGAACCCCAGCGGCAGGAAAGGAGAACTTTTCATATTTCATGTAGTAATATATGGCTTACCATTTATCATTTTTTCAAAAGTTACTTATTTCTGATCTCTTCCACATGCACCGCCGTAGATTCAGTCTTGCGTGTTGAGAGTTGATTGGGGTGGAAATCATAGATCAAAACCAGCTCTCCCAGGGACACAAAGGCAATAATCTCCTAATCCAGGCCACACTGACACCTGCATGAAGGCCTGCTTTGGCATACAAAAAACTCAAGAGCTTTTGTAGGTCATCAATATATTAAAAGAAACCAGGTATTACCAGTTTCAAACCTGCTGCCTTACAATGAATTCTTTATCTAATTGATAAACACCAAAATTACTGTATTTAGCAAAGGAGAATAACAGGTATTTTGTTTTGTCTAAGAAACAGCATTATGGTTGAAAGGTTTTTTTCCCTTTTGTCTTAGATATCAGATAAAATGGATCTATTACATGTACATATTTTGGATCATTTTGCTGATGGTTTCCTTACCATAAAAATAATTTTTTATACCACCTGTTTTCCAGATAACTTAAAGATACACCTTTCATTAGTAACCCTCCTCCTACCTTCTTTGCTGGTTACAAGCAGTCAAAAACCAATAAATTTTCTACCACTCAAGATATGTTTAATTTTCACTAAATTGATTTCACCACAGTAAAGAAAAATTTGACTTAATTTAAAAGTCCACGATGAGTGACATTCAGCAACTAATACTATTTGTTATTAAAAACAAGCATTAGTTCTAGAACATTCTTTTAAAATTTGTTTTAAAAAGGACAGCTGATGTTGTTTTGATGCTGTATTTGTAAATAGAGACACCTTTTGAAGATTGTTATTATTATTACTATTATTATTATTATTTTTGACTAGGGCTTCCATCCATCACCCTTCTTTAAGTGACATTTTTACCCTGTTATTATCCCTAATATATTCCACTGAGGGTTTGCTCTCCCTGCAAAGAGGGGGAGGAGATCAGCCAAAGGCATCCCCCCAACAACTCCTGCCTTCTAAGCCTGCTCACCAGTCAGCAGTGGGTCAAATGGTCCTCACATGAAAGCATCTAACAAGGTCCCAGAGGAGGCTTCCCTTTAGTGGCAGCACTGAAAAACACCATTTCTGTTCAGAGGAGATGGATACTCTCTTCCTGTGCACGACTGAGGGACTGATACTTGCCACTTTGAACTTCTTGTATTCATGGATGCTTTCTGAAATTCTTATATTCATTTTGGGAATTAAGTCCCCAAGATCAGGGATGCTGAGCAGCTGACCAACTTGAAAAGAATCTGTTGAAGAGGTAAAAAAATATGGAAAAAAATGGAGTCAAGCTCAGAAGCTTGGCACTAATTTCCAGAATAGCACTGAGGAGAACTTCAAATTACGTATTTTGAAATTAATAAATTGTGAAGATTTTTAGCCTCTGTGTTTTCTCAGTTTTAGGCAGGCACCACAACCCTGCCTCCTCTTCTTTTAAAACTGCTTTAGCTTGGATTCAGAGCTCAAAGGAGAGACTTCATATGGTAATACAACATGAGGGAGTCTGAGGTGAAACAGAACTAAACTGATAAAGGAGAAAAACAAATTATTTGACTCCTGTAGGATGGATGTGTGCCAGGTTTTAGTAATTAGGGCTGTAAGTAAAGAAAAAGGAGGATCAAATCAATTAAAGAAATAAACTGAGACAAAATTGCATCAAACCACTGACCTGCAGCTGAGCCAGAGGCTTAAGTGAAAAGTGTTCTTCACACAAAAGGGACAATCTGACACTAATCACAGGATAAAACTCACACACACATGTGCATTAACACAAGTCCTGCATTATTTTATGCACTTTTATGTGCTAGAACACTCACAGGTTTGCTCATTAGTTACACCACTTCTTCATCTCAGCAGCAAAGCTTGCTGCACCACAGGTCTACCTTCCTCACTTGTGCAGTCACATAAATTGTGTAGATTAAACTGAGCAATAACCTTCTCTTGAAGATTTTTTTCAAGCTACTCTATTTTTACTGATTTTCGTCATCACAAAATTACACCTTTCAAATATATGTTTACATATGAGAAAATGGAAAAAGCTAAAAGAAAAGGTCATAGAAGGAAAAAAAGAGGAGGTGTTCTCCTCCCCACCTTCCCCCACGCACTTTAAATCCCATGAAATGAATGTTTAGCTCAAGGATTTGCTGTTCATCTCAGTGCCCCTCAAGCCTAAGGCAGGATTAGGCCAGACTTGTGTTTGAACAACTGGAGAAAATCAATGGATTTCTCCTTATTAATAATTAAAATACTTTCAAGTGATTAAAACTGTGTACAAAATGTACAAATTACCGTAACTGGAAGTGCACATGTACAAGAGGCACTCTGAAACAAATGACAAACTAAAAGAAAAGAGCAATTTTCAGGCTATACTGTAGCATTCAGAAGAGAAATAAACCATTTAGCACAGTGCTAATTAGGTATTTACATGTAGCTACACAAATACTTTACATGAACTTTAATTGAAACCTTAACTAACTCCTAGGTGATGCTACAACATGCAGAGTAATTGAAGGCTGAGTCACTTTCTCTAAACAGCCTATTTTTTGATAGCTTCTTCTGTCATTAAACAGAGCAAGGAAAGCATAAGAGAGGAATTACATTGCAATTTGCTGGGCTAATGGATTTTTTTTAATAGTAGTAGCCATCAGATCTGTGTTGAAGCAACTATTTTCTTCTTTCTCCCCCTGTGCACAGGATTAACAATAGCCAATGTTTTTGCATTATCAGTCTTGCCTGTTCAGACACTATTAGAACACAGCAAAATCTGCCATGACACCTGAAAGCTATGCTAAAACTTAAAATAAACATCCAATTTTATCACTGGAATAAACATCTGCCCTACTTGCTGCCTCAATAAGCAAAGTTTGGAATAACAACTTTGAAAGGTCAAATACCCTGGTTTGATTTCATCTTTACTTCATTTACACTTTGACAGTGACTATCTATAAAAAGGACTATCCATGAAAGGGACTTTTGCTATGCCGTTTAGTTTGGCCTTCTTTATATCACAGGATATTAAAAAAAACCCAGACTTACATGCTTCCCAACTTACAAAAGTTACTTAAAATATTTCAGCCATTGAAGCATTCCAAGGGTATGTTACAGACAAACAGCAGAAAGCTTGACTACATGTGGATATTTGAAAAGTAAACTTATTAGTTGAAAAGCACCTTGATGAGACCATGAAAACAAACCAATGCTCACACAGTCAAGGGAACCAGAAACTTCCCTTTTGCTGTCAGAAAAAAAAACTCCTTTCAAGCCCCAAGCATAGGAACAAGACACAAATTCAGCCCTGAGAGGTTTCTTTTGTACCCTTTGAGAATACACTTTCACTGTGCATCATGCACACGTGTACTGCCATAGAACACGTGGCAGGAGCAGCAGACTGGAAGTGAGAAGTGTGGGTTTTTCATAGGTGTACACCATAATATAAACATAAAAACCTATATAGTTATAAAATACACACATTTGGGTAACTGCAACATAACTAAAAAAGCTGGAGCTGTTGCCACAATTTACCTTACAAACTGTGTGCCTGCTCTGCTCACCAAGTTTCCATCCAGCCATAGATCTCTCCCATATTAATCACCCTGATTTAGGGAGTCAAATGATCCCATCAAGCAGGCTGCCAAAAGGAGGACAAACCTCTCCTGGTGCAAAGCCCTGCTCCAAGCCCTGCTCTCTCTCCCCTCCCCGTGCCAGCTGAACCAGCAGTTTCTCTGCCCGTATCTCATCAGATCAGGATGTTTGAGCAGCTGCTTGAAGAGATTTTTAAAAGCACAATTTTTGGCTTGATAAAATCCAAATCCACTTCCCACGTCAGCATCCCACGCTGCTCTGAACAAAATGCACCCTGGCTGCGCCGAGGTCAGGCTCAGCCCTTGTGCTCTTTTCCACCAGAAAGCCACACTTGTCACTCGTCCTTTCTGGCAAGAGTTAACGAGCCACTCCTGCCATAATGAATCAGCAGGAACCAGTAAGCACCTCCACAGAGAAGTGTAACAATTGCTAACAAGACAGATCTACAGAAGAAACCTTTGCCCTGATATACGCTGGATTTTTTATTTATTATTCCAATTTAATTTGGAGTGCACGGATGACAAGAATCTAGGAAAATGGGAACACTTGGGAGTCTTTATGTCCCTCAGGAATTTTTTTTTTCCTCTTGTACACATCACTGGTGTATTTTTAGCTGTACTAGATCATGTTAAAAAAGCAACATAGAGAGATTTGTGTATTTGAGTTAAAGCTAAAGGCATAGAATCTTCTTGTCAAAAGCTTCTGCTTTCCTCCATTTCCCTGCCAATCCCAACAGCATTTTTCAAATCCCTTCTCACTGGGCACACTACCTACTTCTCCTGCCTTCCCCAAAGTATTACCATCTAGCCCATAATTTCCCATCTGGAATTATAAAAACAATTGTGGTGTAGGGAAAATTCCATCAAAGAGACAGTCAAGTGAAATGAAAGTTGGCAATTCACAGAATACGTGTAGAAATTACATCTGAGATGCTGCAAAACTACTTCTCACTCGACTTGGGGGAAAAAAAAAAAAGGAAATTGGAAAATTAGTATGAAGGAAATGAAACGCATCACTGAGGGATTTGACTGTGAGGAAGCCCAAGGTAATGACAAACGCAGACAAGTTCCTGGGGTAGTGGACTTTAAACCCTGCAAAGCATAATTCTGCCAAGAGCAACTCTCTGGCAGCTTTCTAAACATGGTACTGTCAATCCACACTCACTTCCATGGTTTTATTGGAGACCTAAAGCTGCTAAATCCCCTTTCCATTTAAGAGTTACTTTTCAAGAATTTTACTCCTTCATGAAGAGTTTTACAGTTTCCATTTGTGCACTGAGAGAGGTTTTTCCTGATTTACAGTCAATTTACTGTAAAGGGCTGGCTGTAAAAGGACATAAACTGAAGAGCTGCGATAACGTCCCAGCTCAAACTGGAATTTGGCATTTATGCTCAACACAATAAGAAAGATTATTCACAGGCAAGTATCTTCCACTAAAACTAAAAGTTGTCCTCCTGCAGTTTTGAAAAATAGTCCTGTTTATTCTTTATAAAATATAAACCATAGAGAAAGCTTATGCTGCAGACAGTTAACATTGTTGCTTTCAATTGGTTTTACCTTACGGCTGTCTTCAGTTGCTGGTTAGAAAATAATATAATTTGGGAAACAGAATGGATGTTCAGCACATACCAAGAGCTGCTGAATGATTACACTTGATCTTCAAAAGCATTAAAAACATTTAAGTAGGGGAGGCTAATTCATATCCTTAGAGGGTGTCCAAACATACAGCAGGTCATTATAAGCAGGAGAAACCTGACCAGACTGAATTAAATAACTGAACTTCCACGGACTCCAACAGGCTTGAATTTCACCCACTGTAAGAGAACAATACCTCCTACTCCTTTAACTCTACCAATCTGTAAAGAGTAAGAAAAACAGAATATAAATATTTAATAATGTTTTAATGCTATTTAATTATAGTTATCCTTTTTTCTGTTCTGGTGCCTTTCTTATTGTTCCTTAAGAGCATAGATTTACCTGAAAAACCCTGGATCTTGCTGGTTTTGCTTCAGCTTTGCTTTCCTTTACTTCAGTGCAAATCAGAATTCATTCTAGTGAAAAATAGCAGAACTTTTGTTTACACTTCATAGCCAAGTTAGTGCTTGGGCAGTATTTAGTGCAAAATTTATGACCTTATCATACAATTATTTGTCCTTTTCTTTAGCAGCAAAACCCCTCATCTGACAAAATCTGTGGCTGCTTCTCTGGAGATTTCCAAAAGAAATCTACCCTGGAGATTTCCAGCAGCAGAATGGTGCATGTCTTTCAGAGGCTTCCTGGCTGAATGCTGGGTGATAGTCAAGGCATTTATGCCTTGATTTTAACAGCAAGTACTGACTTACCCTGGTGAAGATTCTGCAGCAAGGCTCACAAGAAAAAGAAACCAACTTTTCTCAGAAATGGTGGGAATCAATTCAGGGAATACTGGAACTTTCTGAAAGCCCTGGAAGTGCTTTCAGAAAGGGAGCCGAAGAGGAAAACTTGAAAAGAACAACATCTATGGATGCATTCAGGTTTCAGATCCCTTATACACCATATGGCCGCAGCAGGCTGCAAAGGCAGCAAGAGAAGCATCCCAAACCACATCAGGAAGGAGCTGCCAGGACCTGGTGGCCAGGCTGGGCCCCCTTGCTGCCTCTGGCCAATGCCATGGCAGCCCTGGTCCCGCTGCCCACAAGCCCAGCCCTGAACAGAGGCCCTGGCATGGCAGAAGGAATGGGGCAAGAGCAGGACAGCAAAAGGGAACCTTAATTTTTGTCTCTGTAAATCTCTGCTTGCTCCTATGACCAGACCTTGTGCCAAAAGGCAGCCAGCAGTAAGGCTGGCAATCTGCTGTGACTGAAGATTATAGGATTTTGGAAATAGTGCATAATATGGTATTCTGACCACTTCAGGCCATCTTGAGACTAAAGTACCAAAAAAACTACACTTCAGCTACAGAGCTGGTGCCACAAGTGCTGCTCCCCCTGATGCCTGCTTTCACTGCTCTGACAGCTGTGCCAGCACAATAGTTTGTAGGACCACATCATGACACAGCTCAGGAAACCTGATCTAACAAATCTTCTCTTGTGTCCTTCCTAAAAAATATGCTGAGTGACTGCTCATTGGAGCTGAACTGTGGTTCCCAGCGTGGGGCCACGACCGTGTCTGCCAGCACACCTGACAGAGCCAGAGTGCCATAGCCTGGCAAGAAACAATGGATGCATCAATATTTTCAGGGGGTACTGCTGCCAAACATGGAAACTGGCTCATAATTACAGGCTGCCTAGCATAGCCTTTCCATATTTCATCACAAATTGCTTTTGTCATAGCTCTTTCTCTAGCAGCACCACCCCAAACTGCAATTTGCCTGTTCTTCCAGAAGTGAAATCTCTACTCTCTAGTCCTACAGTTACAGACTCTAATCGTCTCTTCCTTACACTCTGGTCTCCTGTGTTCTTTTATTTGCTATGTTTTATCCTCCTTTTAAATTTTACATGAACATTTTCAATGAAATAAGCAGAGCAATTACATTTGTGCACAGAAACTATGTCATGCTTTAGCACTGCATAACAATCAAGCAACTTAACGGTACCTCAACTTTGCAACTCACAAGGGAACACTTGAAACACATGCTGCAGAAAAGGAGCCTTAAAACCAAAACCTTTCCAGTAATTACATTCAAAGATGGTGTGCAAAAAAAAAAATAAAAAAGCATCAGCATTACAGAACATGGACTTTTCTGCTCTCATGTTCAAAGCCTGGCTCCACTAAAAAATGTGGCACAAGTCCTGCCTTAAACATGACCAGTTCCATCTTTGTGCATGGCAAGAGAGCAGAGATGTCAGACCACTACTCAGTAGCCTGGATGCTGCACTGCAGCAACTCCAGGCAAGTTGAGGGAAAGATTAGGAGAGGCAGGTTTGGCAAAAAGCTATCTAAAAAACCAAAGATGTGGAAACAGAAGTTCTGGAAAGGTATTCTTTATGTAAAGTGGCTGTGCAGCTGCTTTCCTTCTGATGCTATCTCAGTGCACTCACTACAAGAACACTTTCTTCAGTTTTTTTTTTTTTTTTCTTTAAAAAGATTTCACTTTAAGCAGTCACAAGTCCAAGTTTGTGATTATGTAGCTGTGGGTGTTGTAGATGCTGTAGTACTTGCCTCAAGGGAATGACAAATGTCAGTAAGATGAAAAAAATAGACCCAGTGTGAAATCAAAGGAATACAGGAAGTTTAGAAGGTGTCATTTAAGAGCTTCTCATGCAGAGTTGCTCAACTGAAAACAGCAATGAGATATCCTCAGAAGATCTAAGTGAGACACAAGAGACTGAAAATCTGATAATGGCTTTAAGGGTTGGCAGAGCACCCTGGAATACTTTAAACCTCCTATAGATTCCATGGAAACAGGAAATGTGAGGATACCGTCTTAAGCATTTTAAAAGTCTGATTTATGAAGAATTCAGGAGAAAACACCGGTGTCTTGTTAGGGGAAAAAAATTACCCTGTGATCTCAGAGTCTTTGAGTTGAAGGGAAAAAAGGGGCATCAAAAGACCAGAGTTTATCACACTTGCCATTTGGGACTGTACTAATCAGCAGAGGGAAACAGAAGCACATTCATCTTTGCACAGACTCGCCACTGAAATAATCTCTGCAACACCCACTGCTCTGATAAAAAGGACACTTTAGCCTAACAAAGCTTTAAGGCCAAGCAGAACATGAAAACAAAGCACGGTTATTTCTGTTACTTCTTTGGTTTCCCCAAAATCCCCATCTGCTGTTTTTCTTTATCTTTTTTTTTTCTTTCAACCCTTGCTTTCATTGTGTTCCTTTATTTTTCAATTCCTCAATTTAATGCATTACTGAAACGATTTTCCCTTATTTTCTCTTTACTTCTGCAGCTCTGATCACTAAAACGATACCTCTTCCTCCTCTGAAAGAACCCAAACATCTCAATCCTGACATATATAATTAGCTGTTTTCCCCTGAAGTGATACATTCAAGAAAAATTATGTCTTATAGCTGTAATTTCATGACAGATTCAAGGACACAGATTCAAATCAGGACTTTACTTCACTCACACTGAAAACCTAATCTCAGAAATTATTCATTTAACTATACTGAATATTATGATAAAATGGTAGGGAACCTGAGGACCACCCCTAAAATGGGGGGTGGGGAGTAAGGTCCAAATTTGGTAAAGAAAGCTTCTCACAAGAAGAATGTAAAAAAGCAAATACATGCATTTCATCTGAATTAGACAACAACCCCAAATGTAGTTTTCCTTGGTGTTGCCAAAATGCAAACTTTCCCATTTGCTTCTGCCAGCTAAGCAGGGCACTAAGGTGAGCTATAAAGCCCTGTGTTAAGCACTGTAAAATTTTGATAAAATGCAAATTTTGATAAATCCTATTATTTGCTCACAACAGTTACAACCATTTTAACTAATTCACATTTTAATTTCCAATTATCTAGGAGTTGCAAATTATTCAGAATTGTTTCTTTAAAAAAAAAAAAACACAACAAAAAAAAAGCCCATCAAAACAAAACAAAGGAACCCACCCCTGTTCTAGATAAAGTGCTGGAAATGTTGTCACAGAGACCAAAAATGATTACATTTTTCACCTTGTTGATCTACTAATAATCCTTGCAATGTCTTTGGGATCTTAATGCAAAGTAGTAAAAATGAAAAGATGTAGATATGTAGTATAGATAGATAGAAGTAGTGTAGATAATAGATATACAGTAGAGATAGAAAAGATGAGAGGAGCCTGAATACATCACTTTTTAACATGCCTTGGTGGTGCATGGCACACCCATGCAGAGGTGACCTCTCCAGGACCTATCTGTGTGTGCCATGGACTGGCACCTGCCCAGGCAGTGCAGGAACTGCATCATCCCCTGATCACACAGAGCTGCCAGGGTTTCAAGGCAAGGCTCCACAGCTATTTCTGCATGCACAACCCACGAGTGGGGAGAGACAAAATCATGCTGCTACAGTCCATCCTTCAATCCAGAGATTCAATGCTGAATTCATGTCAGCTGCCACCAGTGAAAATTAACCTGGAACCAAAAATGAATCAAACTCTGAAGTTCCTTTGCAGCTGGGTTTTCTTAGGGAAAAAAAGAAAATCTCCATCCCAAAGTTAATTCCTTGCATATCCACTTCATTACATGCCGAACGCTCTTAAGCATCCTCAGCTAGGGAAGCTGAATCAGGAAAACCTGGGTAGCATTCTAGGGAAGCCTTCAGCATGTCCCAAGAAGCTTGTTAGCACCAGCAGCCCGAGGTGTGGGAGCAGGCAGAGCTGGCAGGTGAACTGCTGGGTGTCCCAGAGGGAGCTGGCACAGATGGGAGCACTCCCTGCCTGGCGTGCGGCTGCAGTCGGTGCTGGGCAATGGCACAGTGACAAAACTGGGTTAAACAGGGCTCTGAGCTGATCTCTTCTGACAGCAACCACAGCCTTAAGACCAAGTGTTAAAGGAACAGCATCAAATCCAAATTGCCCCCAAATAAATTTTTTTGAAAAAGCTATCCTTCCTAAAGGAATAGGAGGAGGAAGTATCAAAAACCCCGACCCTAAGCATATCAAAACTCATCACCATCAAAACCAGCACAAGTGCCTAAGAGAAAACTTTTTATTTGAAGTCACTATTACTTTGTAAATATTATTTTTTAAGCTTTTATTTAAAATAAACTGTATTTGAGAGTGACAAAATTTTAATGACACTGTCACTCTACAACTTTGAAATGAACACTAAGCCGCTGCAGGTCTTTGTCTTACCTAGTTTAGTTTACTACCTGACAGCCTGCTCTGCTACCCATCTCACTAAATAACTGAATAAATACCTAATATTTGTATTTTTACTGCCAAATTATGGTAATGTGAATGGTAAAAGACTAGTAAGAGAATCATGATGTGTTAAAAGTGAAATCTCTTTGTTGCTGTTTTGAAGAAGGATATGCAAACATGAATCATACATCTTGCTTCTGCTACAGTAACTCAATATCCTCTGCTTGGTTAAATAACAGACACTTGGCACATACAAAATTGACATTCTTGCCAAGAACTGAAATTTGCAGCAACTCTGAGCTCTGTTGAAACCCCACTGTTGATACTTAAGTTGTACACAGCACTCCACCAGGATCAGCTGCAACATGTTAAATGAGTATTCAGCATCAGAATGACTATTTAAATCTCTCTCCATCTCTGAAACACTTGTACTAAAGCTGAAGAGTTTAGAAAAGATCTTCAGGAGAACAGAAGGTTCTTTATGCATTGTACAGCATTAAAAAAACACCAGAAAAGTATACAGAAATGCCAGAACCTGTGTGTGTTCTGAGAGTTTGGCTAATAGTTGCATCAACACCAAACCAATCCAGGTGGTGCTCCAGAAAAAGGTGAAAAGTCAGAGGTACTACAAGCATGTATAAAATAAAAATTAGAAAACCATTTGTCTTGTACTTTTAAATCAACCTATCTCAACATGAATGAAATACATGAAGACTGTCTAGATATCAAACCCTCCCTCTGTTAAGTTGCTACAGGAGTTCAAACAGTTGGCAGTAGCTTCTTCCTGAGTGCTACAGAATCTGACTTCTGAATTCCTATTACCCTTTGAGAAGGAGCAAAACAGCCCTTGGTGTAACTGATTCAGCACTCAGATACCCCCTTGCTGTGGCTTAGCTCAAACAGAACTGACAGAAATGACTTTAGGATCCCCTTTTACATATCTATGCACTGTGAATAAATACATCTGTAGCCTCTTCCCCTTCAAACACAATGTGAGCTTAGAACTTCAACCTTCAGCAGAGCTCAGCCCCTGTGTGTATGGGGCAATTCACTTATTTCTACACTTCTCCTGCAAACATTTTCCTGATTTGCATTTCTTTATAACTCCGAGTTGTTCAGGGCTGCATGCAGTAGTGATGTACTGCCTACATTTAGAGGCACAACCAGCATTGCCTTTGAGTTAGGAGCTATACACATGAAGACAAAAGCAGGATTACCATAGCATTTGGGGCAGCTATTAATTGGAGAGGGAAACCTACTCTAATTCTTCCTGCTGCCCTGATTATCACACTTTATGATTTAGCCTAGGATGCCATTAATCTTTTGTTAGGAGAAATCATGACTGTAGCCTTTTCACTGCAGATGAATGATACTGAAGGACAATATGGGTAGATAATGCTGCTCTTGTTTCTCAGCTGCTTGTTTCCCAGCTAGGTAGATTAAGAGTAATGGTGTGTTGGAGCAACTTCAGTTAAAAGAATAAATATTTCCTATAATTACTTTTTTTTAAATTCATATGCCTACAAATATCTGTCTTATATAAAAGTCACTATAGTAAAAGTGACTTTTACTTAAGACATGGTATTTTAGTAAAAGAACAGAGTTCGACCTGACTTTGTAACATTGAAATAAGAAAATGACAAGTCAAGTTTTACTTTTCCACAACTTCTCTGCCACCAGTATTAAAAGAATGAGGCTGGCATACAATTCCCTAAAATATGGGTGCTTTGTACCATTTTAGATACCTGGGTGTACCTAAGACACCTGCACAGGGCTGGCAGATTTCATTTAAGGGAAATCAACTCCTACATAGGTGAAAGTTGTGGAAGAGAGGAATATGTGATGGCTACTAAATCAGATTGTTACCAATGGATATTAACCTGTTGCTGGGGTGACTGAATAGGATGTTAAAGTCAGGTTATGCGATCCAGCACAAAATGTAGACAGTGAAAAGTTGAGCACAACGTGCAAGATCAGTGTCCAGTCAATAAAGATCTGCTCATTCTGTAAGCCAGCCAGAGCTGCCTGCTTTAAGGTATTTTTTTGGCTCTGTTGGCTTTATTGACTGTCCAGGGACTTCACACACCAAGTTCACCTTCACCTGATCCTCCCCAGCTGTCTGTGCACCCAGCCCATGCCTGTGCCTCAGAGAGACACCACCCAGCCCTTGCCTTGATGAAACCTGTGCTTTCCCTCCTCACTGTGCCCTTGATAAGGGCACAGTTATCACTACACTGCAGAGGCATTGGGAATGGGGATTGGGATGTTCCTGAGCATCCTCTGCCTGCTCCCAGCCTGGCTCTGCCTGCTCTGCCCTGGCCCCTCCTGGAAAAGGGGCTGGCTGAGACCCTGGGAGGGTCCAGCTGGCCAAGGGTGACTTGGGTCACCTCTGCTTCCTCCCTGCCTGCCAATTTGTCCCTGCAGTGGCACTGCTCAAAGCTGTAATTTCTGCAGCTTACTCCATCAAACATGTGTCTCTGGTACTCCCCTTCTCCAGGCATAGCTAAACAGGAGGGATATAATTCATTTGCAAAATGCCCTTTATAATGCCCTGCAATTTTGCTCTTAAAACTGTCAGTGAAGAAAGTAACTGTCACTGTTTAATACCCATTAAACTATGGCGCTAATTAAGAATTCTGTAATCGAGTTATAAAGTTCCATAATGATGATGTCTCACATGACTATTATTTCTGTTGCAAGAGAAGCAATTTCTATAATATATAAGTGTAAAATAAAGAATTAAAGAAATAAGTCAGTAGTTTGTACGTGTTTATTTAAAAATAAAAAATGTAAAAGAGCACTGGAAAGGTCTAATTAAGAGAGTTGGCTGTGTTCGTTTCTTTCATCTTATAATTAAGACAAATGTGTGGATTATTATTTTTTTCCACTGAAAAAGTCCTAGGTTTATTACATACTGCACTTTAATTATGCACTTACTCCAATGAAATGCCATATGTGACTCATGATTTAGATACTGTGCAATAACTAAATAGAATTACTGCAGAAAAATCTCAATTGCATGTTAAGCATCAAGGAAGTGTAACAATCTTTCTTAATTAATCCAATTTCTAAATATATATGGTATTTATCCAGAACACTAGCAAAAAGTTGGAGAGCTTTCACCTCTTTTCTAATAAATTTCTTTGTCAGTTGAACTATGGACAATTTAGGGAGACATCATGCCTTACTTTAAATCTTTGAAGAAAAATAAGCCCAGACCTCCTTCTCCACCATTTCTTTCCCTTCCTTTCTCAGAAATACTACCACAAATTAGGAACTCCTGCAAGATCTGTGGGGTTTTTTTGCGTTTTTTGAGGGGATTTTTTTTAGGTTTTATTTTGAAAGGCTCTTTTCTTCATGGGATAAAAGATATCCACTTAGCTGGCTACAGAAAAAGAAAAAATGTAGACTAAAGTGTCCTTAAAGCAACATCTACAATGCCAGGAGAGAAGGAAGTGGCAAAATAAGAAAATGCTCTCTTCCATTTAGAAATTTTAAATTAACTTCTGAAAAACAAGCTTCTGCAGTTAGGATTATTGCCTAAATGTTGTTTTCCTCAGCTTTAAACCATAAGAGGACAGGCTCAGCACAGCGACAAAGGCTGGTCACATTACACTACCCAGGATTGAAAAATAAAGAGTTAAGGAGGGCTTGATTCTTTCCTTTCGTGCCATTGTGATGTTAATGAGCATTTTCAGCTGGGAAAAGTGACTGCAAAATGGTTATAGGGTGCCACTGTCTTTTTCTTGTGCATTTTACTGAGGCAAATTCATCTGAAGCAAAACCAAGAATCCAGACCAAGCAAAGAATATCACTATTTCAGAGCAACACGTCCAGCAACGGAATGAGTACCCCAAGGGAAAGCAAATCATGGCTGCTGCCCTTACAAAACCAGGCTAGGAGCTGGTTAAAGTCTATATATTCAGCTTTAAAGACTCCATCCCTACTTTTGTTTCTGTCTGCTCCATGTTATATTTTTAACTTATTCATAACCCATTTAAGTAAAAAGCTTTCAGTGACAGAAAGAACCAGAAACACTCAACTGAGACTGTGATTTTGCAATTCTCACAAGGATGTCCTCAGATAAGATTGCCTTAAGCAACTGGCCTCGGGGAAACTGACCTACAAGCATATATTTTAGTTGAGTTTAATGAGATTTGGATGATGCTCCAAAAATAAGGAGTGTAATTTGTAGTCCTTCAGAGATGTCAATAATGCATTTCTGTAATTCCACAGCCAATACACCTTTCAAAATGTTTACAGAAGAGAGTGCTCCAATTGTAAAACACTATCCTAGCAAGCTCACCTTAAAGATGCATGACAATAAACCCTCATGCAAGTTTTTTCTAACAACATTTCAGAAAAGAAATAAAACTAGAAAGGATATGTCGGAAAGTAAAGGGGAAAAAACTGCAAGGGAAAGACACAAAACAAACATGAATTGTCAATAAAGGTGTTCATTTTTTTCTAGATTTAAACTCTTATTTTCACATTTTAGATAGATCAATAATGAATTATGTCCAATTATGTTATTTTACACAAAGCAGGCAAAGTCAGGAAGAACACACCCATATCAAATGGACTGCAGCCTTAATGTTCCATGTTCTTGATGCAATCTGTGCTGGATTCCTGCTTTTCTGGTAACAAGGGAGAGGTTGAAATTTGTGTGGACCTATTAGAAACAGTTTGGGTGCACAGAGGAAAAATCTCAAGAGCACTTTTTTCTGGCACAGACAGTGCCAGAAATGAATGCAAGTTTGTCAAAACCACCAAGTTGTGTGGTGTGATCAATACTCTGAGGGGAAGGGATGCCATCCAGAGGGACCTGCACAGGCAAAGTCCTGTTGGAGAGAGTCCAGAGGAGCCACAAAGATGCTCAGAGGGCTCTGCTATGAAGACAAACAGAGAGTTGGGGTTGTTCAGCCTGGAAAAGAGAAGGCTCCAGGGAGATCTAGCAGCCTTTTAGTACCTTCAGGTACTATGGACCCACAAAGACCTGGAAAGGGACTTGTCCATGGGCATGTAATGACAGGACAAGAGGAGTGACTTTAAACTTAAGGATGGTAGGTTTACATTGGATATTAGGCAGAAAATGTTCACTGTGAGGATGGTGAGATCATGGAACAGATTCCCTAGAGAAGCTGTGCATCACTCATCCCTGGAAGCATTCAAGGAAAGGTTGGATGGGGCTTTAAGCAACCTGATCTAGTGGAAGATCCCCTACTCTGTCCAAGTCTGGTGAGAGGGAACCAGGTAATTTTTAAGGTCTGTCCCAACCCAAAGCATTTTATGACAATCATCTGACCCTTTAACCCATGTATATACTGAGTAGCATTCTATATACTATAAGGATTTAATAGTCTCATTAACAAATTACTGGGGAGAAAATACAACACTTAACACATCTATTAAGGCTCTTCTGTGCTGCAATTTATTAATCAGATTATCATCCAACTTTACAGATAAGAAACATTTCACCCTCTCTATCCCTGCTCTCAGAAAAATCCTGCAGAGATACACACGTACACAGAAATACACAGATGATATATCATAAGAGCTGTCAAGCCCTGGTGAACTCTGGAAGTCCAAGGGTTAACTGGAATGCAGCATTCCTTTGAGAGGATGAAAAAGAATAAAGTTCTGGGAGCCAGAGGTAATATTTCAGCCTCAGATTTTATTAGACTCTGTTTCATTCCTAAGCATTCTATGTCCCATAGAGCTGGAGAAATTACTGTCTCCAGCTCTCAAAGACTGAAATCCTTCATCTTTCTCATAATCCCTCAGTAGGAAACAGAAAATCACTTTCAAAATCTCCATAACACCTTTAATTTTTCCTGCTGAATGTTCTTTTTATTGCTCACCTAAGAAAGGTGCCAAAGTCTAAGTTATTACTTATGAGTCCATACCAGTTTATTACTTCTTTTAAAAATATGGTGCTTCCATTCTCCAGCTGTTTGCTTTGCAAACTGCTATGTACATTTCAGCCCATCACTCTTTTCTTTCAAAAAGGGTTTGGAGAAGGAGCTGAACGAGATGTGTAACACAGGATCACATCAGTCCAAGAGCCTATACATGCACTTAATTTGGTGTGATCAAATTGAATGCAAATGTCAAGATTTCCTTAAAAAAACCAAAAAAACAAAAAAAACCCAAACTTTGAGAGGAAAACATGCATTTAAATCCCTGATTGCATTCTCAGTAACTTCTGTGGATGGTGAAATATAAGAATTTTTTAATGGGAAAAATACTGAGAGGAAGGACGATGTTGATGTAAGAGTTCAGTTCCCACTGAATAAAAAAAAAAACCACAAAAAAACCCCACCTAGCCAAAAGTTAATGGTTTTACAGGGAAAAATCAATAATAAAACACATTATTTTATGGAATAACATATTCCACAGAATATGTGCTGGGGCTACCAGACTCATGGATCCCTATGTTAGTTCAGAAACCCAGATTTTCCCACATTTTAAATGGTGGAAGGCAGTGGAAAAATGACAAACCAGAACAGCCCCAAGAGATAAAAAAATGCACAAACAGGGCAGAACTGTGTTGTTTTCCCATGCTACAGCTCTATTGCTGAGCACTGTAATGCCTAGAAATGCAACAAAGAAAATAGCTCATCATATTAGCTCCTCTCACCCTTATATTTAAACAGAACATCATCCCAAAATCAATGCAATGGTGATCAGAGTTTTGGGCTTCTTTTGATCTTTTTTAGGTTTTTTAAGTCTAGATCTATTATCTTTGTATACTTTTGCATACCTTATGTAACCAGTGGTTCCCCTCTATACCAAGCTCACTATCACCAAAGAAATCAAACTAATTATTCGTCAGGAGGCACACACAAACTTATTTCCTGCTATCTCTGTTTTCTGGCTTTTTGAGACAGACTTTTTCCTTTAAGTCTCTCCGTATCTTTCACCATAATATAACTGTGCTCAAAAGAAAAGTGATGTGTAAAAGTATTTATCTTTCAAATTCACATTCTGAGTTAGTCAAAACTTTCCAGATTTTTTTTTTTCATTCCCTGTTCATTTTCCTTAAACAGAAGGAAAGCTGCAGATGTAGAATAGACCGAAATTCAGATTCTGTTTATATATTTTGTGACTCTCCAATATTCTTTGCCATTTAGTGGTTTTACTAAGCAGATGCTTCAAGCCTTTCCTAAATTTCACCTTACCTAATATCAAAAATATAATTTGATTTATTTTATTTTCTGAAAGAAAATATTTCGGAAAAGTCAGCTTCCATTTCTTTACTTTCCAACTTTAACCTGACAACTTTAACCTGACACTTAAGCCCACTGTAACAGCTTATGCTTAACAAAATGTTTGTGCTTTAATTCACTTGCATTTAGAAACTTGCATTGTTGAGAGGAAACAGAATGAAAAGCAGTACAGAGGGAGTAAAGCAACAGCAACATCTGCATCTTCAAGTCTATTTTAGATCAACATAAGTTAGTAGCTTAGTTTTAATGGCACTGAGCTGCTTTATGTTGATGGCCTGCTGTTACTAATCCTGAGAGCATAATGAAGAGCATTAAGTGTTTAAACATAGATGTCAATAAAATACACAGCAAATAATGGCCCATAGTGGGGGTGTGCAGAGATCTGCAGTGCTGATACAACTCGTAATAGACCATTAATGAGGAACAGAGCAGAGGAAATTCTGATAGGAGGGATTGATCAAAATAACTCATGCAGCCTCCCCATTTCTGACAAAGGGCTTTGCTAAATGAAGGCACTACAGCCCAGCAGACTTGGCTGTGAATTTACAGCACACTGGTGACTCTCCACAGACTCCAGACCTGCACAGGCTGCGCTCAGGCTGGTGACACTGAGTAAGATTCCCCATGTCACATGTCTGGAATTGCACGAGGGTCAGAGGCAGACACTGTGTGGACTAGTTGGAATGCTATAAATGCCAGTACAGCTGATTGCAAACCAATATTTCCTTAATTAGAAATTGAAGTCTATGCAGCTCTTGTGACAGCTCCTTGCTATGATGAACACAGATGTGCACACAGACAGGATTGGAGGGAAATGGTGAGAGAGAGAGTAGGTGCACACATAGATCAGATCCTGAGAACTAATCCATTATTTACTGCTCTTTCTATTTCTCTGACTGTCCAGGTAACAATGGTGCACTTAAAGTGCTGATCCAGAGGAAATCCCTCATATTAAGCACTCAGTCTCAGCATCATAACTTCTCACCTGAGGACATGAAATGTTCTTCACTGTCTTCAAAAGCTGCAACATTGCTCAAACTTTTAAAAATCTGATGCTTATCATTGAAGGGTATAATTACATGTTCCTCAGCTGAATTTTCATGGTATTAATCAAGTGTGCCTCTGGAAAGAAATATCACCTAAGACTGCTGCAGGGAGCCAATGGGTTTCAATTCATTTACTAATAACTATTTTGGCTTCTCATAAATTATTTATTAAGACTTCAGGTACCAAGCAGCAAGCAGCCAGACTGCTCAGTAGTAACCTATTGAAAATGCTATTTGGAACACAAAATAATATGATGTGTTCAGAAAAGGAGAGAGAGGGGATTCAGCAGCAAGGTGAAAACAACAGGTGATCTCTTGGTATTCAGTGGCACACAATTCTTAAAGTTTCAGTGTCTCTCTGCAACACATCCCAGTAAAGTGTGACACACTTTGCTGCTAAAGCAAACATATATATGTGCACACACATACACACATATCTCTATGTATACAGACATCTATAAATAAAAGCAGTGAATTACAGAATTTCCAGCATGTAAGACCACATCCAGCACAACTTCAAGCCATGGAAAAGGGGAGAAATAACCAGGAAGAAATGGCATCTCATCTTAAGATTAAAGACACAGGAATCAAAAAGCAGCATGTGAATACGATCAGCTCATAAGCTCTGCTCCAGCCACAAGGTTATTATGGGATTGAACTGCTGGGTCCTGACATGGGCTAGAATGCACTATGAAGAGAAAGATGGAAATTGTCAGACTGCTCCTACTTAAAGCAGTAGAAGTAATAAGAATAACAATGATCCTTTAATTTGTTTTGTGTGCTGAATGGAAGAAAACAGGAGGAATACAGAAGGTAAAAAAATACCTGCTTGACAGGAATCATGTCAATAAACATCAAACATCTTGAACACTTTCCAAGCTTTCTTCAGGAAGATTTAACTGGCTCCACAAATTCTCTCCAACCACAATTAGTCTTGACAGTGCTTCTGACTTGCTGTCCCTGACTGTTTAACCAATTTCTCAAGACTAAGAGAAACAGTCCTCTTGTCACATTGGAAAGATAAATAATCTATTCATACTCTTCTTAATATAAAAATTCAATTTCCCCCCCAATTTTCTAGTTATCTCCTATGTATGATATTTTCAGAATGATGCCTCCAAACACCACCCTGAACAAATAAAGGTTCTTCTCACAAATATCTGTTGGCATGTAACTTCCCTTTTCAATGGATTACATATTTCAGCTCTGTTTTATGCACATTTCTAAAATATAACCTCATTTTCTTTGTCTAACCATTACTCACAGTCCTACATTTTCTGCAAAAGCCGATCTTAAATATGATTCCAAGATATAGAAAGACTTTCTACACAACACCTCCTTATTCTTGCTAACCTTTTCTCTATTTACACAGATAATTTGTTGTGTTGATAGGAATTATAGTCAATTTTGGAAAGTACATTATTTAATATACACTCACTGAACATTCTGAACTCCGGTGGATGTCACTGATTTCTCCTGAAATACTCACCTTACCACAGCTTTTCATAACAACATGATGTGTCATCATCTTGCTCAAAACCCACTAAGAATTAATTAGAATTTATCCTCTGTAATGTGCAGTCTTTCAGAACTACTAGACTCAAAAGAAGACCACATCAGTTCTCTCTTGCCCTCTCTCTTTTTGAGCCACCAGTTCAGCAAACCTTGTGGTGAGGGTGGAAATGAGCAGCCCAAGATCTGTAACATGTACTGCATTATAGAAAATGTGAAAATGTAAAAAATTCAAGATAGCAAACCCAGAGGCATCCCTCTATTACCTTTTGGGATGAAACCAAATATTTTTCTAATTAAACCAAATATTTTTCTAATTAAATTTTTTAATTCAATTTTCTAATTTCAATTTTTTAATACACAGCGTGTAGAAGAGGGGATATTCAAAATGCACACAAAAGGGGTTTTCTACAGCTGTTTACTTTCCTTTTTCAGTACCATCCAATAGTACAATACCCAAGACAATATGGCTGAGCATCATCTAAATAGAAACTAACTGGAAACAATGCAAAAAATCTAAAGTGTGGAAAACAGTCTGGTTTTGTTTGCTAAGTGGCCTCACACTAAGCTTTTGATCCAGGTGTTGGGGGAATGGAACTGACACATACTACACTTCCAAGATTTTAATGATGCCCAGAGCTTTCATTTTCTTTTACGCTCTGACAATGGGAAACATGGTCTCCTTATGTAGGACATAAAATCTAATAAAGAAGCCAGCTGTTCCTTCCCTGGTGAACCCCCTGAAACTCCAGCCTGAATGCAAGGTTTCTGAGGAAAAAATGGGAGTAATTGCACTGTACCTGGGTGAGTACAATACACTCAACCCTTTTTACTGTCTACATATATCAAGCACACAGAAAAAAACTGCAGAGTAGACAGGTATAAGCCAGCAAAATAATCACCTGCTTAACAGCTAGCAGGTTTTACATAGTTTCTTGGCTTTTCCTCTTACAGTATCCCTCAGTATATTTGCTCCTTCCCAACATCTCTCAAGCATCTATTGCAATAATGCAAACTGACGTATCTGTTCTGCCAAATGCTGGCTGCCTACTGAAGCAGCCAAAGCAAATATTGTACAGTAAGTGTGCTAATTGAGAGACCCTCCAACATCACAGGCCAAGTTTTGCTCTTGGCAACAAAAGCCAGCACTGACATTTTTGAGACCACAGTCTCAGGACTGCTTCATTTTCCCATCTTCCTTCTTGCTGTGGTCTAAAAAATTCAAGAGATTGTTATAATATCTGTACTGCAGAGGAATGTTTTCCAGCTGCAGAAATGTTGCTCTACGTGTCATCATGGGGACATATCCACACTCCATGTCTGGAGAACAAATGAGGGAACCACCAGAGCTGTTGTTCCTGTGTTTGAATTGCAACCCTTGATCTCAGCTAATAAGTGGCAGCAATGATGAAGAAATGTCAAAGAAGTACAGTTTTAACAATCAGTTAAGCTCAGTTTTAACTTAGCACACACATGCTCTTCTGGCAGGTCATGCCTCTAGGTGGTTCTGCCAGGTTCTGCCTGATCATGCCAGGGTTCTGTCCCAGCCTTTCTCACATGGGCATATAGTCAGGTGCCCTGAGAGAGCAAAGATAGGATAATAGAGCCTGGGCTTGGGGGTGAGGATTCCTGTACACATCCAGGTTCAAATGCCAGATGGATAGCCCCAACATTCTTTCCCTGCCTCTGCAAAAGCCAAAATATAACTACACAAATACACAGAAACTCCGTATTTAGGGGGGAAAAATATTAAAAAAAAAGCTTTAGCAGATCTGTAGGCTGTGTAACACTAATTACCAATTACCATACTTTACAACTTCACAACTTTCCATTGCTTGGCTGTGGCATGAAGTGCAGCATTATTATTTTTAATCTACACAGTCTCAACCTTCTGCCTTAGATGGCAACCACAAGAATTGTCTTGACCTCTAGTGAGGTCTACATGCTCAGGTAGAGCAATTTGCTGTTATTTATAGGATTACATTTGCTACTGTAAATAACAGCCAGCAGACACTGACAACATGGTATCCAGTGGATACTCACCCACTGGATAGAGTGATTTCAGAAAACTGTTTTTCACATCCCTGTACCTCCCCCTTCCTAATCATCTTCCTCATCAAGAGTTTACTAGTTCAGTATATATTTTCAGATATTGAAAAAACACAGTAATTTAGTGGCTGAAGACAAGATTTCTTCTCTTAGAATTTTTCCTCCAAATCTCTGAGTATGGAATTTACTCCCAAAGACTTCCTTTTCCACTGCAACTCTTTCTTCATGTTTATCCATGAAGACTAAATAGATTCTATAATACAAGCAGTTGAGCAGGTGCTAAATTTATCCTAATACTAGGACCAAAATATGGCAAGATATATGTTCCTTTGGGAAAAGGAAGAATCAGGCTGATCCCAGCCCTTATCAGCCCATTTTGCTGTTTGATGGACTCAGTACCAAACATGTTTTACTGTTTCTTTGGAAATTAATTAAGATTCTTACTCATGTTAAATTTTTAATAAATATTTTTCAAAAGTACTGAAGTAATTTGGGATCATTCACTTACCTATTGAAGTTATATCAAATTCAAGAGATTTGCACAGCAGTTCAGTTATCCATGTTAGAAATACATCACCACGTGGGAAGGACATGAAAGAAAAGTGAGAAAAAAGAAACCAGTAAGCTATCTTGCTCCTTTTGTCAAATGAAAAAAGCATTAAAACAAACCTATAAATAACAATCAGTGTTGCCCTCTGCCATGAACATGGAATATATTCATTTTAGCAGGTACCTGCTAATGCTGGTTTTTTCCTGTTACCATCCATTACAGCAAGTGGGTTGTTAAAGTAGCTGTTAAAAGAAAATGTTGAATGGTACTTACACTACACATAAACAAAACTCAAACAATCCTGTTAAGCTTGATAGCAGGCTACAGTCAGTTTCACAGCATTTTTGTAAATGACTTGAATGCACTCTTTATCTGAATATCAGCAGGCAGAAGGCCAAGATGGAAATTATGGAATGAGAAGGAAATTGAACAATTCAGATATGTTTATGGAAAGCTCACAAATCAGGGCATCTCATTTGGCACCAAATAAAGCTGTTATTCATGATGTGCAGCTACAAAAGGGAAAGCTGTTCTCTGCTGACAAGTGTAGGCACAGTAGTACGAGCTAAAGGGAATGGTTTCTCAGTAGAAAAAAATTAAGGGTTACAGTTTTGGGGTGTCCTGTGCAGGGCCAGGAGTGGGACTTGATGATCCTGACGGGTCCCTCCCAACTCAGCAAGTTCTGTGATTCTGTGATTGCCATAAAGATACGGCAATAACCACTGCACCACAAGCATGATGGTGAGTATCTGTGACAGCTGAAATCCAACCAAGGAATTTACTGGCACACCTTTTCCTTCAACAACAGTTCTTAGATATGGTGTGATGATCCCAACCAAAAAACTTCATCTCTTGAGTTAAATAAATACAGGAGCTCCACAGCACTCCTGAAGACACTGATTTGCAAAGAGCATCTCTCCACAGGAGCTTCTAAGAACATTTGCTGGGCTGCTTGAAGGCTACAGTGACTACAACAGCTCCCATATAGGTGGATTCTGATGCATTTCATGGTGTGGCCTGCTCTTCAGTTTTTATCTATTAGATTTAGTCTAATTATCTATTAATTTAGTCTAATTTCGTGAAGTTAGATTTCATCTTGTAGATCAATGTGATAAAAAGCCATTTGATACGGTTTATATAAGTTGTCATTAGAACCCTAAAATTTTGAATGAACTTTGGTACCTATCAGATAGCTGACTTTACTTTTGACTCAAATAGCCAATATATGAAAGAGAAAGACAACACCTTGCTTTGTTGTCATTCTTCCTCTAGTAAGTGCTTTTTAAAAGAGATCAAAATCAGCGCTGAATAAATTTTATTATTGATTCAAGCATGTCAGAATTTATTTACAGGACTGGAGGAACAAATACTCAAGGAAGGAAGTGAGAAGGAAGACTATTTGAGTTTATTCTGCATTAAAGGTGGACCTTAACACCAGTGATAAAAGGGTTACTTCACTTCTCAAAGATTCCTTTTACCTGACAGTGTTTTAGCTCCTTTGCAGCTTATGTATTTCAAACACTCAGCCTACCCAGAGGCCTCTAAGCTGAGATGTGTGGTGATCTCTTTAGATGTGTCACACAGATATAGGATGCCTCAATTCATTTAATTGGGGAGATGAAGGGAGAGCCCTTGTATTCATACTGTTCCACTGTTTGTGTGCAGTTCAGTCTTTGCTCTCATGAGCAATGCAAACAAAAGGCATTATTAAGTGAAATGTGCTTTGCTCTTCCATGCCTAATAATGTGCCAAATATGAGCCTACAACCTTGAAGCTGAGAGATCAATCTCTGGAAACATCAGGAAAAGAGAATTTCCTTCAGTAATCTCATCATTCAGGGAGAGTACCAAAGTAGGGTTGGGGGAATATATTATTATTTATTCTATTGTTTTTATTAATTGTGGGCTTTTCTATTCTATTCTAATGTATGCACAACACAATTCATCAATGTATATACTCATGTTTTACAAAAAGCAGAGAATCACTGTGAGCATGCTGATGCTCAGAAAACAGTTTGAATAAATTTCCTGTTCTTAAGCAAACCAAAGAAACAAAACATTTTTTTCATAACCTCCCACTTCTTTTAAAAACACAAAAAGACAGCAATGACATAAATTGGAAAACACTGTTGTTACAAAACAACAACAAAAAACCCCAACACTTTAATATGAAAACACTTATCTCCCACAAAAAGTCTTAACATTCCATGTCTCCCACAGTTAAAGTCATATTTCTAATTATTCTTTCTATGAATTCCTGTGACAGGCTAAAAATAAAAAAAACCTCAACCTTTTCCCTAGAATCCTTTAGCAGTATTTTTTCTCTCTCTCATCCCACAATGGTTACAAACACCAAGAAAAGCATCACATTTTGTGGACTTTTGATTTTTTTTGGCAGTCATAGACCACCAGTTCCTTGGTTTGTGTAAAAAGCCACAGCTCAGCTGAAATCAGTGGTGAAGCTTCAGCTTCCCTCGAGTCATGTACATGACACTGGAAATGTTTGTTATGGAAATTATTCTGCCTATCACAGCCCAGATATTCAGGAAACTGTGGCTGCTTTCCTGAGGACTAGAAGATATATGAAACCACCTTCTTGCTGGCTATTGTGAGCGCATTTAAAGTGCAAGAAAGGGCATTAATTGCCAAAGAACGCTGCATTTGTACATCCATTTCTCTGATAACATGTATAATACCTCAGTGAGGATTAAGCAGCAGGGAGAGATGCACAGAGAAATGGTGCTGTCATTGTTTCCCAGGGAAAAATTACATTATCTTTTCTAGTTTTTGACAGAAAATTACTGCTTAAACATTTTTGCAAGTTTATCTGCTTTCAAGGGGGTCATTCAGAGGTCTCTACTGTTCTCTTTCATATTCTCATGTCAATTGACTGAACCCTTGATCTTTGACCTGGACAGAAATTAACCCTCCACATTCCCACCTTCCACACAGAGACATTAATATTCCTAATAATGAGAGGTTATTAAAATCTTAAAAGTTCAATGGAGCATTTCAAGGACAGTGGAATTAGATTTCAGCAAATGCCTATAGATTTATTGCATAACGCAAACCATTTGATTTGTTTGGATCTATGTTCCAAGGCTAGAGTTCAGCCAGCCTTTGCTGACTGGAAAAGAGCCACTTGACTAATTTGACTTGATCTGTGAAAGAGGGAAAACCCTTGTTATGGACATATGGAGCTGTACATTATTCCTCTCACCCTTTTCCACCCTTACCTTTGGAAGTAATATTATGTGTTAAGGAAATTTAAAATACAGCACTGAGAGATGTGATGCCCCAAATACTATGCCAGGCACAGGGATACATGGTAAAAAGGCACAATTTAGGCACAATCTAATCCACTAGATTGATCTCAAAGTTATTGCATCACTTTCTGTACCTTATACACTTAAGCCTTTAATTTTTGGAACAGTCCTTCCACTACCCTGTGTCTGGCCAGCTTTTCTATTTCACTCAACTGAAATTCCCTGGTTGATCCATGAGAAAAAGTCTACCTATGTATTTTCCATGACTAAAAAGATTATCAGAACAAGAGGAACTACACTAACAGAGCAAACTGAGACATGAGGGAAAAAAAAAAAAAGAAACTGGAGTGAAATGAAAATAAAAATTATCATGGAAAGAGAAAATGGGAAAAAGAATCAGGATCCTCTAGAACTTAAAGCTATGAGACCAGAAGGATCAGCAAATCTACTTATGGAGGGAACAAGCAAAACTTCTTGCAGTAGTTATTTTGAGGTCCTGTCATTCTGCCATCTGAACCAAAAGTGGAGAAATAAACTGTAATAAACCACACCAAATTACCACTTTTGATTGCTACTTGCTGAAATGGGGTTTGATGCAGGATCCCACTCCCACTGAGAAAATTTGTACTCCCTTACAGAACTTGGAGAAATGCAGCTGGTGCAATACATGGAGTTTATGATTGCTGTTATTTTTAATGACTGCTCAGCTTGTCTGAAGATGCTGACAAAATTCATTTTCAGGTTCCAGTTAAAATATGAGATAAATGATACTGTATATCAGTGCAACATGAATATAAATGTTTTGATTCTTTCCTTCCTTCCTTTCTCATACACTTAATAGTTTTCACAAACAAATTAAAACACGTGCATATTTCTTTTAAACCTGTTACTCTACATTCAGCTGTGATATGGGGGCACTCTTCACAACTAACTTCTGGTTAATGCATTTGTGATATCATACATTGATGACATGCTTTTACATTCTGTATCTATTTGAAATCCCAGCTCCCACCTCCCTGGCATAGCCACAGTCTGCAACAGAGCTGTTTCCAAAACATCAGACTTTGCAAAAGATGGAAACTCAGAACAGAAATGTGCTCAGTATATCCACCCATATTCTCCATAACCCTGCCAAAATTGTTCTGTTTAACAGCTGCACCAGGCTTAAAGAAGAAAGCAGCGCCTCCCCTGGACTGGCTTTAGCCATTTTCCTTCCAGAGGTGCCAGGACACAGGGGAGCAAAGAGCAGCTCCTGAAGAAGAGCACAAACCCAGTGGCAGCTGCCAGTGACAGAAACTGCTGGGACACTGAACATTACCGGGGGTTGCAGCCAAATGTACAGATTAAACAGGACAAAATATTCGTTATTAACAATTGCTGTAGGGGTAATTACACAAAATTCCCTACACAATACTTGGTTTGCCACGTCAGTCCTAACTCATCACGTATTTAGTTGGAATAACAAGGGTAGGAGAGCAACCAGGATTTGGGAAACCATTATGGAGACTGTAATTCCAAGCAGAAACCATCTCATTTACTGTGACTGACTCTGGAAGTCATTGGCTTTGGCAAAGGTAAATTAGAAAATGTGAAAGAAAACAGTCTTACCAGTGGGAGCACACTTTTTTCATTAAATTCTTTATGACTTAATTGAGGATAGGTTTTTTTTGTATTTTCTTTTTGGACCAGACAGTCATGTTTAGGACAGCAGAATATTTATACCTGCCTAATTAAAAATGACATACACCTAGCAGCTGTGAAGATTACCAGAGGTGCATTTTGGTATCTATTTGTAACCCTTATTAACACAAACAGGTTTTGGCCAAGTAGCCAATGACTGTATTGAATGGATTCTACATTCATCTCAGTTCTGGTGATTGAGCACCTCCATTGTGACTGAGCCAGACCAAGCTGCAAAATCCTCCTCCAGAAGTTGCCTACTGCCACCATCAGTTCCTGATCACACCAAGACCAGAAGAACAATTTAGGTTTCAGTCTCGTTTTGTACCCATCAAACAGAATGACAAAATTCTTTGGAACAGACACTGGCAAGTGTGCTATAATAGAATCCCAAGTGGGAGGCAACTGAAGCTGTATGCAAAGTAACACAGTACAAAATAATTTTAAAATACCAGTACTATCCAAATAGTTTTTGAACATATCATACAATGTAGCAGGTGTGATATGGACTTAAACATGATCACAAGAGTTGATTTACTTAATATCTTTCAGTCTGCTAGCTGTATTTCTGTTAAAACTGTATCTACAGTAATCTAAATATATTATCCTGTGATGATTCATGTATAGAAAATTATGTGTACTTGTATGTACACACGCTTGCACATACATTTCAGCTGGACTCCCATTTCTTCATTACAAAGAAAACAAAAAAACAAAACAAAAAACCCCAAAAAACACTTTCCTTTTCAAAGATTGAGACACAAATGACATGACTGAGAAGCAAGTCCTGAGGAAATGCAGACTAGCTAAGAAGACAACAGCACCCTCCCAAAGCACCCGGGATCCTTGTCACTCGAACAAGCAAAGATGCCAAGTTCAGGATCTTTGTGCTCTCCAGGCATTCAGTAACCTGAGGGCTGAGTGCATCTAGGACTAATTGGAGCTCCAAGTCAGGATCACTGCATAAGTGACATTGTGGCTTTCTAATACATAAATAAACATATGATATACAGGCAATTTGGAAATACTATGATATCTTAAAGATCAGAAAATACAAAATAATGCCAAAATACAAAATATAGGCAATAAATAGGACTAGAATTTAAAAAAGGAAATAATATCAATAATAAAATAATACTTTATTAAAATGAACTTCTAGTGTTAGGTTACTACCCGTTTATTGTCACACAGCTGACATTATTCTCCTTAATAAAGCCCTTTTTCCTACCTTCAGGGAAAATAATACACAGTAGCCCTTTACTTCTGTTTGCTAGAACTTGGAGGGCACATAAACCACATCCAGGAACATACCCCAGCTTTATTGTTCTTTGTTCCACGAACTGTGCGTGTCCTCAAAATGTCACCAGCGATAAACTGTAAAAGGCATCACATCAAGTCATTAAAAGACCCTCCCTAAGGCAAGAGGCCACAAACTGAAATTGTACCTCATTTTCACGTTTGGCCCACCTAGGTACTGCAGCTTCACAGCCTTTTTATTGAATATGTATTTCTATAAAACACAAGTGTATGCAATTCCAACGGAGGAAATGATGTTTATTTAATCACTGGGTTGGATCCTGCAGCACTGAGTGATCATCCTTGGAACATTCCTGCCGAGGCCCCCGGGGGCAGGCACCTGTCACTGCTGGCAGCCAGGAGCGCAGTGACAGCCGCGCCGCCCGGAGTGACAGGGAGGGACAGCGGCCAGGCCAGCCATACCTGCCTTGGCCACTGCCTCCCAAAGAGATGGCGTGCTATCTGCTGAGAACTCAGGGCTGCTAATCAAACAGAACCACCACACAACTACAGAGAGCCTGGCAAACAAAGCACAGCTTCCACCCAACAACCTGAAATCTCTTCTGGCTTTCTCCAGAGTAAATTAGGAGAAGATTCATCAGGAACATCAGAGCGACAGAAGACTGAAAAAACAAAGTTGAGAAGAGAAAAAAAAACAAAAAACATAGTACTTGACAGGAAACAAACAATATCAAGTCCTCTTTTTTTATACAAAGTCTCATTTTCACATGAGTTTCATTTTTTTTTTTAGACTACATTTGTATCACAAAACCAACTGTAAAGGTTCTAACTGGGTACAGGTTACCAAATTATTGACAAGTAATTATGGATTTGATGCAGTTTTTAAAGTTAAGCCAATTGCCAAGGCAACAAGCGGGAATTCCAGGTATGGGACTATCACCTGGCACTGCCATTTCCCACCACAAACCCATAAAGAAAAGCCCCACATAGCCTCTGATCCAAAGCAAGTAATATCTCTAATTTTGATACTTCAATACATGCAGACATTCCACACAATGGTACTTGCTACTGAAAACTCCATCAATATGAGATCTGATGTTGCTTGATAAAGCACTGGTGTTTTCCATTTGAGTTTATATCACACTGCTGTTCATTTTTCTGAAGCCTTTGGACATTCTTCACTGAGTTGTCACATGTTGTGAACCTCCATGTTTAAAATTACTTTTTTCTTTCTTTTTTTTTTATGTATAAGCTTTACTAGTCCTTCTTGTCTATGTTTAACTAGTCCTACACAACTTGGTCAAAAATCAAAAAATGCAGATTAAGTATAGATAATATCACAGGGATGATGTGTGGAAGGTGATCTCTGCAGAGATTTCAGTAGCGAGATCTTCTGTCATAATTCCTTCCATCAGTGCAGGTAAACCTAGAGATAAACATCAGCTGATGTCCTAATCCAAAAAAACTACTTTTTGAATCCAATGAAGGGAGGGAAAGGAAAACTATCCTTGACCAATTCTTGACAAGAACAGTATTTTCCTTTTTTTTCCTCTACCATCTTTTCCTAAGAAGCTCCCACATAAAGGTTTGGGGGCATGTTACCAACACATTAAATCCATAAAAAAAGAAGAAATAATGACAGAGTTACAGCTGCATTTAAAAATGTTCTTCAAAGGAAGCAGGTCAATGGAATGGGGTAGTCAAGGACAGCACAAAACAAAACATTCCGAGAGAGGAACATTTCTGATTATTTCGGTCTCACTTCATTTGTGTTGTTTATCTACTGAACAAAGTTGGCACTGAGACCCTAGTGCTGGAAAAGTTATAATCCTTATTTACAAAATATTTCTCCGATTTAAAAAATATGATTATTGTCATTTTACTAGAAGAATAAAATGCAAATACTGCCCATGGTCACAGTTTAAACGTGGATCATCCTTCCTACTGCATGATTCCTTTAAGATTAATAACTAGATCACACATAAATGAACATGTATCAGTTACACAGACTTTCCAATTTGCCTGCTTCTCTGGCAGTTTTTTTTTTACCTTAGGTCAAAAAAACCCACAAACACTGTTTGTGGTATGAATAACTCTGACACTATCTTGCTGGGTCTCCACCTGAAGGGTTTTCAAACCCAAAAAGTTTCCTTTAGGAACAGTTATGAAAATGTGCACCTGCCACAAGTGTTTGCAAAATTTTTCTTTCCACTGGTATTTTTTGACTGGTTTTTTTCATCATTACATGAAAGTTAGGAGAAGAAGAGCAAAGTGTCTGTCAAACTTTCCTCTCACAACCACCCACAGAGATACCTCTTGCCCCAGCTACCAGCCAGAAGCAGCATGATATCTGCAGCTTCCAGAGAAAGATTTTGGCTTAAAAATTCTGCAGAGATCTGTCAGGTCCTGTTTTGCTGGAGGATGATTCTTAAGTAAAATCATCAAAAATAACCTGCTTTAGGGGATAAAATTCCTCATTTCCTAACCTAACCCTGCAAAAGCAAATGATAAAGATTTTGTTGACTTAAGCAGAGTCAAAGTTTGGGAATATAGAGTGACTTCTGCAAAACCTTCCAAGTGATGTCATCCAGAACGAGAGAAGGGAGACAGGAGTACAAGGCACCCTGTGTCAGTCCTTTAATAATGCAAAAAGCAGAGCATGGCACGCCTACCATAGATAGAGAACAGAGACATTTCCTCATGATCAGCATTGCAGAAATGAAAACTGAGCATGCCAATGTGACACTGGAGAAAACACTATTTATGCCTAAAGCAAAAGAAAAACTGTTGAGAACCATTTTATTCAGGTGAAAATATGGTTTATGTAATCCTGCCAAGGCCACTAATGCACAGACAGTGCTAAGGCTGAACTGATGCCCTAAAAGTCAGAGCTGCCCAAGGGCTTCTGCTACTTACACAATTACTAAAAGATTTCAAAGAAATATGAAGAAAAACATGAGTGGAACATGACAGTCTGCACTGTTCACTACTCTTCTACAGATTTCTCCTTCCCCCTTTAGGATATCCACAGCATGTGGTATTGTCCCTGATGCGTTTCCATGAATGTGCCCTAATATCCTGGAGGGAAATGAAAGAGCCCTATCATGCTGCTTTTTCATTTAAATTAGAGAAAATTCTGTATCCTGAATGATCAGAATAGTGTCCTTAATATGAAGAGCAATGAACTGGCTGCCAGTGAAAGCAGGATTCCTGATTTCATGGACCAGTGGTCTAATCTACTAAGGCAAATTCTTCTTCCTACATATGACAACTGTGAGCTTTAGCCATAACATTCAAAACAATGAGATCATGAAAATTCATTTTTGAGAGACAGATGGATGATATCCATTATTAATGGAGCCCCAAACAGAACCTTTCCCTAAACAATGCATGTAGAGCCTTTATCAAGATCTGCCAGGCAAAAAAAACCCCAAACTTGACACAATAAAAATGATAATAAAAACGTTCAGTTTTACAAGGATAGATATTACAGGTAAATGCATGTAATATTACAGTCCACTTATTGACAACAGCTCAAAAAGCCTAGTGACATTCAATAGCTTCATCTAATTAAACTCCCACAACTCCACAACTGCAACTCTCTTTTCATATATTACATTAAAAAAAAAAAAAGTGATGATGGAAGAGAGGTCCTTTCCTTTGAATTCCATACTGTCAAAACAAAATGCCAACAAGGTGATGTAACCACACCTCAGGACAGACATCTGAACAAAAGAATTGTCTTCCAGAAGCCCAGTTATAGCCAGAGGGAAAAGAGCAGGGCTGGGAGAGGCTGGCTGAAGGCCTAAAGCTGGGTTACTTCAACATGTGGTATTTCATCAGAGGGCAACATGAAACACTTAAAAACAAAAACAGAGCCAACCATTTGCCCCCCCAGTCAGTGTTCATGTATCCCATGGGACTAAGAACAGTACCAGATTTCTCCCAGAAAGGGAAGGGCACTCAGCTTAGACACAGCAGTGTAATTCTTCTAGATGTGTTATGTGAAAACGAGTCTCTTCTGATCTCTGCCTCATCTTCCTGCAGTCCTGAAATGATAACAACCAACCTGACAGATTTATGGGTTCTTTCCTCAAGCTGAGACAAATGAAAATTATTTTGTCTATCAAGTAAATAACAAACACTATTCCTGGTTTTCTTTCTTTCCAGAGTATCTAGACTACATGATGAGATAAAATACTGACACAAAAAAAAGAAGAAATTTTTCTAAGATAACCTTATTTCCCTAAGACTTTGGAGGTGTTTTTGCTTGTTATAGATGAATGGTCCATGTGTGTAGGATTAATTCCTTGCCTAAAAACGCACCAAATTCAGCATGTCCAGGACAAGAATAGACAATTCTTAAACAGTCTGGTAACTGATTACAAAAAAAGTAAAGCAGATTAGTATTTTGCTACTAAAACAAGCAAGACTCTTTTCAAAACCCAAAGACAAGTATGAAAGTGTCATACATGTGGTTACATGGATAATTGCTTCCTCTCCAGACAAGTGCTGTCCTTTCTCTTTTGTCTGCCCATTCCCATTCTCAGTTCCCTCAGTGTTTCAGCTACTGCTCCAGGCATCTCTTCATCTGAGATGCATGGAGTCATAGATGAAATACTACCTAGGAATTTACCTAAGAATTTACCTTTCTTACTGGTAAATTCTAAGGTAAAAGTGTTAATATCTTTTCCAATGGAAAAGTGTTAATGTCTTTGAAACGTGACCATTGTCAGTCAAATGTGGATAGTGCTGATAACTCCAAGTGACAAGTAATCCCATTCCTTAATGGCTCTAAAATATACCAAAGGTAAAGACAGAGAATCAGTACTGCTTTTTAACTGAAAAGCGAGAGAAATGGTTTAAAACCAGTATTCCCTCATTCCTTTCTCACAACTAGTTCAGCTATGTTATGGGAATTATTATCTGGTCTACAACAGTGACACAGCAAAGGTACTTCTCCTTTTCAAATAATCCTTTGCCACCTCTTATTTATTCTTCCTACCTCCCACATTTGTCTCAAAACCATGAGGAGTTTTGAACCAAGTCAGAGGTGACTTCAAGTTAAGACAAAGTTGTCAGGAATAATGAACATTTCCTACCACTGAATCCTGAATTCAGGTTTGCTCAAGTGGCTACAACTGCTTCTACTTCTTCTACTCTTCCCTCATTACTGAAAGAAAGAAAGTCTGGCCCCAGTTCTGACTCTTCCCTTTCCTGTTGCAAAAGGAGCTTGGTGTCAGTCAAGTCTCAACATCTCCTCCGCTGCTTGGAAAAATTTTATTTTCATTTTCCTTATGCAACACAACACTGGAGCCATCTCTGTTCTAGGGTATGATCTGCAGGAAAGCAAGTCCAGTAGGTCAGCCCCAGATTTAAAACCAAGTGTTCCTTTAGTTACAACTGCAGCTGGTAATAATTGGCAAATTATATTTGGACACACAGTGCACTTAACACATGACTAGAACCTTCAATTAGTACACAAGCTTGCTAAAAGCAGTGTTCTCAGGCACATCAAAGTCCCTCCACTTTCAGTAACAAGTTTTAAAGTTAATCCCTTGTTTCTCCTTTGTTGGTGAACAACAGCAAAATGTAGCAGAACGTGCCCCAGCAGTAATGCATTAGTCTTCCTTCTGTAAAATCACTGAGGTAGGTGGCACTTGGCCAAGATATTTATCATCTCCCACATGTGCAAGTTGTCCCAGACTCAGCAGCCACCTCTCTGCTCTAGGGCTGGGGACTGAGCTGAGCTAACACAAGGTACGAGCTGCCAGCTGGGCACGTGCCAACAATCTTTCCAATTGCTTTGAATTTTAGCTTGTAATCTTTCCCCAATCCAAATTGAACATGGCAAAGATGTCCTTGACAGAGACTGTGTGGTGATCCTGTTTCAGATTTCAATCACATCTATTTTTGCCACAGCAGAATAATTTCAAAAATATATAAATCACTTCAAATATATATATACGATTACCAGAATGGCTGTGATTTTTGTTCAACACTCAGAAAGCTAGATGTGCTGAAAACAGCTCACCTTGTTTCTCCTTTCACAGTTTCATGCCACCTCAGTCCATGTCACGTCTCTGGTTTTAAGAACTGTAGTATAACAGGAGTAGATCTGTAGAACAAAGGGCTTGGCACCAAGAATGTAATGTCCATACCATCTGTGGTTTTGGTAGAGTCATTTTAGACTGGACCTAAGCCACTGCCAAACTGAAGGCTCACAGGAACTGGAACACATCAGAGTTTCTTCTGGAACACACATTTTGATTTAGCTCCTCCTGAAAGGAGCAAAGCTCCCATGGCCCAACATCCCTCTTCAGCCAGAGGACAGTAATGGGATAATCACAACATTCACTTTTCAAAGACAGCACTTCTGATCTACCCTCAAATGCTGAAGTAGAGGAACCTTTTATTTTTCTTAGGTTTTTGCCTCAGGTGATTGGCTGACTTTCTGCACCTGTCTCAAAATAAAACCAATGAGGTAAGATTTCTGAAGAGTAGTTCTCTATCATCACTTACATGGCAAGACTACACTCAAATTAAAAAAAAAAACCCAAAAAAACTCAAAAAAAACCCCAAAAAACCACACAACAAAAAGAAAAACCAAAAAAACACAAAAAAACCCAACCCAACCAAAAAAACCACAAACAAACACAAAAAAAAACCCCAAAACCCCCAAAGAAATCAGTACACAGCAGGCTTAAAAAAAAGTGGGAGATGAATTCATTCAAAATAAAACAGAATAACTATCTTAGAACTTTTGAGAAGACCAGAAGGAAGCAATTACTTCATTGCTTTTAAGGACAGAACTCCACTGACCATTCAGCCAAGACTGAATTTGGTTCATGAACATAATTAAAGCATTTCGTATTTCCAAACATTTCAATTCTGAGCCTCTCCTCCATAGTAAACAGTAGAGGACAGTGATCACATCACTTTCCACTGTAGCCTCATGGCTAGCACATGACCAGCACAATCAGTTGGATCCTGACAAATGAAGCCCCTTCCAAAAATTCAAAGGTCAAACGAAAAAAAATCAGATATTTTAATATCTACAGAAATCACAGACCTCAATATTTAGGTTCCCTTAAATAATACATTTGAGGAAAGAAATTCAAATTCAAACAAATAACAACTGCTATAACCTTAACTGAAAATACTTTACTGGAAAAAGCTGTCAACATTACAACATTCACAACTCCAGCTGCACTCGCAAGGCCTCAGCTTCAAAATCTTGGCTTCCATTCTACTGTGACTTGGAAAGAGTGCAAAGTGTTAAGCATGAGGCCAGGCAGTGAGGCTCAGAGAGTGGGACACTGTCTAACCAAAGCATTATACAGCTGAAAGTGAAGCAATCCTATTTCCCCTGCTTTGCATATTATTACCCTTCCTCTGCAGGTCACCACTCAATGCATCACTGCTTCCATTAGAAATATCTGCTTCCACTTCTAACATAGAAATAGTCATGCTATTGCACATTTTAAAGAAGTCTAAACTGTACAATTCCATGCTGTATGACTGCTAAAATTCACATGAAAAATCAGTTCTAAAGAACAAAAAAAATTCTAAGGGGATCTGGTAAGCAAAACAAGTAATGTGCCTAACGTATCACATGGGAGATGCTGCAGGAATTAGCTTGTGTTGAGTTAGTTCATGTCCCCAAAGAGTTGTGTTTGAGCTTTTTGAAGCTGCTCACTCAGAGGGATTATCTCATTCAATCTGCTTTAATCACAACTAAATGCTTTCAATTGGTATGCACTGGGACAGAATTAGAGAATCAGAAGCTCCCAAAATCCATGTGATGGGCTTAGGGCAGTGGGACAGAAAAGAAGAAAAAAGAAACACTGTAGAGATTTAAAAAAAAAAAATAAATTGTTACTCCATAATTGAAGCTTACAAGTTTGATTTACTGTATGGCAATGGAGTTACACCACAATAAAGCTAAGAAAATTAAGTGAGACATAGGTAAAGCAACTGATACAGCTTTGGGGGTTGGAATGCTGTGTGCTTCATAAATATTCACTGTGAGCATACCAGCCATATTATCCTCCTACTTCAAGAGTCTCATCTCCACACAAAATTTTCAAGAAGGCCGTTAGTGAATATAGATGTAATTGTGATTACATGTACAACAAGCAAATGTTACCATTATCGAATTTACCGTACGAAAAGTTCAGTGGGAACACAATGAAAATTGCAGTGCAGTATTTTCCTAGAAAACCTGCTGGGGAGTAACAGCAGCAGTTCCACCACGATATTAAAAGACTGAATCATCCACATGGATTTCAGAGTGAAGGCACAGATGGGCTACAGTCACATTTCCTGCCCATGTAAGTGTATGCACACCATTCCGTTGTCAATTTTCTCCCAACTGAAGGGTCCAACAATTTGACTGTTTGCTTATTTCTGTCAATAGATTCATGCTCTGCTCATGATTTAGAGCTATCAAATAATTTTATGCTGACATCAGTTGCCTCCCTGACAGCTCTAAAACACGAAATAACAAGCAGTTGGTGTCAGCACTCTTAAATCAAGCCCAAGGGCCCCCATGGCACCACACTATGGCAGCTTGTTACCGCTAAGCAAATGTCAGTCCAGTCAATGTGTGTAGGAGGTTGTCAACTCCCTGGTTGCATCTGCCCTAATAACCAGTCCCCTATAAGGTGAAATTCATAAAGCCACCACAGCGTTGCCTGAAACCCAGGGTGACAGAGGCTGGCACAGATAGCACGGCTTTCCAAGCCCAAGGAATGGCTGCCAGTCGGGCAAACTGGGCTCTGTGGCTGTGGAGAGGCTGTTATTCTGCTGCTGCTTTTGCTAGCAAGTGCAGAGAATAGACAGTCATTAACATGCAGGGATACTATACTATTTTTTAATCCTCACTTTCTATATTACAGTGTTAACAGCAGGCCACTTTCAATCACTGTGACCTAGCCAGGGGTGTAGCTGGGAATTTGGGAAGTATACACACACACATTGGCCTCCCTGTTGGTCCCCTGCCCTCACCATTCCCATAATCTCCCAAGGTAGACATACCATTACACATACCCCCATCACTAGCACAGCAGGTGCTATTAGTCAGGGGATCTAGCAGCATGCTCATAAAAGGCCTGGCAAAGAACAAAAAAACCCCATTGCCCTCCATGAAATTAAAATTGTATGCTGTGGCGTGCACAGCACATGCCTGTTTCCACTTGAATAACTCTTGAAACATCTTGCAACGCAAAACAAATCCGAAAATCTAACAAAGAAAAAAAGGAGACAGATTTAAGTCATACAACAGCAAAATTTCAGTTTTCAAAATTCTAGTACATGGAGGAAGGCCTGAAGATTCTAAGAATTATAACATTTTATTTAGCTTGAAAAAGGGGCTACATCTGCAGCAGAAGGCAGGATTTGCTTTATAATTAAGTATATGACAATACCTTTTGCAGCTTCATTTTAAACACAGCCAGTAACAATTTAAGTCCCTGGGTTATACAAAGTAAGAAAAGGACAAATAGAGAACACTCTATTTGTCCTTTTGTATTTGTATTATATATAATATATACATATCTATAAAAATATATTTGCCAATAGATATGTACAATTTAGTATTTGCAATTCATTTACCTCCTATTTTGTAGCTTGTTTACATGTAGTATTTTCTTTTAAGAATTTATTATTATCTACCATAGCACTGTACACTGATCAAAATAGCTTGTGTTTAGGGGATCACTCCCTAAAAAACAGAAAAGACCATAAAAGCAGGTTTTATTTCCCAACTAAGAAAAAAAGTGAGACTTTTTTCTAAAAAGTTAGACACTGAGACTGTCAGAGCACTGACCCTGAAATGACAGAAATATTCCCATTTTTCCAAGGTCCTCTCCAGGACACACTGCAGCTCGTTGTTGGAGTTAATCCAATAATACTCCATGAGCAATGGAGGACGTGCAAGCTGCTCCCCTCAACAGTGAATTTCACAAACACACAGGCAAATCCAGTTTAGGCTTCCCCATGCCTGAGCCCAGTGATAATGGGCAGCTAAGGAGAAGAGGGATCAAAGGGAGAGTGCTTTGAAGGCAAAAGGCACAGGGGTTTGAAGAGGTAATTAATCTTTGTGAAGACACAGAGAAGAGGAGGAAGATGCCTGTCACCTCAGCAAGACTGGAGACAATACAGTATTCCTTGTGTGACATTTTTATTTTGAATAAAGAAAAAGAAATCTGGCCTTTAGTACCGGGCAAACAAGAGAGCAACAAATGGGATTGGGTTTAAAATGATCAATGGCACAAACATTTGTGACATTGTATTTTAAGTGTTTCTACATTACCCTGGGATGTCCTAGTAGGTTTTTCAACATGTACTGGAATTTACAGAAATATTAGTGGGTGCCACTGTCATGCTAAATCCTGGGATTTTGGGATCTCTGTAGTGTCTTGAGAAAAATCTCCCACACTGTGACTGACTTCAAGAGCTGAAATTTTACCTTACCAACCAGGAGAAAAAAAAATACATAAATAATATAGCTTAATATCTATTCTATTTCTTCCTTTTTTCCCCCCATCATCTCAATTTTTTTTCCTACTCATTTTCTTCCCATTTTTCCAGCTGAAAATTTCTCTGAGTTTTGCTTTTCTTCTTTAAGCAAAACACTATTTTTGTTCACAGAATTAATGACAGTGACACACCATTCCCATTTGTACTGGACAAATATGGAGGATATATTGATCATACAAATTAGGAGAATATTGCTGTAAGTAATCTTGGCCCTTTAGAGGCCAGAATTAAAACACCAGTTTTCTCCATCAGAGCATGTCTAATTAAAAATAAGTCCAGGAAAGCAGCTGAAAAATGCTTTAGCTCAAGTGTAACAATGCTTTTCTACAAAGCTCTGTCTTTAGGCTTCAACACTCTCAATGCATTACCTTTTTACAAGAAGGAAAAAGAAATCCAATTGTAAAAGGGGAAAACATAATTGCTTTCTATTTGACAAAGGGAAGCATGAGAGTTTATTCTTACAAGTAGTCTGAAGTGCTGCATAAGTAACTACTGTAATTTGTGTCTCTCCAGGGGCAAGTGCATGGGAATCCAACATCAGCACTGAACTAAGAGGAAAGAAGGCAAGAGAAGGACAGAGACAGAGCGAGTAGCAGTGTCCCAGAGCAATTCTGTTCCTCTGCCATCTGTCACAATCACCAGCAGTCCCAGAAGACCTGGTTTGGAAAGGCCACTACGACTAATGAGCACTGCAGAAAGGTGGAATCCTGAATCAAGCTACATATAAACATCAAAAAGCCAAATAAAGCAGGCAAAGCTCTTAATAAACCCTCAATGCAGCATAACAAAGGTCTATCACTATTGGTCCCAGTGGTAGCTTGCTGGAGCTCACACTAGCCCTTAAGAGGTTCACATGTAGTTAAGGAGAAAGACTCTTATCCTGGGGTTTGATTAGTTCTTTTTTTATTATTATTTTACACCTTTATTTGTTTTTTTGATGAATGAAGTATGCTACAGCCTGTAGCAGTGAAAATAAAACCCCAAACCACAGCAACAGAAATAATACATTTTTATTGCCTGCAACACTAATTCATCTAGTCAGTATTTTAAGATTGTTTTTTTAATAGAAATTTTAGCATTTCTGACTTCAGAATATTAAATTATGGATTTCTTTTTTTCCTCTGCTTCTAAGAGGAGAATGGCAAGTATCACGTAGCTGGTGGGCTCTCTTTTTGAGATTATATTATGAAAAAAATGAAATGCTTTTTTTGGACTACTATCAAAAGGTTATGGAAAATAGAATCATTATCAAATGAGAAGATGATGCTTGAATCTTAATACAGGAATACTTGGTTCAGCTGTAAATATGGAAAGAGAATATTGCCTGAGACCTCTCTCTTTTATTTCAGGAACTACATTACTTTCTGCTATGATAAACATCTGTAACTAGGAAAATCTGATCTAAAGCCCACTAAATGTGACAGAAAAACTTGAACAGACTTTGTCTCATCCAGTGATGAGTGTACTTTAATCCTCACATTCCTGGGTTAGAAGGAACTTCAAGGGAATGATACTTTTTATCTCAAGAACTGCAATTCAGGCTTGCTTTCGTAGCGTCCACAATTTTGAGATTAAATTATTGCAATACATTCCTGAGAAATTTAATTTACCTCGTTCAGACCTTCCTACCGGTGCGAGGCTTTCAAAAAACTGCCACAGCTCAGAGGCCACCAATCTCCAAGAAGGAACCAACTGTCTGAAAACAAAACATCATCACAGGAGAAAAGCTCTGAATTCCAACCAGAGCAAGTCTTTGGACACAAGCAGACACCTTTAGGAGTTCTTAGTACCAAAGGCACATGAAAAGTCAATAAGGTGTTTGTGTGGTGGACCACAGCTTGCAGTCAACGGTCTTAAAAAAAAATTAAAGATTCGACAGAAATGGAAAGGAGAAAGGAGATCTTGCATTTTAAATACTGACAGAAGGCTCGAGCCAATTTAATTTCAAAGCTGAATCTTTCTCTGTTTTTAGTTCCATAAGGCTGTATGATGTCCAATGAAAGTATATGGCTCTTGCTCTCCTGTAAAGCATTTGTTCCTCCTGCTGCTCAAGGGGCTCCCATCTTATTCCAAGTCAGTAAGTCACACACAGCAATGCCATCTGACCAGCATTAATGTAAGCTCAGAGTAAAAAAAAAAAAAAAAAAGAGTGTTCCACGGTGTAGGGGAAACCCTGCAGAAATCTGACAGCTGAAAAAGTGAGAAACTCCAAGGAACATGGTGTGTATGAGCCACAGAAGCAGGGGCAGGAGAAGCCAAAAGGCTGGCTCTGTGGGAACAGGCACCACCTCTTCCCCCTCCCACTCTTGCCAAGGGCTGTAAAACCCCCAAAGATCCATCTGCCAAAGGTTGCCTTGGCCAGCTGAAGTTGTAACGTCATTGATGTAGGGCTTCCCACAGGAATTCTACTTGCAAAGCAGCAGAACAGTAAATCCCCCACCCAGCAAACACTCAGCTTTATAAATTCCATATTTATCACCTATATTTGTATGCATATGTACATTTTACATATATATGTACATACTTATATAAACATATTTAAACACAGAAAACATTATTGTTGCTGTAATTATTATATTTAGAATAGTAGTAGATGTTGAAGCAATTTTAAGGACCTGGAAATTTTTTTTCCTCTATAAAACAATCCCAGAAATGGTATGTTGGCCTTTAAAAAATTCCTACTGGTTTTTTCACTTCACCTTTTACTCTAAATAATCTGTAACAATTCCTTTGCTTAAATGAAGAGATGCATTTTGTAAAACATATCAAGTTTAAAAAAAAAACCACTTAATTTCAATTGTTTACATTTTTCAACTGAATTTTAATGCCTGAAGAATAAACTAAGATTTTATCTTAATATAGAGTATTGCATAGACAGACCCAGAGCAGCTTCTCCCTTCTCTCTGTCCTAGTTTTCTATCCCCAAAAGCTTACTGCTTAAATGTCATAACCCTGAAGACTATTGTGAGATTAAATGCTCCATATCCTCTGACAGATTCACATGTCTGGAGAGACTAAACATGTAGACTTAAAATCAGAATTAAGTTCTGACACAGTTACAAAGCATGCAGGCAGTGGGAGACAAACTCAAGCCTCTACTACTGATAAAAGACATAAATATAAATGTATCTCTTCTAATACATCTTCAATATTGGGCTCCAAAATAGAATATATAAAATAAACATGCAAGTAGATTCAAATCTGAATGTTGTCCAATAAAAGTTCCACAAATTCACTCAAAAAAAATTCCTTGGCAACTATGAGAATGCACCCAAGGGAATAAAGTCAGTAAGCAGTCTAACCTATCATGTGACCATTTTACTGTGAAAACTTGAGCAGTTTCTTTACATGAACACTTGTTTTTTGCAATTCTGCAATGATTCAGTTCCTGCTGCCTGCCTTTTACAGTTTACTTGGCAGGACACCAAGACGTATCTTTTAGTACCCAAATAAAATTCGCCATCTCAGATTTCCATCCTAATCCAAAGTGCCAGAAGCACCTCAGCAGAAGCAACACCTATCCTAAACATGTGCGTGCCTGAAAATTTAAAAACATCTGTTAAACAGGCTCCTTCTTATAATTTAATGAATAACTGTAAGAATAACTGAAACCACTACCTCAGTAATAAATTGTGTATTTAACACTAATAATAACAACAACAACAAGAATCTAAACACTGATAACCCTAAAAAGTAAAATTCCACAGAAGAGATGTGATACACGTGGCAAATGTGCTGTCCTTCCCTGACTTTGGAAAGATCGCTTTGCTGTTATCTTTAGAAGCAGTTTAGCGTACATAATGTTTGCTTCCTTAACACTCCATTCTTCTCTTTTGAACTTCAGTCAGCATTTTGGCCAGTTAGCACACATAAAATTCACAGTGCCATTTAAAGAAACCTCCTATTCTTGCACTGGACTCTATACATAAAAATTACAGATGGTTATTTAAATGGAAAAGTACTTCCCACTGGATTGAAATGAAGACCTGATCTTGCCCAGTAATAAGTGGTTGTGGAGTTTAGGTATTATGATCCTATGTTAGTCACTTTTTAACTTAAAAATTTTCCACTCCACTAAATAGGAAGAAGAAATGTTTTTTTCTTTCCTCTTTTTTTTGATGGGCAAAGGATGGTATGTACTACTTGTGAAAAGATATTACTGTGAGTTTGATGTAGTGTCAAACCAACAATCACAAACAAACGCCTTCTTCAGGGACAGTATTTTACATTCCTTCTGTTCAGGAAAAAACAGTTTCCATACTGGCTGATACACTCACAAGCCTGTTCCAACAAAGACTTATGTCTATGTGCAAAGCTTTCTATCAAGGGAAATCATTATTTTACATACAACTGAGTTCTGGGTATTGTTCTGTTTCCTAGTATGAAATTAAAACCTGCAGGTCTTTCTGCTAAGATTGCCCAGCAGTAATTGCTCACTCAAGGAGAGAAAATATGCTGTCTAAACAAAACACAGGGATTTATTTACCAAAGCAGCTCTTCTATTCCTGCTCAACCCAGCACCTTAATGACCAGTTAGTACTTCTTCCTTTACAACTCATCTGTCAGCACCACCTCAGAGACGTCACGTGCATCACGACTCATGAATTTCTGGCTCAGAATGCTGGGATGAGCTCTCCTATCAAGTTGGTGCTGCTACTTTTTTTTTTTTTTTTTTTCTGGCAACCTGCTGAGACATGGGCAAGCAGTTCATCATCATAAATGGTGAAGTATTTCACTGCTGCTCTCCTGGAGCTGGGAGTGGGACACAGAGCAGCCTGCAGTGCTGTGCAGCCTCACCACCTTGCTGCCTAACTCTTCTCTTACCCTTGGCCTACACAACTCCCAACTGCTTCACAAATTTTCAGGAGCTAAAGCTCCGTTGACATCATCACTCACTGCCGGTAGTTTCAAGGCATATTTTGGAAGTTCAGCATCCAAAAGAACCTTGTAAACTCTAAAAAGGCACCTGTTCTATTTTTTGTCTAAAGCTGAATTTTCATGTAAAAGAGTTCATGCAGTAAGACTGCCTGATCCTGCCCTTATAATACACACCACCTGTGCCCAAAGTGAGACGCCAGGACCATTTTCCAGACATAGTTTAGGTGGTCACATATTTTAGCTAAGCTTTCTATGAATTTTATCTTCTTCCAGCTAAAGGATGCCAGAGTTCTTCATGACTTTCCTTCACCCTGCTGCTCTTCTTTGCCAGAAGACCTATTTAAAATCCCCTGTTTGCATGTAAAAGAAGAACAGAGCCCTGTAACAAACCCCATCACTTGGCTGTGCCAAAAGCTGGATTTTTTCCTTCCACTTTCTTTATCAATTCAAGCACATACTGTACTTTATAGGAGTTTTTCCTTGGGCCCATTAGACAAATGTGATATTTTGCTGTCTTGCCCTACTCTTGACAAGAAAAAAAGATTTCAAAGAAACTATTTCATAACAGCTTGACATTTTTCAAATGCATTCATGAATAATTTATAATCAGAACATATTTTATATTTATGGGTTTAGATAGTGTTGTATTAAAAGATATTTAACATATGTATGAATGCCACCAGGTTGCATCATGGGACCTAATTTTTTTAGCTTGAAAACACAGCAATAACATCAATGCATTGACTACAAACAGCGAATGAGGTAATTATGAGAGTTTACTGGAACTTTCCAAAAGTAACTCAGCCAAGACTGCAAAAAGATTTGAAGCCCCCTTCATGTGCTCAGCAAATTTTGAGCAGAAAAAGAGAACACATGGGGAGCTATGTAAAGCAACTGAAATCTGATGGGCTTAGCAGCTGTGAAACTGAGATTTGACTGTTATTATTTCCTCGGTTCCAGAGAGGAATGCACTACTATGCAGAAAAAAAGTTAACTCTTCTTGGAATCTTATACTTTGAGTAGTGAAAAAAAAATAAATACACACATCAAACAGACCATCTTGCTTCTGATTTTGAAGATTTTTCATATTTTGGTGCATTTCACACACTCTGCCTCCTAATGCAGGACTACCACTGCTGCATTCCTCTGAATTTATCTGCAAAGCCCTGCATGCTGGAGTCAAGCATATGGGGAGAAAAGCTGAGTGCAGGTAACAGCTGAATCACAGCAACTTAACTAATCGCTGTTGACCTGATGACAGTGTTTAATTGTATGCCTCATCGTTTCTGCCAACAGAAATCATGCTTTCCTCTTGTCTCTTACAACCTTCCAAGCTTTTTCTGCAAGCTCTGCTTTGATATAGATACATTAAAAGCAGCACAGGAAAGAGGTACAGAGGAAGAAATGAAAAAAAAAAAAAATAACAACAAACCAAGAAATGAGGCATTGACATTTACAGAAGTGGAAGACAAGCAAGCAGGGGTATGAAAGCTAAAGGTACCATTTTCTAAGTTACTTTGGCACCCATTTCCCCCTGCTGAAAGGGCTTTACAAACCTAAGTCCCAGTGGTCAGATGTTCAGGGCCAAGATCTAGGTTAGAGAGGCACAAGGCAGGCACTGAAAGCAAAAGTGGGAAGATGGAAGTGTTTCATGTTAGGGGTGCTATGAAGACAGTGGATGTAATTGCAAAGAAGGTTAACATGCTAACCTGGCAGTCATCTTTTCTGACAGCCTGGGAAGGAAAATATGAGCTTTAAGCAGGGGCAGAGAAATAAGCAATTAGGACATGAGAAGTGTATCACTTAACTTGTCCATTTATTCTCTTTATCCTATAGGTGTATTTTACTTCCAGTTCCTTCAGGCTAATTACTCTCTCCTTCTTGGCAAAAAGCACTATTAATAGTTACAGACAGTTATCAGATCCCTCTTAGTTATCACTTCATCAAACTTTTCAAATTCAACATCCTTACTAAATTGGACCCTTTAGCCCTCTAATTTATTCTATTTTTAGTTGAGCTCTCTCCAATGTCATTATATTTCTGGATTTTCTCTGGACCATTGTGAAATGTTTCCAGTACATCTAAAAATCCCAACAGGCTTCTCTTTAGTCCTTTCTCATTTTCACAATTCCAAAATAACTCTAAAGGTTAAGCTGAACTAAAAGCTGCACACAAAAATGCCAGTGGAAGTTCCATATTGATATTTACCTCTCTACCTGATAGTGTCAATGCAGAAGACAATACATTGACTCCTAATGATTAGTTCTTCAAATTTCATTTGAAATCTGAAAGTTGTCCTCGTATTTTTTTGTTATCTCACCTCACCATTCATGACAAGATCTTTCCCAAACCAGTTGAGATTCCCTGATACAGCTGTGTGATTTTCACTCTGCCAAAAGGCACTGAAGTAATTAATGGTATTAAGCTTCCCATTATGTCCTCCTATATATAAGAGGTGGCAGCACGTGAGGTGGGTGTTCTTGGATAACCAATGTATTTCCAGAGGATAAAGCTGGCTGAAAATAAGATTTGTAAAAGACCCTTGTGCTGCAGGGTCAGCAACTGGAAAACAACATTCTGGGGTATTCCAGATATTCCAAATATCAGTAGGTGTCTATGCTCAGGAAATCAAATCTTACCCTGCCTGTGTTTTCAGAGACAGAGGAATGCACTATAAAGTAGCCCTAAATTAGGGATCTATGGAAACACCCACAGTAGCCAACAAACATTCATTTCCTACCTGGGTCCCTAATACAGAGATGTCAGACATCTAAAACACTCTAGAGGAAGGACTAAACTATTCCCTTCTGTGTTGCTGCTTATAGAGATTCTTGACAGCAGTTGCTATTTCTTTCTTTAAAGGCAACTTATAAATTAAAGGATTTTACAGAACTGGTTTATTGCATTAAACAAACATGGTGGTGCTACAGGAACCAGGAACCTGAGGTCATGGGGCAAGAAGGCTCAACAAAAATCCTCACCACAGAAGCTGCTGTGGTGGGGATTCACAATGAGAGTTAAAATGCCAAGCTCACCTGGAGCTAGTCAGAATTTTGTGATTTCTTTCAGTGAAATCAGGGTCTGACCATATTTTTGGGGGTTTTTTTTGGTTGTTTTTGTTTTGTTTTGTTTTTTTTTAATACAAGCTAAAAGACTACATTAGTAATGTAAAAAAAACCAAAAACAAACAAACAAAAAAAACCCCTCCAAATCCCAGTGATTCAGCACAGCTGCATAGACAAAAACAAACACAAAAATAGATTTCAAAAAGAACAGAACACACCAAGAGTAAAGTTTAATTTCACTTGCAGAAGTGGGTGCTAAGCGAAAATTCCAAGCAATGAATGTTACCAGTCTTCACAGAAGAATCTAACCCTTGCATCAATGACTGACCATACAGAGCTACCTCACTACAACATTTCTGAAGTCTATTCCAGCTAAAAGGGGGTTGAAAAATCAAATTCAAAACAGAGGAAAGGCTGACACACAAATTCTTCTTTACTGTTCCTGTTGTGGCAGTACGCAAGGGTTTCAACTGGAGTCAGGCCCCAGTATCACGCAAACAGCTACTAGTCACTCAGATTAGGTGTTCATTCAAAACTACAAGGCACCAGGAAACAGGGTTTTTTAAAATGTACTAAACAGACACTGTTGCATCCTCATCCATACCCAAGCACTTGAACCTGACTGCTCTACTTTACTTTCTTTTCCTCATAGAAAAATTCAAGAGAATCCCTCTTCCCCCCAACCAAAACCAAACAAATAGCAGAAAAATTTCAGATAGTGACATTAGTGACATTATCTAAAATGCAGCAAGGTCCTTCATGCCATGTTCTTTTTCTAATTTCATTATTTTTTCCTTCCAGTGAATAGCACACAAATGTTCTCCCCGAGAGGGCTCAAGAAATCTCTGCACAGAGTCTGCATCACCACCACTGAGGTAATCCTGCTGCTCTGTCCTTTAATTTGGGAGACTGATTGGGTTTTCTCACCAAGTTTACTTGGGAATATGAAGGAATGATACCTTATCAAGGATTGTTTGTTTTTTTTTTAATACTGTTTGCACAAATTACTCATTTTTTTTCTATCGACATGCAAGTTTTCATTAAACATGGTTGCTCTATAATAAATAAAAACCTAAGAATTCTCTCACTTAAAATCAGCATGAACTAGTCTTATAACTAAGTCAGGTGGTTTTAGCTCTTTTCCCAGAGAAAAATTTATAAGAAATCTCTTGGCCTTCTGAGAATATATAAACCATTTATTCAGTGCTTTCCCTAGCAACAACAAGATGCTTAAGCACAAAGTTGGGAAAATACTTCCACTTATAAGTTGGTAAATGTAAACAACACTAAAAGTCCATCTTTAAGAAAGATATTTCCCTTTGTTCTTCAAACATAATATCTCACATAGGGGCCCTGTGTTGCTAAAAACAGTTATAATCTGCATGATTTCCAATGGTTCAACACGAATCCTGAGGATCAGGATTCCTGGGTTCCTTCCCATGCTCTGCCATGAGACCCAACTGGCACTTCCCTAATTTGTCTTACTATCACCATTTGTAGAGCTGAGATCTTATTTACAAGGCAAAAAAGTTCATGTGGGCATGTTTACAATGCACTTTGAAATACTCAGACAAAAAGTGTTATACAAGTGCAAAAATATTGTTATTATTCAAGTGGTGATGGCCTCTGCACCCAAGGAAAACCAAGCAAGCAATTTTTACTTAGCAAGGAATCTTTTAAATATGTTCCCATGTTTATGCCACTACAATTGGACATCGGTGGAGCAGGGTCAAATAGAGCACTCCCGCAGTTCCAGCTTTTGTTCATCTTGCTGGTTTATATTTTCCTATCAAGGTCTAACAAGAATTAAGTACATGGTTTTTTCCCCTCAGACTGACACCCTGGATAATGTAAAACATTTTGTTCATAAAGACAACATATTTCTCTGCACAAGCCTGAAATGCTAGTTTAAAAACCTGAAACATACTTTTAATAACTTTTGTAGGAAAACATTGATGGGAAAGATCAATTGTTACTCTACTTGCAACAAGAAGATTCTCAAACTTGCAGTGACAAATGAAGACAAAAGATGCACTGACTTTGGAACAATTCAGCCCTGCTTTTCATGCAGAGATTCAGCAGTAAGATCTCTCCAAATGTTTCAATTTAATCTTGATAAATACACATATACTACCTGTATGAATCCAGGGTATTAAATTGAATGCTTTAGGGCTAAGGCAAAAAAAAAATCTGCATTATCTGACTCTCATAGACTAAAACCTCTTACCCCAAACAAAAAATGAATTCTTGACAAGCTCCAATGGACCACTGTACTTGGAGTCAGCCAAAGATTAGAAACTAGAAATATTAGATTTTACAGATTTATACAAAAAGAAAAATTTCCATTCACTGTGGAAATTGGTGTGATTTGTACATGTGGAAACCAAGTCCAGAGAAATCGTTACTATTTAAGAGAAACTGAAATAAGAGAACAAGAAAATATCCAGATCTCACAAAACAGCTTCTGTTCTATATTGCAATGGATCCTAGGTGGGTAAAAAATTGAAGTAAGAATGCTTTGCATTGTGTAATTTAGGAACTCTGCTGGAAGCCATATAGTAACTAGGTACAAACCAGGCAGTACTTAATAAGTTTCAATTTTAATTCTAATTGGGAAGCAAAATATGATACCAGGGTCGCTAATACTTAAACTACTGCCTGAAATTATGTTTGGCTGTAAAATACAATTAAACACACTGCCCCACAGAAGTCCCTGTTTAGCTATAAAAAAATACCCAGGGGGTATAAAATGAAAAAAAAAAAAAAACACCTTTTTTTTCCCCTTGGTTCTGTTTTAAAAATCAGTTACAATAAAACCTTCATATAATTTACTGAGCTAGAGATAAATGTACCCAAGTTTCTGTATTTAAACAGTGCTAGTCTTTAGAGTGTATTGAGAAAGCACATATTGTGTTTAAAACATATCACTCCAATTTCTCAGTAATTAAGGATGCCCTTTTCAACACATAATGTACAAATATGGTCAGTTTAAAAGACAAGTCTCCAAATTCTCAGTATCTGATTTACACACAATATCACCATGTTTTGTGATAAGAGCCACATCTTCTAATAGAAATAAAGTGAAAATGTGTTTTGTCTTTTTTCAATCTTAGGGCCATAAAACACTTAGTAAAGAGGGAAGCAGGTTATTTGGGTATATTGGACTCTGTGAGATACAGTAGGTGAAACAGAATAAAATAGAAATTTCAGTGATATAAAATCATCCTCTTTCTCTCTTGATAGTATAGTAAGCATTTAAATCATGTTTGACATTTGTAAGCTGAGTGAGCTGGCAACACTGCAAAATCTATGTGGTAATACATGTAGTAAACCCTTTCTGGAGCAGTAATCTCATTGCTTTTTTCTAATGGTTCTCACTTCATGTCTCCTACTTGTCCCCAAGAGACTTATTTGACTCTGCCTTTCCTGAGCCACTGGTTGCTAATGCTCCTTATTATGAGGAAAGTGCCCAAAGGCAAGGGCCACTCTGCTAGTGGTACAACCACCAGCAACCTTCTGCTGAGGCCTTTTTTCTTCTCCCCTTCCTAAAAAAAAAAAAAAAAAAAAAAGAAAAAAAAAAAAAAAGCCCCATAAAATATGCACATGTGTTATAAAGGGATTGCTTTGTGTCTCAAGGAAAAAAAAAAAAAGGGAAGGAAAAGGAAAAAAAAAACCCAATATGACAGTGCTCTCTAGACTGCTCCAATTGCTAATCTGACAAGCTCCATCTGGTAGGCAGACCTTTTATCTTTTCATCACTCCAAATCTCTGAAGGAAAGTGGACACTGGTGGCATATGTGCATTGTTGGTTCCTGTGCTTAATGAGGTGCACAATTTATGTCTCTAACTGGAGAAACGTTATTTAAACGTGGACAAGGAAGGAGTGGGAGGGCATATTTTCTCCCTTCTTTCAGCAGTCATTCACCTGGACAAATATTGTACCATAAGAAAGACCAAACTGTATTATAAAACCTCATTTAATTAATACATCTATACCTGAATTACCAAAGGAGCTTAAAGCAGATTTATCTAAATGTTTTATTGGCAGTGACCCAACTACCTTACATAGCTGACCACTTCATACATTTATTAACTGTTCTGTGCTGTGAACTGGGGAGGATTTCTTTTCTTTTTAATTAAGCTTGAGGTTCCATATTGAATGGCATCTCAAGAAGTCTGTAAGATATACTGCTGTAAAATCTGAGATGCACTCAAGCTGAGATAGTTATATTACTACCTACCTAGACAGCATTTCAATTAAATTCAAATTAGATTTTCTTCATTTGGGGCAAGATTTAAACACATGTTCCTGCCTCAGTAAAGTGCAGATAGTTTGTGATATCTTTCAGATTTAGTATTTTAATATCTAAACAAAATTTCTTTCAGACCATCAACCATTTGTTTGTTTGTTTTCAAATGTACCAATATTAGGAGATATTCTATGATATGATGAATGTCAAATTTCTATATATAATTGTTATTACAACTGTCTGAACATTTCCCATATGCCATTGCCCTACACTTTATAGATGCTTGAGTGAAAAGCATACCTGAATGTTTTTGACCATCCACACTTACACCCAAAATATTTAATATATTTTAAGAGCTAAAATGTTTCTGAAGCTACCCCTTTTTAAGTAGTATAAAACACAGTAATGAAACACATACTCTGAAAACACCATGTAGCCTAATCTCCAGCAAGTTTAAACCATTATTGTGCTCCAAGCACAGAAGGGAGTTTCAGTTTTTGATAAGTGCGGCTGCTCAGTGGTGAGATCTGGCTCCAGTCTGTTGATATTTGGAAATAGGAACAAGATGCTGCCCACACCAGAACTGAGGGGAGACTTCCTTTCAATCCTAATAACCTGATGAAGTTTTAACTTCAAGAATATTTTTCACTCACTATGAGTGGTACTCATTGCATGACCTTTTTCCTTGCAGGAAAACTTCCCTTACCTGCATCCTATACTGCCTGTTACATTCATCAACACATTTAGACAAACAACCTCATAAAATTAATATTCCAAATAGCAAAGATATCATTGGCTAAGTATTGTCTCCACTGCTAAGCAGCAATGCCCACTGCATACACTCTTGGAGGAACTCCAGCAGGATCCCAAACCCTGTGCAATCACCAGCTGGACTGCACAGGATCATTGTGTAAAAATGAAAAATTCATACTGCAGTGTAAGTTCTGACAGTTCTCCCTGCAGAAAAGTCCTGAGTAGCCACCCAAGGGCTCTGGTGAGCCCTCTCTACTCCCAGAGCTCACACACTTCTGGTCTGTGCATCCTACTTCTCCAAAGGCTGGGGAAATCTCCTCTCTCTGCAGTCACAGACCCAAAGGAAAAAAAAGAAGGCTTTAACTGCTCACTGAAGACAGAAGGAATTGGCTTCGTGGTATTATCTCCTTAATTTTTCACTTCTCAATACTGCCCCTTCCCTTTTCATTTCATTTTCTCCCTCTTTTTATTCTCTTCTACCCTAAACTTTGCTCTCTGCTGTTCTTTCTTCTTCCCCTTCTCTCTCATTTTCCTCTGCTTATCCTCACCTTGATCTCTATTCTCTACTTTGCAGTCTCCATTACCATTTTGTTTATTCCCCCCTTCTCCAGCTGCCTCCTGTGCACAGGTTACTCTTGAATTATCAGCACCCACACATTTAATTATTTTAAATCTCTTCTCTTGGCTGTCACTGTGCTGTTTTCCTCTAACACTTCGTATTTTTCCTTTTTTTTTTTTCCTCTGAAAATATTTTGTGAAATTCTCAAATTATCTGAAGTTGGTAATTTCTCATACAAAACACCTAATATCAGTTTCCAGAAAAAAAAATAAATAAAATAAAATGAGTTAGATGTTGATGTTAATGTCACTTTCAGGTTAGAGAAACAACTTATAGCTTACTGCCTGGATTCATTTCCCCCAGAAATTATGGAGAATCTGGAAAGATCATTGAAAAACATAAAGAACATGTCTCAAAGCATCTCAGAGCTCATGAGAGGACCACAGGATCAGGTAACACAGACAGCACAGCACCATCATACAACACAAGGCAAAGCTCATCTTCTTTCTCTAGAAGTTGTGATACCTTAACCTCCCACTAGCATTAAATCAGAAGATTTTCATTGTCCCAGAAGAAAGTTGCTGATGTTTCTGCTGCCCAAGACTCAGGATGCATTTCCATTGCCCTCTGCCTCCAAATATCAAGTCAAGGCTCCAGAAACACAGAGTGCCCCAGACTCAGCCTGGATTTTGGAATATGCATGAGCTCTCTGCTCCAAATTTTATGCTTTGGTGGTGAATGTCACTACCAAGGGCTTCCAGGCATCCATGCTTCCACTTTCAGCCACAGAAGCTGCTAACTTCTGATATGCAAGCTAGCTGTGCAGCAGAGATTCCTCAGGGAATCTCCTGAAGAAAAACTGTTCTGCCAGAATATTCCAAACTAACTCTACTTCCAATTTAAGGAGGGAAGTCAGAAAGATGAGAAAAGAGGAAAAAAAGTTGTCATCACTTGCATTTTACACTTCCTCCATTACTTTTGCAGGAGAGCAGAGGCATTAAAGAACTTTTTCTCATCCCTAATTACACACACAACAAACTGCTTGGGGTTTCATCTGGCAAAGATATTGTGCTTTGAGTGATCCACAGTCCTGCCACTACAGGTGTTTCTAAGGATAACATCCCCATCCTCTGGTTGTTTCTCATACATTATTCATTCCACTGTCCTTTGCCAGAGACCTGGCACTTAGCAACTGAACAAAAAGTAAGATAAAGACAGGTAACTTCCAACTCAACATGTTTGTATCCAATGCAAACATGAATAATGAAGAAAGGCAGTACATGAGGCAAATAAGATCCTAATATAATGGGTCTTTTCTTCTCTGTCAGAACCATCCATTATCTTCTGCCTTTGCAGGAACTCAAACAAAAATGTGTTTTCAGGACCTAATGTATTCAATTTGATACTGGCCATAAACCTGGCAAACTATCTGTCATGAGCAACAGGCAGCACATAACCCTGCCTGGGAAATGCCTCACACATCTGAGAGCTTCAGGCCCTGGATATCAGCACCATAGTCCAGCATCTGACTGTGCCATGGCTGAGTCACACCACCTGTCCCTTCCTTGGGCTCTGGCCACAGCAAACACCTCATTCCATCAAACTCTTGGCAGGGAAAAAAAACCAAAAAAATTGTAACATTTTTACCAAAACGTAGTTCTATCTCATTAAATATATAAAAACATTATACTGGAGAATAACCTATTCAAATTCTGTCCCTCTACCTGCTCTGTTCATTCATCTAACTTTCATCCCCCAAGCCTTTGACACTGTCTTCCTTCCAGACCTTTACAAGCTGTAAAAGTGTTATGTTCCCAAGGATTCATTAGAGAAGAACTGCAGCACAGTCGGGCCATAGCTCACTGGGACAGTTTTATGACTCCCAAGGCCCCAATTCCAAACTGGAAGTAACAAATCCCAAAACAGGAAAATCAGTTTCTTTTTGACTTGAGAAAAAGCATTTAGTTTACCAGCACTTTTCTTGTAGTTTGAAGAGGAGATCAGAGAGTCTATAAGTTGGAAAGCTTGCTTAGCTCACCAAACCTTAAAAAACCCTGATCAAATATGGAATCACATACATAAGATTCAGTCTGATCATTATAACCTGTCTTTGTGGTTTGAAATGCAATAAATTATTATGGGCATGAACAAGCTCAAGATTATCCTCTTAGCCCTCCTGTGCATGTGCTGCTGTTCTTTTCCAAGAGCTCCTGCCAAAGTCTGGTCCTGCTTCTCCTGAGTGCAGGAAGAGAGGATCACATCCACTTCAAATGTATTTTGTATACCAGCTAGCAATTCCTCAGCTGATTATCCAGCGAGGCCATGGGGCCTGGGGCTGTCACACGGTCACACAAGGAAAACAGCACAACAGAATGTTAATTAGTACAGCATAAGCACCATCATAATGGACTCTAATTGCTTGTCAGTGGCAGTTGCCATAAGGTGCAAGATCTACACCAGTTCTTGCACTTGTGGCTGTGACTACAGGTATTGCCAAAGCTAAACACATGCCCCAGTCACAGTGTTTATTAACAGTTTATCACATATATTTGTATGTGTTATCCTTAATATTTAGTGCTCTTATGTTTCTGAGCATCACTTGAAGAAAAACCAAAAAAACTCTTCACAATTCTGATTTCCTGGCCATTTGAACCATCACCCACAATACTGAGAAACAATTTCATGCTTTACTAGTTTTTTTTAGCCACATACTTGATCTTAGTAATATAAAGGAAAAACTAAGTAGGAAAATCAAACCAAAGTTTGTTCTAAGCACTGAAGGACAACTGAATTCAACAGATGCTAATGGTTAGTTACAAAATGTAGCCAAAACACCAAAATAGTAACAGTACTTTTATTCTGATAAACTATTGAGATGACAATATCTTCCCTCAAAATGTAACATTCTTGCAAGCAAGCCTTTGAAATAAATGCCAAATAAAAAGATCAGACATTGCTTAAGCAGATTCCATTACATTTATGTTATCATCCAGACTCTTCTAAACAGTGAATATAAATTCTGCTGTATAACATCACAGTCTGAGGTGATCTGAGGAGGAAAATGGATTATGAGATGCAAAGGATGGAGAGAGACATCAAAGCACTCAGTTACCACATCTGAACTGCAGTCATCTCTTAGGATGACACTCCAAAGTACTGACAGGATAGTGAAATCTGGGCAAGTTGCAATCTGAAAGACTGCAAATCCCTCTTTCTGAAGAGGAAAATAACACACTTTGCCACCCCTACACCCTGTATTCTGTGCCTTCCAACCTTTCTAATCATATCTGCGTCACAAAGGGATTTCATTGGTGTTTAGAACCTCAGCTTTCCTGCAATTGCATAAAGGCATGTTTTAATGTGCATTATTATTCCAGGTACTAAGAATCAAGGGATAATAAAAGTGCTATCCTATGTAAAGATGTTTATTTCACCAAAGTCTTTGTAGATTAGGTATTTTAAAAAAATCACTGTAAAACCTACTTTGACCTACACATTAGTATTTGAACAATACTAATGAAACCCAGCCAAATGCAGATGACAAATTCTACACATTACAAAAACAACAAATACCCAGTGATAACACCTCTATCATTTTTCACATAAAGAAAGAGCAAAGACAGTAATAGTTCAACAAAGCTTATTTTACTTTCATGTCCTTAAGAAAAAGGAGGGGAAACAGTAAGACAGGCTGTAGCTTCTTAAAGAAAGTTGTAAAGCAGCACATATTTCCCATTAAAGTAGAAATCCAATATTCTACTACAGTTACCATTCCACCCAGTGTCCTGGAAGGATGAGTAGCTCATGCCAGAAAAAATGAATCACAGCTGAGGGTACAGTTATGTCAGAGGCTGACACAGCCAGAATATGGCTAAACACCAGGTACAAACACTTTGCTGTAAATCTACAATCTGACAGTCCCACCAAGCTCTCAAGGACAAGGATTGCTCTGGACAGTGATGTTCTGCAAACAGTTCTGTATTTCATGTAAGAAACAGTTTCCTGTCTTTTTCATTTGTAGATGCTTCATTTTCTTTTCCAGCGAGGGTGCAGATCCTTGCTCAGCAAATGTTAACCTAATGAAACTAACTTGCTTTACTTCTGTTTTTAAAGGTCTCTTTAAGCTATTACTTGAAGAGTTTTTCTTCCTTATTTCATTTCCCCCTCTCACTACCCAAACAGAGCTATAAAATGTAAATCAAGGAATAAATCTCAAACAAACGAAAAAAAGATGTTTTCTCTGACATTTCCTACACTGGTTTTTACATACACTACTAGTACTTTACATATACTTTTATATACACTAGTAGTACTTACCATACTATTTCTTCTTCTTTGGTATTCTTATTCTTTGGTATTGAAAGAATAATAATAAAAAAAAAGCATTGTTCAAATACTCATCACTGAGGACTTCAGTAAATATTTAGTCTATTATGCTTAGTGTTCCACGTACAAAGGTCAAATGAAACCACTTGGAAGGACACAGTGAAATCATACATTTAAAACTTTGGACAACTCAAATCTGACACAACAAGGCTGTATTTCCATTTTCCTCATCTTTCAATCTTTGTCTTTCATTTTTCTCTTTCTTCCTAAAGCAAGTAAGTGACTCAGCCTGTAGACTAAATTGCCCTGTTATCCGCAGACACATCAATCCTTTTACATCTGAACGTTCTTTCCCAAAGTGGAGATCTAGATGAGAGTACCACTACCTGATTGCACAAAAAAAAAAAAAAAAGAAGACTGATTGATGTTCCTAAAGCATCTTACACTAAATATTAATAAAGATTTAAATTTAAGTGCTGAATCTTTTATGTGCCTTCTCCACTGCTTTTTCTTCCCTTGATATCAATTTTCAAATGTTCCAAGCATCTCACAGAAAATATTATACTATATAATAAAGGTTTTCTTAGGTTTCCCTAATTGCCTTTTCTTTTTTATTTATTTCTAATTTTATTATTTCTAATAGATTTGGATAATTTTTCACATTCAGATATTTGAAGAAATAAACTTACTTCTGCTTTCTTTTAACTGAAGTTGAGATATTCAATCACTTTCCCTCTGCAAGGTAACTTTGTGAAGCAATCAACATCTAATCAAGCTGCAGAATTAGATTTTTTCTTTTTTTAAATTGAGAATGTGCATCTCAGTTTTTCCCTCAAAAGAGCTCATCTCGCATGCAGTATAAATTGATACCAAAATAGATTTATAAACTAGCAGAGTTTTGCTATTTCTAATGGTTTTAGGAAATGCAGACGATGACAGTGAAATTCACACTACGTGTGGCTCCAAAAGTAACTTCATAGCAAGTTTCTGATATAACCCATGTTGAGCCATGGAAAGAAGTTTTGATGAGTCAAGAAACAGAACACGTAGCAATGTCAGCACTCAAAAGAGGGTGAACATTTTACTATTTTTCCTTTGCTTTGTCCCTGATATCTGATACTTAGTTCTGAACAATAACATCTCCCCACCACACGCAAATAATAACACTTTTACTATTGGAATGACTTATTGACTAATTGACTTACTGACTAATGACTATTGCCAACCACAACTCTGCAGTACATTTAGTACTTTGGTTCAAGCCTCCCGTTTCCTGGGTCCTTTGATGAGCAAGACTTTACTAATCATAAATCCACTTATTGAGGCAGAGATCAGCACCCTTTCTGTTGAAAAGAGAATACAAACAAAAGTTCTTCCAAAACTGTCAGTGTATATTGTTTTGTTATCTATGCTTATACTATATCCCGTTGTCTTCTAGCCAGTTTACTCAAGAGGAATAATTCTGCACCTCTACGAGCCCCAGACCCACGCAGCCAAATTAAAAACCACTGACCTGCCCTCAGTTACTAGACATGCATTACACACAAGAGATATAAATCTTATGACACAAAGATTGTTTCAAATCTATTCCATATGGAAACACATCATCTCTGCACCCCACTCCCAAAGACGAAGATATGCTTTCGAAATGCAGGATACAAGAAAAAAAAGAGCAGTGACATTTTTGTAAATTGTGTGCTTTGATTGTCAATGAGTTAGAAAGCAGTTTATTTTTAAAACAAACATTCTCAAATCTTTAATGGCATATTCATCAATCCATCTGCTTCACTGTAAATTCTTTGAAGTGCAGGTGGCTTGTAACGTCATGCTACAGCAATTAATGAAGTTCTTAAATCTCTCTTGCTCTTTCACACCCTTTTGAATGGTTAAAAAGGGTTAGCATCTTGAATTTCCCCATCCAAACAGTATTCACAGATATTTTCATATTTCTTTAAATAAATACATGCATTAAGTGTTTTAATACAAAGCTGCTGAATGCAATCCAACCACATCTTAGAATGGTCAGGATGATGGTTCAAAATAATTTAAAAAAAAGTGCCTGCTTTACCCCAGAAATAATAACTGAATAAACAATCAAACAAAACTACAACAACAAAAACCCCCATTACCTTTACCATGTAACAGATACACTACAAAATTTGCTAAGTTCCTGAATGAACCCTTATATTTCACACTGTTCTATAATAAGCTATTGGATATGTGATGGACTCCTCTCTCAGCTGGAATTAGGCCTGCCTAAATCTTTCTTGCAGGCTTTATGCAGTTAATAAGGATTCTCCAGCAGCTCAAATGACACAAATTTCTTCAAGACCAAGATCAGAGCTCTGTCATAGTGGTGTTCCTAGAAGATAGCATCCCAAAAACTGTGAAACCTTTGTAGCTGAACATATATTGAGTAATTCTATACATTCATCCTGACATTAATTGACCAGCAGGTTTGGGGTTTTTAAATAGATGCTGGAGCATCTTATCACAATCAAAAGTAAATTTTAGAACTCATAGGAGAGGCCAAGAATAACTGAAAGGTTTTAGAAGCTTCTGACTGCTTCTGTGCACATTTAAGACAATTCAATGAGTAGTCCACAGTAAAACTATTGTCTTTGATTTGGTGGTGGGGAGGAGAGGTTTGAAAAGAATAGCATCCCTGCATTCTTCCCACTGTCAATTCCACACTAACTCCTCTTTAAAATAACTGGAAATCCCTGGGTGGCCTGGAGCAAAGCAGCAAATGGGAAAATGTCCTTTAGTGTGACAGTTGTGCCATCCAAACTCTAGACAGATGGACTTTAAGTGTCTAAATTACAAAGAATAAACCTGCTGTTCATGGTTGCCTCACAGTGCCAGTACATTTTAAATTTTAACATTTTCTTTCACTGCTTTAGTCTTTTGGTTGTAGTGGTTTCCTGAACCTCAAGTGGTTTTTTTAGCTATGACTGGATACAGGAGATGACCTCTGTGAACAAAAGTGCAATGTCTAAACCCATCCTTGAACCAAATCAGAAAAACAAAGCTGACAAATGCAGGGCACTGAAATCAGCAAAGGTATTCCCAAATGTGGGTCAGGGTTTACAGGGCAGCACTTCCACACTGATACTGAACCACGAGTGGAATTTAGTCAAATTTATAGGCACTCAAGGATGTTTTAGGCAGCTGGGTTGAATATATACTCTTTACATTCTACAGTCCTTCCCCACAACACAAAAATCACCTTTTAGCAGACTCAAAGCCTACAACCAAATAATAAAAAAGTGCCACAGACAGTGAAATTTTGCAGTTCGAAAACCTGTTCTTATCCAAAGAAAATTCAATTTACAAAATTGAATCCCAGTATTAATTTCTTGCATAACCATAGCAATCTCTTTCTCATGCTTGTGGAATCTGATTTTCTACTTAGTCAAGAATGAGGTACCAATTTTGTCAGTGTTTGAGTTATTGGATTAAGAATAAGTTAAGTAATTTAATCATAGTGCATCTTGATTTACAGGAAATTTGGGCATATATGTTATGGTTCAACAAGAGAACACAGCCACGTGCTATGCACATATCATATGTTATTACAAGAATATGATGCATTAAATGTTGGATCTTGTTAATTACAGTGATTGTGCATATTAATTATCTGGTTTATAAACTTACACTTAATCATGCATATCCTGTTTGAACTCCAGTTTTTTTTATTCAGACTAGATGATAATGAATAAAAATTTGAAGGTAAAGTAATGAAAACAACACCAAGTGCAAAGCAAACAAAACAAGACCACACCACCAGTGTGAGAATTTGTCACAGGTAGAATGAGGGGGAAAAAAGGAAATAAAACAAGTCCAGAAAAGAAACACTGTACAGATACATTCATTTCAGATGCTTCATAATACTACTAACAATAAAACCCAATTTTCTTTTCACAGGCAATGAATCTTTTCATGCTCTTGATTTGACTTATCCAACTCTTTTTCCCCCCCAGATATTTCTTGTCGTCCTCTGGGGATTGTATATTACCTTTTAAAAGAAGAATTATTTTTCTTGTGACAAAAGAAGATACTGTGTGTTTTGTAACCACAAATATGAAATGCTTAAGTACATTTAGTACACACCAATTAGGTGCTTGTGCTGCTTCCTGATTGAGCATTGTCTCCTTCCAAATCCAATATTATTGTATTTTAAACTTCCTATTTCATCCTTTGGTTTGTTTTACAGTTCAGAAAAGTCCTACTCTACTGAAAGAGATTTTTTTACTTTCATTGCCTTTTTTCTTCAGCTGTCCTTGAGGTTACTCTCATGAAGAAGCCTGACCCCTCTGATTTCAGGCAGGCTCAGAATGATAGAGCAAGTTTTCAAATCAGCAGCAGTACAGCCTCTAAGGAGTGCAGACTGATTGCTACTACTGCAAGAAATTATGTCATAACACATCTGCACACCAAAACTGCTTCTGTTAACCCATCACACAACTCAGCTGACACCAATTTTGGATATTTCCACCAGAGTGCAAATCAAAATCAGTGTTTCTCTGAAGCCTTTTGGTAGTTCTCCAAGTACTCCCAAGGGATTTAAGTTCATTCTTATCAGCTTGTTCTGAGCATGGGTTTATTATTCTTTTTTCTTTATTTCATACTTTCTTTTTTCCATTACAGAGCTTTATTGTATGTTTTAGCTTATTCAGCTCTCCACATTTTTCTTTACTGAGCATTGCATATTCTATGATGCACTGTGAGAAGCAAGTATGCACAAGAATGGCTCTACCAAACAAACAAACATGGAATCATAGAATGGTTTGGGTTGGCAGGAACCTTAAAAATCATAATTGCATCCCCTTGCCATAGGGAAGAACACTTCCCACTAGAACAGGTTGCTCAGATCTCCATCCAGCCTGGCCTTGAGCTCTGCCATGGGTGGAGCATCCACAGCTTCTCTGGGCAACCTGTGCCAGTGCCTCACCACCTGCAAGAGGGATCCAATTAATTCTTGCAACATTTAGACCAGCATCGACCAGGCTTTGTATTTTTCTTTTAAACAAATTAAATTAAAACACTTTTTTGTAACATTTTAGACTAATATTTTCTCCAAATGTTAAAACTCAAAACAGGAAGAGGCAGTAAACTTTCGTTTCTTCAAAATCAAGATGGAAATGCCCTACATTAGAAGGTCATCCACATACACGTAAAATCTGTGGTTTGATCTTTGGTCTTTTTACATATACTCTCCAAAAAATAAAAGATGAGGATAGAATTTACTAGACCTGCACAGAACTGGCAACTTTGTTGGGTACCAGCAAGAAGTAGAAGGAAAAAAACCCAAAAAACCAAAACCCAACCAAACGTCCTTTCTCTTGGAGAACAAAAAACTTGACAAGATGCCAAAAGTCTATGTTTTACCTTTTTTCATTCAGTTTAATTATATTTTGGTATAATCTATGTTCTTTGCACTCACAAGGCCTTTACTCTGAAGAACTCTTAATTTAATAATGGGTTACACCTGATCAATTATATTAGAGATGGAGAAACACCTCGAGTTTCTATGCATCAAGCTATAGATTTCCTATGGCAGTGACAGTCTCTTTCAAACTGAACACAGCAACTTTATATCATTAGTTTCTCTACCTACCACTAACACTGATCAATTTCTTAAAGGGACAAAAGCAAGAGTCTCAACTATAGACCACTACAAAAGTTTCTAATAGTTACAGAAAGATGTGATGCTTCTCTCCTCTTTGGTTGATTTTTTACACATTTCTTCAATAACTAAAGACTGGAAGTCGGCACGTATCCCCCTAAAAAATCTCAATAAACCCAAAAAAGTTGTGCTTCTTCCTAGAAGACCAAAAAGAGCATGCTCCATCACAAACACAGACACAGTTGAATTGAAAAAGGTGAGCAGGAGAATTATGTAGCCTTAATAAATTTACATTTTTTATAGAATGACTTTAAAGCTCAAGTTCAAGTTTACACAGTTCTGCCTAGCTTAGCATAAAAACATTTTTATCTCTTCATTATAAAGACTTTCTAATATGCATATGCTGAAGTCTGGGAAAATCCACACAGATGGTCTGAAATTACTGTCTCTAAAATAAAATACACTACAGGCAAAAAAAAAAAAATTATTTCAGGGGGAAAATATAAAATGTAACTTCTCAAAGAATCCTAAGACACACATTTATTCAATACAAAACTGCACTTTTGCCATCTTCACTGCAAGAGCTATTATCACACTGGTACTCATGAAACAGAAGAGACAATTTATTTGGAAAGAGGTAAAAGATTTTACAGTTATATGCACTCTAAAATTGGCTCACATTAAGGCATAATGTGACTCCCATTAAAAATTTGCCATTTACCACGTGTTAGGACATAATTGATATTCATGATACCATGATATTTCCCTTTTCTTAGGATAGCAGATAATATATTTGATGTAATTGGTGGTTTTGTTACTGAAGAGCAACCACTGCACATTGCTTTATTTAGAATAAGGAACTACGTACAATTTTCAGAGAAGAAATGATAAATTGGGTGCATAGCATTAGGAACCTGTCATTAAAGAGCACATTCAGCAAGAGAATGTTGCAATTTGGAAAGAGAGTCATAAAGGAATATGCAGAACTACAAAGCCACAATAGGTGTGTTATTTGATTTTAAATTCACGTGACTGCTGAAAAATTCAAAATCAATGCTCCTCTTAGACACAGATGCCCTCCTGCTTTCCCTAATGCTACTTTTCTCTTTCAGCCCTTTCCAGGAAGCCTACTTTAATTTAGCTCCTTTGATCCAGACCTGCAATGGGATCTCCACAAGCCTCCTGAATGGACTGATGCTGTGATAGTTAGTGAATCAATTGTCATTTTCTGATTCTGCTTTCTCAGCTGAACCACCATCCAAAGTGGCTGCTTTTTCCTCCATCAAGCTGTTTTAGCTTTCTTCTGAGCTGCTAAAGTGTATCTCATTTCCCCCAGTTCAGTACAATTTCAGACATGGTCCCTTTGCTGTCTTTGGTCACTAAAGATTAATTAGATGGCTGAGTCACAAGAACATATAATTTATATATCATTTACACTTTTGGTTAATTGTGAAGTATAAAGTTTTAAACGTTAAGTGGCAGTCAGGTGCTTACAACATGAATAGCACACATAAATTTGAGTGTAACATTGAGAGAGCACCTCCCAAACCACAAAAAAAACCCATGAGACACACTGCTGAGCTTTGAGAGGCAATTTGGTAAGGATTGCTTTCTGAAAAACACCCTTTGCAAGGTAACTTTTGGGATTGTGTTGTGGAAGGCAAATTTTTGGCTTTCACTAGTAATCCTGTGGTCAGTAAAAGCCTTTGTACTTCATTAGCATCAATGCAAAAATACCATTGCCTGTGGATTATCCTAAATGCAAATAACGCTCCTTCTTTTGCAGCACCACAAAAATAAAACAGAATTCTCTTTCCAGAGCCCATTTAGAAATAAATATCCTCAGCAGGAACGAAAGCTTTACTTTTAGGGCTACACTAGCATGGTAATTACAAAATTCTGTTTTAACTTCACAATTCCCACATAAAATCCAGACATGGAGAAAACAGCAATTCTATGCAAAATGATAGTCAGCTCATTTTGAATGTAAATTAAATCAGAAATACCCACAGAGAAGCTTATTCTTCTGAGATTTCCAACTTAATACCAAAACAAAATGGTTATGGATACGTGCTTAGGTAAGCAAACAGACTTGGAAACTGATGACTGAGTATCTTGTAAGTTGTTTTGTTTGGTAAATGAAAAAGGATTATTTTAAAGACAGCAAGCAAATTGTCAACAATGAAACAACTTACATGAATCACATAGCTATGCACAAACTGCACAGCCATTTTTAATGCAGGGATTTAGAAATGTTTAATCTTTCAGTAAACGTGGCCTATCAACTGCTTAGACAGAGAAGCAGGGGGTGGAGATTCCACACTCTTAATTCTTATATGAAGCCTTTTTTCCCCATCTGAAAAATTGCCAGGTGAATTGGTCTGTGCCTCAATTGAACTATATGGGAAATAGAATTTCTAACAAACCTGGATATGCCCTCCCTTGTTTGTTCCACACACACAAACTCAGTAGCATGTCAGCACCTTAGAGCACAACTTTCACAGCTTCCTCAAGGTCACTTAAAGCAAAATGTCCAGAATGGCCCCATCTTCCATCAGCCAAGTCATAAGGCAAGAAACAACACCAGCAAGGGGATGTTCTGTTTCATTTTATTGTGAGGTTGTCTGCTGCCTCTAGCTATGATTTTCTAATCATTTTATAGGTCATTCTTTTGAGGTCTTGAAAAGACAGCACAATAAAAATAATTGCAGAACCACAACTGAAATCTTCATGTCTTTTCCCAAAGCTCAGATCATCTGGATACCAACCCAACAGAAACCCTAAGCTGGTTTCCTACTTTTCCTTTCATCATTTCTACACATTAGCAAAGACAATGCCTCTTGCTCTTTTTTATCATAATCCTTTAATCCTTTGAAGAAAAATTCATAATATTCTGGAGGAGGCAAAAACCCACCTCTTATCAACAGTTGCTCTTCCTTTCTTTCCCCTATCCTCAGAACTTATTTAAAAGTATTTATATAATAGCTTAACTTGATAATGCAGAACAGTTTGCAGAAATGGAACGTTTGCACTCAGAATGAAATCATAGTTACCTACTCCTTCTTCTGTATCAGTGCTATAATTAATCCAAAAATGCTAAAAATTAAATGCTCCCTTAAGCTATCTGCAAGGGAATGTATGAGTTCATCAAATGAGGAAAAAAACCCAACAAAACAAAAAACTAAAGCTCAGGACTACATACTTAGAAAGGTCATGGAAAACAAGATTGTAGCATTGCATTACATTAGCTAATAAGGGCATTCAGAAGGTAAAACAGATGCCCCCCAAACCTGGGTGGAAGATTGCATGAATATATTCATTGTATAAAGAATCAATGAGAAAAATGTACTGGGAAAGTAATAGGGAAAACCACATTTTTGCTCCAACATTATCCTATATTCCTGAGCTTCTGCTACTTGATATAGAAACCACACACATCCATGGAACAGCTTTTGACATACAGATAATGAATTTGCTACTCTGCTTTCCTATTGCATTGGTATCCAATATTTTTTAAAGCCATCAGATTTTCACAGGAACACTAAAATCAGACAAATAAGAAACAGGAAGATAATGAGTGGATTGCTGGGGTGAACAAACTGTCTAAGAGTAGCCTAAATCAAGCAGTGATTTAATCATAGAGTGTTCCTTTGTTTACTTTACACAACTCTGCTGTTCCCTTAGTTCTTCAGCTGCTTCTTATAAATACTCTTCTGGGTAATGCCTGACACATTAATTTCTGTCTAGGGATAAGGCTCTGTTTTGAAACCAATACACAAACAAATACACATAGGACTCTTCTTTTATATTTCACCCAAGAAAAATATACTGGGAAGTGACTTAATCATGAAGGAAAACAAACTTCTCCATATTTATGCTATCATAAGCATCACAACAGCATTGATGAGGACAGCAGTAGGTGGTTTATGTGCTATCAGTATTTTAACCAAAGTGAGTTGTAGCACAAGGTAAAGTACATGCAGCAACAAATAACAACTTTGCAGTACCTGCTCAGTCCCCCTGAGCTTCCTCTATTCCACTGAGATGGTTCTGGCTGTTGCAAATAAAATTGAAGATTAAAATCTCTGCTCTAATCAGCAAAAAAAGGGGGCTCTGAAATCAGAGAAAAAGATGATGATGGGTCTCAGTAATATTCTTCCTGAAATAAATGGCAAGGGGGAGCAGGGTGTGCGCATTGAATTAAAATAAAGCTTAAATACTAAAGTATTAACACAATCAACCCTAGTGCCCTAGCAGTGGCCATATTAGTGTCACCCCATTAAGTGCACTTAATAGCTCATGAGTCAGCAAATAGAGCCCAGGTGATGGCCCTGGTAATTTGTCCATAAATGTGAAGATGTCTTTTCAGGAAGAAACCATGGGGTATCATTACTGCAGTTAGAATAACCCCAAACAATCCTCACTGTCTCTCAGTAAAGGAAGTAAATAGTTGTTTTTCCCAGCTTATTTTACCAACAAAGAAGTCTTATTTTCATTATGTGTATCTCCAGTGTACTAAATTTCATGGAGGGAGAGAAAATACAATATCATCAAGTGCTTCTTGTTATAATGGTAAAATACTCTGATTTATTTGGTATTACTTAGCTATTCTGCCTGTATCATAAACAAAGATTATGGTATAATAAATTAATCTGGAAGGAAGTAGCTGAAATTTACTATTAGTGTCTTTAGAGCCTTCGGCCACAATGAAAATGCATCTGAAATATATAGAGACCTAAGCTGTCCTTTTTTTTGTTATTTATGCGTGTCAACTTTCTCTTCCACACCAATTCAATTACTCTGTCTTCAAGATAAAAGCTTACCATGAGTGAACTATAATCAGAAATGAAGAACAACAAAAATAAATCCTAGTTCTGCAAGACTGAGATCTTTTTACTATTCTTGGTTTACCAGTTTTACTAAAAACCACATTTTTGTACTGTAGATTTCTACTCTGACTAAAAAAGCCCCTTAAAACAAAAGGGTCTGGTGCAGCTTTAGATTTTATGATCTGTCTTCTACAGCTCCAAAATCTGTTCACATAGCCCTTTTCCCTTAAAACTCATAAAATCCGATGATAGCTACATCAGCTTTAGACAGTATGATTTAGACACTGATGATGGCATCAATGAAATAACTCTAAATCTAAAACTGCATAACTGAAAATTCCCTTATCTGAGTTTTTTTTTCCAATTATTCAGCTGATCTGATTTTAAAAGTGGTTTAAAAGCTGCAGGATAGAGCAGCTTGACCTGTTCTCCTTTACCTTCTCCAAAGACAAATAAACCCCAGCAAAGCATAAAACTCCTAAGTGAAGCTTTATTATATCAGGCAACAACAAACTTTTACTTCTATCAGACTGTGTTTCAAGATATTCCTAGCAATAAACCTAATTTCTAGATCTACACATGTGGATTTTTTGTTCATTTGTATGTGTGCTTAGGAGATGAGAAGTAGACCTCAAGATTCACCAATCAAAGTAAAAAAATGGTAAAAAAACTCACTTTAAAAACTGAGGCATTCCCAAGAACAACAAATTGCCCAGGATTATATCATATACTGGCACATAAGCACGAAGAGAATTCAAAATTTCCAGTGCCAACTTTGTTGCAAACTACTTTCTTTTTTTTCTTTTTGTCCTCCTGATGAGTACAAGTGGCACAATTCCAGGCTGTGGTCCAAATGATTGGTATGTAACAATTCAAATGCTGCATTCAACACCCAAGCTGAAAAAGCTGGGCAGCAGCTACTGAAAACTGCACCACCTTGAACTGGAATTTGCTTCACCTTTTCTGTTCCCTTAATTTATGTTCACCTGGGATGAGTATGCAATAAACATATTTAGTCTAAATAAAGCTTCTAAAAATAAAAATTAAGAAAAAAAAAATCATTATTTTCAACCAGTATTTCTAATGCCCAGGCCAAAGCTCAGAAAATTGAGCAGTTGCTAGAACTGTGGTTGACAGGAGAGATAATCTGTTACTGCCTCTCAAAACCCCAAACTCAGCAAGGACAGCGCATTTCACTGCGTGCAGCACGGCAGTGATAATATCCAAACTGACACCTGGAACTCACGAGGGTAATGGCTTTCAGCAGTGTGCCTGCTCACTAACACAATTTCTTCCAGGCAGCTTTCTACAGCTTCTTTTATGATCAGTGGGAACAAATGTCTTTCTCTACCTCCTAATATTTCACATCAGCCAGTTCCAGACTTTAGTTGACACTCACATTTTTCAGAAATACTACTGTAATATGATAGACGATCAATCTGCATGATACCAGAACACTTCCCTACAGTTTTGTCAGTTTGTTTTCGCTGTAAAACATGCAATAATTTCTTGATATTGTTCTGCTTTTCTCTTTCCAATGGGGTCTGCCTGACTCGAGTGGGGACACTCAGGGAAAAAGGCCCCCTCAATCTGAACCTAAATGGTCACTACAGAGGCAGAACTGGGTGCAGCTTCACACCTGGGAGAATGGTGTTGAAATGCAGATGAAATTCTGATCAAAGCTCAATAAAATGCATGTTAAATTATAGGCTGGCCCAACTCACTCAGAACATATACTGAAACCTATATATAGCCCTTACATGGGGACTAATGCATGCAGGAAATTTTAAAAATGAAGTTTTCAACTGCTTCTGGTATTCTAGGCAATGGTAAAGACCTCTGCCCTTGTAAATCCCACTGCCATCAATGTTTCCAATATCATCACTTTAATTGTGAAATAATAACCTCAGGAGGGAATGCTCATCACTGGCTTCTGGTTACATGGAATACCTCAAGCCTGAAGACTTGTAACAAAATGATGGTGCAGAGGCTACAGCACAGAAATAGGATCCATATGAATAAAACTGGCAAGCCCACGGGCCTTAATACACGTGCCTGAAAACAGCAATGTGCGTGATTAATGCGATGAATTGTGCTGAAACAACCTCCCTCCCTGACTACATCACACCCCAAGCTGCTAAGGAAGCAGTTCTAAGAGAGCAAGTTATGAATTTGTTCATTTGCATCAGCTTGCCATGAGCTCCCTTCTTTTCATACCATAATAACTAGCTCAGATTCACTGAAGAACTCCAAATTGCTCTGGTATTTTTTTTCCATTTTCTCCCTCCAGATAACATGCACAGAACAAAGGCATCACCTATACACAGACTTCAAACTACAGAACAATGATCACCTAAATGAACTACAGTTTTTGTACATTTTCTAAGTATAAAATGTATGTAAGTATATATAACAACTGAGCGCTGTCACACTTTTTATTCACACAAAATCCCATTACCAGTAGGTTTTGCCAGAATAAACTTGGGACAATTATTAAAAGTTTCTTGCACTAAACTACTATACAAAGCTACACCACAGTAAGAGAAATTTCTAAAAATAGTGTAAAATGCCTCAGCTCTCTCTAGAAAAGTCACAACCTTGTAGCCAAGGCTAAAACGTTTTCCCAACTAAACCACCACCTCACAGCACTTTGTGGAGAAAGAGGAATAGTCATTATTTCCCTGGAAAGGTTTTCTTCCTGAGATTTTTTCAATCTCATGAAAAATTTCAGCCTTTCCAATTTCAAGTCAGCCTTTTAAAGCTGAATCCCCATACCTACATTACCAAGTGTTTGGGGTTAATATTTAAAGAACTGTATCAGTACTTGACTCACAGAGACTTTATCATTGTTTTTTGCTTTGTGTAGCTTGGTCAGCTTCTTATATAAAAACAGTTTAATGGCAATAAGTGACTGTCTTACAGGGCAACTTTGCTACTGCAGCCACCACTGCAGAATCTCCTGCCAGCCCAGCTGAGGAGCAACTTGTAGCACTGTACACTTTAAAGAGAGTGCAGAAAAATTAATTGCAGTTGTAATTTTACTGCACATGAATACAATAATGAAAACATACAGGGGTTTCTGTGAGAGAAAAGTGTTGTTCCATTCTACAAGATTATGGAGAGATTGTCAATGGGGATAACTCTCTGCCAAACCTCTGTGCAACTGAAGACATGCCTAGGTCATGGAGAACTTGCTGTTAACCCTGTTAAAATACAACAAGAGTAGCAGCCAAGACAAGACATTAGGTACATGAGGCACTTTGCTATGTTTCACTTATGGTATTTGAGAAATACTGAAGTAATTTTCACAAGCCACATGTGCATTTAGAGCACAGCTCTCAATAATGTCACACACACATTACAGTCAGAGAATGCTCCAAGTGAATTCGGTGTATGCACACAATGACAAGCCTGCAGGTGGTCCTGTTTTGTGACATCCTTGGTAACTAGGCTAGGTCATTCACTACTTATTTCAATGAGTGTGAAAAATGCAATGTAAAATGATCTGCTCTTTTGTATGCAAAGGGTTAAGTTATGGCCTTCATGAGCCATTAGTTGGAGATTTATTGGGGGAGTTAGGAAGTCTATAGTTCAATATGTGGTGATTGAACAAAGACCAGAGGTGCAGAGACAGAGAGAGGAAAAGAACTCAGTCAAATGATGCCTCTGGGGCTTTGCAACATATGGCCCATCAGTCAAGGGTCAAGCCCCCTCACAAATTGCATGCACTTTACATAGCCATCTGCATCAATAAATTACTACTCTTCTGAAGCACCAGCACTAATGCATGAACTGAAGGGACCACCCCACTCCAAAAGAAACTTCATTATTATTATTACTATTATTATTATTATTATTGTTGTTCACTTTATCCATCTACACTGGTCTAGCCCTTCCCATAAGGGGATTTTGCTGCAGACAGATGTACTAACAAACACACCTCAGCCTGTTCTGTCTGCCTTATTTCCTTCCCAAGCATACACCATCTCCTACCAGGATGAGACACAGCAAGTCCTATGGTGAAAATGTGAGTTTCAGAACACTGAGTTTCAGAAGTGGGCTTTAACAGTCTTATTTTTCTATGTGTGCATTTATACAAATGCCCAATCCTCTATTGCCAGCTAGTGATGTTGACACTACTGCCTGCAGAAGGACCTCACTGATCAGCCCAGCCTTGGATCTGTTAACATATCTAAAGAATGGAATAACACCCACATCAACAGACTTTTAGGTGTCATCAGCTGTACAAAAGAGCTTATTTTGAATCCAAAATTTTCCCTTTGCTGCTGATATGCCACTTCCTCAACTACCTAGAGGTCAAAGGTAATTGAGAGTAACTATCTAACAGGTTTGTGCACCTCATTCCTAAACCACACTATGTTTAAAATCAGTGTTGCACTTCCTCAGATTTACTAATTTGTTCCAGTTTCCATGAATCTTATTGGATCAAATTTTAACATGCATTTGTTAATTTTTCAGATGACTTTATTTCCTACCAGTACCAAGAGAGATAGACAGCATCACTGAACAGAAAGGTATTAACTTTCACATCTTTTAACTAACCACATGATAGTAAAGCTTTTAATAACCCCTGCTTAGTCAACTACATGTAATTTGTATTTTCAATCAGATTCTCCCAAGCAGCTTTCTACAGGACAAAACCTTCTCCATATCAGGTATTAATCACCACACTGTACCAAGAAGAATGCTAAAGACTGGATGAACCTAGAAATAACTTCTGTGGGCAGTTTGAGATTGTATTCACCCAACACTAATAATACGCAAAATACTTAATTTTCCCACAGTATACGCCTTAATTAAAAAGAAAATTAAATTACTTCAACCACTAACCAAATAAAGCAGAAAAACACTTTATAATATAACTACTCAAAAGGCACACTTTCAAAAGTTGTCTTGCTGCAAGCATTTTTTTCTGTCCTTTCTTTGCTACAGTCTCTGTCTTGGATGGAGAAGACAAAAACTAAGTGCACTATTCTCATGCAGTGATTTTCAGCATTCTTTAATTTATAGACATCTAACTTTCCCCTGTGAAGTGCACCTGCAGACCTCTCCTTTACCAAATATACCACTGACAACAGACTTCAATTTCCTACCTTACTTAGAACAGTCATGTGAATACTGGTTAGACACTGCTGCTATTCCATAAAATGTCTTCAGAAAAAAATCCAAGCAATATCATTTTAATATTCATTTTAAATGCAGAAGCCTGATGTGTCCCACATCATAAAAAATCAGAAGGCATTTATTTAACCCTCCCTAGCTAAAGCAGACAATATGAGTATTGAATTGACATAGGCAGTATTTCTAAATGGAAATGAACTTCATCTCCACCAGCAAGGTGACAACGAGGAGCCAGAAGACAGACCTTTATATCTTTTATTGCCTTCAGGCTCCTAGACAACAGGCTTGGTTTTTTTTTGTTTTTTTTTTTTTTTTTTTACTGGGAGACTTGGCATGTTGAAAAACTTGCTCATGTCTTTCAAGGTCCAGCCATAAAACCATACAGAACTTGGGCCAATGGCTTGAAATAAGAGAGAAGTGAGGGATGAGTGAGGATCTGAAGCATGTAAGTCTCCTTTGGCTCGGATTAGGGATGTAAATTCTAACTTCTTAATGCCCCTGTCTATGGACAGAGACATATACAAGCAGATACACAGAAAGTGATTTCTGGGTGATCTCACATCCTTCACAGGCTCTTCCCTTTGAGTGCCAAACACATGTACTCTGGAAGGCTGAAGCAGACATGAAAAGTTCATCTTTCTTGCTGTCGTTCCTACTTATGCAAGGCTTGTTTCCATGGCAGAGCTGCTCTGTGCATTACAAAAGTTACTGAATGCACCTGTAAAAAGTGTCCAATGACATATATTTTTTTCCAGCTAAAGACATACTGTACAAAATTGAAGCAGTGAAAACCAGCACACAAGGCAGCCTCACAGCATTATATTTCAGTAGGGTTGAGTTGAATCCAGTCAAACAGTATTTTACTGAACTCCAGTAAACTTTGCAAATCTTACTTGTACAGAAGATGAAGTCTGAAATGTGTTCTTTGGCGTCAGAGCAACATAAAGGAGCTGTTACACTTTATAGTGTTTCCTACAGATGAGGTAATATGTAGTTTTTACTTAATTTTTTTTGTTTATGTGGTTGCCAAGTTCCAGAAGGAAGCACTTCAAGGTTTCACTTAAGCTATGTTGCTGTAGAGACTAAAACAAGTGTGATGATCCAGTTCCCTTTATTCATTATTTGAGAAAACAGGTTTGAGATGGTGTTCTTTTTCCTTCAATCAAGGTTCCTTTTGGAAAAGGAACACCTTCAGTGTGTGTCAAAGATTTTTTAAAAAATCTTTTGAAATCTGAAATGCAAAGGTTTCAGGAAAAATCATAGTCATTAGGACTTAGGCACCTTGTTATACATCAGACTTTCCAGTTCTTTGCACAGGAAATGATAAAATAATTCCAATTTAGAGAAGGGAGACAGTAAAAGAAGTCTGTCCACAGTAGCTTCCAGACAGACTTTGTCTAAGGATGGGACAGTAACTCAGCTTACATCCTTTGCCCTCTTTTTTGAGCATGAAGATGACTTCAGATCTTTTACTCATGCTGTCCATAGGATTTGAACCCAATTATTGGCTCAGCTCACACTTCACAAAATATGCTCAGAAGTTTTTGACTGAAGTATTTCCTCATGCTTTACTGTGGTTCAGTAAAAGTGTGGCTTTTGAGTAGTTATATTATAAAGTGTTTGTTTTTCTGCTTTATTTGGTTAGTGGTTGAAGTAATTTAATTTTCTTTTTAATTAAGGCATATACTGTAGGAAAATTAAGTATTTTGCTTATTATTAGTGTTGGGTTAATAGAATCTCAAACTGCCCACAGAAGTTTTTCCTAGGTTCATCCAGTCTTGAGCATTTAGCACAGATTTACCAGTTTCTTCCTTAGTCTAGCCTGTTTTCACATCCTCTTAGGTAATGAGCAAGCCCTGGCTAGAGAGGATGAGCTGAAGTAAGTACAACAACCAGCACTGCATGGGAGGGAACAGAAGAGAATGGAAATAAACAGAGACAGGGGGGAAAGCAAGCAAACAAACAAACCACTACAAGGTGATTGAGAAAATGAAAATAATCATCCAGAAAGCACCAGGTTGCTGTGCACCCCTGTAATTTTTGCTTCCACGTGGCAGGAGAGCTCTGTCTGGTCCAGCTCCCAGCTGTCCCCATCCCAGCCCCACCAGTCCAGCTGCTGCTAATTGGCACCCCCGGCATCACTTGTGGATTGAATGGCTTGTTGAGCTCACAAAAAGAATGAAGTGACCTCGTCCTCACCCCGAGGAAGTGTCCTGCAGGTCAGGCTGGGGCAGCCTTGCTGGGCTGTGCTCACAAAGCCTTTGTCCATGGCTCTGTCAGAGGCAGATTGTGCCCTCCTGTCCCTGGGGCAGGGTGCAAGCAGGACCCAGGCTCCACTCATGGCCAGCTTTGGTATTTTTTTACAGGGCAGCATAAAGTTTCCAACAGGGCCTGTATAGCATTTGCAGGATCCCCAATGAGGGGAGAGAATGATGCATCTGGCTCCATCTGATCAGAAGGCCCATCTTATCAGAAGGCTAATTAATTCCTTTATTATACTACATTATTCTATATTATATTACACTATATTACCTTACATCTAAACTGAATTTGCCACTCACTCAAGTCTGCACAGAATCTCGTGGCTGTCACCCAACAGTCCTGACACACACACACACACCTGGCCCTGACAGGCCAAGGAAACAAAACCCCATCACTTTGGGTAAACAATCTCCATATTGCACTCTACTTTTGTACAAACACAGGCACAGTAAATGAGATAAGAATTGTTTTTCCTTTCCCTGAGGTTCAGAGAACGTGAAACCCAGAAATATTCTTGGGAAGAATCGTGCCCTGCTTTTCTCTGTGAAGAGAAATGTGGCGACAGGCCTGGGTCTGCACAGCTCAGCACACATAACTTTGTGTTAACTCATGTTACACAGGCAGCTTTCCAGAGCTCTAAAGGAGAGCTCTCCTCTGAGACAAGTCCTCCATCACTTTTACTTGTCAAATTGGTCCAACCCTCCCAATTATGTATCTTCTGGACAGAATACACTTGAACTATAACACTGAATTTCTGGGCATTTTACAAGTCCATGTCATAGAAGCCTGATTAATTTTGAAGTAATTTATGTACATTACAACTACATCCCTCAACACAGTAGGGGAAAAAACAGAAAGCAATTAAAACTACAGGAAATCCACTATACCTTGTTCTTGGTTTTTTTTTAAAGAACTTTAATCATGAACAAACTGATGACCATTTCTTTTTATCATATTAGAAGAAAGCTTTTATACACTACTTAACTTTTCATTAACAATCCAGCACACCTTTATTCTTCTGACCTAACACTTGATGCTAAGGAAACACTATCATCTGCTCTGGGAAAAGCTTCAGAGATACTATCAAATCATAAAGAGATAAAATAATGCAATTATGTGAAGTGCTTTGAGACAAGAAGATAGTAACTTTATTTCTGACCTAGAAATGATCTTCAGAGCAAAAAATCTAGATCAGACCTTGTCTATGTAATATTTAACGTACCCAGTGACCTTCCCAAATTTCAAGACCAACTGTTCTGTTTCTTTGAAATGAAGCACAAATGGAGTTAAATCATTCTCACTTAAATGATTCAACACAAAAAAGCATCAAGGATGACAAGGGACTGTCTTAAATGCTTTGGCCCAGCAAACATCCCATGGGCTGGTCCCGTGTCCACCAAAAGCAGAAGTGAAGGCAGCTAAAACACAAAAAAAGAAAATGTCTAGATGGCACAGCTGGAAAAATGTGTTCCTGACACCTGCACCTGGATTCTGCAGCCACCACCAGCTGTCATTCCACACGTGTCCATAAGTGCTGGCTCTGGAAGGTCACAGGCAGAGGTCAAACAGGAGTCTCTTTGGCACTCAAAAAACTGGTGCCAAAGCTAAGCACAAAATAACAGATTTCCATGAACAGACTGCTGTCCAGTTTATTAACATCAGATGCATACATTCACCTACTTGCTTTCAACCCCAGGATCCTATTTTTGCAGGGTAAAACTCTTCATTTCTAAGAGCTACTACCCTTGGGGGAAAAAAAAAAAATCACACTTATAGTTTTGTATCTGCTTTCAAAGCCAGAAGTCCTCTAGCTTTTTAAATAAATGACAATATTATCCTAGTTTTGCCTGCCAATGCCTAGGTGTCTGCTAGCAAGTAGCCTAATGATCCCTCTTCAATTTGAAATGTACACTTTTTTCCCCAAGTATTATGTGGCTTTCATCCATGGCATAAGGAAAATGTATGGCAGAGAGAAAAGCCCACACATGATGCAACTGAACAGGTGACAGCCACACCCTAGAGCTGCTTAAAAAAGGAGCTCTGGCACACAAAGACAAAGGGGAATAAACCAAAGATTGAGGCTTGTTGGTGTGATCAAGCATCATGGGTTTTTACAGATAAAAACATGCTCACAAGCCATCTATGTCAAAGTGTACATCTGTAGTTGCTATGTACAACAGATAGCAGCAAATTTATCTCACAAAATATCTGCAGACCTCAAGAGCTGTAAATTGGGCTCATTCTTTTTAAAGATAAAAAAAACTTGAACACTCTTAATGTTGACCAAGAATATTTTCAGCTTTTTCACCATCTCCCACTTTCCTCTGTTATAATTCAGAATGAACAGTCATCTTTCCTAGCATGTGCAAAGTGGACCAAATGAGGCAACAGAAAAGGGAAGAAAGTTACACAGATGTTTATAGTTACAAGTAACTGTTCCAAAACTTTTTACAGAATGATAGAAAAATGCTGAACCAATCATCAGATCATGTTCTATATATGAAATTACACTTGCACTGCCAGAGTAAATTACTATAAATTGACTTGGACTTCAATTTGACATTTTGCATTATTTTAACTGCTGGTTCAGAGGAATTCTACCTAAAAAACTTTTTTTTAAAAAATCACAAAACAGAAATTAAAGATTCAGCAGTGGCCAGAGCTGCTACTTGGAAAGCTCAGGTTCCTGGAGATTTCAGTCTACTCTCACTGTGATATTACATTTTTTTTTGATTGAAGCTATGTCTACAGAAATTACCTCCCATTTAAAAAAATGAAACTCAAAAAGAAGTTTGAAGACAGTGTCCACTGAAGTCAGCTAATAGGTTTCAAAAGGCTGGTGTCCTGTTGTGCAGACAGAAATACCTGCAGCTTCCAGCAGATCCTCTCATTCCAGTCCAATCACTTCTACAGTGCTCAGGAAGCTGGATCCATACTTTAGTGGATCCTAACTTCTCAGAGGATTACATTTATTCCTTCTTGCAATATCTCCATTATTGCTGCCCAGCTCTGGGCAAATATGGGATATATTTAATCTGTGAGAACCCAGTGTGACCTTTAAGATGAAGAATCAGAAGCAAAACAAAGGTTTCGGTTATGAAACTGGACAAATGAGAGGCAAGTAAACTTCCTTATACCAAAGAAGATAAGACCTCTTTTTATTTCAGGTGATTTGTTATTCCTTTTAGTCTCTGAAGTCGCCAGTTTTACAAAAATTCATTAAAGCTTATTTCCTGTTTTCCCCAGTTGAATGGTGTATGTACTTTTGCTTACAAATTTAAGTAAGATCAGGATACTATTACTTAAATACCATGACATTAAATCTATTAAATTTTTGAGACTTTTTTATCTAGATTTAAATCACTGTCATTCCAGGAAAAGCTGAAAATTGGCTTAACTAGAAAAAGTTCCTCATTAGGTGCTGCAGAGCATGGTACTACCTCAAAAAGGACAGACTAGTTTTGGAATTCTGCTCAGGAACATATGAATGCAGCAGAACTTCACAGGACAGTGACTTCATATGGTGTGTAGTATAAAAGAGACTTCTACTAAATTGTATGCATATGCCTCATATCTACAGGGTGTTCACCCTGATGCATTTAAAAAAGGTGTAACACCATGCTGACATAACTAAGTGAATAACACTACTCTTCCTCCTGAGCACATCAGGATTTTAATGGAAAAGGCATTAACTTTTTGAGGTATTAAGAAAATACCTTTGTAATATTTTTATTCTTTAAGTTCAGTCCTAATGTAGAAAACAGAGTCAGAAGTTTTGGAGCATCACTTGTTCATGGCAAAAAAACCATCAGGATTTTAATGGAAAAGGCATTAACTTTTTGAGGTATTAAGAAAATACCTTTGTAATATTTTTATTCTTTAAGTTCAGTCCTAATGTAGAAAACAGAGTCAGAAGTTGTTGGAGCATCACTTGTTCATGGCAAAAAAAAGGCCACAAACACATTAATATTAGAGGTTACACCCCTTATATCAATCACAGTTCTGAGTCCATGGAGTCTAATCTGGAAATGTTTCTTGTGGAGAGAAAGGAACAATGAGGTACCAGTGCAACCTTAGTTTCCCTGGTATAAATGCCATTTGGTTTGTCTTGTCAAATATTTGTCTTTTCAGGGCCTTTCCATTTATTTCCTATCCATTAATTGAAAGGAAAAAGTTGTGGTTTGATTTGTAGATCAAGAAAGTTACACAACTGGAACTAAAAACCAAATGGAACTGGGGGGGGAGGGAAGAAAAAGGAGAAAAGGATATATGCCACTAGAACTGTTATCCATAAAGAATTACATCTTTCAGCACTTAGAGAAAAGAAAACAAGCAAATTGTTGGCAGCAGGGTCTGATAAGTGCATCTGGTTAGTCTGCCTGCTTCACCCAGAGAGACATTGCATTTCAGCATTTTTTACACAGCTTTCTTAGCATCCAGAGCAGCCTTTATTTATTCAGTGCACTCTTTCTAGCACTACTATGCAGCTTATTATCTCTGCTAACAATCACCTATCCTTTTGCAAGGGGAAAAAGGAGGGAATCAAAAAGTACTTACTCACTGAAGCCAAACTGCTGCTTTTTGCATAAGGCAGTACTCACAAGACAGGTCCTTCTGCTGTGTCCAAACACTAACTAACATTTATCTAGATGCTTCCAAATCCAAATGGTCTGGATGCTTCATCCCACAAATTGTCATGAGCAGTCATGCCAAACTTTAAAGCCTATATAATTTCCTTGCTGCTCTTATAAAATCTTGTTCCTTGTGCAATTCCTCTACTTCATGCAAGTTTTTTTTCCACTATGCAGCAGAGAGCTGCATAAGGAATTCCTCTGGACCCTGCTGCTCCATGTAAGGGCACTCTGTCCCTTCTCCTGTAATCCTTTTACAATGGCATGATTGCCTTTGGACTGAAGCAGGAATTTTTCTGTCTCTCTTCATGCATATTTGTACTTTCTGACACCATTATAATGTCCTACCAAGTGAAGGACACAAAACTTGAGCAGCAGAGCTAATGGTTTGTTGATTTTTTTGTTGCAGAAACACCGGGTTTTAAGGTACTCACAGAATTTCTTTCAAAGTTCAAGATCATAAAAGATACCTGGTTGAAAAGGGAAGGAAGCATCCTTCCCTTCAACAGCTAAAAATGCTGAAAAACTAGACACAAACAGACAGTCCTGGCCTGATGAAAATAGTTTAAAACCCCTAAATTTATTTCATATGATTGCAACACTGCTTCAACTATTAATATCATGAAATCATTAGTTCTTGCATTAACCTGCTGACGACCATAGAAGGATTTCTGCTAACTCAGACATGCTCTCTTCTGATCAAAGGAAAATGTATTCCTCCTTCTATTTCTCTGGCTCTTTCTTCTTCCAGAATCCCTGTTCTTTTGAAGATCTGGTCTCAGGCAGCTGCTGGTGGTGAATACTCACAGAGAAAATAAGCAAGGAAAGGAAAATGAGGGAAAGGGGGGAGAGGAAGAGGAAGGCACCCACTTCACACTTTTTTCCTACAGGACAGTAATGTTTCTCTTGCTCTTAACTCCAACTGCAGAACTCTAGGGATGCATCTAATCTACCCTTCTGTTTCTACAAGAATGGAATTGTTCCAGAAGTGTGGCTGAAATAAATAGCGATTAATTCTGGCTTAGGATGTACCAGACCAACAACTTCTTTCACAAGGTGGAAGGAAAAAGGCAAGAAACCATTCCAGCAGCAGAAGTGTTTGGTTTTTTTTCCCCTTTTAAATGACAGACACAGGCAAACAAGACATACTCTGTGTCATGGTTTCTCACTCATAACAAGCAGCTAGGGATTAAAAAAAACGCCTATGACTTGAAAGATGCTTCCCTGTAAAGAACAATGACATTTGCCCCAGTGTGCTGCAAACCTGAAACAATCAGAGCCTTGAGAGGTGGATGAGTAAGAGAACAGGAAACAGCTAAAAATGAACAACAACAACAAAAAGGTTTGCTTAGGGTTTACACTAATATTTAAATTACAGTTCCTGTTGTGACAGTCATCCACTACTTTGCAAAATTTTCATACCGACAGATTCCTGTTTAGGCCCTGTAGACCTTTATGTGGGAAAACAAGCAAGAAACAAAAAAGCTAGGGAAAAAAAAAACCAAATACATTTCCACAAGCCTCCAGCCATGGGTTAATTTGCTCTTAGAAGAGAAAGAGCCTGTCTCTGAAGGCTGAGCAGCAGAACCATCTGCTCAGGTTGGGAGTGAGCTGGCTGAGCTCAGCAGCAGGCAGCCACACGCTTATTTAACTCTGCCTGCACCCCCAGCACGAGGGCCAGAGGTGACAGCAGCACCACACCTGGACAGGGCAGCCAGCTGGAAAAATCACCACTTGAGAAGGGCAGGGGAAGGAAGGGTTGGAAACTAAATATCTCCAGAGGAGACACTGCATTTCAGCAAGCCCCTTCTCCCTTCTGCCACCTCCCAGCTATCCTGCACTTTCCTTGGGCTGGTTTCACTTCAGGGAAACCAGAGGGGGCAGGGAGATGGGATGGCAGCCAGGGGACACCCAAGAGGTGCTTAGCAGGGACACTGATCAGAAAAGCTGCTGATCACCTGGCCTGGGTGACCTCTGCAGGATGGGTCAGCAGGCAGGTAGGTACACATGACAGTGATACATGCACAGGGCACTTGCCTGCTGTGAAAATGCCCCCAAAAACAGTCCTTCCTTAAAAGGTCACAAAATTACTTCTTTCAGGACTGCCATTAAGTGAGTACTGTTTTTCTCTCTCTCTCACTGGCATATGACTCCCAAGCCAGGTATAGGCTATCATCAGGTCTTCACCAAATGATTTGCTGAGCCAAATACACTTGTAAGCATTCATGTTACTAAACCAGACAATAAAGAAGTATTGGTGTGTAACAGAAGGATGGAGAAACACTGCAGAATATAAAAAAATTAACACACTTCCCCCCTCCAGAAGGTCCAGAAATCTGTTTGAAAACTCCTCATAAATTTTCTGTAAAAATGCTGATAAGAATTTTATACTCTGTTTCTAAATAATAAACCACTCCAATCACTGTAAAACACAGGCGATTACTTAAAAAAAAAAAAAGAAGACTTAATACTTTATATAGAATGTTTGTAATCTAAAATCATCTGACTTGATGAAATGGCTAATCAAATCATCTCCAGAGACATTAATGGGTAACTCACCTGGTTTGCATTAAGCTGTTCTTAAGTATTTTGATGATCAGCAGCATAATGCTATGCAATCTGCCTGATCTGTTTTCTCAATGCAGTTGTTCCTTCAGCTGCTCTGCTCAGATATCATATCCCCAATTATCTGAGGTGATATCATCATATGCCATGATAGAGGCATAAATCTGGCCCTGGTAAGCTTCATGCTGCACCTGCAATGCTCTGTGTATGGCACTTTAGCTATAGGCTGAGGGAAGCATCATCTCTTCTGGTTAGGTACACAAACTGGGCACAAACCCCCTTATCACATGCTACAATAAATTCAGGAGACCTTGTGCTCAGCCTTGATTCAAAGAAAATAGTCACTGCAAAATAATCTGGCTCAATAGGGATGAGAATTAAGGAACACTGAGCCACAACCCCTCTTACTGTTTTTTGTTAAGTCTCTCCTCTTTTACCAAGATTGTCAGTGGAAGTGTCACCACCTGCCAGGGTGCACTTGTGGGGGCTTGAAAAGCTATGGCAAGGCTGCTTGTTCCTCCCAGGTCCCCTGAAAGTCATCCTGAAGTGAAGAAAGATACATGCAGATCTGACACATCTAAGAACAGGAAAAGATGCTAGATAAAATGCCAGATATAATTGAGGGATTCTGCTTCATAAGGAATCTGAGTTAATTTCTTCAATTTTTTTTTCCATAATATTTAGCTAATGAGAAATAAATTAACCAAGATGGAAGAATGGTATAACAAATGTTGAAAAAATACTTTGGCGACTATTTTTTTTTTCTCCCACTGTATTCAAGAGGTTGATGTAATATTTTATTAGATCTCCTCTTGGAAGTTGGGTGAGTTTTTAAAATGTTTGCCTAAGTTGCAGGATTTCCACTATTCCCATATCCTACTCACTTTATCAGTGACCATTTAGGGAATGCCACCATCAGACTGCACTTCACAAAGGCTGCTGAGCCTGCTGCCATCCAACCACTGAGCCACTGAGGAGCATTTGCTTATTACTTTGAAGAGCTAGTAATCATCACATAGACATAGATCTTCAGAGATTTAAGCTAAGTGAGTCAGTGTGTTAATTATATGCTAAGGGAGTACACACAAGAAATGGAAAGTAGTAGTTTATTGCTTTCCCAAGTTTCTCAGGTAATTAGAACAGCTTCTGGAGATACATGGCACCGTACCAGAATCTATCATCACAATGGGCTTCACTGCAAAATGCACGGAATTAATTTTTTAATGAAAATCCTCTACTGAGTGTCTGAGCCAAATTCACCTGATAAATGTCACTGAGCAACGTCATTACTGGCTCATCAACACGGGGTGTTTAAAGCAGATGGTAGAGCAGTGCATCTTCAGCACTACAGCCTGTTAATATCAGCCACCTCCCATAAAAAAATTAAAATTGGCCCCCTGTCAGTCAAACATGACAGTACTTTGGATTTCTCCCTCATGATATTCTTTAGCCTTGAGGCAGATATGACAGGCGCCTTATTAAATTCCAAAAATAAAATGTAGCACAAGAAGGCAGTGCATTCCAATGAGACAGCAGACTTGTTAAAATGCAACATGCATAAAACTTACTTCATTTCATTTCAGCTATCATCAGTTTCATCTTTTAAAAAACCCAAATAGCAACTTTAGAAATGTGGTGTTTGTTGTATATAAATTAAAACAACATGTCATGCCTTATACTTCAAAGTCGTTAAAAGCCTTTATAGGCGTTGCACAGATATTTTGGTTATTTTTATGAAAATAAAAGCTGGGATTCCTATTCACTGTTCTCTGTTCAGTGCTTGTGTTGCATCATTATTGATCCCAGTCTGTACAAAAGGCAAGGAAACTGACTATGCTGTTAAACAGGAGCATCACTAGATCAGGAAAACTTTTGCACGACCATGACAATTGGCCTGTATGTATCATGTTCTCCAACCTATTAGAACAGCAAATGAAAGCTAATCTAATCTAATTCAAAAATCTTTTCAGATGAATTGAAAGACAGTTGAGAAAGCACAACTTCCCACAAAATTCAGACCTGTAAATCACATAGGTTAGTTTAAAATTCCCTCATGTAAGATGGAATCCTGGGTGTTGTGAAGTCAATCAGATTTGGCCTCCAAGGCCATATCAATACATACATTTCTTAAATAACACATGAGACCATAAAAACTTCTCCTACCCTCTTGAGTACACGCTCACAATAATCATATGAGCAGTGAGATAGTTCCACCAGAAATTTGGCATCTTTTCAAGTAGCCCAAGTCATGCATCTGTTGAAATTTTGTAGGATTCAGGGTGAGGCTGATTTTGTTTCCTTCCCAGGGCTTACTGCCTAAAGGTTATTGCATTCTCTGCAAATCCCCAAAGAAAGCTCATTCACGCCTAACAAAACCTACTACACTGATGTTTTCTGTATCTCAGTATTCCGCATCCTTCAAACACACACACAAAAATACATGATATTCATGCCAAAGTCACATCTTGCTTCCTCTTTTCAAAACTGTGGACAAATGGATGACTGTAATGAACACAGTCTCTGGTCTAGTTTGTGCCACACTTAATTTTTAAAGTCAAGTGAGATTTAGGTGGTCATGAACTTACTGACAAGAGACTCCATTCATTCCTACGCTTTTGTATGTATTGTACAAACAGCTTCTTCATGTCTGTGACACACTATACCCCCATTTTTCCACTGCTTTGCCTCCTAGGCATAAACTTCTATGGCTTTGCAAAATACATGCCAAAAATCTTCTTTCACTTTTGAAACAAAACAGGACTGATTTAAAACAAATGCTTTCATTTTGACAACACATTTGCACAAACAAACTGTGTAAACGTTGATGTGGCAATAACAGAGCAAGACAACTGAGTGCTGCACTTCTCAGGAGCTGCCCCCAAAATGTCAGCAATTGCAACTCTTGCCAACATGCTCTGAAAAATTAAACAGGAATGGGCTCATCTTTTTCAGCACAAGTCTTTCATGCCTGCTCTCCATGTACAGTTGTTGGTTTCAAATGCTGACTGTATCCTCAGCTGAATCCTATTTTAGGAAATGTAACCAAAGTGTTGCATTGATGCATAGAATGACATTTTCGATTGCCAAAAGCATGCTCTAGAAGCAAAACAGAGCAGGAGGAGGGGGAAAGGGAATCTATTCCCACAAGGCCTAAATGTTGTTATCTCTGACTGCCAAACACATGACACCTTGCTGCCACTTCAAAGCATTTCTTGTATGATGCTACTTCTATTTTTTCCTGAAGCCAAATGATGCTTCTTCCAAATTCTACTTAACCTGTGTGTTTAACACCTTGGAAGGCTGTGCCAACAGCAAACCATAAGGAAATGCATTCTCCCTCACTTTTATGTGTGTGTGTGTATATTTATATACATATATATATTATCTCATAGAATCATAGAAAAAATTGTGTTCTAAGTCCTTGTGGAGGTGACCTGGTGAGAGAGACCCTCTTCCCCAAGCAGTGATAGCTTCAAAGTAGGAGTCATTTTGCTCACAATCTTTTCCAGACAGATTTTGACTAACCCAGGAATGGTGATTCCAACACCCCTCTAGGCATCAGTTTCCATGCCACAAATCACACTTCTCACCATGAAGGATTTTTTTCCCTAATCTAGCTGAAACATTCCTTGCTGCAACCTGTGGCCATTGCCTCCAGCCCTTCTGCTGCATACCTCAAAGGAGAGTGAGACTGCCTTATGTTCATAATATTAAGCAAAACAGCCCTACCAATTAGTCACCAGCATATCACAGGGCTTTGTAAAATATCTGTTTATCATAAGATCTCCTACTAATAACGGAAAGTAAGCTAGTGGGTAATGGCTTTTGAGGAATGCATGTGTACTTAAAAACAGACTTCCAACCTGCATGCAGATCAGAGCAAAGAGTTAAAGTCAAGTACAACCTCTTCCCAAAACAACTTTTACATAGCTGTTAATATTAATACCGGGGCTAAAAGAAGTCTCAAATAAAAGTCACACATTACATTTTTTCATACACAAATGTGAATGATACTACAGTTCTGTGATGAGGTTAAAAACAGCTTTGAAGGACTTACTCAATTATCAGGTCAAAGGATCATCTGCAAAGCAACTTGGGGGGAATCTGACTGATCTAAAATACTCTGTTTTGTTGGTATCCAGTAGTGTAAGCTGAAAAATCACCTGTAGTTGCTTTGCAACTAAACCAGTATTCCAGCACCAAGGCAAAAATGGCTTGTCATTTGGAACCCACGATAATACAGCTTTCCTCCAGAAAAATCATTCATATTCCTTTGTACTCCATAAATCTTTCAAGCTGTCTGTTAGACAAGCCTTCTGCAATTCTGTTCTGCCTTCATAACATTTTAGTTTCCAGTAACATTAAAGATCTTGTTTGTTTCTCAGCATTAAAGTACCTAGTTTTAATTAGCTGTCACACCATCATTGTCTTTGCATGCTTTTATGCACCCACATCACACTACCTATGATTTTTCTTCTAACATAGGTAATGATAGGAAGGATAGATTTCTCTAATGGGAAAAAAAAGAAAGGCACAACTCTGACATAAAGTGTCACCAAAAAAAAAAACAACTCATTTGACATTCAGCATTTTCAGGAGAAAAGGACAAAAGCTAACATCATTAAGTGTCCTGTATGAATACAAGCAAAAGAACATTTTAGATGTAAAGCTATGTTGCTGTTGAGGGAGTAACATCCTAATGAGATGATGTAACTTCAGGATGAAACCAGCAGTACCAACAGCTGCTAAAGCTCTGACTATACTCAAAAGTACAATTATTCTCATCCTGAAGAGACAGATTTGTGAGCTGAGAGATCAGCTTGGGAAGAGCTTCTCAAGAGCTTCTTCCTTCTTCTCCTCAGTAGGTTACAACGTTTAAAAATAACACTTGAGCTGCATGTAACATTTGTCTGCTTGATCTTTGAAAAATTTACAGAAAATCCCACAGGAGAACCTGATGTCTACATCTGTGTTGATGAGACCATTCTGTTTACACCCACCAGCTAGAGACAGAAATGCCCATTTCATAAAGACAGGCACAGAGAAGGGGATTTATGCCAAATTCGTGTCAAAGACAAAAAGTGAGATTAGACCTCTTGAAAATGCTCCAGTATCCTAACCTCAAGATCCTTATTCTTCTCTAAATGGATTCTCTAGCTATTAAACCTCCCAGCAGCTAACTGGATTACCACATCAGCAATCAATCACATTTATAAGGTATTAAATTTATTTGGAAACTTGATGGCTGACTTCAATCTAGAGGGACAAGATCAAATTAAAATTCCTACTACATTGTGTAGAGCACTATATTTGGGTTTTTGCAGGGAGAAATTGGCAAATTGCTTTTGATTTCTTGTTTTGACATGTTACTTGGCATATTAATAAAATAGAAACATTATGCTGCTTAAAGTCATGATCTCATTTTCCCCAAATTTATCTTGATGCATTTCTTGAGAAGAAAATAGGCTATTCTTCTTCACTTACTAATTTTAATTTTTTTTTCTTACTTGAATGGAATTTACTACAATAATCCACCAGACCTAAAGCACTACACCAAGACAACCTCATCATACCCATTTCTTATTCTAATTTGTAATCTCAAATGTCACCATGGGTTAATATTCCTGTTCTGTTTCATAACTCACAAGGGTACATGTAATTAACTACAAGCTTGCTCAAGATGAGGGCCCTGATGTTTCAACCACACATCACAATCAAATATGAATAAGCAATGAGAAATTAAACAGAAGGGCATACTGGGGAGCCAGGGCCATTTGGAAATCCAGGCATTTGAATAGAACTGATATTTGATAGCTGCTCAGTAGAAGTTCAGCAAGTTCACAAGTTCAGTCACAGACCAACTTCTGTGCCCACAGAGTTTCTAGGAGTAAAGGTGAGGGCTGCCCTGGCCAGGAAAACTGCTGTGGAAGATGGGAGTGCCACTGGGAGCATTCCTTCCAACCCTCTGCTGTCATCTGCCCAGGCTTCTGGGCCCCTGAGAAAAGGTTGTGCCCTTTTGGGCACAGGTCTCTTGGAGCTTGGACACGTTTCCACTGAATGTACCACCCTGTATCAGCTGACCAGTAACCACCAGGTACTGAAGACATCATAATTACAAGAAGCTGTATGGAAGCAGCAGCCATGCTAAATTTATTACAAATACTATCTTTCAAGAGCAGGATTTAGGTACCTAAGCAGCCTGCATTAGCAATACTAAGCTCTAGCATACCATAAAGTACTTTCATTCTCACAGGAGGACAAAACAAAGATTCCACTTTCAAGAGCAACTGTTGCGGGTGTTTCTGGATCAATTAATTTTTTCTTGGTTTTGTTAATGAGGCACCATGCAAAACAGACAAAATGTTCAGCCCTGTAGGAAACATGCAATGCCCAAGAAGTTTAAATCTCCAAACAGGCCATTACACCTCGCCTGAGACACAAAAGGTAGGACAACATGAGTAGATGGATAATGCAGAGAGGGCTTTTTCCTGAAACAGTGAAAGCACTGCAGGGACACAAGAGGAAGATCCTGAGAGGTTAATAAAAAATTGGGTTTATGCTTCCACTCTACAGTTTTTGCTGGTGAGCACCGAAGTCAGAGAGGTCCTAGGCTGCACTCTGGTCATCCCCAGAGGGCACGAGAAGGGCTCAGTTCTTGTGGTACCACCATCATCAGGCAAAACCTTCCCTTGTACTGAAAATACTGAGGGGAAGAATTCTCCTTACATCTTTCAGCTACTGTTTCCAGGCCTGGATAAGAACACGCTATAGCCCTTCCTCTTTCATATCCAGTAAAGGAGAAGGTAAATACTTTGAAAGAAAACTTATCCTTCCTCTAATAAATATTGACATAATTTAACAAAAAATGTATGTCCAGGTGAACCAGTAAAATTAACACAAAAAAATCTCAGTTTTAACAATGTAGCTATCTATAATAAATTAACTTTAAAACAGAAATAAGCAAACAGCCTAATACCTTGAAAATATTCCCACCCTCTTAAATAACAATAGCACTCATCACACAGTAGTTCAGGAACAGCTGAACTAAACTGTAACCACAGAAGTGCAAAGTGTCCACCTCTGATCACATAACATCTCCTCCTTGTTTCTCAGGAGTGCCTTATGTCATATAAAATACTTGCTAAAACCTCATTATGAGCTTTGAGAAAATATTAACATTATATCAGCATGCACTCTTCTGAAGTTACAGGAAAAAAGAAGTTCCTTCATATTTACTTCATGTAATACAGAAGCTGATGTCTTCAGCAATCTTAGTTCGTGTAATTTAATTTCAGCAAACAATAACATAATGCTTTGAGAACAAAAATGAAAAAAGCATTTTACTTTGTTTCTATTTTTGTCTTCAATTCTAAAACATTCACATACTTATTGAGCAGATACAGGGGTATTTTTTCAACTACTGAAGCAAAAAACCTCCAAACCCAATGTTATTTTATTTAATAAGTTACAACAAGGCCTCATGAAATGTAAGAACCTGTCTACAGAGTTATGTAGCCTGTACTGTTAAAATCTCTGCACAAAACTTGAGCAAGATGAAACACCTAAAAACTGGGCCAACTGCCTTTAAAGCAGTTAAATCACACAGTTAAGCATTTGGAGAGCCTGTTCAAAGAATTCTCAATTTAGAAAGGTGTGCTCAGTGTTCATATGAACTGAATCTCTACCATATTATGTGCACACTGTCCACTGACTGTGCATCTTTTGAAATTAATTCATCCCAGGGAACACACTTCATGCCCAAAGCACTCAGGCCACCATAAAAACAGGAGAAAAAGAAAAAGAAATAAAAATAGTAAAAAAATGTAATACAATACAGAAATGGCACTCATCCTGCCTATTTCCATGTCACATCATATCCTTCTTGGAAGAAACACGTTCTTAACTGGGAAAGGTAAACTCTATTTATGTGCATTGTTCATTTCAGGCAAAACTCTTCAGAAAACTAAGTCCATGTATTTAGTTTGACTGACTCACATTTCACATGGCTTTTAGTCACACACAATACACATCCTGCAGTGTTTGTTCAAGAAAGAAGGATCTCCCTGCCAGAAAACTGGGTCTTTTTCTTCATTACTACCTGGGATATCAGCCTGGTCCTCATTTCCCTTCATTCCATCATGGTCAGCCCCAAGGGCTCCTGAGGTGGCAACACTGACACAACCCCTGATGGCTGAAGGGGAAGGAGAGGGACAAGGTTTGATTCCATCTGGCAACATCAGCTGTTGATTCCCAATGAATTCTGATGTGGTACCCAAATGAAGGATGAATGCTTTTCAAAGTAAGCACAGACAAAGCAACATTAAATATTTAATTTCCCAAGGCAAAGGGCAGAGTCCTAGAGCTCTGGGAAGCTAATGGACCTCAAGCTACATAAGATGATTTAAAGTAGTAAATGCCAATGCAGAATCTACAGCAAACTCAAAAGTTTTATTAGGGAAAGAAGAAAGATACTTTACTGAGGAATTCTGTGCATGTGCAGACATTTGAGATCATACAAAATTAAAAAAAAAAATCAGTTCTAATTCTCCTCTGATACAGTCCTCCTTTTGACTCTCAGGTCAGGGTGGATTATCAGCACCAAGCTTACAGGAGCAATTTCAGCACACTCTGGAGCATTATGCCATTGCTATTCATTTCCAACAGGAGTAAAGATTTTACACATACTTCATGATTTTAAGAAAGTCAGTGACAGACAGTTTGTTTTATTCAAAAGCCTCCACAGGAACAGTGAAAGGAGGACTTCAGTTTTCTATCAGTGAATTTCCTTCAGACTGGTGGCCATTCCCCTGTTTTCTCCTGTTTAACATGTGCACACACACACACAGATCTTTATGTTCTCCTTTTTCTTATCAAATAAATAGCCATAAAGGCAAATGTTTGGGGTCACTGCTGGCCTAGGAACAACACCATCATCCATCAGGGCTTTGGTTCTACCTGTGATGTGCTTTGCACAGTGCCTAACACCCACCAGCAGCTTTGGAATTTCAATTCAGATTTGAGGAGTTTTGTCAGGTCACATCTCTGAATGAAACTGGATGCTCAGAGTATTTGCATGGGTGACCTGACAGCACATGAGAGTCAAGCTCTGTGATGCAAGGGGCTGTAGAATCTCTCCCAACACACACAGAGTATAAATTCTGAGAAGAACAAAGCAGAGCTCTGTACAGATGCACTTTCCATAAACAAAACTGCAAGAGCAAACAGAATACTTTCAGCCAATGCTAAATTTTCACCTCACCCCTGCCCTTATTTCCTACTTTTCTTTAAAAAACATCTGGATAAAACCTTTTGATTCACAGATATCACCACAGTGTTTAAGGGTTAAGAGAAGGCCTAAGACATCTTCTCTTCACTGCCCAGTAGAAACAGCACAGCTGAGAAAACACCTCTCTGTCTCCAGATTAATCATGTGTAATATTCAGAAACTGAAGGCAGATGCTACTTTTATCCAGCTGAGGATTGCTGGGGTAACCATAATTTATAATGTTTTGATATTTATACTTTACCCAATAATTATTTTCCTGTTATGGCAGGTGCTAACTTATCATTTTCCATATGGCCAGAAAGGTGTTAGACCTCCCCTAATTATAGATAAAGCTATATTAATGGCTGCTGAACAACAACATCATCTGTGTTGCTGAAAAAAAAAACCCCTATGAAATCTTCCCTCCCACAGCAGGGGCATAAATAGAAACTTACAATAAACGAGTTTCTGTGCACTAAAATACTGAAATCTCTTTAGAGAGAATGAAAATGCTCATGGTTCCTGGTTCATAGAACTGATAGTATTTGCATATTTTATGGCTATAAAGCCATGTATTTGTCCCAGTCATATCAGACATTCTACTTAAACCTACTGCCCCCCACTTTACAAAACTTTCTTCTATTCTACAACATCACATCTGGAACTGCAGATCTCTGTATTCTTATGGCAATAAAGACAATGTTACAGCTGGCCCATAACAGCAATGCCTGGTTATCATTTGCATCACAAGAAGAAATACTTAAGCATATATATTAAGATGACTGCAGACCCACTGGTATACACTCAAAAAGGACACACAGCTGCTGAGAGAGAGGAAGTCTGTTTGCATTTCTGCACATGCTTTGACAAGACTACTTTTTCTGGCCTTTTCTACCTCCATTTCTTTTTTGCAGGCTTTCCTGTGATCACACTCCTTACTGCCAGAGTACAGACAGATATTTCTCCAAATCCCAATAATTCTCCTGAGCCAGCCTGAGAATACAACATCACCCAAGGTGAGGATCCCCCCACCTCCTCCAGGAACCCCAGACACCAGTGACCCATGTGCTGATCCTGATTGTCCAGCCACTGGACAAGAGGGGAAGGCCTCCCTGATGGGAACCACTGGAATTTACAGGCATTTGTTTTAAATCATCCTTGGGCAACAACTGCCTGGTAGACTGGAAGCTGATTGTTCTGCTAAAAGGATGATGCAGTTTCTGGAAGTAACTGTTGTAAGATAATGGACAAAATGCAGTGCAGATAGTCTGCTCTTATACTGGTGCCCACTCCACCAGACACAGTAGCTGTCATTAAGGTCTACAGCCAAATAAAAAGGTGCTTGGCAATAAAATAAAAATTTCTTTGTTTTTTCTCCTTTTCCTTCAGGTTGCTCCTACTAAATAACATTCAGTTACTCTGTGTGCAATGTGGGTCATGGCATTTGCTAACATCTGACTAAAAACTCTGCACTGCGTTGCACTATGGAAATTGCTCTGGATTTTCCTTGATCGCTTTCCTGGCCTGTCTGGTTCGGCTGTTTGTCTCTGCCCCGACATGGGTAGGGTGGTTCTTGGGTGGCACGCGTTTCAAAGGACGAGTCTGGACTCTTCAGCTTTTCGATCTTCAGATTGTTTATTGTTTCTTATCTACAAAATTTTCTGTCTGCCCAACAGAGGTTTGATCTGCAAGCAGTCACAGGCACTCTCTGACCACCCACGGGCGGTCATGTCTTTTTATACTAAAATCTACGTACATGATATTTACCTTTATTTTCTAATACTTTTCATCCTTGTTAGCAAGTGCACCTTCACCATGAACCAATCCCCAAGTGCCAACATCACCACAGGAGATGGAGGACAAGAAGAAGAAAGAAGAAGGACGAGACACGCCCTGATCTCTCCATCTTGTCTCCATAACCCCCCTGTACCAAAAACCTTAAAGTTTATATTTCACCCTCTAAACGTGTCCCTTTTACACCCTTCACTCTAAAGTGATTCTCATGTCCTCAAATTCTTGTTACTTCTGTGGATGGATCAAAATCAAGCCACCAAACACTGCTGGCAACATTCCAGGATTTTCGAGACCCCCAAGGGTTCTCCTGGCATCTCTGGACATCGGGAACGATGTGCTGAGATCCCACACTGGCCAAAAGATTTAAAACGTTCTCCATACTGGGATTGAGGAGATTATTATTTCAGCATGTTCACCTGCTACCTGCAAGGGACATCAAGATTTTCTTGACAGCAACAGTAACCCAGGCAAACAGGACTCAGATGTTTGGTGTCGCAAGAGTGGAGAGTGGTCATGTCTTCTTCCATGGGCTTGGATCATGGATAGGAGAGCTGAGTATTCAGGCTGCCTTTCACTTTCTGAGTGGACACAGACATAGGAGTAGGAGAGAGAGAGAGCTACAGCTTTTCTCCAAACTCAACCTGCCTTATGGGTCACCAGCTGATTGGCAGAGGACCCAGGTAAGCTCTTCTGACAAAGAGAAACCATCAAGGCAAAAAATTATTTCCCCAAAGCCTAATTATTTCCAAAAACCTAATCACAGCTGCCATTGCTAGATTTGGCTTTATCATCTGAGCAGCCCTTTTTATCACTCGCCTCTGAGTTTGAATCACTAGACCAAGAGAAACTTCACTGGGTCCCACACAGTCACATCAGTGTATGATTTTTTATTTATGGCAACAAAAATGAGTTTGCTTTTCCAAGGACTGAGAATGAAAAGGGGTCATAGAAATACTGAATATGTTTCATTATTAGTTCTTCTTTAAAGGTTACCTTTGAGCTCAAGTAAATTACCAAATTTACAGAGAAAAACGTATTTTATAAGGCATACTGCAGCAATAACAGCTCCCTTTCTCTCTTTTAAAACATGTTCCGTGGCAGTTTTGAAATACATGCTTTTAAAGATATTTTCTATTCAGAATTAAAGTTTTGGTGGTTTTTTGGCTTTTTTTTTAAGTACTCAAGCACAATGTAATGAGATATAGATTTTTGGGCACCTTTGTGTAACAGAGACCCCACAGACAAATCCCCTGTAGAGAACTGAAGCACTGAGCACTCCCAGCACCAGGTCACATTGAAGCTGCAATGCAAAGAGCACAAGTTGCATAATTGCAGATGAATAAGATATTCATAAAACAGATACCAATGTACTCCCTCCCTCCTTCCCACCAGTACTCTACCCCAACATCTCTCCAGATGTGTACATTTATTCCACTACAGCAGCAAATATACATCCAGATTGCACCCATTTAGCTGCAATGAAAGCAGCTTCCCTGCTGAATATGATGGTTTGCTAGGCATAAAGTGCATTTCAGCATTTGCATATGTAATTTCAACCTATGTACAGTACTATGGAAAAAGCCAGCTGTGTCTTTGGGCATTCCTAGCTCTTCCATATCAAAAAAACTGCAGGTCCTGACAGTTCCCATCAGGATTTGAATCAGAAAGGGAGTTTTCCATTTCATCAGAACTCCTCCTTCTTTCCATTTTTTTCACTGGACATCCCTAGTTTGGCCAGCCACAGCCCTGGTGAAGAACTGAGCAGAAACAATGCAAAGAGATGTGCAAAGCCTGCTCTGTAATGATCCTTATGGTTTTCTTTTCCCAGTAGTTCCTCCTCTTCTGCATGTGACCATTCTTCTAACCCAGAAACACAGTAATACAAATTTATACCTGGTAGGGAAAATAAAGTAGCATTCAAGTATTTAAAAAATCTGTTAGGATTTGCCTTAAGGAGTCCCAGAGAAATGCAAACTAATATAAAATTCATACACCCCAATATGCACCTTTCAGCTTTATACAGTCCCATGCATCCAACTCTATCTCTAATAACCTTTTAATATCATTTCCTCCTCTGCCTTCAGCAAGCCCCATAGCATTCACCTTTGTCCTCAGAGAAATCTAGGTTAACATTACATTTGTGTAGCAGGTTCTACATTTTTTATTTTATTGGAAAAGCAGTCTAGCATGAAAGAGCGAAGGCACAACCTTAGAATTACCTGAACCAGTGGAGAGAGATACTTCCAATCACCAGGGGAAAATCACTTAATACAGTTCAGTCCTCTTATGAGACAATCTATTTGCCAGACAAAGCAATTATTTCATTTGGATAGTCCCTGCATTGCACTAGGAACCTCGAGGCTGAAGAGAGGTTAAACATTCATGTATTTTCTTGAGTATCAGGTACAAAGTAACCCACTAAATTTTTCATTTTTATAAGAAAAAAACAAACAACATAAATATGTAACAGAGAAATATTTTTTTTATTGTCCCATACATTAGAAAATATAAACCACGTCATGCTTAACAAAATGACAGAAAATTAACCTGAAACCCTAATATACTTTTCCACAGTATGAAGCCTTTGGCAGGCTGATATATTCTTCTCTGCATAAATTTGTCCCAGTCCTAAGAAAACCTATCAAAAGCCATTTAAACCTATACCTGTATTTAAAAGACAAGCACAGCTATAATGGTACCCATAGATCTCTTTTTTTTTTTTTTTTTGGAAAAGCAGAATATCTAAAGCCATACATGCTTCTCTTTTCTTTAGAAATAATACACCAGTGAATTTATGCTTCACCTGCTCATTTCAGAGAAGCGAAAGGCTAAATTTCTTCAGAGATGAGAAATAAATCAGTCTTCATGCCAGCTCAGCTCTGTGTCCCTCACGGGTGTAACAAAAGTGCTTAGGTAATTCTCAGAGGTTTCTGCAAACATCCTACATGTCAACCTGCATTACACACACACTTTCAGAACAAATTCAGGCAAACTCTACAGGCTGAAAGAATTGTTCCTGCAAGACAACTGTTCTTGCTGAAAGAGTTGTTCTTGCAAACTCTGGTATTAACACTACAGACTTGAAAACTTCAGAGAAGATGCTCACTACCTGCTCTCAAGTCACAAATAATTTTCATCCACTGCTTGTGCCTCCTCACCAAATGTTTTACAGGCATACCAGCTCAGCTCTTGCACTGGGAGCTACCCCAGATCAATGCTGACAGAAAGAACAGCTTTAAACTGATCTGCTTCAGACACAAACAGCTTCTTGTTATGGATTTATGCACTTCAGTGCATGAGTGTGTGCAGAGAGGTCCTCATTCACAGAACCAGCTTAGGACACAATGGAAGCAAATACGGTCTATTAACAAAAAAAAAAAAAAAAAGGGCTCAACACTACTCCCAGTATTTCTATTTCATGAAATAGAATAGACTACAACTTGTTTAAAACTCTCCAACTCTGTAGATTGCATTGCTTGTTCTGTTTCCTGTGGAACCCCTTACATAATTTCAGCAGACTGGAAACACAGAATCAAGTACAAATGTAAGTAAAACTGAAATGAAAGCTGTAGCTTCAGCTCCTTTTGAACTTATCCCATAAAAATTAATTAGCTGAATTTGAAGTAAGCAAATCCCACTAAAGACAGTATTACTCCCAGCAGAGGAATGCTCCAGAGGCAGAGAACTCCACTGCATCCCATGTCTGAGCGCTACCACGGGAGTACAGGATGCAAGTGTGCTGCCTGGGAATTCAGGGCATCCAGGTCACTAATGCCTGGGTGAATCCTTGCAGGCAGCCAGTCCCTGGTGAGCACTGAGACCTTCTGCAGTCCCTGGGGGAGAGGAAGAAGGCAGCTCTCTCTCTGATGGATGGATGACAGGGTCTGTGCCAAGCTGCAAGCATGGGCACAGCCTTCAGTGGGCACAGCCCATGAAGAACTGGCAGCCTGTTGGATTGCTCCCTCACAAGGAAAAGAGAGGTTACAGGCTTTGGGGTGCAAGGGGTGGGTGGGGCAGAATGAAGATGTGCCCCAGTACACATGTAACAATGGGTATTATATATGTGTTTTATATATGTGTATACATGCACAAATACATACAGACACTACTTTTCAGTTCAAAAATGAACTTCACTTTTACAATCCTGTGGTGCTGCTTTCTCCTTGTAATTATGGGCTTATAAACGCAAGCATCCACCCAATCTTACCTTTAGCATGGTGAACATCTTGCTGCAATAATGAAATGAGCACAACATAAAGACTTATCTGGATATTACAATTCTAGCTGTATACACTTAGCCTGCAATAAGGGATTGAATTTAAATGTTTATAGCTTTCCAAACACTATTATGCGCTTGCAAATGTTAATTCAGTTTCAATGAAAGAGTCAATTTTTTTAACAATATAGAATGCATTTTAATACACTATTACGCACAATAGGCTGGCAGTGAATGGACTCATAATTGATTTAGAAGCATGTTCTACCACCCTGCTACCTCTATCTCTTTAGTAAATCACTTTTTAATCGGGCTAGTCTAGGCTGACCCATACAGAGCTTTATTTAATTTATTATAGAATTTATATCTAAGGTTGACTAGTAATGCATGGCTACAGCAGCATTAAACAAATTGTACAGTGAATAACAAAGAGGGAAAAGAGAACAAGAATTCAAATAGTCTAAGAATATTGCTGAGGTTAAGACAGGCTCCAAATGAGCAATGTTATTCAAATGTTTAAGAATGAGAAAGACGAAAAGGGCTCTGACACCATTATGGTTTGTACAAAAAAAAAAAGGCTGAGTTTGAGTCAATTATTAAAGAAAAGCTAAGGGAGAGAAAAATCTCACAAAATGCATTAGTTGGCTCTCATTCCTCCTAATGTAAAGGAGGATATTTACAATAAAACAAGAAATAAAGGCCTAATAATCACTCCAAAGCTCTCTTTTCCTGTGTAGCTACAAACTTTATTGAAAATACTAACAAGGACAAGGAACTGAATTAATGCTGCAGTGAGAGTTTTTCTCTTACCCAGTAAGTGTAGGATAAAGCCTAGCAAAGATTCAGAATAGGGCCTACCAATCTATAGTCAGCATTTCATAAATTGTTTACAGAATACTTTAACCGAAGATGTCTAAACGTGTGCATATTTAGAATACACATGCATGCACACACATTTAATTGCACAGTAACCATAAATATTATTTTCCCCAGATTTTTTAAAAAAAATAAGATCTCCAGTCTTTTCCTTGGTGGAGATGGGAAGCATCTGCTTGGGCATCAGTTTGTGCATGACCTGCTAAAGAACAGGGAGAGGCACCACTGCCATGGCTGCCACATTGATGCACACAAGTCCCCCTTCCTTTGGGAAGCTCACTGTTCACAAGCAGGGTTCTACAAGAAAAAAAACCCTGGTATACCTGTCATAGGTAAATACAGTTCTCTTCCTAGAATTTTTTGCACATACATGTTAAATTTCCAACTCCTGGTGTAAAAGCAATGCCAACTTTTTCTTTTTTTCTTTCCAGATCATAAAAACAATGCATTGAAGATCTAATGAAAATGAACAAAGAATATGGACAAAGAAAATCCCTTCCAACCATGAAGAGCACCTGCCCCACAAGCTAGATGGCTCAGAAGATCTGTAATAGGATGGGAGAATTTCCTCAGTGACCACTGGCTTGAAACCACCTCCAGGTCATTATCGAGTTGCCATCAGTCACAAATGGTTTGGTAGTCAACGTGAAATGAGCTGGTCCTCTCGGCCCAAGGTCCACATCATAAATTGGCAACACTGAGAGAGTCTTGGCAGGAGGTCAAGGATTGAATGGGCACAGAGACTCATCTCAAAAGGTGATCTGTCTAGGTCAGGGTTCAGACATATTTGTGAGAGAAGCATGCCTTGCCATTGTCTCCTGCTGTACAACTGCAGAAAAATGCAGGAATTCATCTTCAAGTGCTGTCACACCCCAGCACCTTTCACAAGGATTAAGTGCCCATTAAAAAAATACATTCATCTGCAGGAAGACAAGGCTGTACCTTTTAAATCACACCTATTGTTACAGCAATACTTTACACTGTAAAGTTAAGAACAAACAAAAAACAACAGAACAACTATAGCAGATTTTATTTCAGCTTTGGAAAACCAAATTGCAAGCCTTATATACAATTCTGAGTTTTACATATTCTGCAAGCTGTCTTCCTCCTCTAACTGTGGCAGAGAAATCCATAAACATATCAAGACAGGTCAAGGCCCATTCTCAACAGTCAAGGTCAACAACTCAAAATACTTGCAGAGACTGATTTCAGAACACCCTTTAGAAACCACTTTCCACTTTAGCTTGTCCACAAGGTAAAAAAACCCCAAACAACAACAACAACAAAAAAAAAACAGATCAAAGGACATGATTCATTTTGACACACACTGTAATTTCCACTGAAAAAAGGTGTGTTTACATGGCAAGTAAACTGCCATGGCTTGACTGTAAACCCAAAGCCTGTTTTCCTTGAAATACCAAGAGTGTGCAATGCCATCCCCAGAAGCTTCTGTTACACATGAGTCCAGAAGCAATTCAATCACTAAACTCCCTTATCTGTCTTATGGAGGAATGGCCTCTTGCCACATCCTGGCAGACTCTCTTGGCTGGGGAGAAACTGTGAAGACTGAAGTGCTGCTCTGATTATCACTGTTAAAATGACCTCCAGGGTGATGCGAGTTTGCTTCCTTCAAGACCAAAAGCCAAATTACAACTACAGAGATTTCAGGCCCTCCAGACAGGTACTGCATTCATGGCATGCTTTACACAACCTGCAGAGTAAGGCTTGTAGCTTGCCAAGTTACCTCATTACATTCCTTTATCCCTAAGACCAGGACAGTGTTTTAAAAGATAAATGTCATATCCTGTTTAGGGCTAAATGAATAAAATGCATGAATAAATAAAGCTACCTATAACAAATATTATATCCTCTATAAGCTTCCCATTTCCAAAGATTTGAATGTATAAGAAATGCAATACAGCCACTGTAGCTGCAAGCATAAGTAACTACTCCAGTGCTCTACACTACACAGAAGAGAAGGTCAGTGATATGTTACACTTAATGCTATTTTGACAGGGTGGATTACCTAAACAACAGTTCATGCGTATTTTAACAGAAATAACAGAGTTGTCAGGGATCTGCAGCTTTAAGTGCCCAAAACACCAGATGTCTGCAGTGCAATAGACCTTCATATTCAGAAAAGAAAATAAATTGGGACTCAACTGTCTTATCACTGAGATCAGTGCCAATTCTACAACAGATTAATCTTTGATCATAGTATGCCTGAGTTCTGAAAAACCCAGCTAGATAAAGACAGACATCAAAAAATTAAATAAAAGAAACACCAGTGACAATAGAAAAATAATGTTAATGAACCATATTGTGGAAATAAGTGAACTGTGCATATTAGTGTTTTGGTTTTTTTTTTCTTAAAAATAAAACAACAAAAAAAAATTTCTCCAAACCACTTGAACAAAGCCTGAGCCAAATGCAATTGGTGTGCAGGAGGACAAAAGCCTGGGACCAAGGATCTCAGCAGAAGAGACAAAATACACACATTAACTGTATAATCCCAGTCACATGAATCCCAGCCTAATCCAGGTTCCTGTGTAATCCCCTCACCCCCAGTGTCACAGAGAATGTTGCAAGAGAGAAGGAGATCCAGGTGGGCTCTCCCACTCTCCCCAGCTCAAAGCAATGCAATCAGTGTTTCTACAGCACCTGCAAGGACAACTTTACTGCTACTGTGGCAACAACTTGCAGGTACCTATCAAGGGCCAAGATCCTTCATGCAAGAGACTACACACAGAGATGAAATCTAAAGCTCACTCTCACTCCACCTTTACATTTACTAAGGTATGACATCTCTGAAGAGTGTAACCCCTTAATACTACCCTGGTAGCAAAATTCTGATTGGAGACACGCCATTTAGGAACCAGAGATGGCAAAAAATCCAGCAACCCTGAGGGAAGAAACCTTGGACAAACATACTTTTCATTTTGGGTATAAAAGTTCAGCATTTCATACTAGGGTGGCAGTAGATATAAAACCCAAAAAACGTGAATGAAACACCCCAAAGCATGACTTGAAAAACAGGTTTGTCCTTGCTCCCCTTCTATCAAGCCAGAAGCATAGGTAGGCTGCTGTTCTGAATGTGACTCAAGACATTTATTAATCAAAATATGCTAAGAACTTCCTCATCACTGAGTTGCAGAGTTATTTATACTTCAACCAGATTATGCCCCTTAGCCATTTAGAATAAAAATGCTGCTGTTTAGACAAGTATTCTCATTATAGATGTAATAAAACTCTGAAGCACTATTGAAAGTTATGCAATAATTTGTCTCTTAGGAAAGATGAATGGCAAAGTTGGGTGCCCAGGACTTAAAATTCATTAATGTCTTAATAGTGAAACAGATATTAATCTCTCTTCATTAGCTCACCAAAATGAACCAAGGCAAGTTAGAAAATGTTCTGAGACATTTTTCGATTGCAAATGAATATGCCTCAAGTATTGCTCTTCCAAAAAGCTATTATAAACAACACAGAAAGGGTAAAACCATTTGAAAAATTACTTTGACATTGTCCTTTAATCATGCATTGTGTTCAGGAAAATTATTCTAATGTATCTCTTACATGACTAAATGGTCGCAGTATATAAATAGCGTACTCTCCAGAATGCCATGCGGAATATCTGATGATATAATGCATTACACAGGAACTGAATTATATTTAAAAGAACATGATGATGGAGTGAGATGCTTTTAAAACATAACATAGGTAAAGAAAAACAAAAAATCCCATTGGGGTAGGGTATTCTCTATAGTGTTAAGATACTCTCCCGTTTAAGTAATGATTATGTTAAAAATATCTCTATCAATTTATTGTTGTTTACTAATTCAAAAGGGTATTTTTTTTCCTACTGATTCAGCTTTCACTGTACTGTTTGAAGGGAACAGAATGAAAATTTTAGCCCCTCCTCAGAATTACAATCACCTTCTGGAAATTACAGAATGCAAAATTTTGAACGGTATAAGAATGTACCCTATTATCAAGTACCCTAAGCACAACCAATTGAACAGATTCTATTTCTGTATGCAATAAAATAGTATAGAAGTAAATAATTCTCCTATAATAACAAAAATTTAGTATTTCATCACAGCTAAATAATACTCACTCTTTCTTTCTATTAGGTTGTCTAAGATTGAACAAGAGAGAATGTTCTCTAGAATGTGGATTGCAAAGAGTCATTCATGATGGGAATTTCAGGTGGAGGAGTGTCAGCTTCCAATGGCATTTTGGAGCTGAAGAAATTCTAACTTCTGCTCTTGACATAAAATGAAAAAAAATCATTAGAAAACAACAAAATGCACATTAGGTATACTGCTCACACAATTATGATACATTAGGAATTGGTTGTACAACACGGACTAGAAAGACAAAAGAACCTAATTTATCTCTTTTCTTGTCTTGCTACTGCATGGCTTCTCAGTTCTCCAGTTCTCATTCAAAACTAAATATTTGATTATTTACCTATTGTATCAGGCACTGAGCACAAATCTCCTAAATGTATGATGACAACTCAAGTGACTGTCCCAGACCAGGTGAGACAACACCATGGCATCACTAGCTCCCAGCATCGCTGCTTGATGACTTTGCTGCCAAACTTTGGGCCTGCCACAACTGGAAAAAAATGAGCTGTTTTTTTACCCTGGTATTTCTTTTCAATGTTGTTTGAAACTTCTCTATAGTGCTAAAATAATATACTAGCAAGCACAGCAGGTGTTTATTTTTAATTATAGCAGCAATTCCAGAAGACTGGAGATACTGACATAGGGCAAGGAACAAAACTATGAGGTCTGCACCACTCACAAGCCAACATAAGATTGATGGCCCATTTAAACCCAAATTATAAGTAGCTTCAGTACATTAATATTAATTAGGTCAAGACTAATAGGCTCTCATGAGTGGACGGTTTAGCAGGTCAGAGGCAATGAAAAGGTGGTAAACAATTTACTGCATAATGAAGTTTGCAAGCACATGGCACACGTCTCTACACTGTAACTACACACTTCCCTCAGATTGCTAAAATCTGGCCAGACTACTTGCCTACTCAGATAACATGTGAAACACCAAATTTATTTTTAAATAAAATGTTTTCACTAAAAAGGCTCCAAATTCCAGCCAGAGAGCACTTTCAGGGTGTCTGAGAACAGAAGGCTGGGGGTTTTGTGGCAGGAGGAACTGGGGAGCATCCATCAGTGGCTGTGTCTTTTCACATCCCTCCAGGCAGAACACTCCAGCTCCTCCTGCAAAGTGCACCCTCTCACAGGAAGAAAGGAACTCATAGCTCACCCTTCACATTCATAGCTTGGCTTGTCATTTGTTACCACATTAGATGTTCCCTGGGCAGTACAACTTGTAACATGGACATGCATCCAATTAAGGAGATCACTTAGGACTCAAAGATCAAGTTCAACATTTTCCTAACTGGATGGTAATGCATTCTGAGCAATGAAAAAAAAAAACCAAAATAGAAATGTAAAGAGCAGTCATACGAAGAGCACATGGACTTTGTGACAAATATCTTGACACAAGTACATGGGAACGTTGATGTGCATTAAAAATAATTTTATTACTTTATTCTCATAAGTGGAGTCAATTTAAATATTTCATTTAGTAATTCTCATGACGGGACATTTGCACTTGCCTGGACATAACAGTATTTAGAAAAGTGCTCTACATTTATATTCCTTTTCTTATTTGTATTACACACAAAGACAATACAGGCTCCTTCCATAGACTAAAGTTCTGTCCTTGTGCTGTGTTATGAAACTCTCCCCACTGCCACTATTAAACTCAAAACTGTGCAGGAGGACTGCCCAATGCACCCCTACCTCTTAAGTTCCACTTGAAATCTCAAAATAGCATTCAAGTGGAAGAAAAGTACATCAGAGGCCAAGGGTGGGCTCTCTCCAGAGGGATTAATTTCAACCATCTTCAAGAATAACAGGGCAAGTCTGTAACAGTATAGTTCACATTGGGAGTCTTTCCTATTTTTAATTTACCTATGATTTTGAATGTTTTTACATCAGGATCCCCCGCCTGGTGTTCTCCTCTTTGTCTCAAAGGGCATAATTTTCCAGAAGTACTGGTCAGTTCCCTTTGTAAAGCAAATACTTTAAGAGCTGCCTCAATTCAGACAAGAAATGATTGAGATGCCTCAAAAAAATTGGACAATTCTGAAAGTCTTGCCCGCAAGGTTTTACTTCAAGCTGATTTTATCTTTTCATAATGCATTAATTCTAAAGGAAATATTTCATTTCGTTATTGCCCGTATAAAACTGACTAAATCCTCCCTTTCGCCCTGTGCCATGACTTGCCTGCCTTCAAGTTATCTATCAATGCTTGGCACAGATCAAGGGCAGGAAGGATGTGAAGGTGCAGGTGTTGGTCCTCGGGCTCACACGCACAAACTGAGCTCCCTGGAACATGATACATTTGAGTCAACTGAAGAAGGCAAAGAGACAAAGCAGTTTTGAAAATCTAATCTTTAGCAGAAAAACAGTGGGCAAGGACAGTAAGTAACACAAGATGAAATGTGTAGGTCCTGCAAGATGCTGAAGCTTTAGAGTTTCACACTCTCTGTGTCTTTAGAGTTTCCAAGCACGTGTGGTCATTATTCAAAGTCACAATGCAAGAACAATCATTCAAAAAAAAGACAACTTGCACAGTCCTGGTGTGTTCCTGCTCAATATGAAAACAGGCCAGGCAGCACAGGGAATCCTCTCACAAGGTGATGGGAACTGTACCACCTCCCCACCCCAGGGGTTTGTGTGCCAGTGCTCTGCACTTACAGCTGCAGAATGAGCTGTTAATCACACAGCCTGAGCATGCCACTGCTGCTTGAAAATCTTAATAAAATTTCCTCTCTAGCCCTGATGTTTAGGCTCAGCAGCCACACTATATATGCCTACTGAAAAGTTGCAAATATGTATTGACCCTCCATACTTCTCACCATGCCCAGACACAGATAAGCTTTACAAGATGTATGGCCTTGGGCCTGCATGCTGCTATACTGAGTGCTGTGGTCATGCAAAGACACAACTGGAAAAATAGCAGTTTTAACACGACCAATATCTACCTACTGAACCCTCTACAAACATAATTAAAACACCTGTTGTGACAAAACAGAAGATTATGGTAGCCTATCACTCACTCCCCTAGGAATCACTGCTATCCATTACCAGCTTTTGATGTTCTACCAGAAACACACCAAAATAGATTAAAACACAACAAATTTTCTTGACACATTAAATGGCACTTCTCAAAACCCAAGCATCAGCATGTTGATGGTAAAAGGGAGGGAAAAGGTCATACTTTTTTTCTTCTCTCCTGCTTGTTTGGTGCTAAATTTACCTAGGTCCCTGAAAAGCAACTCTCTGAGAAAATCTATCCGTTTCAAATATCATAGAATGTGATGTATATGTACAGCCAGAGGGAGATCTGCCATTTCCTCTGGAGTCACAGAGCATCTTTTTGCCTGCCCCTGACTGACAGGAAAAATGCTCCCTCAAATGATGCAGATCATAAAGCTGGTTTAAGACCACATGAGGCAGTAACTGCTGGCATGAAGTCCTGGCACATCCCCACCTCCAAGCACATTGATCTGACTAATTAGTCCACCTAGATGTTACATTTTCTCTTCTGAATAATTTCAGTTGGATAACTGTGGCTGATGTGTCCTCAGTACTTTGCAACACTTGTAATAGGGCTCAATGAATGCTGTTATTTCCCAAAACACACATGGCAAAACACACATGACAAAAGCTATACCCTCTCTCTTCTACAGGAAAAAAAAGTTACTTTCTTTACCACAGAATATTGCTACTTTAGAAGAAAAGAATGCAAAATAAATTCTCTGTAATATCCAACACTTCTGCTGCACTGAACAGCCTTTAAGGATTACTTCTGCAGCTGTTCTTGTATCCTTTCCTGCCAATGGCTCTGTAAGCCAAAAGATAGAATTGTGAACAGCTTACACCTCTCAATACAGCTCCAATTTCCTCATTCTAGAGGCCCTGACTGTGTCATGGTTCCCTGAGAAACTTCAGTCAAATTGAGTTACCCTACCAAAGATAGCTTCATTTTACCTCACACACAGCTACAGAATCAGCATCATCAGGAGACCCAAGCAAATGGAAAGCTTGTGAAGAGATGCCATGGAGCAATTTGGGCAACAGAGTCTAACACAGCCTCTAAGTGTCACTGGGGAGCTGTGAAATCACACCTCAACTCCTCAGCAACAGAGGGGCCCACCAGCACCACACAAGAGACACAGATGCTCTATGTAAGCACACGAGTATCCTTGGTGTTTGTACAATCTCCCTTTATCCATGCAAAACAAATTACAAGTTCAAAACACTGCAGAGAGCCTGAGAATCTGCTGCATGTCACAGAACTGGAAAGGAGGCAAGAAAGATGAGGCTTGCTTAAGGAGATTATAATATAAATCATGAATCATTTAACTTACAAATCTAATCTAAACATGCTCCAAACAAACACAGCATTGTGACACACTGCAGTCACCAGTTCCTTGTTGTTTCAAGCAGCAGCATGCACAAAGTGACTCAATACAAGCACCAGAATAGCAAAATATTTGATCACATACTTATCTTGAGGCATAGCAGAGTGCAGTTTGACTCTGTACTTTGCTCACAGTGCCAGTTTCCAAAGTTACACCTTGTCCCAGCAACGTCCTCCTGTCACCTGTTCTGCCATTTTGTGGCCTCCCCAGTTTTGCCAGTGGAGCTGTTTGGGGACATGGTGAGGCTGTGCTCTGTGCCCTGGTCTGCTGGAGCAGTCCAGCAGCAAAGCAATCACCCAGCCCACCCCCACGTTATGCCCTCTCAGCCACCAGCAACAGGGGATTTCTGAAGCAGCTTGCCCACTAAGCATACAGCACAGTTCTTCATGTACAATGAATGCAGTTGCCCACCTACAAAATGGTGATGTCCTCTTAAGTATTTGGGATTTTTTTTCTTAAGGGCTGTACTTACTGAGATCACAGACAGTATCTCACCCATTTCATTATGAACATGCCACGCTCACTCTAAAATTAGCCTTGAAGTATTTGTTGTCACAAGGTCCCAGATATTTTGATAAACTTCCCTTTCATCATATAGACAACCACCCTTTGCATATGTAATGCAGGGCACATAAAACCTGCCACAAGAATCAGACAGGTTGGTCTTGGGGGTCCCTCATTTATAACTTCCTAAAGCCCAACTCCTTTAAGACAGGCTTAGCTCTGCTTATCTGATTGAGGAGCAGGGCAGCAGACTTTGTTCAGTGAATGAGCTCATTCTTTCCCAAGCAGGCAACTGAAATTAAGGTCTAATACATGCAGTGTATTCCCAAACACTCAACAAAAGGTTGTTTCACTTCATTTTACAGTGAAAAAGGATTATTACACGTCAGTTATTTTACATTGTCTCTTTGCATTAAAACACTATGAAGAAAATACTATTTCCATTTTTAGAAAGGAAATCTCAACTCAGAGTATTTTTCTTAAGGACATTAAGGGCAAATACACATTAATAAGACTTTTCCTCTCTTCCCAGCCCTATATAACCTCTTTTGAAGGTTCACTAGAAAATAAGCTATAAACCCATCCAGTACACTACTTCTGCTCTAGTAAGATGGACATGTAATCAAAAGAAGCAAATTGGTATAAACTACTATATGGTAGAAGTGCTGTATACTGCAGAAAATGCATTTATTCCAGTTCACTATATGCAGTCAAAACTGGAGGGAAAATCCAGATGATCACTAATTTCACAGTTGGCTGCCTTCTCTCCTCTTTGATATTATTTGTAAAATCTTTCCTTGGACTCTGAATGTGTGAGCAATGTAATAATTCATTCATTTACTTGTGGGTAAGAGAAATTAAAATAGCTCACTTTATTGCAGATGCTGAATAGACAAGAAATACTTAGAACATTCTCTGAATCAAATTACCAAGATGTCATAAATTATGTTAAAAAATACTCAACTATCTACAATGATGCAACATTAGAACAGTATAAACAAGAAACAGAACCTAAGAGAGTGGTTTGAGAAATCTAATACTGAAGAATATGAATATTCTTTGTCCTGGACAATATCTGGATTTGACAGAGGAAAATTAAATAAAATCTTGGAAAATCTGGGGTTTGTGTTTATATAGTTTACCAGGGCACCTGTTATGCAAACAAATATTTGCATAAAAGGCAGGTCTAGTGTTCCAAAAGAAAATGAATAACTGAAATTGATATCTAACACCCAATTATTTTCACCTTTTTCATTGTGAAGTTCCCTGAATGGCCAAGGCTAAACTAAACGATCCAAAGAAGCTCAGAAAAAAAATACTTCTACTTTTAAAAACATGAACAGCCCCATAAGTAATTGAATTATGTTGCATTTTCTTGGGTAAAGTCCATAACTGTGGTAAAGCCTTGACAGAAGGCATTTTCACCCTCTACCCTACCCCTTTAGGTGTGGTAAGACAGTTCCCACTCAGCAGCAGCAGCAGCACAGGTAAAGGCATGGAAACTCGGGCTGGCAGAAAAAGCTGGCATCTGAGATGGGTTCAGTGGGAGCTGGCTAAGTCCATCTTATTTTCACAAAACTGTGACCCTGAGGGTGCCTCTATATTCATGTTTTGCTTTAAAGCAGGAGGGAATTTGTGAGGCAAATTCCCTGCCGGCTCCTCCCCAGCATGCCCTGATCCCAGTCACAAAGCCGGTTTGGAGCTCCTCAATTAGCTTGCTTTCAATGAGATTGTTCGAGGCTAAGAAAGTCTGCAGCAGGGAATTTCCTCTCACCCTTCAGTTCCAAAACAACAGCTGTCCCCTTTTTTTGAGGAAACCAGCCCTGTTTTGTTTTGTGTTGGAGGGTTTTTGTGTTTTTTTTTTTTGGGGGGTGGGGGCCTTTTTGTTGTTTGGATTCTTTTTTAGGAGACCACTTCATCAATGCATTATGCTGAAATGAATGGCCAAGACCAGCACTCTCAGCAATTCTTCCCAACATAAAGTGGTTACTCCTGTAGCATAAACAGCTTTCTAAGAAAACATGACCTGGAAGTTGAACTTGCTTACAAGAGGACTAAATCAATGCTCAAAAAGAGCAACAGCTTCACATTCTGAAAAGTTGCCACTGGGCATCATTTGCACATCTTGTAATAAAAACAAAGTAGAATGCCGTGCGATGTATTTATGAACCTTTTACTGTGGGCAAGGCATTTCACAAGGAGAGAGCTTTACGAGCTACCAATTAAACATTCTGGCTCTCTCCAGCATGCTCTCTCAGTAGGAGAACCCCAGAAAACAATCCCAGGAGGGGTGGGGAGGCCCCCCCCAGCAATGCAGATTCTTGGAAAGCCTCCTGCCAACAATGGGCACATTCTTCAAAAGGGATCTCTCTCTTGAAATGGGCACTGTTAAATTCCTCCATGGGGAACTGCTGGTGATGGGAACTTTTAGAAGAGGGACACGCTCAGTGAGGTGAAGAAGAAGAACCACAGGGGACAATTTGCTTACAAACACATTAACTCAGTAATTTCTATAATTTCTGTAAAATCTGTAATTTCACTTGAGGCTGTGATTTACACAGATCTTCGGCCTTTGCTTCTCAGCTGGACTTATTCCATACAAGCAAATTACAACTATTCAAAGACAAACACAGAATTAGGCACCAAGCCGGGCATATGTGTTACTTTTAAACAAAAGAAATTAAGCCTTTAGATAAATAGATAAATAAGTAGCTAAATAGAAGAAAAGACAGGCAGATGATTTCGATAGGCAGACAAAGATTGCCGCAGAGGGAATTCTTTCCTCTTTGTAGCACCAGCATTTAGTGTGATCTTGACTTGACAGGATGGGTGTTACATTATGGTTCCAAATTCACCCGGCTTTTGGCCTGCCTTTTTTTTTTTTTTCCTTGCCAAACAACAAGGAAAAAAAATGCAAAAAGAGACAGAAGAATTTCTCCTAACAGCATTTGACTCATAGCCATGATAGCCATGAGTCAAACAGCTATGTAATAACCACGATAGTAATAGCTATGATAACACAAGGCGCTGTCAAAGGAAACCATCGCATTCCGATACAAAGGGCCGCAAGTGCCTGGAGGGATCTGCCCACATGTCTGCAGCTTCCCTATCCATGCCCTAGAGCAATCCAAGCTAGCTGCCAGCAAAGGCTCCGACTATATTTGATTAGTTTCAGGCCTTCATTTTTAGCGAGTCATCACCCTCTTAAACAGCAGATGATGCCCTCTAGTTGGAATCAATGTGAGTGACTGGCTCACAATAGGCCGGATTAATGATGAAAAATGTGTAGTCAGCCTGGAGGGCTTTGGACATTCATCACCCACCGGGTCTGCCGAGGGGTGGGCTGCCCCCAACTCATCAGGACGACACCCACGCTGCCTTGGAGCAGGCGCTGGGATGCGGCCTAATGAGCCCAGGGTGAGGCAAGAGGCAGCATTTCCATCCTGCAGCCTGAACTGCCCTCCCTTCCCAGCACCTATCTTGTAGCAACTACACTGAATCCTTCCAAATTCAACATCAAGTCGAACTGGAAAGCAAAGAGTTTTCTTATTCAGAGAGAAAACCCAGACAAACTGCGCTGCAAATTTTCTCTTTGCTAATCCATCCAAGGGAAGCAACTTTGTGACAGGCGAGTGAAGCCTCATTACAATTTCATCAACATAATGAAAGGTGGGCAAGTAGATTTTGTGCCTGGCTCATAAATATTCATGCCGGTTTTACATACCAGAGGAGCAGTATCTCATTAAAGCAGCGGAACCTGCATCATACATTATAAACATCTTCCTCTAAACTTCCGATGTCAGGAAGGGCTGCCTACAATAGGCAGTGGCATAACTCACATTAAAATACAGATGCACCAGCCACTATGTGAATACTCCCTCAAAAGTTATCCTTCCAGTTGTCATAAAAAAAGTGATGAGATTTGTGAACGTGGTAAGCAGAAACTAAAGGGGCACTGGCAAAATGTGCATTTTCATAAACAGCAGCACAGGGGAAACGAAGCACTGCCAAAATATATACATCAGAAGCTTCTACTAGAGACCCAATTAAAAGCAATAACCATATGATGAATTTTTTGAAAAAAATTAAATCATAGACCTGAAATTCAGCATGGGGTGGATGAGTGATGTTCTAGTATGTAAAAAAATACTTAATCATGTGGTTAAATGCTTTTCTGTTGAGGCCTGATACCTCTCTATCCATTCTGTATCGATCTATTTTCACAATCTTCAAAGAATGTCCTGTCAAGAAAAAGAATTAACAAAATGGACTTGTTAGCACATCTAGCAAGCTTGCTCAAGGCTCATCTCATTTTTATGAGGAAATGACAGCTTTGGTCTTCATTAAGAAACTGTAAATGCAACCACACTGGGTTTTTTAAAAAAATTGTAACTTTAAGGGATCATACAGCCTTGGAAAAACAAAGCAATGTTTCCTTATGAAGAATTTACCATCCATTCAAACAGTTTTCAGTGCTTGACATGAAAACACATTATTATCACAATTGACTTTTTCATTTAAAAAAAAAGTATATTTAAAAGTTATACTGAAGTCCACTAAATAGGAAATCTCTGTAATCTTGCTTTCCATGGCAATCAGATCTGATTAAAAGCTTTGTTTTGGCAAATGTCCTAAAGGCCCTACAAAAAGAGTTACTATGTTTTGAACGTTGCAAGAAGATCTCTTCATATTTAATGAAGTTACTTGCTCTGCCATACTACGAGAAATACAGAAAATTCCTAAATCATAAATTAGGGTTCAAATTGCAGTCATGCTTATCAAGAAAAAAAAAAACAAAAACAACCAAAACACCAACTTACAAGATTAGTGACATTATTAAATTACAAAAGAGCTTGTTCAACCTAACAATACCAAAATCTTTAATAGCTACCTTAAACCTCCTCTACTATCCTCAGCAGTCTTTCTCCTGACAATCACTCCCAATGCAAAAACAAAAGAGGCATGCCCAATCTTTTGGTTCTAATGGCAGCCTCACCTCATGCCAAAAAGGATCAGACCCTGGATCAGATTGGGCTCTCACAGGCCTCCCCTCCCAGGACAGCCACACATCGATGGGAAAACACAAGAAGGGATTTGTGTGATCCCACCCCACCATGGAAAACACACACAGAGTGAAAACACTCTGGTAGATTCAATGCAGTAGAATATCATTCCATATAAAGTGATCCATCATCTCCCACCCAGCAGTCCTGATAAATGGTCCTTTGTGTTTAGCTCACTGCACACTTGAAAATGAAGAATAATCATCTTCAAAATTAGCACAGCAATTACTTTTGCTTGTAACATATAATGCTTTAAAATTATGATTTCATAAAAAGGGAAACAATAAATTTGCTGCAAAATTAAATCAATCACCTAAGTCTTCTCTCCTCTGTTCGCTGTTCATTTCATACTATAGAAGTTGTCCTCAGATAAGCCTTACAAAAGACATTTTGCTAAGTTTGGTAAATTTAGGTAATGTGGGAAAATTCCCAAACCTTTAATTCAACTCCTTGGTTGGGGCATAAGCACCATTTCCATTTAAACAAATATCTTAGTCATGTCCACAGCTGTGCTTTGAATCATCAGGTCATCATCTTTCAAAGGGGAAAATGTAATTTTACTGTCTTTGTTTAGCGCATTTTACCATCTACTTTTGTTGGTATGACACTGGAAGAAATTGAAAGATCCACTGAAGTTCTAATTAACAGGAACAAGGATTCTTATAAGAAATTTTGCTTGTTTTCTTTATGATTGTTAGCCATAAAAGGCAATGGTCATTTTCTGGATCTCCTTAGATTCACCTGAGTATGAAGAATGGTGAGAAACAGATCAATGTCCTATGTTTCTATAACTGGGGTTTATAAATTTTCTTTATTCCCTGTACCACTTGTTTTGGTCCACGTTTTCTTAATTTTCTTTGCCATGCAGTTACTCTGTACTCACACCTATCAAATATTAAAGCCCACAAAGCACTGATAATCCTTGATTTTACTGAGGATGAGCCCACAGTGGGGAGATGGCAGTGGTGGGGATGTGGATTAGCCTTTCATCTCTGGAGGCCAACGCTCCTGTGTGCCTGAGGTCATGAGCGAACAGATTTGTGATCTCACCTTAACCCCCAGTGGACATTGAGCAGCATCATGAACCAACTCCACAATTAGTGATTTCTGCTCAAGTTGAGACCCAGGACTGAAACATGGTGGTTTGTAAGTTCAGGGTAAAGGCTCATGAGACATTCTGCATTCCTTCATATAAACTTGCTATATTTGTTAAATACATGTGTAAGGAAAAAGGAACTAATAAACTTTCTCAAAAACCACCTTTCCCCAAGGTATGAAATTGAATTCTAACTCTATTTCTTTATCCAGAAATTCACATAGTAAAGTTTCATTGAAAAGTCTCTCATTTTCTTGATTTCTTTTTTCCCCCCAAGGACTGTTGGATGAAATTTTCATTGATAGCATCATCAATCAGTGTATGTTTGGGGTTTTTTTCTAAAGAAAAATAATGGATTGGTTTAAGTAGCAAGTGCCATGCCCAGTGCTGAAGACAGGGCAACTGCAAATGAAAAGTACAATTTAGCTTTATGGCAAAGTACAATGGGTCTGGTCAAAAACTGCCTTTGGATTTTGGCTATTACAATTTCTTCTAAGTTTGTTCCACTGTAAAGCTGACTCTTTCTTTTCAGCAAAGGAACACTTTTGTCAGCACTCTTATTCCCGGGTCAAATGGAAACAAGTTTGGATTAGTGGTTATTTTTCTCTCCAGTAAAATTCCAAAGTATATTACAGCTTAGTAGCACTAGGTAAAGAGCATCCTTAATTAATATTCCCACAAGAAAAAAAAAACTGCTAAGTCTTGAACCTAAAATGAAAAGCATCAAGGTTTTGGATGAAGAAACACTGGGGGAGAGACCTGAGAAAGAATAAACCTGGTTGTCCATTTGTGAAAAGAAACTACACAAGACCTCCTAACACTCCAACAGAGCCTCTGCCTGGGACACAAGCAGGCTCAGGCAACTAAAAGATTCAGGATGTCCAGGACAGGCAAAATCTGGACATATAAGTCAGTTCTGTGAAGAGACCTGAAAATGAGTTGTGGCCACAGAACTAGACAGGAGATGGTGAGAGAACAAAGGAGCAGAAAGGGAAAGCCTATGCTTTTTCCAGGATGAGAGGCAATGCTTTCTGTGATACTAAAGCAAAAAAAAAATCTTATCTGGTTTAGCACACAGGACTGTGAATCCAGATGTGTCCCATAGTATTGCTTTTGTTCTTTCTTTTCCCTGTTTTGTTTTGGTTTTTTTTTTTTTGTTTTTTTTTTTTTTTTTTTTTTTTTTATTTCCTTCATACATAGTCTAATTATCCAGCTTACAATGTTATGAACAGTGTTAAGTTGAAAGGCACAAAAAAGGACACTCTGCTTCCTAGAAAGGAATTCTGAAGGTTACCTGAAGTTGTAACTCTGCACCTCACCTATACTTGTTCCAAGCAACTCACATCTACCAAGGAGGTAAGGGATAAGCACGATAGTTAGACAGCTCTATAAAAAATACCTCCTTGGCTTCCAAATTGAAATGGAATCTTTAATCAGTTTCATTTTACTTCTTTACTGCCCTTCACAAAGGGAGGGAAACATTCCTGTAATTAACTTTCCCCCCAGAGCAGGCAAGGAAGAGCTGTTTCACAATGAGAGTTTGGTTTGGGAAGTTTTTGGGGTTTTTTTTGACATCAATATATCTGAGGAATGAAAGATTACTGTTTTTACAGCAAATACCATCCAGCTCTAGGCAGGAGGTAGGCAGGACCACCTTACCACTTTCAGATATGTTTCAGGAGGATGGATAGTCCAGGAAAGGTGGTAAAACAAAGCCATTGGCTTGGTGTCAGTGGTCTGTTCCCCTTCCTCAATTTATCCCTACAGCACAGTGTCTACATAACTGCTAGGAAAGGAGAAAAGCAGGAGTTGTCCAGCAATCATCTCCTCTGTCTCCCTTCCCCGTGGTGCCTTCCCTGGTAGGTTTCAGGCAGGGCAGAGACCAAAGGCACGTGAGGCAATAACACTCCTCCTTTCTATTCAGATTTGTACCCCTTGAGGATGGGCTTGTGTGCTACAGCAAACGTGGCAGCGCATCCCTGCTGCACTCTGAGCAGAAATTATGACAGTCTGTCTGAGGAGTAGATAGAATTCTCTCCCTCCCACTCCCCAGATGAATTGTGAGATAAAAGCTCAAAGAAAAAAAAGAGGCTAGTAGGTCAGGTTTTGTGTACTCTGCTTTCAGAGTGATTATCCTTGTCTTAGGAAATTTCTGGTTGAATAAGCTACAAATCACAGCTCTTTAAGGGAACATTGTAAGGCTGGGCAGTCACGCTCCTGAACGTGTTACTTCACCTGCTGCAAATGAAACATTAAGTAGCTTTCAAAGCTGCACTATGACATACATCTTCAGTTTCTAGGATGCTTTGTTCCATTTCAAGTTCATCATAAAAGTGTGTTTGTGTTCAGTCACTCACCTTTTGCATTTATACCACTACTCTAGAGAAGCGCAAAGTGTTTTCTATAATGTAAACAGAGGATAACAGCTTGGACCTCATTTATGCAAGTTTTGTATTACATGGTCTGATTTAGTTATAAAACTATAAAGAAAAGATTGTGGGGTACAGTTGATGAAATTGATTCAACCAATTATAACTTCAATCTCATATTGTTATATTCAGAACACACTAAGTCACCAGTGCTTGAAAAAGACATTGCACTTGGAAAACAAACTTGAATTATTAATTTTATTTATTTTATTACAAACAAATAAGTAAATGAAGAAATGGAGAAGCAGAACCCTGAAAAATTCACACTGCACAGAAGAATTTTGCATTTTCTTATGACAATTACTGGTTTTCTAAAACAATTTGCACATCCAGGAAGAAATAATAGTGACAAGCAGCCCAGAAGGCTTGTAGTGAGAGAAGAAAACAGCCTGTGAGCAACCTTTTTCCATGTATAAGGTCACTTGCTAATCTAATAGCAAAGATCATGGAATTACTTGCAGAAATAGTAATACCAGTACCTCTTTTTGCTGTTGGTCCAGGGGAGCTAGAAAAATAATAGTTTTTATGAGACAGAGAGAAAATAAAAAAAAAGGAAGTGCCTACAGCTAAGGTAGATATTTAAAGACATGAAAAGTAGAAAATGCAAAGCCCAAGTCCTGCAACACAGCCACATGTCCCTTTTCACAGCTCCTCAAAAAACTAGTAACATGAATTATGAGGGAAGAGTTTTTAATTTTTTAAAAATACACTGTTGATAAGATTAATTATGTGAAAAGCCCTTTTGCAAGGGGACTCTCTGTCTGCCAGGGCTTTGAAGAAGCACTGCCTGCATCTGTCATGTCTTTTTCTCACAGAAAGCTCCCTGAAAATACCAAAAGGGCTCACAAAACCCAAGTCCATTGGGTTTGCTACCAGAACAAGTCATTTTTGAAACCCAGCAAAACCTGGATGACTAAAAGAGCAAGCTAGACATAAAATGAGGTTTCAAACAATTGAAACCCCCTATTAACTGCATCTCCAAGAGCAGATCATTTTCTTCAGGCTTGGCCCATGTTTCCAGGAACAGCCAGGGCAAAGCAAACGAGGAACCTTCTGTCACACCACTCATTCACCAGGTATCAAAACTCATCATATCTGTGTTCAGAAGGGTTTTAATTTTACCCCAAGAGCCCTCACAGAGGGCTGAGAGCCCAAGGAGGGTGGCAGTGAAGGCAGGAGAGGTGTCCCAGCAGCTGCTGCCAGCTGTGCCATTTTCAGTCTCTTGCCTCTACCTGCACAACTTCAGCCTGGGAAAAATGAAGCTAAGGGCACTTGTGGCTGAGTTGTCTTTTAAAAAGGCAAGTGTCCTCTGTCATCACCAAAGGAGGAAGTTTTATGTCACAGCAGGTGACACAATATTAGATCAACAACAACTAAATATGAAATCCAAACTCCACAGGCAAAAAATCCCACATACTTCAAAGGGAACAAGGTTTTGCCTAGAGACAAAAATTAGATAAAGTACTACAACTATCATTATAAAAAATAAACACTATTAACTTTTTATAGTCAAAGATAATAAAACCAGCCAGCAACATGCAGAGAGTGCAGAGCAAGAAGTGTCTGGTACTGCTACCTAATCTGACACCTTGAATATCCAGACAGATGAACTGTATCTTCTTTTCCTTCCCTTAACCTGAAGTATCCAAAGGTATGATAAATAAGCCTACTTAAGAGTTAAAAAGCTCCTGTGGACACATTTAAATCACTCTGAACAAAGTTTATTTGGACTTGACAGAAGTAATTACATTTAAATTCATCTAAATCTACACAGCAGAACTGAAACAAAGGATCCACACTGAGATGCAACAGTTTATACTAAAATCCCTGAGAAATTTTGTGGGTAAACAAAGTAATTGTTTACATCACTTACATCACAAGAATTTGTGAGAATGGTTTAGACCACTTTAGTTCTGAAGGCACAAAGCACGATTTTAAACCTTTGCAACAATACAGTAATTTACCCTGTTAAAAATTTCTATAGTCTGATATCATCTTATACTAAAATGAGTTAAAAACATCTAGAATCTTTTATTGCAGCTTAGGACAAATTTTACCAAACTCTTGTATTCTAAATATACTATCATCTTTATTTTGGCCTCATTTAGAGTAACTGAAAATCTACAATATCATTATTCTTTGTTTTGCATTGAAACAAGTTCTTTTTTATTATTTTAAATTCTACAATGCTCTTCTCTAATGAAGAATTAAAGACTCCTATAAGAATTAAGTCTGCAGCAACATACTACTGAGCACAGAGCAGGCCTTTTCTTGCCAGGTAAACCAAGTCAATGAAACAATTTCATCTTCATCACTATATTGCCTCATATTTGGGCATGTTCACACACGATTCAGAACACATTCTGTAATTCCAACATGTCATTTTGAATATGAAAGAAAATTATACCACACATTATTGATCAGGGGAAGTCAGAATGTATTTCAAATATCAGTGACTCTACCTGTTGATTATTAATCCCATAATTGAACTCAAAAGGGGAAGAAAAATTTGGTACAGTTTTGATGATTAATCTTCAGCTGGCTTTTGGTCTTCCTGATAAATTATAAAAGACTACAGTTATAATCCAGTTTCAATTTTAGTCCTTTTTACCCTCATTACAGCTGGAAACTACTGCCATGCCAGAGGCTTTACTCTTGGAACTGTGCACTTGTTAATTGAAGTAAACACTATTAAAATTGTAAATACAAAGTCACTCTCCTATGCAGGCTCACCTAAAAACCACAAGAGTCTGCAGTTTAGGAACTTCAGGTACACTTCTTCCAGGTGAACCATCTAGCTGATAATGCTAGTACAAAATTCACAAAGTGGTAAAGGTCTTCATTTGTAGGTCATATTCTCACACATTTTAAACTGTTAATGTGTTCCTAACTTTGTACTCATGAGACACTACCTTAGTGCACTGTGAACAAAACAAATCATTATATAAACCTCTCCAATAAAGCAGTGCCCTGGAGGAATCAAGAATAAAATAACTCTTAAAAAACACTGTACAATTGCACAGTTACAGTCTTATGATTTAGTACTGTAACCAACATTATGAACATCTCTGATAGCATTTTTATACTCTTTCACATGAAAATTCCCATAATTGCAAAGATGATTATGACAACAAGGGTCATTTTTCCCCCTTCTGTATCAAAAGGCTGATACAGAGTTGTGGCGTTGATCAAAATGCAACAGCTCAGTATTTAGTGATGAAAATATTTCAAGTTAATACACTATGAGATCTGATGGATACTAAAACAAATATGCCATCTGGGATGAAAAATGCAAACTCATCACCAAAAATAATATTGGGTGTATACAGGACAAGAAGAGGCTATCTTCAGTGAACATGCTGCTTCCACACTTCACTAGATTTGGAGTGATCATTGAAGGCTGCTTTTTGGGGGTTTTTTTAGCCCTTTCAGGAAATTAAAATCCTTATGCTTTCCAAGCACTGAAAGCAAGCTAAATTACTTGCTGATTTTAGATTTTGCAAAGCAGGCTGATGTAAGATGTGCAGGAAGTTAAAAATACACACTTGACAATTAATGCCATTGTCTCTTGAGAGGCAGGTGTGGTGTCCAGTGATATGGATGCCTCTAGAGTAATTATTCTTTACACTTTAATGAACAGGATGGTAATTACCTCTAGGTATTCTGGGCACAGAATCAGACAGATTTAATACAGTTCACTATCTAAGTCTACAAAAAGTAGCCTTCTACACCAGCAGTTACCCTTAGATCACAAGCTAAGCCACAGTCATAGAGGATTAAAAGAAAATTGACAGGATCTGTGCTAGAGATTGCACAGCCAAACATGGTTACTAGTTTCCAATGTTTGTTTTATACAAATCAGAAATTTTAGCAAGGTTTCTTGCAGAATTACTTGCTGAAGGTAATTAATCCTACTGGTCTTTATTTACATAGACACCACCAAATAAATCCCAAATAAAACAAGAAAAAAACACCTCTCTGACAGTTTCAGAAGTCCTGCTTTACATGGTAGAGGGGAAAGTGAGGAAGGTGTGAAGGGTGTACTTTTGGCATCCCTGCCAGCCCAGCCTGCAAGCTGCTGGTTTTGCAGTCCAAGAGTCACAAACACAGATATGCATCCTTTCCCCACAAAACAGCACAGCTGCATCCAGCCCAGCATCACTTGAGTTCTTTCCTCAGCTGTGGTTTTCCCCACAGCCGTTGTCTCTGGAGAAATGACAAGGTTCCCACAGGAAACCCCACTGCACAGCCACTGCTCTGGGGCTGGTTCTGTTCAGCTCCTGCCCCCAGAGCCCTTCTGCCCTGGGCTTTGATCTCACATCCCACAGTTTTGAGCAAGACCACGTTTGCAGGGGAGCCCTCCAAGGAAAACACAGGTGCATCAGGAAGGGGTTTCATGGTTCAAAGCTGACACTATTCCCTCTCAGGGACAGATTAAAAGCAGGGGATTTCTTTCTCCCATGAACTTCAGTAGAGCCTGAACCAGAGCCAATGTAGCATTCAGTCTGCACCTCAGGGCTGGAGTGAGACAGCACTGCATTGCTATGAGCCCAGGGGGTTTTGGTAAAGTCCTCTTGCTGTTGTAGGATCCAAATTCCAATTTATCTAACTACCATCTGCCTTCCTAAAAAAGAATCTCCTATAGGTTCAACATATTGAGTACACATATTTACTTCCTGTGTGATATTGGTGCTATTAAGAGTTGCTTTTCACTCTGAAGACATTCAACTTCATTGTGAAAGACAGCTGAAGTTTCTTCCAGGAAAAAAAAAAGCAAGGACACTGACCAGAGCACAGCATGATAAGAAAAGCAACACAGAAAATGTCAAAAGCAGAATAAGGACACCAGGCTTAAAATGTGTATGACAAAAACCAAGCTCTGATCCATTTCAAGAAAAATATGAATGCTTCTTGCAGTACTTAAAAACTCCTCCTTCCTATAGGCCCTACCAAGTAACATTTCAACAACTGTAACTGTAACTAATGCTTAGACATTCAATTAAGTCTTTTTACAAGCATCAACTGTCATAAAGGACACAAAATTACCCACTTGATAAATGAAAAATCCTACACCAGCAGAAACCAGCAAGCTGGGAGCAGAAGCTTCATCTAAACTGATGTTTCAGTCTGGGACTTTTGAGCCTCAAGAAAATCCAACAGTCCATCCCACATCACTCATGCTGGCAGTGGCCTGAAAAGGTCAGCAAAGACCAGTCATCCCTGCCCACCCTTGGTGTCACTCTTGATGCTGCCAATCTTCTTAGAGTGTACTACAGCCAATGCTCCCCTACTTTCCTCCCTAGACCATGGGGGGTTCTGAATCCAGCTCTGTCTGGACCATTTACTCATGAGAAATGTCAGCCTGGGCGGGATCCCCACGCCCCTGTGCTGTGTCACATCTCTTCACAAAAGCTCTCCTTACACATTCATTGCCTAGAAGCCTGCCTCTAAATTCTGTGCCATATCACATGCACTGGGCAGAGATTTCCATGGAGTCCACCTCAGCTGCTTTCAGGACTTTATTCCAGGGCCTGCCTGTTTACAGGGGATGATCACAGCACAACAAAGTTTCCCGTACACCAGATAAAATCTGGAGAGACACACTGTTTTGACTCTCCCCTTAAATCTATTTTGATAAATTATTCAGTGCTCAAGTACTGTTCTGGCTTAATTAATTTAATTAAATCATTACACTGAACAGCTATAAGAGCCTGAATACATCTGCATGAGTTTAATATCCCCTACACTAGCTCGGGGGTGTTCTGTTCTGAGGAAAACATTGCCCTCCAGCAAAAGGAAGAACAGTATCATTTAATCTCAGCAGCAGCATGGTGGTGCTGCTTTAGTCCATGGCTCCTCTGGTGTATTGCTGTGCACAAGCCCTCTTTTAATTAGAGCCAACCATCAACAGAAATAAGCACATACACCGAGCCAGCTCCCAGGAACATTAGAGGAGATATCCAAACTATGGTGAACCTCTACAGGAAATGGGAAAATTAAAGGCACTTTCTTCCCAGGAGTCCCACCTCAAGGTGGGCTTTGTCAGGGCCAGGTTGCAGTTTCTACTCTCTTATGCAATGGACACAGAGATACAGGGAATTAAACACTACAATAATGTTCTTGCTTTCACATCAGGGCATATTCCCACCACCAGATAACATAAGACCAGTGTGTATTTCCTTAAATTGATGTCCTTTCTTTTTCCCACAAAACACTCATTTTCCTCCATCAGCATCTCCAGCATAGTTCAGGACTTTTGCTGTCGAGTTTGTGGTCTTCAAAATGTAACCTTTGCAGCTTTCCACCTCTGATGAGCGTTCAACAACCTAAAGAAAGCTCCTGCTTTAAACCTACGCCATTTTGCTCTTTACATTCTGCCCTCCTCTGCAGCTTCTGGGAGCCTCTCCTGGTTTACACATCTCTTTGAAAGTACCTCTGGAAACTCCCTATTAGTCACAATTAACATAAAACATGAAAATGAGCACCACCTTTCATAAAACATGACTGTCACTGTGTTAGAATGGTACCAGCAGGTACAAAAATGAAAGACCAAAGGCTTATGTGACACACAAACTTCTTTTTTTCAGATAAATACAGAAGAAGTCTTTACAAAGTTCTGCCAATGGACTGGACAGAGTGTGACTGTTTTCCCATGCTGAAAGGCCTGGAGCATTTCTCAAGGCAGACAGAGGCTATCAGCAGAGCCCTTGGAGCAGCTATGCAATGTTACAAATACTTTCTCATCCAGATTGACTTTAGCTAAAGCAATAACACAAATCCCATAGTGCTAAACAATATGTGCAATTAGTCAGAATTCATAGGTTGCACACAGATTGCTCAACTTGCCAATGGAAGAAGAATAGAAACTCAATTAATTTTCATGCAACAGCAAAATCAAAATGGGGAAAAGCATTTCTTCATATGCCTAATGATAAGGGAGGATATCTTTAGGGAGACTGGCCAACTGTAATGAAACTACTAAAGTTCCTAAACAGATGTTACTTGACCTCTTCTGAAGGATTTCAACACAGCCAGGGTTAGTGATAATTTAAGGAACTCTGTTTTCTTTGTGGTATGACTCTTCCCTACTGCAATTATTTAAAGTTTACATTTTTCATACAGAGGATCCAAATCAGTACTGGAGAGGAAAAGCACATGTTATGAATGCATGAAAAACCAAGGACTGAAAAACCTCATATCCCAATCTCCTAAAGTAACTTAATTTCTGCACCAAATCTCTTGGCTCTATTTTTTTCTTGTGGCCAAGATTTCCCTTTTAGACACCTGAATGAATCAATTTCTTAGAAAGAGAACTACACTGAAATCTAACAAATGCATTCCTGAAAGATGCTGAAAGATTATTTCAGTTACTGTTCTCTCTTCTCTCCTGTATTTCTTCCTTTCCCATTTCCTGGCTTACACTTGAAGCTGTATTTCAGCTAAACATGATTAGCCTGTAGTTCTGATGCAAGGCAAAGCACATATCTCCTGTATGTGCTCGGTAACTTTCTAGACACAACAACAAAAAAGAATTCAAATTAATTCAGCACATGAATAAATCTAAAAAAATCAAACAGCGTTGATAAAGCTCTATTGATAAGAAATCTGTCAAAGCCAAGAGGAGGAGGCTGACAAAAGAGCTCTGAAAACAGCTCTAGCAGTGAGACTATGCAAGTGAATAGATGTCCCTTTCCATCTAGAGCACACTGAAGAATTGGGACTGCTGTAATTTGGAAAAAGAGTACTTTGATTTAGTCACCAGGTAAACATCACACATAGCTTGAAGGGGAAAAAAAAAAAAAAAAGAAAAGTCACTCATCAAAGGTTTAACAGATTCCCCTGAGCTACAGCTTAAGAGAGTGAACAATCCTTATCAAGTTGCAGCTTTGAACTGGGTTACTGCTAAAACAAAGCTCTACTGCTGGAAAGCCATCAGAGAGTTACCCTTTTGTGGTGCTGCATCCTCCTTACAAGGGGCTTGCTAGTAAACATAAGATTAAATGTTCACTCTAGATCTCATCAACACTAAACACAAGGCTGAAATGCCCGTGGCTCACTTCCAGGCAGCAAATTAGGGAGTAATCGGTGGTGTAACTCCAAACAAGGGCTGATGCTTTTATCGACTGCATCACCATCTCATGCAAAACCTAATGTTCGGTCAATAGCTCTCCTTGGAGGGGAGCCACTAACTCAGTGTTCCTGTCAGTATCCCTTATCTCATTACAAATGGGCTGCACTTAGAACAGCTCTATCTCCTCAGCTGCAACTTTCAGCACGGGCTGGCCTACACCGGCTGCTGCCCTGCAGCTGTCTCAGCCTGCTCCTTCTAAAAATTCCCTTTCTGCTACTCCTTCTGCTCTATTTTTGTGCAAAACATGCAGTCTTTCAAAACCACCACTTCAGAAAAGGCAAGGGAAAATTACAGTTTCAAAACCTCTGGAAACATCCAGTTTGGATGGACAGTTCATATTGTTCCAATTATAAGCAAAGCAGTGACTGATCCAGTTTGCAGAAGCTGAAATAGGGACAAATAGCAAGGTTTTGGTTTTGCTTTGTAACTGCATGGTATATATGGTATGGGTAAAGACAACCACACAGAACTGCCACATGTAAAATGCCACACACTTTTAGCTGCCTCCCAGCCACAAAAGCATGTCTCAAATTGCATAGGCTAAATGTGATTTCAAATAAGGATAAGATTCAAAGCCAAAAAAATGTATCACAGTGTTGAGCGTTTCTTTGACTGATGTGTGATATTCCCCACAGGTAGAAGCTATTGCCCTGCATTAGGGGAAGGTCTGCCCTTAAACTAAGTGAAGGAAAACAGGAGTCAGAGTGGATGGGACAAAGTCTCTATAGGCACAGATCTGTTTAAAACAACCTTCTGTCCAGGCTTCACACAACTTCTTTCTTTTTCGCCCCTTTTCTTTTTGTTTTCCCACTACTGGAATCCATTTCCCTCGGCTGAGAAGATAACGCTGAACTGCCTCACAAAGACTGGCACTTAAGTCTCTTCTTTCAACAAATAAACAGGAGTTGCAAATTCCTTCCAAAACAGAAAGAGAAGCAAACCTGTTTACAAAAGTAAGATGAGTAACTTAACCCAGCCTGAGCAGAGAGTGCTCAGCATTTGGAGTTGTCACATGGGAGACAGGAGCCCTCTGTTTGCAGAGAGGAGGAGAGATTTCAAACCTGCAGCTGACTTGCAGAGGGGATGTAGGAAATTGCTTATTTCCCCCCAGCACATGGATGATTCAAAAAGTCCTTAAGGTACAGGGGAAAAAACCAAAAACTAGTGATGAAGCTGAGAAGTCTTCTATGGGAAAGCCAAACAGTGAAAAATTTCCAAAGTGTTAAAGGTGCCTTGAAAGTTTTAACTGTGAGTTTTACTGTGTAATCAGATGGCTTTGAGAATGAAAATGTAATCTAGCAACTAACAAGCTTTACTGATCCTTTTTCTACGTGTAATGGTGACAGGTACAAAGGAAACTGCTTGTATTAGAGCACTCCAGTGAAGAAGCAGACACAACAGGGATAAAACAGGAGAAGGAAAAGTATGATGAGTCTCCTACAATCAGTATGAGTATTTTCCACTAATCCTCCTGGGGCTTATGACAACTCTCTGCTGGGAAAGTAAAATCATGGTGAATCATCAGAGAATCCAAAGCTACTGAGTTTGTTGTCCAGAGCCCTGTTTTGCAATACGTATAATTACACCATGTTACTGGCTCATCAGGAAAAAAAAACAAAAAAAAAAACCAAAAATTAATTTTAAAAATACACCAGAATGAATTTGGAAAGTTCCATGCCATCTCTGCCTTTCTAAACATTACTGAAGCTTAGAGATTAGTCAGTGAAAAGGCTAAGTAGAAATAACTACCTAAATATTATGAGCTAGTATTTTAGAAAGAGAGCAAGCAGTATTGGCTATGGAGTTTTTCTAATAAACTCAGTGAACCTGGGATGTGAAGTTCATTTGCTGAATTATGATTTCAATCCAGGGCAAACATACAGTGGCCTCTCTTCTCCTAAGGCTGACCAGAAACAAAGGCAGTGGTATATAGACTTTGATTAACCAATTCAGAAAGCACAAGAGACTCCATTTCCACCTTTTCCCAATGTTTGCGTGCTGACAGAATAATTTTTCAGGCAATGTAACATTCCCCTCAGTTGCATTCTGTGCCACTATATTTGTAATATGAATAAGAAGGAAGGAAGATAAATTTAGCAGACCTTCAACTCACTCGGACTCTTATTTACAAACAAAGGATGAGGGGCAAGAAAGGAGCAAAGGGAAATTATAGATGGCAAGGGCAGGTACAGAGCCTGAGATTCCAGAACTGATACCTAGCCATAGTTGGGTTGAACAGAGTTTATGACAGTCAGCCTCACACCAAGGTGTCTGTGGGAAACCACCACTTAATAAAGAAGTGTGAAATATTTTGAGATACTGATAGCAAAGTGACTGTATAACTTACCTTTCTACATTTACACTATTGTTTTCTACTTTAATGGCTATGACTTCACATCAACTCAGTTTCCCTGTTACTCGGATAACCAAGATTTAAAAAAATATTGTTCATCATCATAACTCTCTCTTGTTTACCCACAAAATTGCTGAAAAAAAAACCCAGAAGAAAATAGATGCTTTCTGCACAATGCAGTGTAATATAGTCCCTTGTCCTCTACTGATTGCAAAGTGAAAAATTATAATCTCTATTATACCATTATGCAATCAGAACAGATTGAGTGACAAAGTCAAAGCCTCTGAATTATAAAAGGTCTGAAATAAATTAAGGAACTGACATTTATTGTTACCTGATATATACAAGCTAGTGATCCTGAGACACTAACCCCAGTGCAAAGTACCTTGAGAGCAAGATACACATGTATTTTTGGGTAGCTAAGCAGAACACTCCCTCCATCAGGCTCAGTGCAAATACACCAAGGTTAATCCTATTTTGCTCCACAATGCATGTACTGTTTTCATTATACTGTTATATATATTTAAAAATCTTGCTTTTCCATTTAGTGACAAATTTCTAATCTGCAAAGCATTAAAATATCTTTCTGTAAATGACAAGGCTGGGCATTCAGATCTCTCTGACATAAACCTCTATTAAACTTGGCTGATCAAGGGAACAATAGAAAACCTAAAGGCCATTTTCCAAAACCTAACCAAGTCAGGCAGGAATACTTGGCATGTTATCTACATATGAATGCACTGCTCTGTTGTGTTGAGTATAGGGCTTTGTAGAAAGCTAAGCACAAGGCTGCCACAGTAAATTTAAGAAGGATTTCAAAGTTCAATTAAAAAAGCCTGAAACAGCCATTCCACTTAGAGTCTAAACCACTAACAATTAAACGAAAACAACAAAAAGCCAGGAAAAGTTTATCTCTAAATACTTTTAAAACTACATATGCAAAACAAAGGGGTTTTTTCAGTCTACTGAAGTCTGCTTCTGCCACAATATTTTTTTTTTAAAAGCATCATAATGAGTACATCTTGCTATTATTTTACTTAAAGGTTTTTTGAGAAATAATCTGGTGCTAAAAAATGAAAAACAAAAAGTAAATGTGATTATCTTCTATTGATACCAATGTGCAATAACATTGTTAGAATATGTAAGGTTTCATCTCCCTGGATGGATAGAGCAAAGCTCAAGTCCTTCCCTAAGACAAAATTCCAGGGAGCCCAAAATACCTCTGTCATGAGTCACTTCTGGCCACTCACCTTCAAACTTATCTTCTCAAGATCAATTTTCTGACAGTTATCTGATGAGGAGCTTCTTATACACATTCTGCAGCCTCAGCTATTTCTGCCCAAATAATTTATTAGTTCCCACACACTGGGAAGAAAAACAACTTTATGACAAAACAGCATTATTGAAAGCACTGGAGGCACCATTTCACTCCAAAGCAATACTGCCATTCTTACAGGAACATACTTGTACTTCACAGGTAGCCTGTATTTCAAACATGTAGTGAAGGCTGGTTTCACATTTGGAAGCTCTGTTAAATTCAGAAAATGGAAATCTGAAGGGTCACCATTAATTTTAGAATCATAGTGCTGACTAAAAATGAACAGAGTGTTATTATATTATAAATGACTGTTGAGATTTGCTGTGATCACAAGAGATAGGGGAAAGCATCTAGATTTGAGAATAATTCCTCTCACTTTCACTCTCTGTGGGTTTTCTTTCCTATATAGAGACAGATTAAAAAACTGAAAGATCTTTTGTGACCTACAAAAACCAGCAAGAGAACTTAAGGCAACTATATTATTAAACAACAGTTAACGTTAAAAAAAACCCCAGAACAAACAAAAGGCACCTTTGAGCAGCTCTCCCAGATGATGTAGATGGAAAAATGTTTTTATTGAATTTTTGTTGCCTTGTTTCTAAACCCCTCAAATTTACTCTTACTACATATGCCTAGATTAGAAACCTTTTGTGCTCAGAGATTTCTTTCTCATGAAGCCTCTATTTTCAATTTTCAAGAGAATTAGAATTGTAGGAAGAAAAGCTTTCTCCTGCTGAGACATTCACCTGCAGCACAATTTCCAGCAGCAGCAAAATGATGCTTCCTAACACATAAAATGGGTTGCAATATGAATGTTTTAGAGATGATCTCTGGCTAGTTACATACTATTCTTTGAAACAAATAAATAAAAAATACTCCAACATTCCTGTAGAAAATTCTTGTTCTTTTTCAAACTAAAAAGAGAAAATCATGCACATGACTGCCAAGAAAAAAACCCCTCCTTTCTGAAATGGGAATAATGGCAGGGAGGGGCACTTTTAAACCAAAGTCACACCAGGTAACATGCATCTGCAATGAACAAGCAATAAACAAGGAACCAGTAATCTTTTCCTTTGAAATCTATTACTTTTGTGAAAAAGCAGCTTGTCATGCACAATAAGTTATTTTTCTCTTAAGGTGTTTGCCTCAAGTCCTGCTAACAAACTGAACAAATGTTAATTCAAAATTACTCATTTAAAAGATTTCAAGAGCCAAGGGAAGCACTGAGATGAAGAATGACACAGATGATCTTAGAAACCAAAGGTGTTCCTTTGAGAGCCTGCAAACTCATTTGTAGAAGCTATACTGTGCTGAATGAGTGAAGATGAAAATGAAAGGTCTTGAATGTTCTGATTACTTCAAAAACTTGCAAGTGTATATGTAATCTACCTTAGGAAAAAAATGCATTGAGGAAAAAAAGGTGCAAATCTGTTTTTCAAGCAGTGCTGCGTGACACCCAAAGGCTAAGAGCACGTCTAACACAGAGATTGTATTGAGAGACTAAACAACTGATGTACAATTTGCAAGGATGGCAATTTTGCCTGTCAGTTAAGAAGAAAAGCATTACAAGCCCTATTTCAGTTTGGGAAATCTTACAGAATCCCTACATAACTCACTTTTCAAATTATTTACAAGCTTACACCAAAACTCATTAGGACTAATTCTTTTGAGATACCAACTGCCCAGTTTTCAGTAGTTTGACCATCTAAAGCTTCCCTAGACTAGTCAGTAATTCTAGAATGATGCTCAAATTAAGCACCCACAAATGGCAGTTATGAAACTGCCATTATTTTCTGTTTACAAGTATGGCCATTAAAGCACACACCCAATCTTTAATAAAATTGTCTGGATAATAACAGAGTAGCATTCCCCCACCATTTTGAGAAAAACACTTATTTACACTGTAAATGCTGTAAAAAGCCCTCTACTTAATGTAGCAGAAATTAATATTTAAGAAATGCTGTCAATCAGAAATCTGAACTTTCACCTGAAGATGTATTGAGATCATTAATTCTGAACAAATGTATGCCTTGAATAATTTGGTAATAATAGGGCATTCTGTACCTTGACTGTAAAACCCTCTTTTTTTTTTTTTCCTGTATCACATCTAGCTGCAATAATGCTGCAGATCTAATTGAGGTGAAAGACTGCATAATGCTACCATTTTGAAAAGTCGAAACTGCTGGTAGCCTCGTGTCTTCTGTCTTTTCACTTTAACCTTGGAAGCCTCTTGAAAACGCAGCACAAAAGCTCTCGGAGCTGCTGGCGCTCATTTCCACACGGCTCAGTCTACAATGTCAGTTTGCTCTGTCTCGTTACCTGACATCTCCACTCTATTCAGGGTTCATCAAACACAGCCAGTCTCCTGATTAATGGCTAATTTATTATTTGCCTTGCAAATGTTTATCTGCTGGGAGATGAAGTAAATATACTTCAGCTCTGACAAGCACCATGACCACTCTCTCCCTGCCTGATGGAATGGTCAGTTGATGGTGTCCCAGAGGAGTCGTGCCCTGCCTTAGGTTTCCCAGACAGCCCTCTGAAAGGCAAAGTATCTATTTTTAATGAGCACAGTGCAAAATCAATTAGCTGGTGGCTTAGAAAAAAGAAATTAATAATCATATTTATTTGGCGTTTTCATGAGACCCATCAAAAATAAACTTCCGTATTAATTGTATGCATTGATTTTTTATGCAGGATGATGAACCATTTGTTTTAAATAAAAATACTAAATAAGTCCCTATATTGCTACATCATAGTCTTTCACAGCACTAACCTGAAAAATGCCATAGCATAGCCAAAAAAAAAAGCACTCAAGGAAAATATAATTTCAGAAAAAAAAAACAGAAAAAGGGAAGATAAGTGTATGATGTAATTCTCTAATGAAGTTGGGTGACAGCCAACTTCATATGTCATATTGTATCTCTGCACCAGGCAAATCTAGGTGCACCTTGTTATGAATTTTTTGTACCTGGAAACCAACAGGTCACACATCATGACCGCTGCTTGTAGAGATTTTTCTAAGCTCCCCAATACAACCTTGTCATGGTGGGGAGGAACACTAAAAATTTGAAAATCGAGTAAACAAAAGAAACTTGAACTTGCACAAACAGCAGTGTCAACAGAAAATGCTAAAGTAGTAGGTAAGAAAAATACAGGTAGCAAACAAATACACTATACAAAAACTACAAAGAACATGCATGTATATAAAATGTGTAGGAAAAAAAATGGAACAGAAAATAGAAAGGAACTAATTTATCAAAGCAAGTTAGCTACCACATGAAAAGAGGTCAAAAAGCAAAAATAAGAGAAAAAGGGAACTAAACTGAGGAAAATTACATGTGTATCCTTCATACCGTACACCACCTACATCTGTGCAAATACATATTGTACAAGGTAGAGAAAGCAACCAGCACTGGAATTTCAGTAGGAGTGGAAGGTGCAAACACTTTGGCAATGGGGTTGGAGTAACTGGGCCACTTTGCCTGAAAAGCATTTCAACTGATCTCTTCCATTTCTTCCACTGATTACATGTGAAGATCATATGTGACAGAGGCATCATTCACACTCTCTTAACGCATTCATACACTTATCTTCGGAGAGGCACAACTTGGTTGAAGTACTCAACACTACTTCATTTTATTCTTAATCCAGGACCAGAGATAGAGGCCTGTGGGAAAGAATGGGATCATTCCTAAACCACTGCCTCCTTTTCTCTCTCTCCTTGTTTCAGAGTTAGTGGCATGCAAGGAGCTGAGTGCTCTGCCTTCTCCTGTGCTTGCTGCAGGAGACCTTGGGAAGCACAGCAGAGAAAAGCCTCAGCAGGATGTGTATTCCAGGTAAAAGTTTGAAAAAGTGTAAGTGTGCTGCCAAAGCAATAATTGAGGTTTGAAGAGAGTACCTTTAAAACACTCTTTGAAAAGGTCTGTTCAATCTAGAGCTTCTGGCAGGAGGGGCAAGAAGAGCAGTAAAGAGGAGAATACAGATGATTGCAGATAAGCCAGATGTGCTCTGGGCTGTAAATCTAACTTTTAAGTAATTTCTTGGGGCTCTTCTTTCCTGATAGTTCCATTCTCACCTCAGCTTCCAGAAGCAAGAGGAAGTGACAGCTGTTAATGTAACGTGCAACTGGATTCACCAGTTCTCAGCACGCACCACTGAAATGTTAAAATTTATCTGTGATTTCACATGATCAGGTCTATTGCATAATGATTTGTAACTATTAGAAGATACTAATTCACAAGAAGTACTTATATGCACCTACAAGAGATCTCTGTAGTGTAAAATAAGGCTTTCAAGATATGAAGTCTAGCTTAGTCTGTGTGTTCTGGCCTGGCAGGATAAATATGTAACACAAAGTCCACATTCACAGCTGCCATCTGATTAACTGTCAGGGTAGTCAGGAGGAATTCCAAAGCAGGACTCCTGAAAGAGTTCAGCACATGCTTCAGAACATTGCTCTCCCTCCATGTTCTACAGAGAAGCTCACGTTTTTTGGGTACAACCACATGGAGTCCCTTGATGCTTAATTCCCAAGCAGATTGCCAGTGACTTCTAGCAACAGTCAGTAACTTTCCCAGAGCAAACTTCTGTGTGGACTGAGAATACACAGTACAGTTTATGTCAGTGTCTGAGGCAGGACACACTGGCCTTGTTATTCAGACATCATATATGTAACTAGTCCTGACAACTGCTGATTATATCCTTTTTAAAGTGCTGCTGCCTTTTTCTGTTTGCCAGTTATCCTCTGGTGTATATGCCAATGCAGACAATGTCCCATCACTGTAATTGTCACTCAACTGTCTGTCAGTGATGAGAAGAAGAGGGTGACAGCCTTGACATCCCACCAATCATCCCCCTGGAAAATTGATATCGTCCTCCCCAGTAAACAACAGCTAAAGAATCGACCAGCCTTGCCGGTTCGTCCCTGAACAATCAGCTTCCATTAAGGGCAGAAGCCACACATTTATCCCCCCCTACTCAATCAATAGTGCACTGACTTGTTCTGCCTTCAAGCATGCAGCTGCTCAAGGTCTCCATTTAGCACAGGCTACCTACTTTCCAGGTATTTCTTTCAAACTTAAATGTAGGAAGCAGCTTTTGGGGTCTTTGCAACGTCCTCTATTTCAATTTTAAAATATCTTACTCCCATCAATTTCACTTTTTTACTTCAGTTCACACAAGGTTTATTTTCTCAATTACATTCTTTTTCTTTAACCACAGTATACAAAATCACTGCATCTTGTTACTGCTTGCATTTACAAATAGCCGTGCTTTAGAGGAAATAGATGCATATTGTGCAAAAGCAGACCTTAGTTAAAATGAACTACCACGTGTATGCACACTAAAAATGCTGTCTGGCAATCAGAACAGTTTGTTAAACACGAAGTCCACAAACATTTATACATCACCCAGTAACCTAAAACAGTAGACAATTAGCCTGGTAAAACAGTTAAATGATCACAAGCTGGCACGTACAATCACTCAAGACATGAAAACCAGTTATTCACAACTCACAGAACGTGAATCTTTTGGGACAAAAGTCCTTAACACGGGAGGAAGAAAATACTGATATAGAACCTCACTTCAGAACTCACAAAATAATTAAAGAATCTTCAAGTGCAGTTGTAGATTATTACTTTCACTTTACTGCTTGGCACAAGGAGCTAAGGCAGCAGCTGTTATTGTTTTGCTCATGAACAGCTCCTCTATACACAATCAAACAATCTAGAAATCACCTGGGGCTAGTAGAGTATCAAATCTCCTACACAAAGCACCGTCCACTACTTTCACATTCCCAAGGCCTCCATTTCTAACTTTGTAATTTGACTGTCCCTTGTAACCTTGTGACTTTTCATCAGTACACACCCTGAGGATACCGAGGCAGCGCTTCTCCTACTAACCCAAGTGTTCTTCTCCTCACAGCCCTGCACTGGCATTCTGACCAATGCCACAGCGGGTTCTGTGACACAGACTGGCACACATGCCTGGATCACTCTTTGCCTCTTGGCTTTTAGCCTGCAAGCCTAGGAAAAGGGATCTTCACCAAAAAAAGCCCCTGGTGAAACCTCCTAGTGCATTGCAGAGGGCACTTGCCCAAGGATACACTTTATTACTTTTCACAGGCAACCACTAGGAAAAGGTCTTCTTTTTGTCCTCAGTTTATTGGATTTTTTTTTTTCCTGGGGGGGGGGAGGAATTTGTTGGTTTTTTTTTTTTCCCCAAGACAACAAAAGTTTTCAGATGCCATCAACTCCAAACTCTACCAGTAAAGCTTTGTGCAACATCATCTGATCACGTGCCTTAACACCTTTTGTGAACCACCAACAACTACTGATGGAAGATAAAAATCACAGTTGTTCGTAATCAAGGCAGAAGTAAAATTTTCTCAGAGTACAAGGAGCAGAATTTGAATGTCCAAACTGTAATCATGATCACAACATTATGTCTCCAGATAAAACGTCACTATAAAATTACATCAGTCATGTATGTGATGGGAGACCTTAGTTGCTATTTGCAGTGCGAAGACCCTCCACCATTATTTCAACTTGGGAAGACTAAATTCTTCATAGATATCAGTAAACACAAAAGGCTGCATATTCTGCCTGCAACAGCTTTTGGTCTTCAAAAGAAGTATATTGGCACTAATAATTACATTGTTAAATTCCATTTTTAAGGAAATTTAAGGCTTATCAATGGGTTTTCTTTGTGGGGGGGTCTAGACACTACTGGTGTAATGTGTAAACCACTAGGGAGTTCAGTGTCCCCTTCACTTTGCTAAATGGACACAATCAATACCTTAATGGGAATGTTTGGAAGCATCCATAGGCACACCAAATTGGCACATTACAACACTTTTCCTAGCCTGTGCATTAAGTTCATTAACTTTTCTAATTTGAATTACAAATTTCATTTCTCTGATCAAGATGAAGACATGGGTCTCATTTACAAGATCTGATTTTTGCTGCGTTAATGTTTTACACGGAACGATAAAGTTAATGCAGCGAAGAGACATCATGTCACCCCTATCGTTAGACAATTATAGATAAGGTTCCAAATTCCAATAATCCTGTCGGGAGGCACACAGGAACTTCCACAGAAGAATGACAAAAATATTAAGCAGAGAGGCCAAAAGGCTAATCAACCCTCTCAGAAACATACTCATGCTTGTCACAACAAGAGCACACTCTACAAAACCAAAACGCGTTATTTAATTTAATTTAATGGACAAACACAGTCCCATTCGCTTTTGCATTGATCATTAAACTGCTAATTAAAACCTTTTAGAAAGGTTTTAAGTGAAACACCTCTCTAATCTTATGATACTGTACTTAGGAGACTTAATAAAGCACTGGAAGGGAATTTTGTCTTACCAAAACTTCCTTCCAACTTCACCAGTTCAGATAAAATGTAGGGTTCTGCACCAAGGCACAGCACACTTCTTCCAAGAAAGTTTTAAGCAGTCTTTTGAGAATGTTTTAAAATATTTTGGTTAAGAATCAAAATAATCAAACTTCTATGTTTTTCACCTTGAATTCAGTTATTTAAGAAATAAGCCAGGGCAAACTCTCTGCACACAACCATTTATGAATTCAGGAATTATTAAAAGAAGAGCAGCTATTAAACCACTACAAAGTGTTTCTCAGGGACTTCGAAATAATGACATAAGTGACATCCAGGCACTTGGAGTTACATTTAAGGCTTTTCTTCAGAGGCAGAAAATACAAAATGCTGTAAAATTCCAACATTCACTTCTCATCTCAGGAAGTTTACCACGTTCCTCCCCACGACGACGCCCCGACAACACGGCATTCAATGATACTGAACTAATGGCAGCTGCAACAGTTATCTCCAAAAATACCCCAATAATTCTCTTTCAATACTGCCACTGAGGCTGCAATACCATAATTACTGATAGCAGATGCCTGTTCCTGCTCACACTTGCCTCTGATCAGCACAGACACACGGGCAGATTGCTGCAAACTCCACTACAGCACTCAATATGAAGTCAGTGCTGGCCATGTGGGAAGACTGACAGCATGGCATAGTGCCTGCTGCTGTCATGTTCACCTATCAAAAATGTTTGGAGGAATTGGAATTAGCAGCATAAATTTATAACTAACCTGCACTTTTATGTCATGTGGCACATTTGGGATTTTCGAAGCAATAAGAGGATCCTCTTACATTCAAATTCGTAGCTCTCCTCTTCTTGGTGCCTTGTACATCCAAAGACCACAAGTAAAACCTGTTTCCCAGACATCAGTGGAGAATCTGCCAGTGCATTCTCCTGAAGTTAAGCACTGTGAATTTCAGGCAGCCTATGATGAGGCCTGATATGAAGTAGATCTTTTTTCACATATGTCCATGTATATAAAAGGTCTGTCACAATCTAGCCTAGTGTCAGTAACTACCAAATACAGTCTATAGCAGTATCACAGAAGGATAATTTTTTCAGAAAAATCACACTTGACTGCTCTCTCACATTCTCTTTCATAATCAAGGGTGCTAATTTTGAATTTAATTTTAATTTCAAAGTAGCTAGACTGGCCCCATTTAAATTCAAAGCAAGAGGTATTTAAGATCATCTCCTCTTGTGACTAATAAACTTTAGCTCCCTTAGCACAGATGCATGGAGGCAAAGGGGGGAGAGAGAAATGTCAGTGGAAATTAATGTACATGGGACTGCATACTGTTCAAAACTAGAATTTCAGTAGGAATAAATGAACTTTGTTAAGTGATTATAGATTTTTAAATAAATGGCATTATAAAATACAGAGCATAGGGCGTTACACTGCAATATAACTTCACTGTTATACTTTTTCTACTTAAAGCTGGAGGTTTAATAAGTGATGAAAATCCTCTGCTTGAGACCTCAGCTGTTTTTTATTATATTTTCTGACTAGTGGGAATGGTTAATTCTCACTCATATAATATTCATGGGGGTTTGATTTTTAATGGGGAGTTGCATTTACAGGCTTTTGTGCAGGTTCTTCCTTCCCCTGTAGACAGAGAAAAACCTCTGGATGTCTTTAAAACTACAATGAAGGGAACATGTATAACAGAAATAAAGGGCATTAGGACAAGGATTAAAAGGATATTCACTGTAAATCTGAGTACTTAAGTAGTTACCTACCTATAACATTACCAGTGTTTTCCTACCCAGTTACAGCTATGCACACATGCTTATGGAGGGCTGCTTAGGTAAATGGTTTGTTTTAAAAATGGAACAAAAAAAAAAATACCAGACATACCCTGGCATCAAAGTTATAAGTAGAATGATACAGAAGTAACATTTCCACTCCACCTTTCCAAATCCTCTTTCTTTCCATTACAGATACACTTAGAAGGATCACCTTCACTACCCAAAGGCTAAATTAATTCAATTCTGTAAATAATTACAGGTATACCTTAATATGAAGACTCTTTTGCACTACAATTATTGAAAATCCTTTCTAATAAATAACTTGCATTTGTTTTCAAAAGGATTTGGAAAATATTTAAACCTCAAGAGAAGAACTATAGGAGCTGACTATGAGTTTCGTTGTCATGTTTATCTGAAATCTATTAAAAAAATCTCCACATGAGCAAACTATTACATGAATCACAGAATATCCTGAGTGTGAAAGGACACACAAGGACCACCAAAGTCCAATTCCTAGCCCTGCACAGGACAGTCCCATCAATTCCCCTGTGCCTGGGAGCATTGTCCAAACACTTCTTGAACTCTGGCAGGCTCTGGTGCTGTGACCACTGCTCTGGGGACACTGTTCCAGTGCCCAACGACCCTCTGGGGGAAGAGCCTTTTCCTGAGATCCATTGTAAACCTCCCCTGACACAGCTTCAAGCTGTTCCCTCAGGTCATTTCAATGATCACTGCAGAGAATAAGTCAGAGCCTGCCCCTCCTGCTCCCCCCTCTTGATGAAGCCGCATTGTGGTGAAGCCTCCTCTGTCTCCTCTTTTCTTCATGAAGGTAGGTGCATGTGAGATTTTTCAGAAATAAGTGAATATTCCATTATTCTGAGGATATTGTAATTTTTTCTTCTGTTAAACAAACTACCAGACACCAGAAACAGTACTACTTTTGAATTGCTTCCTTTTGAAATTTGCTTAGACTTTTTGCACTATTGCTTCTAACTCCCCATGAAAAGGTGAAAACCTCCAATAACAAACCCCTTCAGTAATTATCAGTTAAATTTGAAACCCTATGAAGGAAAAAATCATAGTAGCATGTAATGTACTCAACAAGTGGGTCCCACAAAGGGAAGTGCATGGTCCTTTGCACTGCCAGTATACAGAAGTATGCACTAGCAATTTACCTGAGTAACAAGGCAAAATGCATGAGCATTTCTTCTGGCTCACTTGAGCCTTTAAAACAGAGTTCAGGGCCAGGACTGGACAATAACCCAGATATCTTTTTGCAGGAAAAGATCCAAGCTTACTCTGGAGAAAAGAGAAAAATACTGACTGTTACACCATCCTCAAATCATCAGATAGCTGTGTTGTGTCAATTGAGATCATGGGAGGTAAGCTCTAAAATGGTGTAACTAATGCAACTAATAAACAATGTGAAACTGCATTCATAAGCCTAACATGGTTGATAAATGAGCTGTAATAGCAGAGCTTGTGGATTGTGTGTCTGTATTTCAGTTGGTTTACATTGCTCCATTAGCAAATGAAGCATTATAAAATTATGCTGGGTTTGCACTTTCACGCACAGAATGATTCTGTGATATGGATACAAATATCCAATTCAAAATACATTATTATTATTGTTATTATTATTGTTATTATTATTATTACCATCATGTGTTTTGTTCTAGTTTTTTTCTCAAATCTTAAATAAACAGCTCAAAGCCTCTGGGACCTTCATGCCCCACACAGTCCTTTATAAATCCAGCCTCATTCAAGGACCAAAAGATCCAGTGCTGAAGTAGAAGCACCCTTGCAATTGTCAGGCTTCCCCAGTCCAGAGTACTCTTTTACTGGTGTAATCTGTCAATCATATAAGAGGCTTTAATAGTATTTTACATGGCCATAATTCTTTGTGGAACTGAGAAATCCATAAATTGCATCACCTCCTAAAAAAGGCATATGCTGTGGTGGTGATTTCAGCCCAGAAGAGAGTTCTAACTTACACTTTTTAGCTGTTTCCAACATGCTGCTGCTGTGAAACTGCATCATAAATACCTGCCAGGAGTACTCATTTCACATTTCTGAAGATTAATTCCTCTTTATACATTCATTTCTTAGAATTTCTGCCCTTGATGACCCTTGAATGGGAATATTGGAAGATTTACTCTGGGAGAAGGAGTCTTACATAGAAATTCTCAGGGATTTATGTTGATGGACTACATACCACATACAAGCTGGAGCTGTAGTTAGGAAGACAGAGGATCCCATGTTTCACTTTCAATATACATCTGCCACTCTCTAACCAGAAAACCACCTTCTCTGCATCCTGCTATCACCTACCCAGCAGCCCCAAAATTTCTCAATATTATCTGTTTCTCTCACCACTGGATAAACTGCTGATAAGCCTTTACTTTGACCATTTTTCTCCTGAAGGCAATGCTAAAGATGCCTAATGAGATCAAAAATATAAGAGTATAGTGGATTTTGGTTTCTCATGCTCAGACAGACAGACACATCCATTAATTCTGTTCATGAACTGATAAATCATTATCTTAAATCTAGTGACATTTTCTAGCCCACTACTCATGTTAGAAGGATGCACCAGAGCAGAACACTGCTGGGGATTTTGATCAGAACATGACAGAAATCTGCCAGCAAGTTTTTAATGAAAGCAGCTACTAAATCCACACTGAAAAGAATATCACAGTTTCCTTCATTCCTCTAACTGATGTGTAAATGAGCTCTCAGATGGAGAAGAATGGAAAAAACCCTGATCACACCTTAGCATACACCAATGAAAAATTACTTAACCAATGAAAGATGACTTACCCTGCTGTGACAGCTTATGAGTAATGTAAACTCTGCGTATGGGGATCTACATGTGTTGCTACATACAAATGTAATATACATGGAAATTATGATTACACACGTACCTGTGTATAATTGTTTTTAAAACTAATTAATAATGGTCTTACATTGGTTGTACTCATATTATGCTAATTTATACATATCTAGGGAGAGAAAGAATACTGCTGGATACTATCATCTTTGTCACAGGAATAGTTCAACTACTATGCCTATCCTCAACAGATTTTTTTTGTTTTTGCATTTCTACTGTGATTTGGCTGAAGAAAATAGCTGGGCATTGGGGAGAATCCTGTCATCCAACTGATCTTTCAGTCAGGTGGGCTGAAAGACTGGAATATGAAGGAACAAAACAATCATAAAAATGTCGACTTCACACTATTACCATCATGCCAATTAAATTACTATTAAACCACACTTTAGAAGCTTTTTATCCTTTAAGACCACATAAAGGCTGTTCCCTAGAACAACTTCTGTGAGGGTTAGCTACTATGGAAAAAGAAGGATTCAAAAGAAGAGAGATTTATTTCTGCCTTTCTTTCCAGCAGACCCAGGAGAACACACTGCACATGGAAGAACTTATCAGAATCCCTTGAACTCAGGGAATAAAAGCGGATTTTAATAGAAAATTAAACTACATCCCAAGTAGTGAGTACAGACTGAAACTTTCTCTTACTCAAAACCTCACACAAGCTGGGGTATACAATTTGCATAGTTTACAATATTTGCTCCCCTTTCTTCACGCAGACCTTAAGGAGGAACATTTGTTGGGAGTAGGTGTATGGTGTATGTGTAAGGTCCCTTCCAGCCCAAACCACTCTTATAGTCTCTGGGCATTATTGTATTAATTCAGGCACCCAAAGTCAGACTGTGTGAAACTTTTGTACTATCTCCCTTTAGAAAATCAGCCCAGCTCCCACGACACTGATCAAGATCTACTTTCCAAAAGAGAAGCCTCTTACATGTCAAATGTTTTACTTGGCTTTCCTTATGCACGTCTTCCTCGTGCCTTCTTTTCTAACAATTTCACATCAAATCCTAAACTGTCAAAATCCCACAATAATTAAAACTAATCCTCAGATATTTTAAGACTTAAAACCACATACCGCTCTCCCACGTTAGCAATGAAGAAACATCCAATATCTTAATTTACATCCAGGTCACATTGTGCCAGCCAGAAATGCCCACAACTTCTTAAGAACACATGGTTTGTTAGTGCCTATACTCTTCTGAGACAGAAACATTTATTTTTTTACCACCAAATAACGTCAGGTCATGCATCTGCATGCCATAGGTGATAGCAAGTGCTATGTGAGCAAATTAGATTTTAATCAGTTTAGAGTTTTATTAAACCAATTTTTATTCCTTCTTAGAATGGCTGTAATTGGACAAAACTACAGAATTTAAGAGAGAGAGAAAAGATTGCATTAATGGCACTTTCAAGGAGAGTAAAACTTCCATAGTAGGAAGAATGTAAATGCATAGTTCTGCTTTTCTCATCCATAACATCCCTATTTTCTAAATTCTGCTCCCATAAAGTAGCCATGCAGCTTGCAAAATACCAAATGAACCTACCCAAAATCTCTGACACATCAGATAGCATCAAGGAGATGATCCAATGCATTGCTGCAAGTTATTTATTTCCATTCTGATACTGCATGCATGAACTGCCCCTGTTTGATGAATCACTGAGGAAAATGGGATCTGACATACAGCCCCTCTTTCAGCAGCTGGGTACTATGACAGCATCAATAGAAAAACACATCATTGGTTCTAAAACACCACATTTTGCCATTTCCATTGAATAAGACATGAAACTCCTTCAGGGAAGTGGCACTATGTTATCATTAAGGCCTGTTGACACTATGGAGGGTGTGCTTTGAACTCTGTGCTGTCATCCCTCTTAATCTGCACCTAATCACATCCCTCTCTGCAGAGAGGGAAGGGCCTTCTGCACATTGACAGTATTGCCAGTGATGAAATATTGCACCCTTTAAAATCTCATTTGCAGATTGGTTTCATTACCACCCACAACTGGCTGGGATCCATGAGGGAACACACCTGCTCTCCTTAGGGCCATGTGATGTCTGCTGCTAGCAGGAGTTCCATGCAAACAGGGGGACAGGGAGATGAGAGCTCAGGGAAGTGTCCTTATCTTTCTGCTGATTGGCTTTCCTGCCTTCATTTGGGATGTAACACATGCACAATTCTGTTGATTACTCTAAGACTTCTGATGGACTTTACTGACAGTTTCACAGGAATGGACCTTTACTGCAGGATTTGGCTTCCCTTTTCCATCATGCAGCATTTCCAATCATCATCTAATGCACATGTTTGTCATTTTCTATTGCAGATGAGTCCCTTTAGGCTAGGCAGTCTTCAAAATGTACTGGCTGAAAAAGTGAATTCCAAACTAAGAGTATTTAGATGTAGAGAGAACAGTTATTTTTCCCTATGGAGTTTCTGGGTATTTAGCATTGTGGATCCATAATATCAAATGGGCATAGTTGTTTCATACAATTATAGAACAACTTGAGTTGGAAGGGACCTTAAAAACATGACCTAGCTCCAATTCCCTTGCCATGGGCAGGGTCACCCTTCGACTGGATCATGCCTGTGTGTGTCAGTGAAAAAATCCCTAGTTTAGAGCTGCTTTTATGTTTTAATGTTTATTCCTTTTGGCAAAATCAGGAATAGCATAATTGTTAAGATATAAATTACTTATCTTTTCTCCCACGATTAATATGGTTCTTTTTTCATACTACCTCAATAACTGAAAGAATGTATTTATAAATTCAGTTAAAGAGGCTTGCTGTAGTTCTTTTCAGTCTATGAGGCATGAAGATAAACCAAAAAAAAGTTCTTAAGTCTAGACAGGAACATCTATTTAGGTTAAATTACTTTTGAAACTTCTTTAAGTGAAACCAACAAGCTTTTGCTATAAAGACCCATATGAATCCATATAAACAAACAGGAAAAATGGGAAAGAGAAAAGTATCACCATTAAGGAAGTAAACTTCTTTGTTGCCTTGAGTTGAATATTCTACAAGTTAATCCTTAAAAGGGTTTAAGCTCATTCTATAGTTGTATTAAGATCCAACTGAGTTTTGCTTATAAACAATCTACCTTTCTTTGAATTTTTTCATTAAAGTGAAATAAAAAGCTAAAAATCAGCATCACTATTGAAACTTTTGCAGATTTCCTGGGAATGTCACCCACTTAGCTGCACTAAAAACCCATCAAGAAAACTACTTTTCATATTAAACCACTGTGACTGAATAGATTGAGATTAGACTGAGCCCAGAAACAAAAATTGAAAATCCACCTTCTCTGGCTCTTCCAAGAAAGGATGGAAATTATAGAAATTCTCAGTGGGCATTCAGTGTCTCCACTTGAACCAGCCCAGCCCTTGGATACAATAATGTACTTTACTGGATCCAAACATAGCCTGGCTTTCAGTACAACAGCAGAAGGATTAAGAGTGAGTCAACACATTATTTATGATACAGAGCTGCAGAGAAGCAAGGCTCTGAAAGAGGTGTTGCTAAACACACAAGGATATGGCATCTGTTTCCAACATCTGTTCTCTTAGCAATGCTCTTGACTTGTCCATAAACCCTTCTAAGGCCCTGACATTAAAGTTCCCATGACATTTAAACCACAAACAACTTTTAAAAAGTTAACTTTTCACATAGGAAATATTTTTACTCCTTAATTAGCACTTATCCAAGATAGGTAAGACTGATATAATAGCCAGAATCACCCTTTCATTGCAGGCAATGAACTGGAACATTGTTGGTGCAGACAGGTTTTAGCAAAGTCATCCTACCTCATCTGTCCTTATTGCAAGGGTCACTTTTAAAGCCTATTTCTGTTAAAGGGTTTAAGCAACAATTAATAAATAAGAAAATAATACAGCAGACAGTTTTATGGGAACTCAGAGGAACATTTTTATCTAACTGTATGCAACTCTGAGATTATTTTGTTGGTTTTGGCTTGTGAAGTGTTTTAAAGAGAAGATTAAAAACTTATTGTCCCCACTAAAACAGATGAAAATGAGTCTACAAAACCATCAGAACATAAGATGATGTAGTGGACTTGGATGAATGTCACTATTATCTGTATTTGGATTTTTTGTTTGCTTCTTTAAGTAGCTGAGTCTCTGTAGCCACTTGCTATGATAAAAGAGAAGGGATTTAATGCCTACAAGAATATTCCATACACACCTATAGTGTGGAAAGAGATGGGCCAAGTATGAAATGGCAGTTTTAGATACATTTTGGTTCCTTCCTCTGCTCCTTTGCCAGGCCTAAGGCAGTCCCTATACAGGGGATTACAGAGCACCCTTTTGTTTTCCCATTCCCCTTCTTTCACAGGAGGCCTACCAGGAAAACTACACTCCTCAGCCCTCTGCATTTAAAACCAGATGCTATTAAGAGCTCAAAGGCCTTAGTACTCCACTTCAATTTTTAACAAAGTTCCCCCTATTTCCCTCTCCTAAGCCGCTTTAAAAATCTTGCCCCCACAGTGAGCATTGCATGTATGTTAATTCTAATTATTTTTCTGGCAGGAAATGAAGCAGTTTTAGGCTCAGGGTTGTAAAATGCAACCCTCTTCCCAGGAGAAGTAAAACAGACAGTCTCATTCACACTTTTGCCCTTTACAAGTCACACAATCTTCAATCACTTATACATCTTGCACTCACCACTTCTGTGAAATATAAACAGGTGGGTTCTAAATGATTTTTCACAGAAATAGAGTGTTCATTCTCAGATGACTACCTGCAATATATACTTCAGAATGCTGCTCCTGAGAGCTTAAGAGAAAAAGAGCTCGATATATCTATCCCCCACACACTTTTTCTTATTCAAAATCTCCATTAAAATCAACTGCTTTCTTTAGCTTCACATTAGGCTCTCTCCAGTACTATCTAAACAGTCCCTCCTTTCTGTAACATTTTTTTTTCTTTTTAATTATATAAATATAAACAATGTCAAATAATACCACAAATCATATTGTAGTACATATTGTGGAATACAATATTTTATGCAAAATACTGTATGAGCTTTTTAATGTTTTCTTAAGCATTATCTGTATTTATCCCACTATCTAAACAGCCAGTGTAAATCAACAAGTAAGTGTGGATGTTTTGAAGGTAATGATTATTATAGGATTCAAAAGAAGTGAGGTATATAATATTAAGTATAACAGTAAAGACTAGAGAGTACATTTTTCATTAGTGCTTTCATTACTGTTTGAGCAGTACACAGGAGGTTATGATTTTTGTATGTATTGTACACCTTAGGTATTGCCACAACATAAACAAAGAAACTTAAGGGTAATATTAAAAGGGACATTTATTGCATATCAACACCAACAACTTTTTGGCAGAACACATTCCTGCAACCACTATCAACATTAGTCTGAAGAAAAACTCTGGTATAATTAATCTGTAGGCTATCACTTGACATTGGGACATCTTATTTTGGTATCTAAGCAATTAAATCCATCAACTCCTGCTAACCCAGATGTGATTTCATCCTCAATGGAGAGGCTGAGTCTTCAGTGTTGGCAGTTCCCAGAATATTCCCTGTTTGCCAGCAGGCTGGGTAAGGGACAGGGCTGCCCAGCACTTCCACACTACTGTCATTAGAATGACCACCGAGGGATGATTAACAGCAAAAGCATTGGGAGGCAGAAGAAAATTCAAAGAAATGACTGAAAATTCAAAGATGACTGGGAAGGAGAGAAGAAAGGGCCCCACAGTAATACCTGCTGCCTTTCTCTGGCATTTGAAAGGCTTAACAGGGAAGTTGATGAATTCATGACATTTATAGGACTCAACAAATGGTGAGCTGTGAATAAGCAGCAGGTGGAAAATGGTGATGAACCAGCACTAAACCTTTGATTAGATACAGAAATAATTTGCAGTGCATTTCAGAATGCCATTCTTCCCCTCTCACTGTAATGCAGCTCCTCCATAAAATACTTATTATTACTTTATCTCCTTTTAATAACCTAAGTCACATTTAGCATTACAGCATCATTTGTGTCTCTGTCCCTCAGGCCACACTGGGCACTTTCTTATGCTAAGAGACTCCTCTCTGAGAGCCTTTTTGTACATTTCTGCCTAAGAACAGGGTTTTAGCAAGCCCCATGTTAAATTTATTGCCAAATGCAGCTCTCATTCAATCAACCCCAGTCCTGCTTGACTTCTCTGCCCTGCATTCTCCAGTTTCTCAGCTCCACATCCTCCCTTGTACCACTGCAAGCACTTGTGTGACCTATTCAGAAGTGGCCTGGGAGGTAATCCAGTTTAAAAGGGATCTGGACAAACTTTTAAATTTGGCTAAACACACACATGCACTGACCCACAACAGAGGATTTTTTTTAACCTAGATTAGATCCCGCATCTGGAGGAACTCTCTGGTTATACAACTCCTTCTGACATGAGAAAGGATAACTGGGGAGACATGGCAGGGAACAAGGAAGAGGCAAAGAAAGTCGAGACATCTTTGTCTGTTTATGCTGGTTTACATACTATGGGAAAAATAAGGTTTAGATCTCTTCATACTAATATACTTTAGAAGATGATATAAAATTCTGCCTATCAATAAAAGTTTCAAAATTAGCACAATTGCAGTGTGCCTCACCCCAATGACTATGAGATTCCAACTTCCACCTTCCTCAAGACAGCCACAAATCCTCCCTGTAGGACCTAATCTCACTTGATATTATTATTTTAATCAATATGTTGAGATTTTTGAGGCAAATTCCAGTAGTGGCTCCATAATAGGAATACATTTGTAATGGGGTCACAGAATCATGAAGCAAGACATAGATAACATTTACACAACATTAGTGCTGAACCAGTAACAACTCATTAAATTTATACCATCTGCCTCCCCCCAAACAGCATAGAGCTCTCATCTTTAGACTCTGAATACAGATCCAGTAATAATAAATGCTAAACCATAGCCTTGAGGCAGCTCATCTACCAACACTTGGGAATAAGGCACTTAGTGTGTCATCCTTCTGGAGAATGCTTCAAAGGTCCGGGAGAGTTTTCCACGTGAAGTGGAAAACATCCTCCCTTAAAGGATTCTGCAGCATGGAACCTCTGAGTATAGCACAGTGCTAAAATTACAGCAAAGGAAGGGAGAACAGATTGTGGAATAAAAAAGACACATGGCAGAATTATTCCAAGTGCTAGATGGGTTCAGTCAAAGTGGCTGCAAGCTCCACAAATGCCAAGCTTAACACCTTACTCGGAACTCTGAGCCATAGGGCTCATGCTCCATGTCCAGCTCCTCCAAGCCTTTAAACATGGAGCTCAGAATCAAGGCATCAGCACTTACATCTTGATAAAGCACTAACTGCTGACAAAATTTATAAAAATAAGAAGAAATGGGGATAAATAATGATATTCATAAACAAAGTACATCCTCACCAGTCTGAAAAGTTGTAACAGCTGTGTATGGGTAAGTTGCAGAAAGATCTGACAGAATGGTACAAAGCAGGAGGACTATGTGTGTATAAGAAAAGGCAAAAAATATTACTTAGCAGTCAGAAGTAAAGTGTGTGAACCAGTCCTGTGAGCACAGGGGTGCAAAGAGAGGGGAAAAGCACATTCATGGTCAAGCTAACTGCTAAAAATTCTGAGAAATTCTTCATACATGAAATTATACACTCTGATAAAAGTACACAGGACTACAGCCCCTTCATCATTTCACTTGAATGTTTTATACTCATAATCACAAATTCCATACATTTCTAGCTGTGTATGTAGCACAAAACTACAGAAAATAATGTTTCCCATGGTTTCCAATGCGCTAAAATTAGAGTTACTATGTAGAGAATAGTATATACCCTTCCTAATAGGTTATTGTACAGATTTGTATCAGGGAAAAAAAAAAGCCAAGACCAGTAAAACTAAAATATAAATGAAAATCTGTGTATTAGCATCAGAAAAAGAGCAGAACAAAAGTTTGAAATAATAGCCTATATTGATGCTGAAGGATGTTATTCCCAGGAATACAGTTGCAGGATATTATGTTTATGTTAAGACCAAAGATCTGTCCTGTTAATGTCAGTCAAGAGGAACTTTCATCCCTTGTCTCCTGTGTCTTGCACAAGTGACCTGGATCTGACCATGTAGACACAAACATCTTCATCTGAGAACTGAATATCTCTAAAGTGTGAGTGCATACAAACAACATTTTATAAGTAAATATCAACTTCCGCTTCCATAAGACCTTGCACTGAGTTTAACTATACTATTTTTCCTACATAATCTTAATACATACTTGGCCTTTGAAACCATATGTGAAAGTAAATGGACCTCCAGAGCAGCCTAAATCAGATCTCTAAAGGGATCTGTATATTAACATGCCTTCCCTTCCAAGACCCAAATTACTGTGAGACCACACCTTTCATTTGTATAAACATGATGTACTCAAACCTTACAGTACGATACTAATAATGTTAAGTTCCATAAAAAAAGCAGCTGACACTGAGAGAAACCAGAAATAACAGTAAAAACCAAGACAGATAAGAAATTTGGACAAAATACTTCAAACTCTGTCTTGCAGTAAAGTTCTTGTTCTCTGCATTCCAGTAAGCTCCTTAGCCTTTCTGAAGACATCATAGTCATGGCAAGAATCCTGTGTCATTTGAATTTTAAATATACAAAATAATAATAATATAATATAATTTTTAGTGCTTGAAGTAACCTTACTATGGGGACAGAGAAATAATCTGGATATGCCTCAACTGGACATAATTTGGAAAGCCAGCCAAGCAGAAATTTCCTCTGTGGTCAACATCCCTCCTCCTGAAATATTAATCTATTCCCTACTGAGAGAGGCAGACAATATCCTGGTAGGCAACATGCTAAGCACACCAATTAAGAGTGCCTTCACTTAAAACAATCAAACTCTTAAGCAGAGACACTTTTATTCATACAGGGTTTATTCTGGTGTAATCTATTGCACATATTTTATTTTATACTCCTTCTGCACTATTTAGTTTACTGAATGAGACAGCAACATGAAGCTGTGAGATGGTTCAGATACTTTTTCTGGATTCCAGATGCATCAATCATTGGTGATCTTTTCCAACCTAAGCAATTCTGTGATCTCCAGGTACACAACAGAAACTCTGGGGTCACAGGCATGAACCTATAGAAATTACCTTGGTCTCTTCCCCCAGAAAGGCTGCACACTGTCCATAAGGGTGTACATTAACTGTATGCACACTATAACTCAAAAAAAGCAGTTAATATTTAGTGTCCATGTGATGCTGGGAGAAGTTAAAGTCTTTTATCTTACAGATTGGTTACTGAAGCACAAAAAGGGTAGAGAAGCCTTGCTCAAGGTCAGGGGAATAGCTAGGAAACTGGAATTATGGCCATTTCAAGTTCAGATCTAGCCAAAGCGTGACAAGACAGACCTTGATGAAGACACTGAGAAAACCTGAACCTTTGCAGGTTTAGAGAAGGAGTTGATTTACACCCTGATGTTCTCGACAGACACACCTGCAATGAGCATCAGAGACAGAAAAAAAAACATAACCTATGTTTGTTTACATGATTTTAATTAAAATAAATGCAGCAAATGTTCCTCTTTTGACTTAGTCTCTCCAGCAAATCACTTATAATAGCTAAGATCACCTTTTTAAACATGATAAACGTTATTTTCAAAGAAAGCATGAACAGGGATTAAAAAAATCCACAGAACAAATGTATACAGACACATTGCTGTAATCAGGTTGTTGTGCCATTAGCTACCCTTGTTAAAATGTTAATGAGTAGCTTGCCATAGGCTTGCTGAATTGCAGTTTATTTCTGAACAGGTCAGCATTTTACAGTCCCTACCCCTCTGACCCTGTTGTAGAGTACTTTGTTCAATAGTTAAAACTCCCTTAATGAATGCTGCTTCTTTCAAGTGAAATAGAATCACAGAGCATGCTGCACAAGGGCACATTTGAAAATGTCACCACTGGAAACAAAACAAATGGATTTTGTGGTTTTTTTTACTGGGTATTAAAATTAAGATGTTAAGGATCAATTTATTCACAATCTCACGCAGAAAGATACCAAAAGTAGCCATATCCCAAATGCCCAATTAGTTTTTAGATTTCAACCATTAACCTTTAGAGAGAATTCCCTCTATAGCAGAGTTTGGAAGTATGTCTTATTTTGCTACCAAGTGTTCCTAGGAAGATATTCCCATGCCCCTGCTCCCACTCTCCCCACAGCTTTTAAGGGCAGGAAGTTCCAGATGCGGCCTTGAACGTTATTGAGGTACACAGTGAGAGGTGCAGCTGAATAACAAAATTATGATAATACAATTTGATTATAGCGGGGAAAAATAAGAATAATACTGCAATAAAATTATCTGGGCAGCTCTAACTGGGAGCTACCGTGACTTGGTAGCATATGCTTGTAAAGCATAACTTAAAAAAATAAAAAATCATGTGGTAAACTGACCAATATTTCTCAGTGTGTTTTCTTTGCAGGTAATTGCTTTTCTTCAAGGTCCATTCCTGATGTTACTTATTTCTGTTGCAGTTTTTCACAATGGGCTGCATCCTTGCATGATCCTTGAATAAAATTTGCCCCCATTCAACCTGTACATCTTCTCAGTCTGAGAAGACCCTGAAGGAGCCAAAAACTTCCAAAAGAGAAATACTTCTAAAATTAAGTGAATGCTTTAACTCAGCACATAACTCAGCCTTTTCCTTTTTTGCCAATATTGCACAGAGTAAAGAAAAACCACAAATTTTCATGGACCCCATTCAAACGAGCCTACAGTTGTTTTTGAATTCTTCTGTAAAAAGAAAACTACTCAAATAGTAAACAGAAGTTACTTCCCACCACCCACATGATCTTTTAAGCTGCCTCTTTCATACACACATGCATATATATTCAAAGGCACAGGTTTACACACAGAAACAGAATGTTAACTTATTTTTTCCTTCTCTTTTATGTTGCAATCTTCTAAATTTTCTTTTGTTCTCAATGCAAATGGTCATTGGTTCATCTTCTTTCACCCAGGATGGTTATGTCACATCACTTGACTAATATGCATGCATTTGCCACTAAAAGACATTTTAACTGAGAGCTGTCACATCCGTCATCTCCACTCGGGCTGGTTAAAATTTTTATCTGCCTTCTTGAATTAATTTCAGCTTGCCTGAGCCCAGCAGGGGACTTTAGAGTGGTTTAGTTAAATTCTTCATTTTGAAAAAGCATTTTAGAGTCCTTCTATTTAGATTTCCCTCTTGCATCTAATTTTTGTTTCACATTACTGAAACAATGAGGTAATTATACATCCAGTGAAGGGGGGAGAAAAAAAAAAGGCAGACAAATGAGAGAGAAAAGAAATTATCCAATTTTGACATTTTCCTGGAAAAGCGTTTTCCTCTAGCTTTTCTGCTTTTTATGTGGTTCCCTGTTATTTCACCAATTATCTGTAACCATAGTTAGAAGTGATTAAGATAAAAAGAAAATATGCAAAATGTAAAGGAAAAAAAAATTGAGAGAAGCGATCACTAATTGACAGCCAAAACAAGAGAACAGAAAAGATAAACTAGAAATGAAATATTCTGTCACCAAAATATTTTATACAGATCATGTCTGTGACAAAGCTGGATGTAACCAATCCAGTAATCTGTTCTTCTTTAAGCATTCCTTCCAAAGTATGTTTTTCAGGCAGTAAGGACATGTATTAGTAGGTAAGGAGGTTCAAGCTGTGAAGTGGATGAGAGGGATGCTGCAGACTGAGCAATGTTAGTAAAGGACCTAAATCTATTGAAAGATGTAGAAAACAACAGGGACCTGTGGGAATATATCCCCATGACTCGTACTGGACTCCTGACAAACATGCTGGCAATCACCAGTGCATTGCTCTATGTCCTGCACATGTCCATAAATACTAAAATTCTCACAGGAAAAGTGATCCACTATGGTATGATGGCTAAACTGTAAAATAAACTCTAATGTCAGCACAAAAATGTTCATAAGACCTGTAAAACTCACAGGACTCCCAAACACTCATTTGCATCTTTGGTTTCTTCATGATCTCATGTTCTTGGGATAACAAGCCTGCAGATATGGCTGAACAGGTGAAATCCATCTACAAATACAGATGTGACAGTTTAAAGCAATTTCCAAAATTCAAATTGACACACAAATATCCAGTGCCAAAGAGAGAAAATGAGCTTACTATCATTTTAAAAGCTTGAAGGAAAACCCCAAAGTATACAGAAAAAACATCAATCAGTCCATATAGAAGAGTCCAATGGGAATTACTTTATTCCTCAACTTGAGATTTCCATCTGTAGCTGCAGTATCTTGTGAAGCTGAAATTTCCTTTGCAATTTTACACCTGAAGCAGAGGAACAGATAAGACAGGGTGATTCTTCTCCAGTTCTGAAGCTTATTGAACTTAAATATGTTCAGAATAGTAGAAACTCATGGATGCGTTCATAGTCTAACTAACAGCAGCGGGTCCCAGGTCTTTGCAGCCCTGGCAGGGCTGCCCCAGAGCTGAACCCATGGCTCTCTGAGGGGTATGTTCAGAAAAGCTGCAGAGAAGGCAAAAGCTCCCTCTGGAAATTTTAAACCTGCCAGGATTTAAACAGGGCACAAACTCCCAAAGGCAAGGAAATGGTTTTGTATGTAGTGGTTCCACTGGGAAGGAGTCACAGTATGGGTAAATTCCCATTACTCCCCTTGAATTCAAAAGGGGTTCTATACCCATGCCTTGGAGTTATTGCTGTTCCTTAGGTACACAATCAATCTGATCAAAACAGCTGTCAAAGGAAAAAAAAAATCTATTGAAAGGCAGTTGCATTGCATTACACGGGTTAACGTGAGGAATAGAGAATATTTCTAGTAAATGCTGATGGAAGAAAAAACATCTAAATATGTTTGTGCTCAAGATAAATAGGCAGTTAAAAAAAAATCTAAATATTTTTAGGCTTAGTGGCCTTAAAACTTATCACTCTAACCGTCTGGCAACGTTACAGCTATTATTACAAATTCTTATTTAAATGGCAGTAAAACCCATTGCTGACATGAAATTAGTCATGCAAGGGCCTGCAGATGTGCATCCTTCTGCCCAAGCACTAAAACTCTGAATGCAAAGTCCAAAAGTGCTCATTTGCTCAGGCTGTGTGGGGCACAGAGACACAACAGCTCCAAGACTTCCCTGTGCAACACAAGAGGGGGAGTCTTCCCAGAATTTATTACACATATTCAATTGCAAATGCTGCTCTACTAACTACAGGACTGACCATGCTTTATCTACCATAGATGAATGTGCAAATTGGACCTCAGGAATGTGTCTTGTTCTTTGTTTTTATTTCCCCTTTTGTCAGATAACAGCTGTATGGGACAACAGACTAGAGGTGAAATGTTGGAAGAAGCCTATTAGAAGCACTGGTTCATCTGCACTAGGAAAAAAAAAAAACAGTACTTCTGATAGAGTAATGAATCATATAAAATAAATCCACTGCAATATGCTGAAATATTAAAATTACATTTCATAGCATTAAAATTTTACCTTATGGAAAGATTTTACAGGAATACTTGAAGCACAATATGAATTTAATAACAGGAGTTCATTTTGAAAACCACATATAAGACCCTTCGACATAAAAGAAGCCAACATTCCTGTTGCAGAGAAAACTTTCCACCATCTTAACTTTTTGTTGGTTCTCATCAAGATATAAAGATAGCACTAAAAAAGGAGAGGGAGAAAGGAGGGATCTGTGTAACACTTGTAATTAGGTGTGCATTTGGAATAAATTTCCATTAGCAAGGCAAATAAGATTGATAGTAGCTCTAAGTTCACAAAATCTGGCAACTTGTTATTTAATTTACTCTCCTGTAATTCTGTGTTTGAAAGCATCTGTTGAGTTAGAGTTGTAATATTCCAAGAGTATCCTTGGATCCTTTGATAACCCAAACCCCACTTTGAAATGCAGCAAGCACACAGGGTCCATGTTCTCAAAGTTTTTCAGATGTTTAATCTCCTTCTATCTCCTTCTGAAGGACTACACATAAAAGACCCAAGTTTTAGGAATTTAAAACCTGTTGGCATTAATAAAGCCTAAATATCAATAGAAAATGCATCAATTTTGGGAACCAAAATTGTTCAGGCATTTTCTGAATGACAGCAAAGATTACTTGACATATCCATAAGGCTAGATATTGGTTAATACAGCTAATACCTAGTTACCAGGGAGCCTTATCCCACAGCACTTTGTTATTTAACTCTAGAATGGGCATTATGTTCCTATCCTCTGCAAAGAATCACCCCTACCTCAAGAAAGCCACATCATGAGTAAGAATACCCAAATTTAGACATTATCTTTATACAGTGCTTTGAGAAAAAGTGAGATTTCCAAAGGACAGCCAGCAAGAAGGAAAGAAACACATGGAAGAACAAAAAAAGTTGGAAATGACTGACGGTATTTAATATCTCTGGGCATAGAGGACAATAATCAATTTTCCCTGGGCAGGTGCAAACAAGAAATCAAGAATGTGGCCCTGCACCTACATTTATTGGGTTGACCTGGAATAAGCATTTCCTGTACCTTATTCAAAACACTGAAAAGACAAGAAATATACAGTAGCACGTGGAATCTATTTTCTTATGCTTCTGCTCCCGCACACTCTTTCTTACTGGAGATTTAGTAGGAGAAATGCCGAACAAAAATATTAAAAAGCCTTTGATGAGCAAGGTTAAATGCGGCTCCTACAAATAACAGGGAAAAATCAGAGGACCCTCCTCTGTAACAATTGTAAACATATGCCTACAAGACCCAGCAGACTGGATAGATTAGATTTCTTAGCTGATATCAGGGTGGATTCTGTCATCCTTACTTATGCTGAATAGAATAAAAGCTGGTAAAAGTGCTAAGTAAGGTTCCATTCAAGACAAGTAAAGATTCCCCCATGGCCCTCAAAGGAGGCCATCTTTTTGCATCCAAGATCAAAGCCAAGAAATTAAATAAATAGAAGAACATCAGATGCCTTTCATATGCCATGATCAACTGCCCACATCTGTTAAAATTCCCAATCTGATAACACACTGGATGCCTCTGCCAACGCCTCCTCTGCCTCCCCAGCATCGCTGCGCCTCGGCTCCTCCAAGCAGCCTAATGAAAAGCGCCTGGCGGTGACTTCCCTCCCTCCTGCCCTCCTCTCCCTCCCCTTTTTCCTTGCCTCTCTGTGTCAGCTCTTTGAATCCAAACATGCCCAGCTCATGCATAAGCAAACAGGTGCAAGGCAGGGCTCTGCCAAAGCCCAGGCAAGCGCGAGGTACACGTGTAGCGCGCTGATTGTGGCATGCTGCTGATAGAAGGCGACAAGGCCACACAATAGGTGGGGTCAGTAGGTGGCTCTTTGATTTCCCTGGCTTCCCACACAACAGCAGCTTGGGAGTTTGCCTGTGGGGGACAAACGTCGCCTTTCCATGGAAAACATGAAAGCACCGGGGCTACAAAACCCAAGGAGTGTCTGGAGCGCCGGACTTGGGCTCTTATGGGGAAAATTGCTAATGCAAATCAAGATGCATTCACCCAACCAGCCTCATCTGCTTGGGAGGAGATAATTAACTCTGAAAACTTGGTAATAAAACAAATTGCTCTGCGTGCATTATGAGTTTCTCGCATAAAATGAGATACTTCAGCAACTGAAATGTAAAATTGGACTCTTTTCCATCTCCAGAAGGAGATTCCATCATCCTACCTCATCAACTCGTGCTGTTACTCCTTTTACAGTCTTTTGGGTTAATGTTTTTTGGGTTTTTTTTTTTTTTTCAATCCTACTAGATGTGATATTAAGACTATACAAACAACTTCAACAAACATTCAAGATTCTGCTGTCTCAGAAGTATGGTGTGTGTTTCGATGCTGTTGGTCAGTTAGCCAACATGACCTCCATCTCAAAGCACATGCCCACTTCCAGAGATTTTTTTTATAGTAAGATGACAAGTTCATTAAGATTTTAAAAACAAAGCAACCAAGCAAGACAATTGGTTTGGTATGGTAACAAGGAAAATTGAATTAAATGCCTGAACAAAATAACTACAGAAACTGCACTAAGCCCACCAGCTTAAATGCCATAACATCAATTTAAAACAGCAAGAATCACTACAATTTTTTTTTTGCACACCTGCTTTTTTTTTTCATCTAACCTTTTAATTATCCACTGAGTCAGAAAGGAACATCCAATTTTAACTCATTGTTCTGAATCACTATGAAATAGTTACCAAAATTTACATGGTATCATAGCACATATTCCAGTTATATTCTAAATTATCAGTTTAAGAACAGCAGAGATGCAGAGTTGTACTATCTGGGTAGACCAGGACATTCTTTGACTACTGCACTCTGTTATTTCAAACTGTTCAGTAAGAAACTGTGAAAACCTGGATCACTTAATTCAAATATCCAAAACTTTAAAATACAAAATAAACACCTATATATTGATATATGGCATATACAAAAGCACCCAGATCCTCTAGATGCCAAATCCTCTATGTACCCAAGAATGGGACATTGAATTTACAGCACCAAAGAATTTATGAAAATGAGGTAGATAAGATCTTAAATTTAAGTGCTGAACCTTATTTAACCTTAGGTAATCATATTTGACAGCTCTGCTTTCAGAAAGTATAACACTTGTTCACATGTTGAACAGCTCTTACCTCACCTGTAACACCAGCCCTAAATTATCTGACACTATTAAAACACACACCCAGTGGGGCTGCTGCTGGTTCCAGGAATGTTTTCAGCCCTGTGTCTCTCACGTGCAGTTTGTTCTGAAGTGCACAATTCTGAAGTCAAATTTGGACTGATTAATGGACATTTATGCTAGCAAGTTTTGCTAACAGCAGGAACACCTCCCCTTTTCAACCTTTTTCTAAAACACTCATATGAGAATAACCAAAATATGGCTTTTCACTTGGAAAACTTATCTGCCAAACTCCTGCTGTCAAATTATTACAAAAAATTATTTCATTTTCTATCTGCTTTTAGGTATCTCCGTGAGGCAGACTATTAAGATTTAAATGACAGCCATGCCCTGTAAACTCTGACTTTCCTACTATGACCTATTTTCTAAATGTTTCAAGACAGATTAGGGTAAAACAAAACAAACTATCAGGAGGTAGCGACAGCTCATTTTATCAGCATGCTCCAACAAACCAAGGCATTAATAAATAATTACATCCCTCTCTCACAAATATCACCAGTACCAGGGGACTTGATTTAAATATGTTTGTCATAAGCTTATGCCTCAAAATACAAAATCAGTTTTTATTTCCCATGTGGCTGAATTTACAAACCTAAATAAAACTACAAATCCCTGTTTACATCTCCAGTAACCCTCTATGATACTCAGTTACCCAGAACCCCATTTACATTGATAACATCTTTCTCCCTTCACCACCATTTTACTTCAAAGGCTAAAACTCATGACCATTTGAATTCTCCACTTTGGAGGTTGAATAGCAATGGTTTACACAAAGCCTTAAAAACAGGTTATTCATAGTTATGTTTACTGCAGTGACAAATATTCCTCCTTCAGTTTGGTGATCTCAGATTGCACATAGCAGGGAAAGAATTTCACCTAAATTAAAAAGTGACTTGAAAGTCCATGTTTTTGTCACAATGCAAAAACTGAACCAAGAACAATATTCACAACAACCTTTTATCTGTGTAGGTATAAAAAAGGAAAATTCAAAATATAAATTGACATGTTGCTTTTTTTTATCATCAAGTATGCTCCACAAAAATTATGTAGAAATAATAATACAGATGTAAAAAGACATCTAAAATACAGACCACATTTCATCTTGAAATAAAAGGTGCGTCAATACAGGAAGCATCTGGTAACTCCTCTGGATAATTGGCAACATAACCAAACTATAAAACTTTTATTGAAGTGAACTTTCAATATGATTTTATGACATTTTTTTTTCTGTTTTCACTTCCAGTGCATTCTTACATTATCTTGAGTGTCTAAGCACATACGTAGAAAAAGTTCCATAACCCAACTTCATAGTTATCTTCTTTTCAAAGGAAAATATATATATTTATATATGTGCAGAGTTAGGTTGAATTGTTTTAGTTTCAATGTGTAATCTGTTTAATCCTACACTGGATAAAGATCACTTTTGTAAAACTAGTTTAATTAGAGCAGGAAGCCAGCAGAAGCAGCAAGCAGGAGCAAGCTATTAGCAAGTAGTTAAAGGAGGACAAGAAATATAAGACCCCTAGCACACGAGGGGACAGCATCAGCAGGCTCTCCTTGGTGTCTCCCAAAACTTTCCCTGCTGTATCATTTCATAGCATGCAAAATCAGTAAACACTGAATATGGCAGAATTATGGCAGTGTGGGTGTTACTCACGGGATTTTACCCAAGGATGCAGCAGAAATGAGCAATCACTCAGCAAGCCTGCTTGGCCTGCCTCTAATTTATCATGGCTTACATCTCATGCCTGCCAGCAGAGCTGAATTCATATGTTATTGTCCCAAACCTGTCACTTTCTGGACTGCTTTTTAATCTTCCTCCTAGAATTACATTCAGAAAGGTCACTGCTATCCAATTAGAACCTTATCAAAGATGCACATGCAGGCTGGATTCACGCTTATCGAGAATGGGTCATAAATCCAGAAACTGCACATCACACAGTACCATTACCATAATGAATAACTCCCATGGAAAAAAGTGTCAAAAAATGCTTCTGTATTGCCAGGCAAGAGTCTGACTGTATTTCTTTACACTCTAGAGCAGGTGAGTGAGTGAAAGGGTTATTTATATTACAGGAAGGATGGACATCAAGGACCATGAAATTCAGGAACACCTTGAATTTTATACAAAACCTGATATTGCATATGTTTCTACAAACAAAGACTTCCCTACTTTTTTTTCCCTTAAGTCTCTGAATGTGTGTTTGTCTTCAAGATGATTTGTGAGGATGGCTATCATTTATACACCAACAGCTCTTGCTTTTTCTTCTACCTCAATGTCTTTGGAACTTATGAAGAATCACACGTGCAGTCTTTTATCAATTAATTTCATCAAGCTCAAAACCTGAAAGAGGAATTTGCTCTCAGTCTTCTGATGCAGGTACATCAATCCATGAATATAACCCATACATACATCCATACATTTCTACTCTTTGCCTTTGTAAAATAAGTTTTTTCTGTATGTCACCAATAGCTTGAGAAATACTGTAATGTAGCAGCCAGTTGAAAAGGGAATTATTTAGTAAATACAGCCTAGAAACATTAAGAGTGCAAGGGATTAAACAGAAATCACATTTTTACATTGCCTGTGCTTCCAAGATTTCACTCAATTCTCTATTCTGACAAAGTGCATTTTCAGTGCTGCCCATTCCAGAAGCAGGAAAGCAGCACATCTTTGCCACTAAAAGCTCCACTAAGTTAAATAATCACCTGGAAACACCAAACATTTTCAGTCCCTCACACTTGTTTACAGGGATTATAGTGATTTACAAACAGGATCAAAGCAATTCTCTCAAGAGGGTAAGCAGATGAAAGAAGTCAGGAGGTTTAAGAACTCCTGTAATAACCATTTGCTCTTTCTCCCACCACACTGCCAACTTCATTGGCCAATATCTGGGAGAGGTCCAAGTAGGGGAAGATGAATATTGAATTAAGTTTGTTTTGTTTGTTTTTTATCAGAGTTAGCCTCTGAATTAGGTATGCACTTTATTTAACAGTATTCAAACAAAGATCTCTGTAAGGATTTGTCTTAACTGGGGAATCTGCACTCTTAGAGAAGGACAAATACACTAAAAGTACATGTTTAATAGCCTGGATATTAGTGTTCATTCCTGGAACTTAAACTGGGAAGTATTTCACAATATAACATATATATTGCTGACAAAGGCAATGTATCTGAAGAACTCCTCCCTTCCCAATTCTTTTCTGTTTAGTTTGGACTTGAATATGCCCACAAGGAAGTGAAGATGTACCCTCCTTTTCTTCTTTGCTTAATTAAATGTTGACAAGTATTACATCTGTAGGTTTATTTACTCACATACGAGGCTGTCAGAATCTGCCTTGATTAGAAAATAATTGAATTTAGCTCCTATTTATAAAAAAATACAGACAGAAAAAAGTGATTTGAGAAAGGCTGCTGCTCCTATCAAACTTTGTGATAAGTAATAAAATTGCAAAGATTTTTAAATTCACCACAGCAAAAGGAAAGCTTAAGAATTCTTTGCCCTGTGATTGCACATGCAGACTATTCAGCTACAGATTTTTCTATTTACATTATACTGGTGACTTGCTATGCAGCAGTAATTTAAACTGAAATGTAAAACCTGATTTAAAAGAAGAAAAAAAAAAGATTCATAAAACCCACACTAACCAGAGTTCCCAAGCTCAAACAATTCAAGCCCCAGTAACATGAGTGCCTCGCATGGAAATCTGATGGACAGTCATCTGTAAGAGTGCCAGGCTTCACAGCCTTAGAGTTCAGATGCAAGTTCTCTGGGACATAGATGGTCTTATTCTTGTGCTTTGACATTGTTTATAACACTGGGAAGCCATTTCTCTGGGCCTCAGTGTAGAATAAATTATAGCTAATACTAATAAAATCCAACTTTTAGGAGAGAGTAATGGATCTCCTTATTGGCAGTCGTAACAGAAAGGCCACAAATTACAGGGCATGGAGCAAGAATTCCCCAATCCTGCCCAGAGATTTCTCCTCCAGGTCAAGGTTAGGATGCACTGGAAGCATCACAGCATTTGTTTTTTTTCTGTCAACAACGTCCTGCTCCTGTGATAAATTAAGGACTCAAGGCTGCAGGTCACTTTTGAACCCTTCATCAGTTATAAATTCCCCTTAATAATAAGCAGAACTCTGGTATAAAACCTATTGATTTACAGTAATAAGGATGCTTGTACCATTTTTCCAGAATATCTGTCAGTTTACTTTATATTAGCTAGTATTTACAGAGCACTTTACTAACATAAACTAATTAATTATATCCTCAAATGTTTCAATTCAAAATTCTAATGATGTAGTGAGTATCATGAGCACTCATCAAATGCCCACTGAGAATTCTGTGCTTGACTTACAGTATCAGATGAGCTCAGAGAAAGCAGTCAGGAAATCCAAAAAGATTTTTGTTTATTTGCATCACCCAATTATGCTTTTCTACCATTCCTTCAGCTCCTCTGTGTAATCCTGTTGGGCAAATGACTAATTTCAATAGCAGCATTTTTTTACATTGGACTGAAGGATGCATCAGTACTCTGAGCTCATTTATCAGGAGCCTGCAAACTCGGGCATAGTCTTTTGCTTAGAGACCATCAAATAGTAAAGAAATGCTCAACCTTGATTTAAATCAGACTGAGGATTGCAAAAAAACCCCCAAAACAACAAACCAAAACCAAACCACAGAACCCCCTCAAAGAATCAAGGGTATTCTAGAGTTACTGCTTCTGTAATCTATCCTGGTTATAATTTTTAGCATTCATATGTTGGAAATTGTTTCCTGACATAAATACAACTTCCTACAAAAGAAGCTTTGCAGGGCTACAAAAAGGGAGGTATTCACTACTCTCAGCATACCCTGGAGCTCTGGGGATTAAAGCATTCTCTCTCAAATCTAAGTCAGTGCCTCCTAGCTATTTCTCCTATGATGCTTACACTATTGTCCTCCCAGTGGAGAGGCCAAGAGGAGAGGAAGGAATGTTAATTTTGGATACTTATTCTAGTTGGTGAAAAACTGCCAGTGAACCCTTTAGACTCTACAATGTAAAACCTGCACTAAGTATTGAGACAGCAACTAAAAATTAATTTTATCAAAATACATTGGAACTTTTACTCTGAGATGAATCTTATGTTTCCATTAACATTTTCATGCAAAAAAAAAAAAATTGAGCAGGGTATTGGTAATACAATTGTCTCTGTGTTATCAGAGAGATGTTAACCCAACATTATTACAGAAATTCTAGTAAGTAAATCATATGTCAATTCTCTTTTTAACAGAAACCTCAAAGTTTCAAGCAAGGATGAGAAGCAGAGAAATACACTAAATGAAGAAAGATTATAAAAAGTAGGTGACAAGTGAGGTCATGCAGATTTCCTAGGTGGAGAACAGTTTGGCTCAGGGACATTCTGTATCCCCTAAGTGCTGTTCAGGGAGATATTCAGCCAAGGACAGAACAAGAGTCCTCTCTGTTACTCTAACCTTGGGTTTCCCAGGGCCCTGAGTGCATTCCAACATCTCCAAATTGCACAAGCCAAAACAATGTCCAGAGGACCTGAATGAGAACATTTTATAGCTCTAAAGAGAAAGAAGTGTGCACAAGAAAGTTTTATTCAAATAGGTCATTTTAGGGTCAAAATAGTAATTTAATTATCAAGCCTTTTTTGTCAGCACCCATTGCTGCTAAAATAACAAAATAAATACAAATAGATAGATAAAGGCATAAGAAGAAAGTTGCTGAAGAATTTCCATCTATTATAAATTGGATAATATCATCACAGCAGATTATTCCACTTTCTAGTCCACAACAACCAGGTTTTCTATCCCTTTAAGGCAGTTTTATCAAGTAAACAGCACTGGTACATTTCAGGGTCTCTCACAGCACAAGCAGCATGCACACTAAACAGCAACACCAACAGGGAACACCTTTTAAACCAAAGCTGCACCACAGAGACAAGGCTGCTTTCACAAAAGAGAAATCAAAGTGTCAAATAATCCAGAATAAAAGCTCTAAACCTGCTGCTCAGAAGGATGCTGATGACTATATCACATCTCACTGTACTATGATCAACACATTCACAGGAAAGAGGTCATGTACTCAGTGAAGCGTCTGACCACATGATATTTGCATTAGGAAATTAGCATCCCACAAATTAAACTTGGCACGTACTAAGTGGATTTGAAACTGGTAATTGATAAATCCAGAAAAAGAGAGATCACTGAGGAATCACCAATGAAAAAGCAAGTTCCTAGAGGAGTCATGATGGAATTGGTTCACACCCTCAAAACAATTCAATACCTGCCAGTAATCGAGAAGAAAATATAAGGTCATTACTAATCCAATTTTCAGACAACACGCATTGCTGGATAATGAAGTGGCAAGCAATCTATACAAATAAACACTGCTTTGTAAACTGGGCACAGTTCAAGATTTATGGTGAGATCATGTTTCAAAACAAACAAAAAAAAACCCCCACAATAACAGAATAGAATATTATATCGTAGAGGAAAAGGAAAATAACCCAGGGAACACAACCTCCTGATTTAACAAAGCAGAAAAAAACTACTGAAATGATATCTGGATATAAGAAATAGCACCAAAGAGGTTTACTGTCGATGATTAGGCTATTCCTGTGACATTTTGCCCAATATTACTCCACACTTCTAAAGTACACGAAAAGCCCCACAGTTTTCAAATTATTCATATGTCCTTTTTGTGAAGTTTGAAAATTCCAATTTATACTTTGATACTCAAAAAATACAAGATGCTAAAGCTATCAAAGCTGGTAAATATTTATGCAAGTTGCATTTTTCCAAGGCTTTACAAAACATTAGGTGGTGACATTGCCATTCCAGGAATTCAGTATTTCATCACTAGAAGTTGGGACTAGGAAAATTCAAATTCCAAGTTAAGTTAATGGATTGAGGGTTTGGGTCTTTTGGGGGATTCTTTCTGTGTAAATGAAGCACACTTGCCAAAGTATTCTGAAATCTGAAAAAAAATTAATTACTCTATCTTCCTTCCCTCAAAACTGCCTCTGGATCCAAAGACTGTGGATTTCAGGCACTCCAAAACCATCAGACTGCCATCTAATCAGTGCTTGAAAGCTGCACTTATGAGAAAGCATCTGGCAATGTGAATCCCATTTTACAGGCATTCCACACAGCTATGCAGGGAAAGTCAATGTCAACTGCATGAAACAGCTGCAATATTTAAGAGATATGACTTCTCAGAAAGACCTCAGAATGTGGTGTGGGCAGCAAAACTTTTTTCTCTGCACAATATTCAGTTTGTATAAATTTAAAAAGAAATGTGATCTTAAGACCAACAAGAACAGAACAACTAAAATTCACTAAAAATGAAGTTTTACCTTTGGGTCATCTCAATATTAAAACATCCTAAGGGAGATGTGATTTCCCTCACCTGAAATCTTTGATATTTATTCAAAACAACATATAAAAAATTCAGGTCCTAAAAAAAAGCCATGTTTTTTTCCAGCCACACATTATTGATCCTGCTAAAGAAGTTGTGGCTTGGGTTATGCAGAATGTCAAACTACATGATTTTGAATACATTGACTTAATTTCTTCAAATTATATAATTCAACACCAAAATGGCAATCCAATTTCCCTTGCTCAGCAAGAATGTATTTAAACACTTGAAAACACAGCTTCTTAAGCAGACACCCACATACAGGGTAGGCAATAGTTCTGGAAAATAATAATTATTAAAACTGTGCTATGTTTTAACTTTGACTGCAGTTTTGAGAGAGAAATATAAATTTAAAAGGGTTGAATTGTGTGACTGGCTCATTTCTTTCCAAAGCTCACCTCCACCTGCTATGTTGTTTACAGCTTAAAGGTAAAGGTAAAGGGTGCTACTCCCATGGTGAGGAAAAAAATCCCAGACAGTTACAATATCTTTGCTCTTTGACTGGACTCATGATAAATTAAACATATATGAACGAACATTTATGTGTCCTTATGTCACCATTCCCAAAACTATCTTGAACAGCACTGAGACTTGGCTAATTCCCCTCTCTACTCCTATTTTTCCTCCCCAAAACTTAAATTAATTCAAGTCAATTAAGTTTTCTACTGCCAATAAATTGTGGAAACCAAACAAATAGGCAACATCATCAAAATATGTTTCCACCAGTATCCTCTGATTGAAGAAAATTCAATATTGCTTTACTTTTCAAATTTAAGAACTGCCTTTCCTCCCCTCTCCCATCTGCTTTAGTGTTAGTTAACCACTAAATTATGGTCAATTTGCTACCACCACCAATTCCAAGTTGCCCTTCTAGTCACGATTGCAAATGATTGTCCCATCAATTCCTGCTTTTGAGGCTGTCAGCAGAGTTGTCAAAAGTATAGAATTGCTGTGTGAGACCCTCACAACTGGCATCTCCTCTGATCTGTGGGACACCTCAATTCCACAGCTGTCACAGAGCTGACACCAGCTCCCGTTAATGATGCTGTCCCATCTCCCTGGCTCGTTTACCTGCCGACCCTGCAAACAAATGGAGACTAGAAGGGAAGATAGGGAAGTGAGCAGCAGATACCACACTCATCATAATCACTATGATACACAGGAGAAGAAAATCAATTCCTCTTAATCGAATAGAATGACTTATTAAGGGTTATAAGTCCTAGCTGGAGAGCTCTACTGATTGGATTATGCTGGGAGAGAAATTAGCAATGAGCTCTTGAACTCTCTTTCCTTTTGTCTTCTGGCTCAGAGCTGCTATTAAATTATTATCTTATGAGAATCTTAGTAAGCAAGTCATGCTCTGATCAGGGAGAAGAGCAGGAAAAAGGGGACTGAAAAGGCTCCTGAAGTGTTGACACACAGGGATGTGAACAAACAAAATATGCCCGTCGCAGCGTTTCTGACTCTTGATTGAAAGAGCACAGCAATGGTACCTGAGACAAACACTTGAGACTTGCCAGAAAAACCCTCTTCAATTCAGTACTGCCTCAGCCACTTGACAGATTGATAAGGAATTGCTCTGATTGTGACATACTGCAACTGTAAATTAAAACTGTCTCAAAATCCAGTTTACAACTAATTTTTCTTCATTTAGGATTTTTTCCCAGATTGTATAATTGGTTAAACAAACACAAGTCGTCACAAATGCTACTTAAAAGATTAGGAGACAAAGTAAAGGTAGAATAGAGTTGGAAAATAAATATTTAAGATGAGAAGATGAGTTTCCCTTTAAAACAGCAGATGGTTATCTTGCTATTTGGAGCCTACTGGTGGCTCTTAAGTATAAGAGTAAGATCTAACAAACCCTAATAGGAAACCTGGGACTAGGGAGTTGGTGTGTTTAAGCTGGAGAAGAATATGCTGTCCAAGTTCTGGGCAGGACAGAGCTCACTGATGTACAGCAGTCAGGTGCAGTGGTGCCCACCTGCAGCTCCAGCTGCTGGGAGGCTGAGCCCACTGGGCTGCTTGAGCCCAGGAATTCTGGGCTGCTGTGCGCTGGGCTGAGTGGGCATGGCCACTCCTAAATGTTATTTAATGCCATCTTACCTCAGTGCCAGGGGGCTGGGCAAAGGGACTCTCTCACTTCCCAGAAGAAAGATTTTTGGCCATTGTTTCTCACCACTAGGCTTGGTGAGTGTTTTGCATGTAAATCACCCTCTCTTTCATTAGTACTAATTTTTTACTGTTACTGTTTGTTTTCTTATCTCATTGCTGTTTCCAGTAAATTGTTCTTAATTTACCCCTCCATTTTCACCTTTGAGTCTCCAATTCTTAACTCCATCCCCAGAGCAGAAAGAAGTGAGGGAAGCAGACGAGCTCCCCTCACCTCTTGTTTAGGATAATCTCTTCTGGGGCACTGAATTGGGGAGTACTAAATCATGGCACATGCATAGAAATGATGCTTCCTTTGAATTTTCAAAGGAAATCATAGGAATTAATGGAAGTTCTGTGCCAGCAATCTCCAGGATCACTGCTACAGAGGGAGGGAAGGTGCACCATAGCTTTTATTACCAACAGTAGGCCAGGCCAGCCACAGTGCATTCCTACAGCAACATTCTGGGGAAGAAAACGATACAGAGTCATGCACATCAGCTAATGATCTGCCTCACTAATCTTGAAGCTCTTTCAACAGCCAAATTCCAAAGGGGAAATATAAAATTTCACTACTGGGAAATATAAAATTTCACTACTGCACTCCTTAAAACAGTCTGTTTGGAGTTTTAAGTTTTGTGCAGTGATCCTATTCTAGCAGAATAAAAGTTAACTGAAGAGAGATGACAAACTCTGGAACTTCTTTTGCTCCCATACCACAACAGCTTGTGTGGTTAGTATTCCCAGACAGTAGAAAACCAGCACTAATATCTTCCACAAAGCTGTACTGGGAGCTTTAATCACAATGATTTTGCTACTTATGATTAAAGAAATATTATTGAATAATGATACAGAGAATAAAAACAGAAGTTCTGCCGGTTCCCACAATGTCCTTACATTTGTCCCCTAGGAACCCCAGAAACAGCAGTAATATCCACGTGATGAATTAGATTTAGTCATGCACCTTTGGCCACCTCAACTTCTGCCTGCATGCTAATCCATCACTCTGGGAATTATTCAACCATTCCAGACCCCTGAGCTCCAAATGACCACCATTAGAATGAAGTTAAAATTGCTGGGAATAGCTTGTTCACCAGGGACTGAACACAAGTAACACTGATGAAATCTTGAGGGGATGTAACTGCTTAGGAGCTCAGAGTCTGGTAGTTCAACCCTGTAAAAAGGGATGTCTTGGATGGATTTTGACAGCAAAGTGAAAGGGAAGTTACTGGTCTTAAGTATTTCGGTATTTCCACCTGCTCCAAAACCCTTCCTTAGGAAGGATTTGGCAAGAGGTATTCAAAGATCCTGGGTCATAAAATGCTCATGTTTAGAAAGGGGCAAAGTTTCTACCTTGATTCCTTCCTTTGCTTTCCCACCACAGCACTCACAAGAAACCATCCTGAAGGCAGAGCCAAACTTGGCTCTTTGGATGAAGTGATCGCAATTCAGTAACCTGACAGACAACAGAAACTACTCTTACCTTGGGAAAAAATATTAGAAAGTGTTAAGATAACAATCATAATTTTCTGGAATATAACATATACATATGTACCACACACATATACAAATTTACAAAAATGTACCAATACAGACAAACACTTTGGCAATTCTTCCTCTTGAGTATTTCCTACTATTTTAATACACTTACTAGTTAATACTAACACAAAATTAAACCCTATTGCAATTTGTCAAAGATCTTCCTGCTCTACATAAACGCAAAATCTAATAATCCATTCACTGATCATATTTACAGTTCACTCTCTGTTTTTAAATGTTACAGTAAATTAGGATTCCCCCCCATTGCATTGTTGAATGAATGCCAGCAACTGTACTATTCTGTAAGGAGTAAGTGTACTTTTTTCTGTAAGGTTGGAGCCATGAGAATCATTTAACTCTCAACACAGAACCAGTTCTGTCAATGTAGTTCCCTTTGAACAGCTGTTAATGACTAAATCTATTTTGATTATAACTTCAAATATAACTTAAATTGACATATTACAGAAAAAGTTCTGTATTAATCAGAATGGCCAAGACCAGAACTCACCAATAAGCCTGAACTTGGATCATCTTATTGCTTTATTGTGCCAAATTCCATTGTTTAGATACTAAATTTAGGAATGTGTACCAGACCAGTAACTATCTCCTTCTCTTTGCAGCTTCTATGAAACTATTATCTGACTCCAGTTAATCTAAGTCCCCCTCAACTACAGCTACATAGCTATACTCGTATAAGGGCCCTGCTTTTACATTTTCAGGGGTATCTTCATATAGGACACGTTTTCCTAAAGCTTGCTCATCAAATCCAAATAATAAAATGCTTAATAGCATCTCTGTTATTAACTAAGACTTTTTTTCCCAACATAAGATATTAAATATAGAATGAATAGGAAGAAAAAATATATTGAAAAGAGTGTTTCAATTGAATTTCTTCTAAATTCATCTGCAAAATTGAGTTACAAATTAAAACTTAGGTAAAGAAAGACCTGCCAGTCATTTTGGCACTTTCTTTGGGCCAACTTATCTGAGGCAGCTGCAAAACTACATTTAAGGGTCATCTATTTTCTTTCAAAGCAGCCTCCAAATGCATCTCAGAGAATGGGCCATGACAATGGTTTAAAGCTTTTTTCCCCTCTGCAGCTACAAGTCATCACAATGCTGACTCTAATCAGGTTACTCTGCATCTGTCTGCCACAAATAACCTAGTAACAACTAAATGGATTGCCATAAATCTTTCCATTAGAATTTATAACTTTATTAGCACAATATTTTTGAACTGATTGCATTACTTTGAAGAGCAGCTTTCATTTATTTTGTCATTTGGAGGTCAAATGTGTACAATGGCTGGAAGCTGAATACACAATAGGAAGCCTTACTCCAACTTCACGGTGGTCTCCAGGATTTCCCTTCTCCAGAGACTACAGCCAATTTTTTAAAGGAACACTTTGTTTGCTGTGCTGAGGTTGAACCATGTGGCTGAATGTGACCAAGTTTCTTCATGACACACAAGGGTCACACTGCCAGTTTCATGGCCCTGATAAGCTTCATAAGAGTAATTTGCCATTGGGTAAGTTTTCAAAGGATTATACTTTTTTGTTTTGTTTAGAGCTGTTGAAATCCATGCCAAGGATCATATCTCTACACAGGGTGTGAGGATCAAGCAATATTCAGTGATCCCAGCCAATGTGGTTTGATTCATTAGTATCTTGAGGTAGGGAGGAAAACGGCAAAAGGCATTAATTTTCTAAAAAAAAAAAAAAATAAGTATTTCTTTCACTGTGGTGTAAGTACACTGTATTTTCTTTGCTGAACTACAACAATTCCAAACAGTATCTATCATGGTTAAGAAGAAGAATATCTAAGCAGTTTGCATAGGTGACTATAGATCAGCATTTTGACAATATTGCTATACAAACACAGATGCATTTACGTTTGTCATGGTTTGACACTGGCACAATGCCAGTGCCCCCATGAAGATACCTTCTCCCTGGTTTCTGCTGTGAGATGTGACCAGGAATAAGCAAAGCAGGCTCCTACTTAGGGAAAAAGAATCAGAACTTTATTAACTACTCTACAACTACAGATAAAAAGGAACACACACACAGGGAAAATGAAAACTTCACAAGTGCATTTCCTCCTCCCCCCCACCAAATTTCCAACACAATACATTTGGTTCCTCAAATCACCAACTCTCGGTCTAGCACCACCTTTTAGACAATCAATCCTCAGTTCATCAAGAGGAGAGGAGTCCTTCTTGTGCCATGGGCTTCCCCTGGAAACACAGTCGAAGCCTCGTGTGTTTCCGTGTCACTCGTGGCACTGCCCGGAGAACATCTGCCGTCGTGACTTCTTCCTTTTCATGTCCAGTGCTCTCACCACTGAACACAGACCAGAACTGCTTCTAGGGTTGTCTTTTAAGGATGCTCTGTCCCGATCCAAAAAAGGCACAGTCTCTCCTTTGGGACACCTGTTCCCACAATCTCTCCTTTGGGACACCTGTCCCCCCCATATTTTTTCACCCCCTGGGGCCGAGGGGCATCAACACTGAGCAGTCTCTGTATCACAAGGAACATGGGTCTGTCCATCTCTCTTTTGGGACACCTGTCCCCACAATCTCTCCTTTGGGACACCTGTCCCCCCCATATTTTTTCACCCCCTGGGGCCGAGGGGCATCAACACTGAACCCTCTTGGTTCTGTGGCCATTGCCTCCCCCTAGAATGCAGTCTCTGTATCACAAGGAACATGGTTTTGTCCATGGCTGTACAAAAAGAGTCCAGCAAAAGCTACTCCATCATCTCTTCCCACTAGGATTCTTCTCTATTCTTCTACTATCTCTCACTCGCCCAGACCTCTCTCACACTGGCCCATTTCCTTCCTCATCTTCCACTCTATCTTCTAGGAAAGGTCAATGTTCTGTAAAGTTCTCATTCTCCAAAAAGGGGTTAAAAGCTCCTACAAGCGGCCGGCTGAACCCCCCCCCTCTTCTCCGTCCCAGCCGTGCTGCCGGCACAGGCCCATGTTTATCCAGTTTCAAGGTTACAGTCTCAGGCAGCGGCTCTCTCTCTCTCTCTGTGTCTCTCAGGGGGGGCTGCCCGATGGCTCCCAGTGTCTCTGTCTCTGTCTCTCTCTCTCTCTCTTCCACCCTTCCACCCCCAGGCTCAGGCCTACCTCTCCCGGCCACATGGCTTTCCCCTCCCCCTGCCCAGCCAGCAGCTGGGCCGGGGCAGAGACCCGAACTCTTTCCCGCCGGAAACCCAAGAGGACCCTCCCAGGGGAGAGCCCTGCTTTAACCCCGTGTTCTCAGAGGCGTGTCCATGTCCCAATGGCCAGGTTAAATGCCAATATTAAAGTCTGAATATCCATTGGCCAAAAACACAGCATCCCAAAAAACACATTTCCTGTCAAACCACCACAACGTTGAACACATAGCCATGCATACACCCCAAAAAACCAAGGTACAGCTTAATTGCATCTTTTAAGGGATTAACTTCTACAAATTTTAGACATAACAGACAAAATTTGAAATTTGGAGAAAAACCTAACTTGAAAATTCAAGAATGAAACTGTATTAGGGTAAAAGGCACTTTTACCTTCAGTGCCTGAAGCTAAAGGTACTTTCCCATCTAAAGACTGAAAAAGATCAGGAGTTTCAGATCAGGAGAAGAGAACCTTCATAAGATGAAGGCTCAGAAATAGCCATACATTCCTTTGTGTTTTGTTCATTATTAAATGGGAGTCTGCAGAGTTCTGCAGGGTTGTTAACATACATTGGATTCTCTGGCAAGATCTAAGGATAATTGATCAGCTTTTACTGGCTGCTTAGGTGAAACTGTGAGCACAGACACAAATAGCAGGTCATTCATTGCTGAGGTGGAGGTGAAAGGTGCAAAACCAGCAAAAAGTGCATGTACAGAGACACCATGTCTAACAAGGTGCTTCAGATCATACTTAGATGCTACAGGAAAAAAGCAATTAGGTAGCCCACTTGATAGAAAGACATGGAGTCACCAGTTCTGATTTTATTTCTTCCTTGCAAACACAGAAAATTTTGCACAAAGAGAAAGAAACCTTGCTAAGTAAATTGTTACATAAAGGAACAGGTTTATTACAAAGCTGCCCCCCTGCCATACCCAAATTAAGAACAGATCTACCTAAGACTGTAGCATAGGAAGTGAATCTACCCTGCTTTATCTTCTGCTGACTTAGAGTATTCAAATAGAGGCTTGCAGCCTAAGACAGTGTCAAGCACCCCAGAAAATGAATCAAGACTTGATATTTCTATGAGCAATCTAGATCTGTCACGACAGGAATCATGAGTGCCTCTCAAACATGCATGGCAACCAAAAGCCACAAAGAGCCCGAAATAGAAAATCAGAAGGACAAATCACTCTCCTTCCACACATCTCTAACCTTTAACTGACCTTTTACCCAAAAGAGAATTTGTTCAAGAGAGCCCAGGAATCTTGAACCGGCTCATTTCTTAGATGCTATGGAAGAAGTGTCAGTTCCTAGAAATCACACTGCATTAGTTTTCAAACTCATGTGCCATAAGGAGCCAAAATCACTTCTGGTTTATCCTTACACACCTTTCTTTTTCTGTTATGAATTTTAGGAAAGAGCCTTTAAAAATGTTATAGAGTTAAAAAAAAAATCTTAACCACTAATAAAAACATGTAGTGGCAAGGTAATTATCTTCTACACTGGAACACTCTTAAATCTCTAAAGAAAATAGGAAAATGTACTTAAAATAATATAATAAATGTTCATGTATTGTCTAAAAATGACAATTTCTTGTAGTAAAACTGCTCTTCTGTTCAAAAGCATCTCCACAGGGATTCTTAAGGAAACAGAGTGGTTAAGTTCCTTAAAAACTAGATAAAATAGGCTAGGCCAGTTTTTTCATTAAACTGCTCATAGTTTACATGTAAGGTGATATGGCTTGAGTCTCCATTCCTGGTTCCTCTTCAGATTTAACTACACCCAAAGTCCCACCATTTCTGAGTGCACAATTCCCTGTGGCTCCTGGCCACCACCAAAGTGCCCACATTTCTGTCTGTGTGTTGCCCACATAGAACACAGGCAGTAGTGCAGTCTCATCCCAGCCTCTGAGCCTAAAACAGGGAGCAGAGCTAGGAAAAAGGAAATACAGGCCACCTGTGTCCAACTTTAAACCTGTCAGACATGGTTTGTGACATTGTTTCACCAGACCATTGTGCTGTCAAGGATAAGAGATTACAAGAATTTCTTGAATCTACTTTAAGGCTTGCAGTGTTAATATAACACAGTATACTGAACAAAAACATGAGTTAGACCATAAAGCTTTCACACTCTTGGCATAAATTTGAGTTGTACTTTGTTTTTTCAGCTCTGAGTCTAACAATGTAAGCACTGCATCTGCTTTTATGAAGCTTTCTGAATTTTCTTCTCAGTATTTAGTTAGGAAAATACATTAACATACCTAGATATTAGAGCAATGAGCATCATCCACCCCAGTAAAAACTGGTACAGATAATTCTCTTTTGCAAAACAGCTTTCATTTAAGCCCACCTAAGGCTACCTAAAAACTTTCTCAACACAAACTCTACAAACTCCTAAAAATTTAAAAACTCTTTCCCAATACAATGAGCATGTTCAGCTTTAAGAAAACCAGACAAAACTTACATACCTAATTTCCCTCCTGTTTAAATTCCCTTTTTATTTAGAGTTAGAAGTTTCTATCAGTTATGACTACATGTTTTAAAAAGCTTATTTTTAACTCAAGACCATACTGCTGTAAAAGCAAGAAGTACTTAGTGTACCTAAAACCTCATTAGATTGATCTGTATTATCCTTAACCACTGAAATGGAAAACTAAGAATATTAATATGGCAGCTTTGACATCACAACAATTGATGCAAATTCTAGGGTCTAACTTGATAATTCCTGCACGCTTCCCCCAGTGAAAGAGCAGAACTATTGTCATATTCTGAGCATATGTGTAGCTTAACCTTACTTGGTTTTTGTAACAGGGAATTGTGACAAAGAACTGGAATTCATTTTCTAAAATAACACATCTTATGTGTCAATAAAAAGAAACAAGAGCAGTCACAAGAATTAATGAGGCTGATTATAAGTCAGAGATCTCAAAAGGATATTATCAACTCTTAAGCAAGTCAAATGTCAAACTTGGGTTAAAAGTCATTTCAAGTACTGCATACATTCTTCCACACTTTGGTATAATCCCCTCTAGATTAATGTCTTCTTATCATTTTTCCCTTCTCAGTTTATTCAAAACACTTATCAAATGAAAAATCAAGCAGGCAGCAAAAGCCAAGGCAAGAAAACAAGCAGCCACAGCACGTGAAGCCTCTCAGGGCTAAAAGAACAACTTGTGTATAAAGCCCTGCCTGTGGATGAACACTGATCAGATGCAGTGGGCAAACACAGCTCTTGTACCAGCAGGGGCACAGTGTTCCACAGGTACCTCCTGTGCCAGCATTACTGGGGGAATTTCACACCAGCAGCACTCCCAGCTCACAGACTCTTCTGGGACAAAGAGGTATTGCCCAACAGTTTGTAAAATAAGGGTGCCAACACCTAAAATCTGAAACCATAGCAATTTCTCTCCCATACTAATCAAAACCTGGAAGGAATATTAGCTAAAAGGAGAAAAAAAATGTGTACTACACGGCAAATTGAATAAAATGAAAAAAAAAAGTTTCCACAATTTGTTTATACAAAGTTTTAATTCAGATTTGGTTTCATAGTGACAATATTTTTAAACTCATAAAAAAACTTTAGATCTTAAAACAAGACCCACTCATTGGTTGACTGATACAAGCACTGAATGTAAGGCTTGGGCCTGATTTTAATTTCAGTACTAGTAATAAAACTGTAGTTTAATCCTCTGGAAAAAAAAAAAATCAATCAATTTACCTCCTCTCAAAGCATCTTTTCCCCTTGGCTGAACATGACATTAAAGGTTTCAAATGTCATACTTGTAAACTAGGTGGAATTAAAAGATGTCTCTATGGAACTGCTACATTAAATGGATCTTAAAGCAGTTTATGATTCAAAAGAATGATAGGAATTAAGTACTAGAAAAACCTAGAAAGTAAAAAAGGAAAAGAAACAGGCTCTTAAGCATTCCAGATATAAAACTCACTAGATTAAGAACTGTAAGAATTAAGGATCACAACTCCCTGAACCTTAAACATTACATGCACTGTGAGTGCAAAACATGAACAATTTACTTCCATCAAGACATTTGTTACAGGCTGGTATAATGCCAACATAGAAACTTTATTAGACTTCAATTGATAAAAGCAAGGTTTCTCTCCAAACTCTCCCATCACATTTGATCATGTCCAATAGATTATAGATTAAAAGTCATATCTGCTCAAATCTATTCACAGTCAAACCCCCGTTTCTGCCTCTGTTGTCTGGACCACTTTGGACCTTGAAGAATAATGACAACAAATAAACTTGAAACATCGTTGCTGTGTTAGATTTCACCTCACTACTGCAAACAGCATTATTCTCATCTTTGATGTCAACAACCCAAGAGTATGAGATAAATTTGCTTGACTCTTAACATAAGAATCATATTACAAGTGTCACAGGAAGGGAAAAAACAAAACAAAAACCCCAGCAAAAAACCAAAGCATGTATGATACTTTTTCTTTAAGTATTTTTTCCCCTGTTAATTTTCATAATTTTCCTAAACATTAGGATCCAAGGTTTATTTCACTTGTTTTCTCAGTAAATCCTGTCCATTATTCCCTTCATATTTCTTATACAGTAAATGATATGTATTGGATATTTGGGCTAAGAAGCTGGTGCTATTTCTATTATTTATGAACAATGTTTTCACTTCCTTTATTAAAGTTCTTACCATAAGATTGAAATCACTTGGACATTTTCATCTGCTTTAAATCAAGCAAGGAAGGAAGCAAGGAAGGAAGCAAGGACTGGATTTCATACCTCACTTTCTGACACAAAAATTTTTTTCCTTGTAAGTACACACAGATTTTTGAAAATAAAAATGTTAACATAGGAGCACCAACAACTGACTCGATTAATAAATTAATGTTTTGTAACCTGGAAGTGTAGTAATGTGCCACCTCCAACTGGGTTTGCCCCAGGACTGGACTCCATAAAAATCCCCCTAATCTTAGATAGGCTGTCAGACAATAATAATGAGATTTACTGTGTAACAGAGATGAAATTAATAGGTCTCTAAAAAGATACCTGTTTTGATATGAATTTTCCAGTTTCACACTTCAAAAATCACTGCATTTTTTTGTCTTACAAGTGTCCAGTAGCACTAAAGCCAAAGCTTCTTCCCTTCTGAAAAGCACTTTAATTTCTTGAAATGCTCCAAGAAAAGACAAATATCAGTGCATTACAGCTCTGGAATTTACTGTGTTTGCCACTGGCCTGAGAACACTCTTCAGTATTTTTTTTAGTAAGTGTGTTTATCAGCAAAAGAGATGATGCCCTTCTAATTCCTGTGACATCTGTCCTATCAATCCTGAGCACAACACTGCCAGTTCCTAGAGCCATGATCACACAGGTAGCCGAGCATGTTACTGCTCAGGCAAATGTGTTATGAATTCTCAGATGATGAACTATGGTAAGGCTGCATGTCAGAGGTGATGAAACTGATAATCCATCAGTAATTTTCTAAATACCCCAACATCTCTGACCCATTGAACTAAATAAATGTATTTAATCACTGACTAGTCAACTGATCAGAAGGTGCCACAGGGTGAAATGAGTGTCTTGACAAAGGGAAGACAGGCACTACCTAAACCACTGCCACAACAAGCATATCTTATCTCAGCCACAGTTTACCCACACACACAGATTCTACCTTAAACCGTACTACGGAATAAAATTTTTGTTTACAACAAAATACAAAACTGATCTCCTAAGACTACCCTTAAGAAAATAATTCTGGCAACGTGTTCCAGACTCATTTCTTGTAAACAGATTAGGTTAAAACCACAAAAACCCCCAACCCTCCAATCACTTCTGATGAAACACAGCCCAAATAACACAATGCAAGCAAAGGATGCTACTTCCATACAAGGTTTTTCAGCACCTTTCTGGCCTGACTGTTGCCAGCTTTGTGACTAAGAAGAATGGCAGGACAAATCTCACACCCTTCACAGAAGTCTTAAGCAAACTTTTCTTGGCACACAAAAACCTGATTGCATAGAAAGTGGTGCTTTCCCCAGGTGTTCCTATGGCAAAACAACATGCCTGCCCAGTACTGGGTTATTAATGTCTCATTCTCCTGATGTTCTGTGTTGGCAGCCATGACAGAAGGCTTTGAACTTGTTTATTCACACTTGTTTAATCCTGTCTCCACACAGCACATCACAGCCTGTGGGGCTTGGAAGATGGATGAGTGAAACCAAGGCCACGAGGGGGTCAGGGTCAGGGTCGTCTCTGAATCTCAATAACTCCATCACTCACTGCAGCAGGCACTTCAGAGGTCACCTCAACCGAGGAGTTTGGGATAGATGTGCACAACAGCTGGCACAACCATACACATATTCCCTGCAGTTGATGCTACACATGGAAACAAGCATAAATCCTTACTCTCACAGTGCCTTGAGCTGGTTTTAGTCTACTTGGTTGCAATAAGAAAAAAGGAAAAAAAGTTCCTTTAAAAATAGCTGGCAGGTATCAAGCAGCAGCATGCAGGCAAAAGGAAAAGCCACTAAAAAAATCAGAAAAGAAATATGCCAGTTTAATGTTTCTGCTGTAACTAAGGGAAAGGAGCAAAAAAAGCACATGATGTTGCAGACCAGCTCTAGTACACAGTGACAATGGAGGGCAATACATTTCATCCCACTTGCATTGTGACACCGTGTGCCTGACAAATAAGCTTCTTTGAAGCACAGACAGCACAGATGACACAAACTCCTACTCTGTCCATTGCTCAGGAATTTTAATGTGCATCAATGATAAATCCTAATTTTTAAAAGCTTTTTGTTTAGAATATATGTGTTTCATATATATACATATTCATGCATATATATATATATATATTTATATAAATATATAAAAAATAAATATCTAAAAGATACAGTAGCTAAATAGCTGTATACTGCTCAGGTCCTAAACAATACTGACAATATTCAGTATAATTTCAGACTTTTTATTCCCATAACTTTAGCAAATAATTATGCTGTTCATAACTATATTGTACACTACATATCATTTGTTCACCTGTTCTGTTTGTCACTGGCAGGAATTTTATCACATGCTGATACTAAACTGTTCCTTTCTTATAGCTCTGAACTTGTGTTTTCTACATCCACCTCATAACAAACCACTCTGCAAAAGTGAAATTATTTCCAAGAGAGGTGGAAATTAGTATTACTAGCCATCTTTAAGCACACGTGCAGCACTGCAATTAAAAGCATAAATTTGATCCAACCAAGTTCTCATTTGTTCAGAACACAGGTGTATAATGAGACAAGTGACATATAAACTTAGATCTGCACATATGCACCCAGTGTATTTATGATAGCCAGTCAAAATATTTTCATGAATAGGAAAATTAGCAGGTGAATTATATACAGAAGAGTCAAAGACAAGCTTTTGTTCTAGGAAGAGAAAATAAGCCCTTATAATCTGACCAAGCTATTTGAGATGAAAATCCAGATAAAAAAGAAAAACAATAACAGGGCACTGTCCCAGTCTCTCCAAAAAATGTAAAAGCATAGGCTGCAGTGTAGACATCCTTTATACTAATGACACTGGCAGGGAAAGAAGTAGTTCTACAATAATTTGCAGATCCCTTTTTTATGCCTTTCTTTCTTTTCTTGGAGGGAGGGCAGTGGAACAGTAGTGATTAGGGTTTTGATTTTTTTTTAAGATGGCTGGTTTGCTTTTTGAAGCATTTCTGTAAGATAACAATTTCTTAAAGACAAAAGAAACCTTTTTGTGAGGATTGCTGCAACTTCTTTCCCTATGGTCCATTTTCTGAAACGTTTATTTCTATTAAGTGCTCCCAAGGGGGAGGGTGGGAGCAAAGGAGTTGTATTTTCACAATTTTCAATAAGACTGATATAATCAAAGTATAAATATCTATTTAGAAGTCCAAAATTTGGAGTAACTGATACATTCAGAATCAGATACTGCTCAAATGGGAACACAATCTTAATAAAAGCATGAAGGAAGTCACCTGTCTTTTTTATAGCAGGCAGAAGAAGGTAAATAAAATGAAGAATATCCCTCATATTTTTAAGATATCATACCTACCAATCAAAATATTTGGCTTCTGTCTGTGGTTGGGCAATCAGCATGATACATGGCTTCAAACAACAGCTCTGAGTCTCAAAGAACACATGACTGATGTTCAGTATTGCCACCACTGACTTCCACACAGGCATCCGTGGGAGAGGAATGCACAGGTCTGCAGCCGGTAATTAAGTTCCCTCTGCAGTACAATGAGAATTGTCTATATGCTAAGGGAGGGACACGGAGCTCTAAGGTACAAATCTTCAGTGTTTTTAATCACTTTTCCCAGCTGAGGCTCCAGACTGCAGGCTACTGAACTCCTCCTCCAGCAATCTGAATGAACAACAAGATTTAGACTACTTGAGGAAAACGTCACTTCTGGTTGCTGATTCTAAGTTTGAAGCATAAAAGAAATACATAAAAATGAGAAGACAGAGTTAGAAAAATCTAAGTAGAACACAAAAGTAAATACTTTCTGAGAACAAATTCAAGTTGGTTTTTTTGCCATTTACTCTTTAGTAACCAAGATGCTTTGTTAAAAAAAAAAAGATTTTGACAAACATTTAAAGTTTTAAATTTCCATTTTGCTTCAACAACCCCAAACAACACCCAGACCGTGCTTTCCTGTGTGCTTTGTTATCGACTTAATTTTAAAACATTCTAAACACACTATACTTCAAGAGAACAGCAAGGTGCACAAAAACAAAGGAAGCTTCACTCTATGCAATCATCTTTTTCATAAAGACAATCTTACAGTAAAGATAACACACATCTCAGTGGCTGAGGTGACAGTGTTCCACCCAGATGCTATCAACTACTCCAGGTTTTCCATCACCTGTGCCTTTTCTGCATTCCAGCCAAGAAAAATAACTGTACTTGTCCAGAATCCATGAGGTGAATGAGCCATTTAAAGGGCTTAAACTTCTAACATATGAGCTTAAACACCTTCTGTGTTCCCTAAATCATTGCTTTTTTACTATCCAAGACAGACCATTGCACTAGATGGACCAACTGGTGAGACCCAGTGGGTCACTATGCCGCTGCTTCCCATGTGAAATAAAGACATGATATGTGACTACCTCAACAGTGCTGCTCTGGAGAAAACACAGGAATTCTCACATTATAAACACACCCAAAGTTCCACTTGGCATTCATCACTGCTAAAACACAAAATGATCATCCTCCTATCTGTCAGCTTTATGAGATTATAACATTCAGCAGAGGGGGAATTTTTGTATACATTATGACCTGAACAATAATTCCAAGCTTAGCCAGTACAATTTCTTTTGCAAAACTGTTGCTCAATTTATCCCCTTTAAGTGGAGATATTTTTCCTCAGGTTCTCATGTATGGTTTGTTTTGAGATTACAACAGAAAGAAACTGCTTCCCTCCCACAAGCAATGTTTGTATGTTCTCAGCCTTGCTGGGTTGGTAATCTCTTCATAGACTGACAGAAAGTTGTTTCCTTCTCATTTATTTCATCAAATGATTTTGCATATGAAGTGAGCAACGGGCAGGTTTGAGTCCAATTAGTAGAAGAGAAGTCCTCCAGCGAGATGCAGGTGGTTTAAGGAACTGCCAATTTTGAACACCAAGGCCAACATCTATTTTGGCATACAAGATTAGTCACTGAACCCAGCAGGACCCAACAGGAGGATCATTAGATGGGAAGAATGGGATGACACTGAAAATTAGTATAGGAGACACTAATTGAAGTGGAATAACAGCAAGTGCAAGGCCATATTCTTTCAAACCCATCAGAGGGAAGTTTATGGCACAATAGGGCTCATCTGTTACACATTACAGAGGAAGAGAAAGATCTGTGTCTGATTAGTACAGAATCACTATGAGTTACCAAATCCTTATAAAAAGTTAAACATGATCACAGGACATGTTCAGGGAACAGTGAAGATAGTTGTTAACATCAGTTCATCATGCACAGCATGCAAGTCTTGAAACAGTACATGCAATCTACCCACTCATGTCTCAGAAAACATATGCAGACCAGAACAGGTGATGAATGACTACTAGGATCAAGCAAATATTTTCCAAATAAACCCATGAGCTTTTCTTGTTGAACTTAGCAATAGTGGAGATGAGAAGTGACACCACAGTGGTCTGTAAATACCAAGGAGAGAAAACAACTACAGAAAAATCAGATCATAGAATCATCGAATAGTTTGAGAAGAAATGAACTTTTAAATGTCATCTAGTCCACCTCCCCTGCAATGAGCAGGGACATCAACTCAATCAGGTTGCTCAGGGCTCCCTCCAACCTGACCTTGAATCAGAATCTGACCTGGTTCAGGGTTTTACCATCTCCACAGCAAAAAACTTCTTCCTTATATCTTCTCTTCATCAACCCTCCTGTGGTTTAAAACCATTACTCCTTGTCCTAATACCACAGGCACTGCTAAAAAGTCTTTCCCTATCTTGCTTATAAGTCCCTTTTAAGCATTGAAAGGCTGCTATAAGACATCCCCAGAGCCTTCTCTTCTCCATGCTGAACAACCCTAATTTTCTCAACCCTTCCTCATAGGAGAGGTGCTCCAAAATCACAAGAACTAGCATAAATCAGGCATGTTCCTGTTTACACTGGAAACATGAAAATTATTTTTCTCACCATTAGAATATGTAAGTTCTAAGAGAGGCTTTCAACAGAAATGGAAAGGAGCAAGCTCGAGGATGAAGGGGAAGGCAATCAAACTGCTTTTCAGACTGCAGCTTGAAATGTTTCTGAACAGAATTACAAAGTACAGCTGGGTAGAATACAGGAACTCAGCGATCCAGGACTCCCAGCTCTTTACAACTCTACATCCCTTTGTACAGTGGCAAACAGATCTGTGAGACAGCAGAAAGTGACAGCATACGCCTCCTTCTCTACCACAATGAAGCCATTTCCCAACTATCAGTACACATTCACATCACTGCCACTTGAAATATTCAAGCAAGAAGAGTGGAACAAAACCACCACTTCATTTCCCACATAAATTCCATGTATTAGAAACTTATATGAAGTATAAAACCTGTGGGAACTTATGAAGTAGCACCAAAGCAATGATTAAATTTTAGTCCTTTAAGTGTAAGGGAAAGGGAAGCTCATGTGTGAACAAAGACAGGGGGGAAAAAAAGGAGGTTAAGGGTTTCTTCAAAAAAAAATAGGGTGATTATCAGAATAAAAATCTATATCAATATATATACATAGAGAGAGAAAGATGTGTATATATAAAACATCCACCAGTCTCATCCCAATAATTACTGTTAATTACCACAGTACTGAACCTTGTTAGAATTAAGATCACAAAAAATTTGCCAAGTCATAGTCTGAGCATTGCTTCAAATGAGTACTTTTTAAAGCCTGACACTAAAGAATAATACATCATGGATGAAGCATATGCCATTAGCTAATATTTCAATTAACATTCAAAGAGTGCTTATTGGCTCCTGAGCAAATAGAACAGAGTTGTCAAAATTCAATGTTCTCTTGTTCTCCTTCATTTTCCATATGAACTAGAAATCAGAGAAATGTCAACCCAAAAAAAAAAAAAAAACCAACAAAACAGCACATGATGATGCACCCACTAACAGATTAATCAGGAGCTGATTTCTTTCAAGGTTTCTGTGAAGTCTTCTGTGAAGTTGCTCCTTAGCTGTCAACATTTTCTCAGGTAGTCTATTCAGAGAGATGTAAATAGCACATTTGATTTTAAAAAAATAAAATCAAAGTTAAGGGGAAGAAAGAAGCCAATAAAAATCAAGTGAGGAATGGGCAAGAAATTATTAGAAGCAGAATCAGATCGACTGCAAATACCTCCTAAAAACATATTATAAGAAGACCACAGTATGAAAAAATGAGAAAAAGTATAACAAAAATAAGGCATGGAGAAACCTACAGGCATTGTACAGCTTGATATTATGAATGATAGAATTTTAAATATCTTTGGATTTATTAAAACGTAAGGAGTTCTTAGCTCTTGTAGACTTTAAATCTGCAAGCCCAGGTGGAGTTCAATGTCTAAGAAGTGAAGATGTAAGAATGTGATGACTTGTCTAAATCCTAATGGATGATGGTGGGAAGTACTGCTTCTGCCCACATGGAAGGCATCAATGCTGTAGCACAAACTTAAACACTTTGCAAGAAACGTGTTGGCAACAGCATCTAGGTTATCCTGATGAAGAGCACCTCTCTCATAAAAATTCTAGTTCTTTCTGGCTATTGGTACAAAAATCACATCCTCTTAAATATGTAGCTTTCTTGTCTCAGGTGAGTTCAGAAGAAATAAAACCACTCAATTAAAACCTAGATTAATAAAGTAAAAAAGCAGAAGTATTTTTTTGGCTCAAAGAAAACTTTGCATTAAGATATCAAATAAGCTTTTGGTTTCTCTGATGAGAGAAGGTTTAAGGTATTCACACCATCTTACAAAATCTACCATTCCCTAGTATATGTAATCAGATACAATTTTATTTTTTCTCCTCCACAAGAGGAATTTACTTTTCCTTAAGCATGCTGTGATAGTAGGCACGATTTGTTAAACTTCTTCTTAGAGAAAAAGCACTATGAGAAAAAGCATGATGCTTTTCAGTGTCCTGATATTGCACATAGACCAGACCACAGTCTCCAGCATTCCAATTTCTACAGTGATTATTCTGTTGTGATGAGAGCAGAAGAGTGCCAACTCAAACAGACAATCTTTCATACTCTGTTTAGAAGGATGAGGGAGAGAGAGACATAAGTAACAGGACATGCTCTCCACATATGAAAGTAACACCTCAGAGCAAATCAGACTTCAAAATCACCAGTAACAAAATTAATAATGTGTTACTATCACACATAAAACAGAAACTAGATGGAAAAAACCATCCACCCATTTTACAGTCACATACACTGTGCTCTTCTTTCACTCTGAGTATCTCATAGGAAATTATTAACTCCATTATTATGAACACATTGCAGCCTTTTGCACATGCTCCAGCAAATAGCCATTAGCATTATGATGCAAAGGTGATGGCATAGCATATATTTTATATCTCTCAGCCTTTATTCACTGAACACTTCAATCTATCTGGTTTATTTGTAAAATTACTGTCTCCCATGTTTAAGATGTGGCTTAGGCTTGCTTTGCAGAACACCTATGACTTCACACTAAACTCAGTGTACTCCTTTAACCTCTCTTGTTACAGATAAAAACATAATTCAGTGTTGACTCTAACACAAACAGGATCATTATGTTTAGAGAGTGTTCCAAAGCCTGCTATCCAAGCAATCTATGGCATATAAATAATGCAAGACCTCTTCCTTCTCCAAATGACTTCAGTTCAAACAGAGACTCAGAAAGATGGAAGCCCAAATTTATACTGCCATTACAAAATTCAATCTATTTCTGGTTCTTCAATTGAATTATGACTCAGAGGTTTCCACTATTTTCTGCAACAACCTATATGCTCCCAACCTGTGCAGAAAAGAATCCTATTTGTGAATATTCCTGAGCTTTATTATTATTACATTAAAATGGCAGCAAATCCCAACTAATCTGAAAAGCTTCATGTTTGCTTTTAAAGGAAAGTAAGGTAGAAAATAGGTCTTATTTCCCTTCCCCCCGACCTCTGAACCACAACCTCCTCACCACTAAAGCATTCAACACCTCATTTAATCTCTCCTCGCTGCATTGGCGCAGCGCTGCAAAAGGGAAAGGGAAAAAAATAATCTGGAGACTTCATCAATTTTTCATGAATTTTCATTTAGGCCAGAGCCCCCTGTAACAGTGGTCGATAGATCAAGCTGCTGTCACATATTTAACACCTGGAGCTACAGCTGCTCTCCCTGGGGGCTGCTGCTGACTCCGGCTGGATCAGAGCAGCCCTGGCCAGTGCAGGGACCCTGGTGCTCCTTCCCCAGCTCACAAGTGGCTCCCTGGTGCTCCCAGCTGAAATCCTAGCTACCCTCACTGCTGCTGCAAATGTGTTTCCTGATATTCCCGCTGGAAAATTCCACCGCGCAGCTTCGATCGCCTCAACTGGAGCATTGTTTAAAAAAACGTGCTTTTATTTTAAGATTTCTGGTGTTCGAATGCAAAAGCAGTTTGGTGAAAGAGCAAACTGTTTCCAGCCTACTTCTAAATTCTCCCAAGAAAATATGAACATCAACATACATCCAATAATGCCAACCCTTGTTCAATTTCAATTAAAAAATTCTTCAGGACAAAATCTAAAGAAAGATGTTTTACTCTTTTGAATACAACTCTTCACAGAGGTTTTAAAGCTAGAACATCTGTTTTTAATGATTTAACCATAAAACAAAAACACTACATGAGAATTTGCCACATACAATTTGGAAGACTTCTTTGACATTGGCATTAGGTGGCATTAGGATTATTTTTTCCTTCTGAGGAAGCTCCTACAGAAGAATTAATCTGCATGAAGCACACCATGAATTAATGTCTTAAAACAAATAGAATAAGTCATATCTATCCTAAACTGTGCCTTCAAATAATAACTCTTTCTTCTAATACCAACTATATCTTGTTAAATGTCTTCAGGAATGAAGATATTCTAAATCAAAAGCAAAAATATTCTAAAAGCATATTCATTACATTAATGATGCTTTTTAAAGTAACTTTCTAAATCACAGTTCTCCACAGTTTTACTGGGATGGACAAATTTTTCTGAGGATGTACATTAGTACAAAAATACCTGTCCTGGACTGTATGCATGGATGTAGAAGTACACCTTATGTGCTTTATAGGGGCTGGTACCTAAATTAATGTCTGGGAAAGGTGTAAACAGTTACTCAACCAAAAAGAGCTTAGGGGATTTCAGCAACTTAAAAGAAACTCACTCCAAAAAAAAAAACAAAGGGCAAAATGACTGTGTTCAAGATGGTTTGAACCACTTTGTGTCCCAGCTGAATTTAACTTCTGTCTTTACACATAAACATGGATACACCAGAAGACTTTCAATCCCACTGCTTTGGTGTCATGGAGGGGGTAAATAGAAGGAAATAAAATAAAATTTATCATAATTAACACTGTTTATCATATTAATGCATAAGCATAAACACATCTAACATACATACAAAATGAATAGATATTTCTTCATAAATCATTCAAAAGTTGCAAGAAAGCATTATTAGCAACTGCCAATTTAATAAGCAAAGTAAAACAATTAGAGTTTCTTACTCTAAAGCAGCACACGCAAGCATTTCAAACCTGTGAAAACCAGCAGTTTGCCTCTCGTGGCACTATTTGAGGCCAGCTACAGTCAGATAAGAATCCAGAACCTGTTGACAGCAGAAGACAACCTCCCTGTTTCTGGTGATGAAAAGAGCTTGGCTCAGTGTGGGAAGGAGAGTTTTCAACGCCACGACAGAGAGCACGAGCCAGGCTGGATCGCGTGCGGCCCCAGGGACAGGGCTGCAGCATCCAGGCAGCTCAGCAGCCTCCCAGCAGGAGCTGAGGACAGGTCAGTGGGAACCCACTGCTGACAACAGCCCGGCACCAGGAACTCACTTCCTGAGCCTGCAAACAGGCTGCTACAGGCCTGCCCATCTTCTTCAGCCCAGAAACACTGACACCAGAAAGACAAGAGACTCCAACTGTTCCCTGAAAGTCACTCGAAAACCTGACTTATGACCAAAAGTTCCCATACCCCAGCAAAAACTGCAGTTTCGCTATCATCTTTCAAAGGATGCCTTTGATACACACCAAGCACTGCCATGTGCTTTTAAAAATCACAGCTGAAATCTCAAATTTTAAGTAAACAAGAAATGTATGTCTATTTACATGTTGCTTCTTTGATGAAGGCCTTTCTGTAATTGCAGCCATGGTACTGCTCAAGGAAGGATAAAGGACTGTTGAAGTGAAATAGGAGAACCTGCTTTAGACTACTAAACCCTTTAATTGGGGGTTTCAGGAAGTTAAATTTCAAAGCTATGGAAACAGTAAAAGCACAATATTATTGCAAAAACTTGGGCCATGGTTTCAGATCTCAGTTTCACATGCACATGGCTCCTGCCGTAAAACAGCTGACAAAGTAGAACAGCTTTATTGTTTTTAAAATTTTCTACTATCTCCCATGTGATTCATGCCTGACTGCCACCAGCTACAGCATTTAAACTCCAAAGATGGAGGATGGTGTAACAAGAGTCTTGCAGCAGTCAATAAAGTAAGGATCAGTGAAAACTGACAAGATACAGAACACATTTAAATTTCAAAATAAACAGTTTGGTGACTCAAGGTACAACAGGAACAATCCTTTGAACTTCAACAGGAGATCCTGAATCTCAACAGGATTACATTAAAGATTTCAAGTGTTTAGGTCTCTCAGGATTTCTCAACAGTTAAAACACATGTACAAAGACACAAATAATCCAGTAAATTTATCTAGTAATACTCACCCAGATTTCAGTCTTCCCTTAAGCTGGTTTCTCCTCTACTCCCAAATACCAATCAAAACTGAAAAGTTTTCTGTGATGCATTTACTGGCACATTTACTTCTGCTTTGATAGTGTGCCAAAAACTGTTTTCATTTTGTATTTGACACAGTTTTCAATCTAGGTTACAACAGGTGAAATGCAGTGAAAATGTCTGTTCTACTTGGCTTATTCTGCCACTTAAATATGTAAAAAATGGCATTTTCTGCAATTTCTCAGAAAACAGAAGCCACAAGATCACACCATATTAGCTAGGAGACTGAAGACTGCATTAGGAACACAGATTTCTCTTCTATGATTCCTCCCTTTGAACATACCATCTACTGTGTCCCTTTAAACATACCATCTACTTAAATATATTCTTTATCAACTAAGCAATACAAATTTGTTCTAGAGCCCTACTTCAAACACATTTTAGGGAAACTACTTTCAGATGAAGAACTGTGGGTGAAAAACTCAAGCCCAGCAACACGAGAGCACGCATAAATGTATTTAAATACATTAGACAAAGATGCACATTCTGAATAAAAAGATCCATGTTTACTCAACCCATACAACTAAGGAGCAAAAAAAAAAAAACAAACATGCACAACTGATTATATTTTATGTCTGATGAGCTTGTTTGCTGTGAATATAATGAATCTATCTGCTAACTCTACTGGAAGCAGACTACTCATGCCAGGTGGGCTCTGAAAGAGCCCCGCTGACTTCTCTCTTAAGACAAAGAGAATCGATAAAGACCATGACTGCTCTGGACGATATGAGAAATGGACAACAATTTCACTTGCCACTCACATAATGAATGAGGCCTAGGTCAAATTTATGATTGAGGAGCATATATTGAGGTTCCCAGCAGTACAGAACATGAGTCACCAAGATGCTGTCTGCTTCTGCTGAAGTAACAGATTATGAGATAAAGAGAAACAGACAGTTCACCTTAGATTACATGATAGGTATTTTTCCACATTAGTTCCAGCATAACCAACTCTAGACATCATTTAAAAATTAGATTATTCTTCAGAGAAAGATTATCCTTTGTCCATGTTATTCTTCAGAGGAAGATTGTCTTTTGTCCACATTTGTGCCAATCATGATTATACTCTGGCTAGAACCTCATTTCAGTATAAATCACTCATTCTGTACGGTCACTGCTACTGAACAAACACAAGTGAAAATTCCTTGAACAAGAGCAGCAACTAATGACAAAATGCTGCAGTTATCCCTATTTGTTATCTGCCAGAAGCGTGTGCAAGCGCTGGGGTGGCAGCACAAAAGCCACCATGAAGTTTCACAGAACACTAAACAAATAACACTACTCACATGCCACTTCCAGGGACGCATTGCGACTCACGGCTTCCCCAAGGTAGTTCCTTGCTACACAAACGTAGCTGCCCTCGTCGGGTTTACTCCTGCGCCCGTGCACGATGCGCAGGAAAAATAAAGATCCGCTGGGCAGCAGCATCCGGTGGGAGCGCGGGTCATCCTTGTCCGTCTCCACCCGCTCGCCATCCTTGTACCACTCGATGGTGGGGGTGGGCCTCCCCTCTGCCTTGCAGTTCAGAGTGGTGGGCTCTCCTTTAGACACTATCACATCTGAGGGATGCTCAACAATCCGTGGTGGAAAGTCCTCTTGGCGGAGACGGGATCCTGAGGAACAGAACAGAGGGAGGGGAGAACAATTTAGTTGTGCTTTAGGCATCATGAAGAGCTCTTGCAAGTTACCCCTTTAATGTCACAAAAATAGAAAAAAAACCCTTTACAACATCTGCGATTACTTGGTCTGATATCAGAGACTGTATCAGATACTCCCCCTTTCTAAAAATCTGAGATGGACCAACAGAGATAACCCTCTATAGTGTTACCAAACCCATACCAGATGCAGACTGTGCTTAGAGGAGGATCCCTTACACATACATGTATGACAATCTTTTCCATTTTATTTATTTTCTCTGATAATCTTCCTATTTACATTTACTTCTAGATCACTGTGCACTTCCTGATTCCCCTCATATCTACTGCTTTCTCATCCTTTCATCTGCCAGATTCAATAGAAGGATATCCAAAACCACAGTCTCTTACCACCTCCATTAGTTAACAGTTCTTTGCAGCTTAACATGTACACTTTGTATACCTTGTCCACAAACAGCCCCGGTATGGAAAGAGAAGGAGAAAAAGGAAAGCCAAAAGGGAAATATCAAATGTCAGCTCACTTTAGAAGTTTTCAGTTTCAGGATTGCATGTGCACACACACACATAAACACAATATAAGCAGAGAATCATACAAGGGCCTGGGTTGGAAGGGACTTTAAAGCTCATCTCATTCCAACCCCCTAACATGGGCAGGGATACCTTCCACTAGACCAGGTTACTCAGAGCCCAATCCAACCTTACCCTGAACACTTCCTTCCACATTAGTGGTACAGACACTTCCCACCTCTGCATGTCTAATTAGACTACATGAACCTGGAAAAATATTTCTGCAGCAGTCACGGCAGTTGGTGCCTCAAAAATAATATTTTCTAGTGTGGATCCTGAAAGGCCTTTGAGTGGAGATGCCACAATTGGTCTGCACTTCTTAAATACAAGGTAAACCAGCCTTTGCAGGTTAGTGAAACATTTGTCTCAATTTCCTGATCAGCAGTTTTGCTGAGTGGTAGAAAAGCAAATGTCTTAATTACAGTCTAGGCTCTACATACTTTAAAATATTTTCCATGCCTCATTTACTGCAAAAGTTATGAGGAAAGGCATAAGGATCCATTCAACAGAGTGAATCCACCTTTGGACTTCTGTTTTACTAACACTCAGGTCATTAAGCTAAGGCTTTGCCACTGCAGTTAAGTGTTACATTGCTGTTGCACAAATTGGCTCTTTCAGTGGCTTCCAGATTCTATTACCAGAATTGCAAAGAAATCCATAATCTTCAATGCCTGTACATGAAAAAACCCATAATCTATAGCTAAACACAGATGAACTTATGGAACATTTGGAAGAGACATATATTTTATTCTCACTTTTACTGACTAAAAAAAAACCAAAAAAAACCCCAACAAACTAATAGGAGGATCTCCAGCTAAAATATAACCCTAGTCCATGACCCCATACACTTCATCAAAAAAGACTAAAATCACCATTAAAGTAAAAGATAAATATCTGACAGCACATGGAACTAAAAAGCCAACTTCACACTCTGATTTGCAACATTTGTATGTCCAGACATGTCTAACAACTTAATTCATTGCTTATTCTCAAAAAGCAAACAAAACCCCCCTAGATGTGTTAAGAAATTTCTATTAACAGTATCAGGAAGAAAAGGAAAGCTGAGGTGTTTCTGCAACATGAGAGGACTTAAGGCAGAGAACAGATACAACTGAATTTTGATAAATGCTTAACACAGGGTAACAAAATCGATAGCAAGAAATGTGAAACACAATTCCAAAATATTAGTTTTCTTGTACACAAAGGATTGTTGATAGTGTTCAGAACTCCGAAAAGTATATCCTATACAGATTTACAGGCCATGTTTAAAGCTGTGCAAAAAGCTTTCTCCCATAAAAAGTTTATCCTTATACATTATACCACCCAATTAAAACCCCTCCTGAGGTGACAATAGGGCTGATTCCTCCTCTTCAGTATTGATGCTTCTCACAAATCTGATGCTTATTCACTCCATCCTAATGAAGCAATTTGTGCACAAGGGAGGGTTGAGATGAGAGCAGCCAGGACCACACCAATGTACACCGAGAAAGGCTCAGGAGGTGTTTCAAGGGGGCATCAGACCACACATTGCTGTCATGGCTGGGTGCACCTTCAGCTGTCCAGGGCTACAAGGAATTCCCCTCATCATGCACTTAGAGGAGGGGAGAAGCAAAACACGCACAAGATCGTTCACAGAGCACACTCAACTCCCTCCTTCCAAAGTAAACTGAGCACCAACAAGCATTCCCAAAGGTTATGCTGATTTATAAACAACAAAGGAAACCACAAATTTGGCACCACTGTCTGTCTCTAGACACCATCTGCATATCAGAAAGAGATAGATGCAAGCGGTGCTTGATTCTAGTTTTGATTCTTTTGCTATGGTCCCCCTCCCAATTCTCTTATGAGTATAACCTCAGAAGGAACAGAAAGGAACAGAAATTCTAAAAACCCCATGAGCTGTCTGGGCAGAAGATGCTCTTACTGCAGAGCAAGGTGCAACCATGACCTTAAGCAGGCAGCTGTGGTATATCCTGGGCTATCCATACTGCTTCCTTTTCTGTTCCTCCCCCCAGGATTCCCATCGGGTGCATGCATAGAGCATATGAGCAACCCCTGAATTTCGGAGCCCTTAAGTCCTTACTATGATAGGCTGCAATGACTTCACATGAGCTTCTACGTGCTGGTGAGCAAAAGCAATATTTCTACAATATTAGAATTTTTGGAAGTATTCCACAGGAGGGTTCCAGCGCCTCACCACCCTCACAGTCAAGAATTTCTGCCTAATATCCAATCTAAACCTACTCTCAGTTTAAATCATACCCCCTTGTCCTGTCACTCCAGCCTCTTGTCAAACATCTCTCTCCATCTTTCCTTTAGGTTCTCCACAGTTAGATCACCTCAAAGCCTTCTCTGATCCATGCTGAACAGTCCCAGTTCTCCCAGCCTTTCCTCCCAGCAGAGCTGCTCCATCCCTGTGATCCCCTTGGTGCCTGCTCTGGCCTGGCTCCAGCAGGTCCCTGTCCTTGCTGTGCTGGAGCCCAGAGCTGATGCAGCCCTGCAGGTGGGGTCTCAGCAGAGGGGGCAGAGGGGCAGAATCCCCTTCCTGCCCTGCTGCCCATGGGGCTCTGGAGGTATCCCAGGGCATGTTTGGCTTTCCAGGCTGCCAGTGCTCATAGCCAGCTCATGTCCAGCTTAATAGTGTGTTGTAGCATGTTTATGTGTGATTAAATTAATCTTCACTTTAAATTGAACATCAAGTGCTGAACTTACACTGCCTAAGATCCTGCAATACAATGTTTTGTCACTCTAACAAACACAGCTTTCATTTTCACATACCAGAGCCTGCTAACTACTGACAATTGCTGACCTGATAAATGCTGACTGATGGGAAACACTGTAGTTCTCATAATAACTGGCGACATTATAGATTTGTTATAAACTGTCACTTCATAAGTAAAGAACATTTGCATCCATATCTACCTTTATGTGAATCATTTCTGCAGCAATCATTGCTAATGTCCTTTGAGGTCAGGACACTGAACAGAAGAAGCCCAGCCTCATATTGGAACCAAGAAAAAGGAAACTGCTGGGGGACACATTTTGTCACCAAAAATCAAAATAATGCTCCAGTTATTTGTCTGTCCCTGTGCAACACATGTATTGTGTTACATGTATTCACCAACACTTCTTACACTCTCCTTCCTGTATTATGAATTTATGTATTTATATATTCCAATCAAGGTAGGGAAAGAAAGTAAGGAAAGTGAGGAAAAGCGACAAAAGCAGAAAAATAAAATATAGCCTGCATATTGTTACTTCAGGTGTCAACACACTGCTCTTCCACTGCCCTACATTAACTTAATTCAGATGTGTTGGACAAGAAATTCCCTGAGAATCACCTCCAAGACTACTCCTTTGGGAAGTGTACAAGACAACAATCACTCATTCATTTCAACCACTTCAACACCAGGGTGCCAACTAAGTCAGGTTTTCCCCACAACTACCACCGAGCCTCACAAATTTGCTTTTATATGCTCAGACTTCCTCACAATTCTCCTCAGGGACCCAGTGTACAATATAGTTACAGCTACACTGGTAGCATTATAGCAGAAGGCCTATTATTTTCAGTTTAGTCTGGCTGATCCTACAGTCAAATAACCCTAAAAAATTATTTGGATGCAAGAATTTTTATTAATAAATGTAACAGATTTGCTATAGACACACAGGTGCAAGTAGGAAAAGAGATTAAACCAAAGAGTCAATAGTGTATTCCTTTTTACTGCATTTCCTCAGAGTCACTATGCAATCCCTGTCCTAAGAGCAATCACAGGTTGCTGGTCTAGGACTCTAAATATCATCTAATTCCAAACCCCCTGTCATGACTCGACCAGGTTGCTCAGAGCTCTGTCCAACCTTAGTGGGATGGGGCATCCACAACTTCTGTGGGTAACCTGTTCCAGTGCCTCACCACCCTCACAGTTAAGAATTTCTTCCTAATATCTAATCCAAACCCACTCTCTGTCAGTTTGAAGCCATTCTCCCTTATCCTGTCACTCCACGCCCTTGCAAAGTCTCTCTCCATCTTTCTTGGAGGCTCCCTCCAGATGGGAAGGCCTGGAAGGCTTGAATTGGGTCATGTGTTCTCTGTCTAACATAACACAAATCATCACAGAAAAAGGCATTTGGCAATTCACTTTTTAGTCCTCCTAGTCCATTATCTTTCAAATTTCTAGGAAGAGACTTTCATTTATTGCACTTCACATTCTTCTAGTTTTAATTTAATTCACATAGAGACCAAATGTTGATTTAATCTATTAAGCCTACTCTCTAAATAATCATCTACAAAGCTAATGATCTGTCATACCAGCAAAGCAACAGTACAGACTAAATTCAGAGACAGTTAACTCATTTCTCAAATCAACAAAACATTCATGGCTACTGGGCCAGTGGTGGTTAATAGACAGGCTAGCGACTGTCTTGTAACTGCTGAACCATTTTAAAGAAAAGCAATATTGCATTAGCTTATATATTAACACTCTGAGATGCTATTTCATAATACACATTTCTGAAACACTGTCAAGAACCTCCTCAAAATTCTCTTTTCCCTTCTGACATTACCAGCACCTGTCACCATCTGACATCACATTTATTAGCATCCCTAACTCTTTTCCAACTTTTACTTACCTGACTTCCTATATATAGAAAAGGTCTTCCTCAGCTGACCTCCAAGACTATTAATCCTTTTATATCCTTCCTCAAGGCTCTGATTTTGCTTCCTTTAACATTCCAAACACATATCTTTAATATACTTGGATATTTACCTACTCACCAATCTGCCCTATTGTTCTCATGATACTGCTGTGAAAGGGATGCTTAAAATGGGATGTGATGTTTTACATTGTGTCATATTTGAAATATTTCCAGTTCAGGAATTCTAACTGGTCACACTGAACAGGTGTGTTGTATATTAAGTTCAGAAAATAAGTATTGCCAACAAGAGCAACAGAAGTTGTTGCAACAATGGACTTGAAAGACAAACATATAATATATCAAAGCCACAAAATCCTTGAGGGTGGAAAAGACCTCCAGGTCCAACCTTTAACCAGCCACCACCCTGGTCAACTAGATCATGGTGCCACATCCAGTCATTTCTTGAACATCTCTAGGGATGACGACTCCACCACGCCCCTGGGCAGCCCATTCCAATGTTTAACAACCCTTCTGTAAAGAAATGTCTCCTGTCCAGCCTGAATCTCCCCCGGCACAGCTTAAGACCGTGTCCTCTTCTCCTCTTGCTGGTTGTCTGGAAGAAGGGACTGGGCTCCCACCTGGCTGCACCCTCCTTTCAGGGAGCTGCAGAAATTCATAAAGCTTCCTTTTCTCTAGGTTAAACGGCCTCAGCTCCCTCTCATATGAGTTATTAGTTATTTCATGCCTCTGATAGCATTTTGAATGCATTCCCTCCAAGAGTTTGCCAACAACACATGTTCTCCCTGAGACAGTGCAAAAGGACTGTTTATCAAGGAGACAAACAGCAAAACTGTGATAGGAAAAAATAAATCTCCTACAACAGAAAGCTAGAGATGCAGGAAGAAAAGGCTCTGTGTACATTTGATTCTACAGAGAGGGCAGCTCCAAAGTTATAGTTAATGCCAAAAAAACTTTATGCTAGAATCTTGGTTTATTTTCACTGCATCAATAAACAAAAAAATGAAATGGAAAACAAGGTATTAAAATCCCCATTAAAAGAATCATGTGCTTTAAACGGATGGACAGCTACAGAAGTGTCTGCAGAATCTCTTCTGGCTACATCAGATCTGTCACATGGCCTGGCCTCAGCTCTTTTTTTGACTTATGCAGACTCTACAAAGACAATCCCACAGCTACTTAGTTAAATTTACTGAAGGACAGTCACTGTTCATTTTCCCACTTCTTTGCATGCCTTGTTTCACAAGAGAAGTACTCATCAGAAACACTTACTGCACACATTTGTTTGATGTAATGAATTACTCTGTTGCTTTCACCACCCTTTTAGGCACAGAACTGACTGAAGGCACCCAAGATCTCAAGAAGAGAGCCAGTCAGCCACATCTTAGTTCAAACAAAACATAACATGGAAAAAAAGTCAAGATAACGAGAAAACTCAACTGGAATATAGGCTGATGCACTGGCACCAGGCTGATTATCTGACATGCATTCCTCTAGGCAAACTGACGTGGCAAGGACAAGATTTTGAAAATTTATACTTTACAGTCTCTCCCCTGTTCTGAGATTTGGCAGATGGGAAAAAACTCCAGTGATACAACTGTTTCCAAGGTAAGGTTTTTAGTTCAAAGCTGTGTCAGCTATGACAAGGTCCTCTGAAAGCTTTTCCTTGAGCAAAATTAGTCCATTAAACAACATATCCTAACTTCCCCAGGACGTGTGCCTGCAGATAAGTCACCTTTCCTATAGAGTGTGTCTGCCAAGAGGGAGAGCGGAAATGCTGACAGGAGAGATCAATAACTGTCATTAAAACATTCAGCAAATCTTACAGGAAGGTTGATTTCATTAAGTTTCCCTTGTATGGAACTCTGACTTTGCTAAACAAGGTGTAATCAACTCTACTATTAAAAAAACCACTGTAAACAAAATTCCCTTTTTTTTTCTTAATGTAGATAATAATCCAGTGCCACAATATAAGCATCTTTTTCCTTATATAAAATTACTTCAGGGGAAGCATTCCAACATTGACATAAAGGCTTAATGCCATTTTACTCTAATTCACTTTTATTCAATTAGTTTCTCATCACCTACAAGCATTTGAGTGTCACATTTCACTTTTTTTGCAGAGCCTTACCACACCTTAAAATTTATTTCCAGCACACTGACTGGGATGGAGCAGCATGTTAGGGATGCAGTCAAGAGAGCAGGAGTGAGCACAATAACCCTGAAAACTGGAATATAGATTTGCAGGCAAATGATTAATCTTTTTTCCCCAGGTGAAAAGTGATGTTATAAATACAAGTCACTGCTTCAATGAGAAAGTTACATCGATTTGTTTATTGCAAAGCACAATGGTTTAGAGTTCAAGTCAAGAAATAAAATATTTACCAGAGCTATGCTCCCTGAAAGAAGATGAGACAATTATTTGCTTAATAACACACCAATTCTTAATAACACAACAGCACCCACACACACACACACACACACACAAAAACCCCAGCAAACCCAAACCAGCTTCACTTTTAGGTTCTTTCTCAAAAAAGCTCTAGGTTTTGAAACTAGAATAGTTGCTCCAATTCAAGTGTGGATTTCATTAATGTTCACTGCCTCCAAATAATGAGACTATGAAAATGACATTAAGAAGTGAAGAAGACAGGTAGAAAAGAGGAGCACTTCCACCTGTGAAAAGCAAAAAGGACAATGTTTATGTGTATGTGAGTATATATGTCTCTGTACTTATATGCTGGGTGTATATACATACCTCATCTATATTTACACAATGTACACACACACACACACACCTGCAACCAAAAAACCAAAAAACTCTTCATCCAGAAGAGCTCAAGCACAACATCTCTTCCCTTGGGAGCCTTTCCAAATCACTGGAATTCAACAAAGCAAAGCATAAGCGTACACCCAACTCCAAAAACATCTTTCAGCTATTTTCAGGTCAAGGATGGAAGGTAAAAAAAGCAGATATTGCCTACAGAGAGCATGGTAATTTATTGTACAAGGGGCATGTTATCATAGCCCATCTCATGGGGAACTGGCAAGGGTTCCTTATCAGCCAGGCAAAGGGAAGCTTTGCAGCTTCCCTGATACCACTGGAGAAACCAATGGCCCATTAGAAGCAAGTCAACTTTGCTTTTGCATAGAAGGGTTGATAACCACAGGCTCTCCAAAGTCTAAAGCTTTCTACTGATAGATGATAATGACCATCCAAGGCAACATTAAAAGATACATTTAAAAGCCTTAAAAAGGAGCAATTAGAAAAACACATCAATTTTAATAGTGTTAAGCTAAAACAGCTATAAAAAAAGCTTTTAAATGACAACCGTGTCTAGATCCCTCCATGAACCATGAGTCAGAGTTCTCAGAGCAGAATAAAATCACTACAATCTGTGAAATCAGATGACATTTGTAAATAAATTCACCCATCTAAAGCAGTCTTAAAAGAATATTTTGAGGAAGACAGGATTCCTACTATAAGCACAGAAGGTACTTGAACTTTGATGTTCTGAATTTTATCCTGCAGGCACTTTGTTGTCTGCTGACACTGGTCACAAAGATTCCCTGAACCACACCAGTTGTGAATGTCTAGGGAATTCTAAGTACACAATATCAATACTGGACTTAAAACTTGACCCAAACATCCTAAAGAAACCTTTCATAAAGTTCCAAGTAACTGTCAGCCAATGAATATTAATTTTGCAGCGAAGCTCTTAGTAAAATTTAAAGTAGTATGACACATCAAAAACTCTCTGGAATATCTTGGTTTAGAAATCTACAAATTACATCTTCACAACTTGTCAAAGACTCTTTGGAAGTTTCAATTCGTTTGGAAAACTTCTTCCAAATAGCCATGGATGAAAATATAGATCAAGCTCTGAGAAGAAACATTGTAATCCTACTTTTTCTAACCCCATATTGAATAAATAAGCTCAAAAGTAAACATGCTCAAAGGTGGAAGGCTTTTGGAATTAGCATGAACTTCTCACAAGCTGTATCTCTCCTACCTATGTCAACAAAAAAGAAACAGGTGAACAAGTACAGGCACTCCAAGACTTAGGGGGATGTTTATAATTGCCCCTTCATTTCACCTTTTGCTAGCTGGCATTTTAAAAACTCATTCAGCCCGGCAATGCTTGAAAGCAACTTCTACAGAAAATTCAGTCACATGCTATTTCTGCCAATATAGGTCAGGTTTATAAGCACCTCATATATCCCAAGTACAAAAGATCACAATTTTTATATTGGTGCTTTACAGCATGCATTTGTCTTTTTATATATTTACAAGTGTGGCGTTTGGGTCTTTTGTTTGGTTGGTTTTCCCATGTTTAAAGAGTAAATACTTGACTGCAAATACTGCATTTTTTTTGTTTGATCACCAAAATGTCACCAGTTTTTCAATAGTTACCACACTGATAGCTGAAGGTCATATTATTGACTCTCTTTGTATAAGGAATTCTCACCGGTAATAATGGGAAAGTTGACACAAAATTCAAATTTATGCACAAACATCTAAGTGTCCTACCTCTAGCTTCTCCTGATGTATGTATAGCACAATTATATATACTTTTTGATATATAAATATATATACATATATAATGTGAGAGAGCATCTTCTGTTAAGAGAATATTTGGAGCTCCTCTGCCCCAACATCCTCTCCTTTGTGTCTCTCCCACACCCCAGAAGAAAAAAAAAACAAAACAACAAAAACCAACAAAACAAATACCTTTTTCCTTGTCCCTTTTCTTTTTGTTTGTTCTCCATGCATGTTTCACAACTCCTTACTTACCTCATCATGTGTATTTTAAGGTAATTTTTCTAACTTGCTACTATTATACCTGTAGCTAATAAAATTACAGGTTTTTTAATCCAAAACAATTCATCACCTCCATCTAACAAGGTGAATCTTTTCTCTTCTCATTCTCCTTTTCAGAAGCCATCCAGTTATCTGTCCCATTAGATAACAAAACACAATTCTGCAACTTCTGCAGCCAAAATGGGATTTAATGTTCTTGGGCCTGGTGACAAAAAGCAAACACTCCAGTATCTGTGCCAGCTTAGAGTTTGTTTGTTTTTTTTTTTTTTTTAAGCAGCCCTCAGTGATTTTTCTCTCACCTTTTCTGGTCCACATATTTACACTCAAAGCTGGCACAAATTAGGGAAGTCTTTCCTAGTACTTTAGGCTGAAGGCACAGGTCCAGTGAGAGGTTTTATTGGTCCTTGCTATTAGTGGTGGAAGAGTCTTGCCTTTCAAGGAATATGCATTTCACAGGATTTTTCTGCAGCTCTATTTTACCCTTTCAATATTAAAATGAGGGAGATTTTTAAACAGTAAAGTTGCAGACACAGATTCAGAAACCTCTGTCTATTCTGTTTTTATAAACATCTGTTGATTATACTAAATGGAGCATGGATTACTGATAAACAACCACCTCTCAGAGCTGTGGAATGGCAGGGGGACTGCTGTGACCTTCTGAGAGCCTCTTTCCAGCATGTAACTTATTTACTCTGTGTTTTTCTACACCACACAGCACTATGCAGAAGCACAGAAATAAGAGTGTCTGGCAGCACAGTAGGCAAAACAAACAAAAACTCCCAGGCAGTTCTCAAAGTGTTTGCTGTAAGCAAGAAAATTGTTGAAAACAGCAGTAGAGGAAGTAAATAGAAAATATAGAGGAAATGGATTCCACCTTTTCAACCTTAGACTTCGAAATCACTATCTTTAGCAAATATAACAAATGCTGTCTAGACAAACTTAGGAAATAAAATTCCATCTTGAAACAGTGGTAGGTTGGCCCAAATGACAGTCAAATCCAGCTGTTCACTCACCACCCTCTCCCATGGGATGGGGAGAAAGCAGAAGCAAGAGACTTGTGGATTGAAATAATGGCAGCTAAAAGGGAAGGAAAACACTGTGGATACAAGCAAAGCAGAAAAGAGGAATTCATTCACTACTCATCAGCAAACAGATGTCCAGGCACTTCCTGGCAAGCAGGGCCCTCAGCATGCAGGACTGTTGCTTGAGAACACAAATGCCAAAACCACCAATGTCCCTCCTTTATCTTCATTTCCATGAGTTTTTATTGCTGAGCATATGATGACATATGGCACAGAATATCCCTTTGATCATCTTGATTCAGCTGTCCCAGCTCTGCTCCATTCCAACCTCTTGCCAGCCCATGCCTACTACACCCTCTGCTTAGAGGTACAAATCAAAATTTTCAAGAGACAGGATCTTTTTTTTTAAGGACTTACTTTCAACAGATAAAAAACGCTCCTACATGATAAAAAAACCTTTTCTTCTGCAAAACTAGCTTGCAGTGAATCTATTTCCTCCAGAACATATAAGCATAGTGTGAAAAACCCTTGCAGATGCCTTTCTCATTTTAGGTTCCAAAAACAGAGTAGTAACATATTTTTATATCTAACATTTCTCTGATCAATAACTAAAGGACTACAGCTACAGTCAGTTTTCTAAGTGAAGTAGAATCAAAGCTTCCTTGCCATGAAGGAAAACAAATCAAATATATGTGGGAAAATGCACAGAAAAGTTTAAGGTTGGCACTACAGAGCTGCTCACATGGAGCATTTGCCCATGTCTGCACTCTGTGTGTGAATTCATAAGACAGCCTTTCTGCATCACACCTCTGTGTGCACCTGGGGAAGGAAAGAGTGCAAAGTCCTCTAGATTTTTGCTAAGGATGCTTGCATTGTTCGCGTTAATTTCCAGAAGACTGTGGCTAAAAAAGGGAATGTAACTCCATTCCTTCACAGGTATATCTGTTTACTATTTTACAAGCATTTTTTTTTTCCTTTTGTGTTTTTTCCCATTCAGTGAAACAACTCAGGCTATTATTTTGAGTCACCTTTCAGAATTAAAAACATTCCAAATATTTATATTCTAGAATAAGAGAAATGTGCTTAAAATCCAACACTTCTGTCATCAGCCACCCGAGGACATGCCCCACATCAGGTGTTTCAAGTACAGTACTCTTCTTCCACACACATTTCTCCACCCAAGATCTTAGAGGTGCATACACACAGACTTTCTTAGTTTTCTCCCACTATTAATGTGATAGCTAAAGCTTGGTCATTAGCTATAATGCTATGCAACTACATGAAATAAATTATATTGTACCTTATTAAATATGGGAGAAGGAGGCTTGTCAGTGGTAGCTAGCTGTAGGGATCAAGGCAGGACCTCAAAAACTATGCTGCTGGATTTATGAAGATCAGTTTATTGTAAAATAAAGCCCAATAAATTTCATTTAGGCCAAAAGCAGCAGCAAGCTTGAGGAAAATGACACAGGTCTAGTGTAACAGTCAACTGTAAGTAGCTCGGCTAAAGAGAGATTTCCATTTCCTGGCGCGGTAACAAATCCTCAGGCAGAGAGGGGCTACAGGGGTGAGATTTTTTCCTCTGTAAGTAACTTAATGAATGAAGTACTAATTAACATTATGGCATTGATAAATGGAGAGAGAGATTAGGGATGTACTCGATATTCAGGCCTTCCCAGATGGACCGTCAAAGCCACATTAATTCCTATCTCATTGGAGCATCTGCTTCTCCCATAATCCATTGCCCCTTGGTACAAACAACACAAACTGTTGTGACTCAATTAGATTTATATCAATCTAATTTCTTTTAATCCAATTTGTATTCCAATCTACTACCTTCTAATCACTTAAATCTTCAGCCTCCATCTGGTAAATTTTCTCTCAAAATTAACCGAGCAGATGCCTCTGCAATTGTCTTCCACAGTCAGGCTAATCATGCCCTGGCAGTGGCCTACAGAGCTCGCTGAATAGGTACGTGACTTACAGCATTGCCCTTCTTATTACAAGCATGGCGATGCAGGAAGGCCATTTTGTCTGTCATTAATTGGTTAATTTGCATAACACTGCCAGGGAAAGATGCCTGGGAAACAAAAGCCAAGAGTGGAAGGCTTCAAGAAGGCAGCATGACATGCTCTTCATTAGTCACATGGCCATTACACTTTGAACCATCTATTGTTTGAGGAAACAAACCCCAAACTGCATTACAGCTAAATACATAACAAACATCTACACACGATATTGGACTGCATGAGTTTTGGCACTGCTGCCACTGAATGTGCAGAGAACAGAGGGGCTGTCCAAACAAAATTCCAAGAAAAGTGCAGGATGCTGAGAAAATTAGCACACTGTTTTTCCAAAACTTCCAATCCTCTCTCAAGTAAATTAACTCTCACGATGCTACAACTACACATGCAAACAAAGCCAAACTTGCTGACTGCAAAAATCTTCCCAGGGCAGCATGAGCCACAGGTTATCCAATACAGCATAAGTAGGAGGAGTAAAAGGATGAAGCTAACCTACTCAGCCAAGGATAGGTAAAATTCTGAGCCCTAAGAAAAATGCAGAAAGAGGTGCCACTGCTTTAAAACTGGGTGCCTCACTAAGAGCACAATGTTAATCTTTGCTCTTGATCAATGCTACAACATTTCCAAAAAGCTGATGGTGTGTTCAGCAAAAAGTCGATTTCATCATTCAGGTGTTCACATGATCATGGACTGAGAAAGTTAGGAAGCTTTTTAAAGCCTGTTATTCAGAATCCTGGGAGAACATAAAGGAAAACATTCAACGTGGCACTTGTGTTCCCCAAGCAAAGTTCAGTGAAGAGAAATGATGAAAACACAACAGGTACTTAATAAATAGCGAGGGAAGCGTAAGAAAGAACAAGCTGGTCCAGTGGAAGAGGAACAAGAGTAGCTTCTATCACACACAAGCAGCAACAAAAGGAGCAAAGAAAACTTCCACCTGGCACTCAGACCCTTGCATCATGAGCTACACTCTTGTTGGCCCACAACCACTTACACAAGATCAGCCACTAACAGTCCTCAAATTCAGAGAGAGCTGTAATGCCCTTTTGCCATTACAGATTAAATTATATATAAAATTTGTTGCTTCCCATTTTTTAGAACAATATAAATCAGACTAACATGGAAGGCTTAAAAAAAACAACTTGTGTCATCCAAATTTTCAGTAGCTGAAAAGTGAGTCTACCAGGATGATTTGCCTGGAGCTCACTACTGCTTCCTCCCCTCCTCTCCATCTTTCCCATCTACACCTGAATAAGAGGTTTCACTTACCAGCTAATAGGTACCTAGTAAATTTTTTATAACCTAGGGATAGCAAACAGTATAAATGCAATGGATGCAAGCCAGAGGATGCTGAAGAAGGAAAGAGAGGGTGTGCTTGGTTAAGGAGGGGGTGGGGTGGGCAGTCTTTCTTCCCCTCCCACAAGCTGTCAAGTCCTTCTGTGCACACCCCCTCCCTCATCCCTGCTAAAAACCTTCCTCTCTCTGCCTGCCATGACAGGTGGTCCAGATTTTCACTTAGAAAATCTGGCCACCCTATGTTTGCAACACCTCCCCACTTAGTATCATCTGTGAATTTAATTAGCATGCAGTTTACCCACTCGTTCAGATTATTAACGAAGATGTTAAACAAGACACAATCCAAATAAAAAGATCCCTGTGGCAAACCAATTGATGCCTTTCTTTACATCAGTTTCTTGCTATCTATTGTAACCCTTTATTTACAGATGTCAACCAATGATTCATCTACATGATAGCTTGGACAACCAAGAAAATCTATCTTTTGTTTTACCAGCTAACAGGCTGTGATACACTGTATATAGTAGAATTAGACATAATAATTCCCATTTCCCAACTCCTGTGTCTCATCTACTACACATATCATTTCATCACATTAAGATATGTAGCCCCTTGCTTCTCCTGGTTCATCTGTCACTCCTCAGCCACGTGCAATCAGAATCAGTGTTAAATGATGGTCAGGAAAAATCACACCATTTGTGATCATTCCTAGTGTCAATCTAAAACCAGTCCATGGAAATCTGGCAGAGGGAGACAATCATAAGAAAAAGTAAGATTGTTAAATACATTGAATCTCTCCCAGTTTTATAACCTGGATTCGAAATGAAAGTGGGAACTACGCAAGGAATATGTAAAGCAAAAACACCCATATTTTTTATTTATGAAAAGGAATGCAAGAGCACTACTCTGAATCACTAGTTTCAATAATGGCATTATTACAATTTTCCTCATCAGATGAGCAAAACTACAGTGCAATGTCTGGACAATGATATTTACGTTTTGAAATTAAAATAAACGTAATAGCATTTCACCCATAAAGCAAATCACATTTGAGAAAAAGACAAATAAGAATGGCAAAGAGAACCCTCCATACAACTGAAGACTTAGAAGTTGAGAAAACGTCACAGAACGTATCAGTGAATTTACACACATAAAAAAATATAAATATATATTACAGACATACATACAGTTTTGCTCATAAACCAAACCCACTCATAGCTTATAACACTAGGCAGAGTCCTCCCCCACCCTTGCAAAAGTACTGTGATACAAGAAACACATGAACATCCAAAACCAAATGCAAATTCTCTCTAAAGCAGGTGGCCACACATTCCATAGTCACAAAAGCTGTCTCTGAGCTTATCTATGGGGTACTTTTTTTTCTTATAGACCTTGTTGCCTGGAGGAGTTGTGGATGGCGCATCCATGGAAGGGCTCAAATCCAGGTTGGATGAAGTGAGCAACCTGGTCTGAAGGAAAGCATCCCTGTCCATGGCAGGGATGCTGGAACTGGATGACCTTTAGTGTCCCTTCCCACCCAAAACATTCTATGATTCTTTTCTGCTGAATAATCACAAAAAATTTGCTTCAAAGCAGTTCCAGTGAATTTAATTAAAACACTACAGCCTCCCTATGAATGTTAGAAAGAGCAAACAGGAGAGCTCTGGCCCTTCCATTGAGCCTTCCAATTGTCAGCATAAAGCAAGACATTCTGATCTTCCAAGGTAATACCACATTACAAGTGGAAAAAATAATACAAGAAGCGCAACAGGCTTCCAAAGCTATCTTATGACAGAATATAAATAGTTTAAGCAGAGACTAAAATAAATTCACAAGTGTATAAATTCAGTTTATGCTGAACTAAAAATGCAACTCAAGCAGAGGTCTGCAAGCTCCTCTTACTGACCAGCAGCACCACTTGGCAGCTTATAAACAAAATACTCCATACTGTGCTATCATACACACTGTGTGCTTACAAACTCATGGATAGGAACATAATTTACCTTAAAGACATATTTCAAGCAATATAGTAGTAATAGAAACCTAGCAGAAGAAAGAATACATAGCACTGTGAAAATGCTTAGAAAAATATTAAAACAGCAATTTTTGCATGCTAATTTAATTCTCAAGTCAGTTTGCTCACAGATATACACTTCACACCCATGTCTGCAGAAGAACCTAATTTTACATAGCCTATCATAAGAGGCCTAATGCACTCTGTAATGAGTGAAGCACAAGCAGAAATAGTTATTTTCTTTCCTATTACTTAAACAATGCAAAATGACACTTTCAGAACTCAGTTTTTTTTATGCTTGTTTCAAATAAATCATATGCAACTTTGCCTGAGTGCAAGTTAACAGACTTGTACACACATCATGGTTTACCATAAAAAGGAGAAAGCTCAGACACTGGTGACCTATGGCCATATTGTGGAGAGTCTTCCACTCTCCAGAAGAGACACCACTACACACTAAGCCAGCTCAACCTGAAGATATTGCAGATATCCACAAAAAAAAAAAGGGGGCCACTGTGTCTAACCATCAAAATGAGTCAAAGAACCTACAAAGCACCAGTGCCACATCTGCTGCCTCCTCCACACCAAAGAAGCAGTTGGTGCTAATGCACGATTAGGAGCTGAGAGGAATGCAACAAAAGTGTATGCAGGTGGCAGAGGTCACTGAGGGACAGTATAAAGGAAAGAGAGGGTCAAGTTATTATCTGGAATGCATCCACAGGGCACAGCCATCTTTTAAATCAGTTTTTATAATAGCTATCCCTGTATTGATTTAATAATATCTTTATGCTACAGATTTACTGAGCACACTGTAAAGAACTGCATTAAAGACCGAGTTGTGAAACCAAGGCTTGTTTCTTTTCCTTACACAAGGTAAGGAGCATGTGTCCTACCTTGAAAGCCTCCATTTGATCTATTTTTAATGTTTTATTAGCCTTGTTTCCTACAAAAAGGCAAAAACCTGTCATTCAAACATCATCAAGTCTTTCAATTACAAGTCTTTGAGTAAAATAACACAAACACCCCCAAAATTAAATTTTACTTTTAAATCAAAGTGGCTGATATGCCTCTGTGTACATGGCAACTACAATATTGGGTCTTTTACCTTTAAGCCTATATTGTTATGTACATAAAGGTGAAATGGAATGGAGGGAGAACATCCACTTAGAAGTATGGTTGCATCACAGTGGGCAATAGAACACATTGGAGTACCAGGCCTATGAAGACAAATTTTCAAGAATAAGTAGGCACTGTAAATTATACAGACACGGCAGATGAAACACTCATAGACACTCTTGTAAAAATATAGAGAAAAACCAGCTTAAGGTTAATGCTTTACTTAAAGGAAGGTGAGAGCAGGCTGATGCTGGCAATAGGGAACCATTCCCAAGTCAAGCCTCCTGGGCACTTAGAAACCAGTTGGAAAAAAAACCCTAATTCCTGGTGTACCAGTAATCCAGTAATTGCCACTGACTGCTTGTTCCACCACTTGCCTCCCACCACCAGAATGAGAGGAATAAGAGCAATAGTTCAAAAAGGCAGAAACAAACAATAAGGGTCATTTTAGGCCCTAAGGTCAGGCTTTATGTTTCAGGGTAGGGGAACCTGAAGTAAAAGAGTTACAACTTCCCAATGACCCCGGAGAGGAAGTTACTTAATATTCATGTTGACAGAAAAGAAGAAAGGATTAATCATGTGGAATTAGCATTTTCATTGAGGAGCTTGGTTGAGTCTTGTGTTCCACTTTTAGAGAAAGACAACAGCTTCAGACCAGCATTTTACATCTCTCATTTATCGAAACATTGCAGCTTGCTCCTAACTGTCATTAAGTGATGAATAATGAAAGACTTTTTTCTTTTTACCTCAGATTAATCAGGCAGCCCCCTCCATCTCTCCATGCCTGAATGTGTGTTCTGAACATTTAAAAAAAAATTAATAGTTTTTAATTAATGTGGAGTAAAGAAAACTCTAATTACATTTAAATCCTATTGGGAAAAAAATGGTCTCAATTGAAAGGACATCACCTAAGTATTTTCACCTCACAGCTTTCAAGTGTCACCATGCACTATCATTTCTCAAATTGTGTCACATCTGTGCTTATTTCAAGCCATCTCTTATATTACACACATAAATTATTGAAAAAATCATCCCTCCAATTACCTAACACAGAGAAAAATGGTGTAACAATTAATTGAAACAAGTACAACATGTAGGCTTTATAATTACCATCACAAAGTAAAAATACAAAACATTGTACAAGTAATATAATAATGTCTCTCAAAAAAATCAGGCCAAGCCAAAACAATGCATTGCAAATCTCCTCCTGTTTCTTTGTGAACTTCCCACAATCTCCATCTTCTTGAAAAACATAACAATTATATAACAAATCAAAGTATAGCAATCACTACAGTACAACACAACTTTGTTTTCAGTATTAAATGCCTAAAACATTGGCCCTAGAATAATCTTTCAAAATACAGTGGACTTCTGTGCATGTAATCAACTGAGGATGAAATCAGCATGTTTTCTTTTACTATTAACCATCTTGATCCATCACCTGCAGACTGATCTCTAGATTTATTCTGTCAGCTTTAAAATTACTTAAATGGCAGATACTTCCCATTATTGCACCAGAAAGAAGGTTCCACACTGGATAACACCATGCACATAATGCCAGTGGATCACATCCAATTGGGCCACATTCAGTTACTCTTCTCAAAGATTTGTAATCACTACAGCTCTACATTCTAACATTTAACTAAGCATTTCCTTATTGTGTTACCTCCCATTTTAAATGTCACGGTTTAGTTAAAATACTTGCAACATTACATCATTATTTTTGTAAGATACAGACACATCTAAAATTTTATCCATCATCTAAATTATTTTGACCAAAAAAAGGATGAAATGCGTAAAAATTTAGTAGAAACCTTTCAAAATAGCTACAGCCCTCCTGATTCTTTTTTTGTCTCCTCTGGCATATTCTCTTCCAGTTGCTCATAAAACTTCTTCCAAGTTCTCACTAATCTCTTCTCATCACCTTTGAGTTGTCTCTACTCTGCTGACATAGTTTTAAATCATGGGACCTAAAACTCTACATGCTAAAAAGCTAAATTTCTCCCCCCTCCATCTGCAGAAAGCTGGCACAAACTTCCCATTCCACTGAAGTTTCAGCTTCCCTCTATTCTCTTGCAAGGCTGCTATTTTTTTGCAAAGCTTGTCATTCTCAAAAATGCTCTTCTAAGCCACATCACTGATCTCCCATGTTGATCCTTGTGATACATGATTTGACTATTGATTTTTCTTTATTGAAACCCATTTTGTTCCCTAACTCCATTACAAACTTCCTGAAGTCATTTTGTATTGATAACTGTGCAACTTTCTCTCTCTTCAGATCTCAGAGCCCAAATCAAAATTTTCTTGCTTGTTTTAGTGTAAAATTTTCCATTTAATATTATCTTTACCAAGAACATTTCCATCCAGACTAAACTCACGCATATCTACCATTAGTCTTTGCTTTTTCCTGCTTCTGCTCCCTAAAAGAAGGGGTATTATTACAATCTGCAGAATTTGCTCTTTCAAAGCAAAATTGATAACTCTGATGATTTTCAAGGCTACATTAAAATGTAATAAAACAAGTAAAATTGTGTCCCAAAATTGAACATGTGATTCTCTTCCTAACAAAAAAAGCAAGATGCATTTACTGAGCAACATGAATGGAGTGTTTGCTCTTCTGCTGTTATAAGAAGTGTGACTTCCTTGACCAATATCATGTATCATTTTCCTTTAAAGTTCTCCCCTGCAAGTATTTTCAGACTTAAATTGGCATTAAATACTATTTTCATTAATCTTACTGGTGTTCAAGAATAAGCTGGACACTTCCTCACTGAAAGAGAGTGGAAACAGAATAGCACCAAATGTTGCTGTTTGTGGCACAGCACCATACACATAGATTTGCTATCCTATGGATCAAAGAAACAAGAAATTCTGTCACTTTGAGAGAGGATATCATCTATTAGGGCAGCCAAACACAGTGGGAGCTACAAAACAGCCTTCTCTATTTCTGTCACGCTTTTGTTCTCCCTGTGGATGACAACACATTTATTCACTGGGATTCTATGCTCAGAAATTCTTCCAAGCCACATTGGTTTTGTCAGGGTACAGGTACTGCTCCAGCACCCACGTGGGCTCCTGAGCACACGAGACAGGAGCTCAATTCCAGACTCTACCACAATTGTGATACCTGGAGACATTTCACTAACCTCAATTTTTCTACTTTTAAAATGCAGATGCGGCCACAACACCTTTGTGAGGCGTTTTGAGATCTGCTAATGGAAATCCCATGGAACAAATAGCACTGTCAGCTTACCATGGTGTCTTCCTGACCTGTGTTCTGCATGCACAGATGGCTTGCAGCAGCGTGTGACCAATGTCACCGTCCTCTACTATGCCACTGCACGGTCATGGGCAAGATACAGCTGCAACTTCTTGATCTGCTCTGTTTGAGTTTTACCCTCTGTCTGCCCAAAATGTCTGGCAGCTACAGGTTTCTAGAGCCATTCAGGGGCAGTTTTGGTTTGTCAAGCTGATTTCTCTAATTTTACTTTAGTCGTAAAACAGAACTGTTTCATAGTTTCAAACTAATTTTACATGCATCACATGGAAATTCCCAGAGTACTAGCTTTTAATACTATAATATCTTAACCAATTTACAGCTTTGGAGATGCAAAAAGCCCATTTAACTTTACCTATTCACTAGTTTTTTACATGATATATGCACATATATAGAGCAACACAAAAATTCATTGCTGGATAAGCAAGAGGTTGTTATTTTTTTCCTAAAATGCCAAGAGAAAAACATGATAAGTCTAGAAGAATATTGAGAATATTGATATAGCAGATGTTAAGTAATTGAGAAATCAAAGTAGATGATGTTTCAGAGCAGGGTTTACACCAAAAAATAAACCTAGCATTCAATCAGGATCTGCACGTTATATTCCCCCCAGCCTAGAGGGATAATGCCCCAATTTTTATCACACAAAATAAGCAAAATGCTGACAGTATCAACAGTTATTTCATTTACTGAAAGAGTTACTCTGGAAATAATTGGTCTTTCCTTACACTTGAATAAATGTATCAGTTTCACAACTGATTTCAACAGGAATGGATTACTAAGCAATAGCACTTTTCATTGTATGTTGGTGAAAAACTAAAACAATCTGAGAAGATTTCCACACTTGATCAGAAAAGCTTTAGACAAGTTAAGACTTTGCTAAATGTTGCAAACACAAGTGCACTGCCTCCAACCACAACACCTCAGACTGTAGGAGGCACTAGAAAGATCAACAGAACTTTCCATATTGAAGGATTTATGTAATTTATGTTTGCTTGCAGGACTGCACATTGGTGTTCCTGGCACCTTTACCAAAACAGTCAAATGTTGCTTTACTGCCTGCATTCTATTTCTCAAACAAACAAACTGTGGCAGCCATATTTTCTGAAAAATCCCTTGGCCCAGGATTTTCCCCTGGGAAGCTGAGAAGCCTCAGAGAAAAAGGAAAACAAATTCTTATCTCATTTGCTTCCCCTGTGTTGTGCTCACATGCAGAATGTGTTTGGAGATTGCTGCTTTGGTTTCATGTGAATTGTTTTGACTTAATGACCAATCACAGCCAAGCTGCATTGGAACTCTGGAAGGAGTCACAAGTTTTCATTATTATCTTTTTAGCTTTCTGTAAGTATCCTTTCTGTATTCTTTAGCAGAGTTTAGTATTCTTCAATATAATATTGTATAATAAAATAATAAATTAGCTTTCTAAGAACATGGAGTCAGATTCATCATTCCTTCCTGCCACGGGGCACCCCGCAAATACAATAAAAAACAAAAAAAAAAGCCACCTGATTATGTTTCAAGCATTCTTAATACCAAACAAGTTGATTTAAAAGCCACAAATAGAAGCTGCTGTCATGTGAGATGTCCCCTCGAAGACAAATAAAGCCGGACAACCACTAAGCACTGAAAAACTGCTGTCCTAAACAGTGCTTCCTCCAGCACTCCTCCTCACAGCAGAGGGCAAGCCATAGCACAGCCTCCCAGGCACTCAGTAGCTGTAACCATCTGTGTACTCTGGAGTCTGCTTTCATCCCTTCTTTTAAAACTTCCGTGATGTTCTACACCTCACCCCATAGAAGCTTAAGAGCAGCACTGCCCAACTATTGAAACCCTTCTTAATAGTAAAATGAAGATAATTTGAGAGAGTGTTACAGCCAACAGAAAGGTGGATACAAGTGAAATGCATTCTTGGTAGGATGCTGTTTTTCACCAAAACTCAAGATTGGATTTTTGTCAAAATGAATCATCACCAATTCTTACCCTAGATAATAAAGGCAATGAAGAAAGGTTCACATCAAGAGGCATATCACAATGTGCATTTAACACAGGGTGGTCTCACACAGCACTCTCTCCCCCCACCGCCCATCTGTGCTCCTCAGCAGCTCTGCAGCTCCCAGGCTATTCCCCCACATCAGTATCAAGCTTTTGCTTTGAAGCTTGTCCAGTTGGTGAGTTATTCTCACTCAAAAAGCTCAGAGTGATTTTTCTAACTTTTGATAAAAATGACTCACTTCCTTAAGAGATTTTGTGCATCTGAGATGAGACCTTATTAGTAGGCACAAGAGGCATGTAAAGCCTCTCCCAGAGCCCGCTCCATTAGTACTAATCAATATTAATTTAAAATTGCATAAAGGCAGCTTTTCAACTAGAAATGATTTCATCCTTTATCCCCCTGCCCTGCTCCCCAACAAAAAAACCCACAGCTTGCACTACATTTGAGATATCAGGACACTGGCTCTCTGTCCAAAAGTAATTTACAGATGATATCCAGAATGGTCTACCAAGTAGAGACAATATTACCCAGAACAGCTTGATGAACCTTGCTTTTCACTTCTTACCTTGAAAGCATGTGAATGAATCTAAGCATGAGGGATAAACTGCTTTTAAGAATCAACACAGCAGGACTAGAAAAATCTAATTGCTGTAATGGTCAAGTGGGAACAACTGATGTGGCTCAGGGTGAGTTTCAGCCACTTTCCCTCCCAGATTGCCTCAAGGAACTTCAGCTGCTGCTGCACCTATAAGATCAATAGTGCTAATTGTGAGGAAAATTATTCAGGACAGCACAGAGCCTCCTATTAATGATGCCTGCCTGTAGAAAGTCAGTTTATCAGCTATGCTAAAGGTTAACATCAATATCAAATACAACAACTTCACATGATTCTATCACTGACTTTTTAGAGAAAATCACTATGGTGGCGCCATAAACTTCAGAATTGGCTGCACTTTAAAACCATTTTGGTTCCCTGCTCATCAGGTGCCCTGCTTATGTTTTTATGGTTAATATTACTTCATTTGTCTGCAGCAAGAAAAAACCCATGCCTCTAGTGATTATTTAAATTCTGTCAGTATTATTTAATGACACTGGGCAAAAGAACTGCTGTAGGGACAGATATCAGCTCATAATACAGGAAATGGTTTGCTGGAACACTTCTGTTATTTCTAATCAGGAAAACCTCAAAAAGCAAAGAACAAGTAAGTGTTGGGTTAAAAAAAAAAAACCAAACCCAAACAACTGGCTACATTCACAGAAGTTAACCACAAAGACAACACCTCAGGAAGTCAATAAGCCACAGACAGAAGCTGGGAAGACTCAAAGTGCTTGTCCCACTTTTTTGTTTTCCAAAATGCATTGTTTATCTACAATGAGACAAAAAACAAGGGTCGTCTTTGTTGTAACCCAAGACACACAGTAATGATTTTGAAAAAAATTAATCATTTATAGTAATGGCTGAGAATTTTTATTAAGTTGAAATAATAATCTACAAAAATACAAAATCTATAGTAATCATCTATCGAATAACTTATATACAATGTATACAGGAAAATGCATAAGAGCAGCAAGACCAAAGCCATTAACATACTGGAAAACTTGAATAAACTTCTGATTGCCATGCTCCTAATAGCTTACAAAGCTTTATAGATCATACTCTGGTTTCCCAGAGCAATAGCTTTACCCTTCCTTATTTAAAAACTGCTTCTTAAATTACTCCCCATTTTTATACTGAATCTCCTGAAAACAGAATTCCTTGTTACAAACAACATTTTTATCTTTTCCCGCAAGTAAAATAGAACATATATATCACAACAGCTCATTTAATAATTACAATTAAATACTTCCATGTGCATAAACACATTAAAATAAGTAACAAAACCAGCATATTTTGAAGAGCACAAAAAGTTACCTCATGCTATATTAGACAAAATCTGGTCTAAAACACCTCTAGAATCTGCTTCAGTCTTTTACAGCAAAAGTTGCATGTGAAATAGAGCTCTCCCAGAGCTGTCCCAGTACAGACCCTGCAGCCGATACAGTGAAAGGGCAAGGGAAGGAATCAGAGGCAAACAGGCACACTTCTTAACTTTTGAAACCTGCTAAATCTCAGCCCATAAATTCAGTGTGTTCTGACAAGATCACAAATCCTCCAGGAAAAATCCCACCATTTAATGAAGGGGGCTACCCACCCATGTGCAGCTCCTGCCCTTCCCAAATAATAATGGCACAACTCAGCACTCAAAGACAGACTGACCATAAAAGCAGTTGCCTCCACATCTTCCTGCATTTCAGTAGAGAACCTTGTTGCTCCTGCTTGGCCTTTGATTTCTTGCTCCCTTTTTAACCTTGATCATGCTCACCTGGCCTCCATCTACCAAGCTAATGGGTTGTTTACAGAATAAAAGCAAAACAGGGGAATTCAATTAATTTTTTTTTTCTGCAAACTAATCCCAGAGAAGACTAAAATAACCTGCATCAGCCTTTGAAAATAAATTACATAGTGGCTCAAGTAGCAGGATCTAGTCCTAAGCATAGGAAAATGAAGTATTAGAAGAACAAAAACTGCACAAGTTGCCATCGCAGCCTACAGTTTGACTCTGTGTCCATAGATTGTGCCTTACTGTCTGCCAGCTTCTGTGAAACTACTACAAAAGCACAGACACCACAGGAGAGTAAGATTCAATTACATTTATACAAAAAACTAAATTTACAAGTAGAATGAAAGGGGAAAAAAGCATTTAGGACAACTAGACAGAATAATTTCTGGATCAACAATTCACTTTCCTTTTCTTCTGTGTGTCTAAGTGTGATGTCTTCATTAGGAAATCCTGTGTGTAAGGTTAATCCCTTTCAGCTACTTAAGGTTTAGAACAGCTCACATCTCCCATTCCTGCCAGTAAATTCCACACATGATACAGCAAAAGACTAAATGAGATGCCTGCTTCATTAAAACTGCACACCTAAGGAATTTTACCACAAATTTCTATCCATCTCCTACCCTTAGAAATCACAGTAATAACTAAGCAGCATGAATATTATGGTAACACAGTTCATTCCATGTTTTGGAAGGGATTTTGGCAACTGGAGAAAAGTGTTTTGTTTTCTTTTTTTCTTCCCACTCCTCTCTCCTCCCCACCTGTTCACCCAGACACCAGTTATTGAAACAAAAGGTGCACACTTTAAAACATGTGTTAAATTTGACCAAATATGTACCCCAAATTTTATTGATTTAAGACATCTAGTCTAACTTCTTGTACATAACCCTGCTATGGACACATATGAGGCAGTTTGCCTGATTCCTTTACAGTTGTACAACTCTATATTTCATAAACATTAACCAAATAGTACTATGCCTTGTAATTTTCAAATTCCTCATATAAAATGACATCAGACAAGCTAGAAATGTTTTGCAAATATTTTTTTCCAAATCCTTTTTTCTTTTTAATATACAAAAAAATGAGACTTTTGTTCTATTTTCAAACAGGAACATAAGCAAATCCTCCCTAGAAAAATGTTGTAATCTTCCCTTACTTTTAGAAAATTGTTCCCTCACTAGCTCAGAGATGTATATAAATAACAATAAATAAATAAATATAAATAATAAATAAATATAAATAATAAATAAATATAAGTTTGACAATATTCCATTTTGAAGTTGCTTCTCTCTCCCTGGAAACACAAGACAACAAGCAGAACTTAGTGCACACCCATTGTAATTCTGGAAGTTTTTCCCCAATTCCTGTACTACATAAATATATTTTGCAATCCTTTTCTCATCTAAATCTAAGGATTTTGGGATAACATATCCTCCAAATATGCAAAGACAACACTTAGCACACTGACACCTGGAACACTGCCTTGGATAACACCACACAGAATACTGGTCAAAATGTGGGTGCAGCTTCCTTTGCTGCCTCCCAACACCTCCTATCCTACTTGGGGTTAAAAAGGAGGCACTGAGTAAAGCTGTCTATTTGATCCTTCACTCCTCCAGATCATCTGACAGCTAAAAGAATGAGGTACAGGACTCCTGTAGCTCCAGAGGTTCAGCCCAGAAGATATCAGAGAAAGAGCAGCAAGAACAACAAGAACTCTACAGCCAAGAGCAGTATGATACTAATTGTTTTTCCCTTGAAGGAAGAATCACAGAATCATTTTGATTGAAAAATACTTTCTAGATCAAGTCCAATAACAAACCTAACATTGTAAAGTTATGACACCATGACCCTAAATGCCAAATCTACACGTAATAGATTCACAGAACGGTTTGGATTTGAAGGAACCTTAAACACCATTGTGTTCCAATCCTCTTGTCACAGACAGGGAAACTTTGCACTAGTCCACGTTGCTCAGAACCCCATCCAGCCTGGCCATAGACAATTTGAGGGATGGGGCATCCACAGCTTCTCTGGGCAACCTGTGCCAGGACCTCACAAATAACAGAAGAGGGGATGAATTGCAATTCCTATAGAACCTCCAAGGAAGATGGGGAAGGAAAGCCACAAGCCTTCCTTCACTGAAGTTCAACCTAGTCCTAAGTAAATAATAATATATTCTACATTAATTCATCTTTCATAAAGTTCAAGACCATCATTGAAGGCTATCTGTCATGAGCAAATGGTAAGTTAGGCAATTCCAACATCTCTGAGCATCTGGATTCCTACCAGATGTAAGATAATAAGGTCTAGTCTCCTATTGATTTAATTTCTTTATATCAAAAGGTTTTTTTTTTTTTTTTACTTCATTTAAAAGAACAGCTATGGCACTTAAAACATTTCTGACAAATCTGTCAGCTAGGGATTATTGAGAGAGGCAGGAGCAGATTTCCTTCACAGACCCAACAATGGCATTTACCTTGACCTACAGGGAGCACCTTCCTGAGCAATAAGAAATAGTTCACTCTCAGTGACAACTCAGTCCTAAGAGAACGCCAATTATGCCAAGTTTGCACAAACAGATGTACGGCAATTTTGTAATATGGACTACTTTACACGAGGGACAAAGCTAAAACCATTTATCTCAATTAACTTAGGATCTAAGGATTAATTTAAGCTGTTGCCTTAAAGGTGAAAGGCCACCACTTGATCCAACTATCCACCCATACCTCTTACTTACAATAAATATAAATCTCACTCCATTTTTAAAATTAGGTCTTTCAGATTATATTTTTACCCTCAAAACTCTACACCTTCTATGTCTTGTACAAAATAAAAAGGCTAGTGCCATTTTTTCAGTGGCTGAGTTTGAACAGTCCTGTTATGGTTTGAAAAGATGGCCAATTGCCCTAACATAACGAAACCTAATCAATAGGAGGCATGACGATAATTGAAATTCCTCAAATTAGGAGATCATTTCTAGCTTACAAATAACACTAATAAGTTAGTGTTAAGACATCAGATTCCCACCCACCTAAGAGCTGCTGGAATTGAAAAGTTAAGACATCAGATTCCCACCCACCTAAGAGCTGCTGGAATTGAAAAGCATTTTGAAACACACACAAACACAACAGAATGAAATAGTAAATGAAGGAACATAGATTAGTGAATGAAAGAATCAATTCCTCAAAAGAATATTCCCACAGACAAGAGCTGTCTGTAATGTAAAGGTTCATAAATCCACCCAAATTTATGAACCTGGCATTCCTGCTGTTTCAACCCTACCAATGTGTCATTCAACAGTCAGGCCAACCCTGAGCAGGAACATCACACAGTTCTGTCAGTTTAGAGCCCACAATATTCCCCAAGGTTTTCAGGATCTAAGATCTAGTAATATAAAGACTGCAAAAGGAGATAGTTTGGCACATCCTGTGTCACACAGCCACCGTGAACGCCCTCCACTGCAGAAGTGGAAAATTGAAAATTGTCTCCTTCGTGTACATCATCCTCACACCACACAAGAGCTGGTGCAGCTCATTGCCTATCAACCTTTGCACAAATGAAATGTGACACACAAATGAATGGGACAAGGTATGGCTAGAGGAGCACTGGCCTATGAAATCCAAGGTATGAAATCAAAATATAGGGCCTCATAAACCAACTTAATTAGAATCACCACTATTTTATAACTGGGGACCAACAATTCATTGAGTATAGAGTTAAAACACCAATAGATTTAAGACACCAAGTAGTTACCTATATATCTATTTTCAGAGGCCTCTCAATGAACAGAATTGCAAGCAGAGCAAAGATTTAATTCCTTTTATTTGTTGTTTTGAGTGCTGGTTTGGAGATACAACAGTGATCCTTCTTTTAGCACTGTGTTTTAACATTACATGAACATTCAACAAATGAACATGCTATAACTGTGTGGCTAGACATGAGCCCAGTTTTGCTACAGCTGTCAAGACTTGCATCCTCTCATTTTCAATATAAAGCCAGATAAATATTCAGAGAATTTAAATTTTGTATTGTTCAAGTGATGAGCTTATCTTTGGTCCAGAAGATTATTTGCATTGGTTCTGTAATAGCTCTCAGAACTGCAGTTAAGATTTATAATACATAAACTCCATTCCACTCACTCTAAGTTTTTAACAAAATCCAAGGTCTGTTATTTGCAGGCATAAAATCTCCCAGTACTTTTTAAGGGATTTTGAAATCTATTTCCTGCCCGAAGAGATTCTTTTTTTCTTGGTCTCTGTTTTCACTTGGATCTCTTAACATGAAATAGTATCTTATACTGTAAAATTGGTGTTCGAGATAGATAAATAAATAAATAAACTCTTTCCTTGAAAGGAGAAGCTTTATATACCTAGATCTACCTAGGCTGAGATCAAACTTAACTTTGCAGAGGGATTTGTTTCATTAATTCATTCATTCACTGCGTAGTTTGGAGGCATTCTCCAGTTTCTACAGCAAAGCTAATTCAATTGTGCCCACCACTTGGAAGATTAAAAATAAACATAAATATAGATTGTAAGGTACACAGTGAATCTCTGCTTACACAAACAAAAGTTAAAACTCTCTAGCAAAAAATTTAGCAACTGTAATGGTCTCCATTTACTACTTTTATAAATAATTTTATATAACATATATATAAAACAACATTTTCATATAATAAATTTGTTATTATATAATAAAGGAATCTCAACAAGTCTCAATCTTCTGAATTGTCATCTCGCTCTCCTCCACAGTGCCTCACTGGTGTGGGCAAGACATGCCAGGTGTCAGGAACACCATGTTTTAACAATACTTCTCTGAAATTCTGAGTATTTGGTTTGTCAAAGAGACAGCCACAGTGCCACACAGCCAGGTCTATCATCACTGTCCACCTCATTTTACCAAGGGAAGGATTCTGAAGCACAGGCATCGATTCTCCCCCATGAGCAGAAAGACGAACAAGAGCCAGTGACATCTACATTGCATTAGATACATATTCCATGAACACTCAAACACTTTAGTGGACTGATCTATCTTATTTTTGCTTTATTTACTGGCAGTGAGTAAAGCTTCCAAAAATCCTTACAAAGCAAAAGCTCTTCTATTACTGGAAAAGTAAAACAAAACCAGAAAGACCTATTTTTAAAGAAGATGTTGCTGAAACTACAGCAGTATTTTTGCTGATTTTGATGTATTTGGAAAGGAGCAAAAGAAGGTCTGTAAGACAGTATTTATTTTTCTATTATGTTTGTTTTACTTTGTTACTTTTTGAAACTGCTACTATCATTTGTATTCTTTTTTTTTTCTCCCTCTTGGATATGTCTTTTTTCACTAAAAACTCACAGTATAAGCTCTTAGAAAGCTACTTAGAAACCCTCTATAAAATTTCTTTCTTAAAGACATGGGAAAAAAATAGTCATTTTTACTGTCAATATATCTACTTATCCCAACAGTCAGACAGTATTAACAAATATTTTAAGAAGGACACTATTAATTCTCCTCAAAATTATCTAAGTAAATACCCTCCAAGTGATGTTAAGGCCTGTTAACAATAGTTGCATTTGCCATTTAAAGCAAAAATAAATGCAAGTGAAAGTAACAAGCAATATCTATTTATAGCTCTCCAAGACAGCTGCACCAAGAATACAACATGCAATAGAATAATTTTCTGATTTATTTCTTTGGCTTACAACATCCAGCTAGGTCTTATTTATATCACACGCATATGCAACCAATTCATATTGATTTGTAAAAAAGCTTATATATAGGAAAGTAAATTGTGATCTGAAAAGTCTTCTGACCCAGCAGAGAATATTAAAGAATCTATTTTCTCTCCAGGTACTCAGTGTACAGGCTGAGCAATTTCTTTGCTGAAAGGGCTGATAAACATTGGAATGGGCTGCTCAGGGAAGAGGTGGAATGACTGCTCCTAAAAGTGTTCAACAAATGACTGGAGATGGCACTGAGTGCCATGGTTCAGCTGAGTTGGAGGTGATCAGTTAAAGGGGTTGGACTTACTGACCTTGGAGCTCTTCTTCCACCTTAATGATTCTATTTCCTTTAAATGTCTGGTAACTCCTGTTTCCAGGAAAATTATAACTTCTAATTACTCACAAGACTTATAACTCCTCATCCAAAGAGTGACACAATTTATTCTACCCTCATCCCTGTTTTGGGAATACCAAGCAGTCTAGTAAGACAGCTGGACACAAATGCTAAGAGGCATGAAGGGAATTTGCTGTCAAATAACGCCCCTGCTTTTCTAATTTTCAAAGTAGTTTTAAAATAGATTTTTGGCTCTTCTAATCATAAAAAAATTTAGTCCTGAGGACAGATGCAGCTAAAGGTGGTTACCATAAGTCAAGAGCCAGCCTCTATTTGAAGAGTAAATAAATGTAGCTTTTTTTCCACGGTGTTACAGACTTCTTTCCCAAGCTGCTGACTGCACCTCTCACTGCTTAATCTATTGTACATAATTGTCTTGGTTTCCACTGGTTTTCTAATGGAGCACAGGTGAAGCTTCTGGTATCTGTTAACCTCCTTTTTTTTTTTTGTTCCTCTGAGTGGACTCTTAACAGCACAATTTTCTTTTTTTTTCCTGATTACAACTTCATACTTATTTTTAATTTACTCTCTTAAGTTTTGTATAATCATAAAAAACAAACCAAAACCAAACCAACAAACAAAACTTCCTTCTCAGCATTAACCTCCCACATTGCCAACCACAACAAAACCAAAACTGTGGCCCCACTGACGCTGATGACAAAATTCCCAGCATCTTCTGCTGAGTCAGGGTTTCATCTACATTGCACAAAAAGTAACTAAGATTAGGATCAACTATAGATTAAAAAAAACAAACCAAAAAAACCAAACTTTCATCCAGAAATATTTCGTCCAGCTTACCTAGCAAATTAAGAGAATTCTCTCACAAGATGTTTTGCATAGTACATATTTAGTACTTAATTCATTATCATAGAATCACAGAATATTCTCAGTTGGAAGGGAACCATAAGGATTATCAAAGTCCATCCCAGTTTACTTTCCTATATGTAATACCAATTTATAAAAAAGCTTATATATAGAAAAGTGAACTATGCACAGGATAGCCCCAAGAATCCCACCATGTGCCTGAGAGCATTGTCCAAATGCTTCTTGAGCTCTGTGAGGCTGCTGCTCTGACCACTGCCCTGGGGAGCCTGTTCCAGTGCCCAACCACCCTCTGGGGAAAGAACCTTTCCCTGATTTCCACCCTAAACCTTCCCCTGACACAGCTTTGGGCCATTCTCTTGGGTCCTGTCACTGCTCACACAGATCAATGTCTGCCCCTCCACTTCCCCTCATGAGAATGTTGGACACTCCAATGAGGTCTCCTCTCAGTCTCCTTTTCTCTTATGCACATACATCATGTATAGATTATATAAACATAACAGAAATGAAGTCCTCAAATAATACCAATTATTTCAAGAGTATCAGCACAAGAATTTCCTCAAATGTTGTTACTTATAAGCTTATGCCTACCCAGTATCTCTAAGCTTTTCATGTTATTTTTTTCCTAACAACTGGGTAGAACACTAAAAAAACAACAGCTGCTGATATTTAAAGTTTATTATCCTTCTATGTCTCAATATTTCATAAATAAAGTTCAACCATTTGCAAGAATAGTAAACTTAACAGATCATGTATAAACATAGTTATCTGCAGTTCTCACTAGACTGAAAGAGGCAATTCTCCATGACAGAGGAGAAATTCATATGTTTTAAAACTAAATGGAAGACTTAAGATATGGTTTAATTTTCAGGAAGGTACATCTTTTGAACTTCACATAAAATTTGGTTTGCACATGTAAATTTTGTAAGTTTATTTTTTCTCGAGGCACTAGTTAAGCATGGCTGAAGATTATGCCTCCAAAGAACTTTATCTATGCAGAGAATTCATCAAGTAACCCTGCCAAAGAACTAAGTTTCTTATAATGGTACTTCCCTCACCAACACTGCCTTCCCCCCCTCCAACACTTGCTGTCCTTTAATTCTTCATATTCAAGCAACATGGTTAGAAAACAGCAGCCAGAGGAGAATGAACAGAACAGAAAAGGAGCTGGAAAATTAACTAAAGCAATTGACAAGAAAACAAGATAGAACAAACTCTTCAACTATGAAATATAAGGAGGCAAGTGACATGAATAAAACACAGAAGATGAAGCAGATGAAGAGCACAAGGAATGAAAATCTATAAGCACAAGAGCATGTTTTTATCCCTGGCCTAGAATAAATCTAGAAGTTTCAACTCCACTGATTTCTGTATAGTTAGCTAAGACATTTCTCATTTTCTGGCCTATGCAGAGGAAATGTTTTACAATTAGAAATGTAAAGCACTGAGAGTGAGGAGATTTCACATTTGAAACTTGACAAGAAAGTCACACATCTTTTATCATAGCAAAATGCCAGGAAATAGACTCAGAAGGAGGGGAGAAAGAAAGTGTAAGATGGTCAAAGATTTGTCTCCTATGAAAGGAAAAGTGAATGCAAACCTGCCTTCCTTACTTGCTTTTCCACTTCAATATCACAGCTATAAACTGCTCCTTATTTAAATGGATGTAGGCTACTTAACCTGAAAGAAGTTTATTCTGCAAAGGCATTGGGCTCTGGGGAACAGATGAGATCTCTGGAAAATGGTCCTTCCTTCAGCATGTTGAATTGTATGAATAAGGAAACAGGAAAGACATTCAGCTAAATGTCACCATTTACTAGAGGTTTTGCCTAATTTCAGACAAGCCCACAGATACCAGTTCTTTCCTGACTCCTTCCCCAGCATATTTAGGCTCCCAGAGGGACAAGCAAGGACAAGCATTGCTCAATACTCCACCTCAGCAGTGCCTGCTCCCCCCACAACCCCTGTCCCAAGCCAGCAGTGCTGAATTTCCCTCTGCCTCTTCTCTCCCGCTTAATTCAGTGTGGCAGGACTACCAAATAACAGGAAGGAAAATTATTACTAGAAGGCATATTTAATGCTCTGTGATTCTTCCATTTTGATTCTCCTGGACCTCAAAAGCTGCCTTCTTTTAGATGTCAGACAAACAGATGGAGAAGCAGCAGAAACAGTTCAAGTCACCTTTCTTCCTCAACTACAAACAACTGCACAACTCTCCCACCATCAGCTGTGCTCCAGGAGACCAAATCTCACTATTCCTTCTGCCATGGAGCTCCTAAATGGCACTGGGCATGTCCTTTATATTGACATATGAACAGCTAATCCAAATTCTTTAACCAATATCCACATTCAGCGTTAAACCGTGTCGGTTTCCCCATGCAGGTCTCAGCAGGAGGAAAGACAACAGTGCTTTGGGGGTAGCATTGAAGAACAACTGAGGCAACATCTGCTGTGATTTATGGAGGGAAAATTCTCAGTCTCAGCACTTGCAGCTTTCATGGAAGTAACTGAAAACTCAGCTGTACTTTGGATGGTATTCAAACTACTCCAAGAGCCTGCATGGATCAGGAAGAAAAAGAAAGAAAACCCACCACACACTAAAGAACCACACACACCCCCACCCCCATTAGCAGCCTGTAAGATAGAGACGATTTCCTGTAATTTAACTTGCAACTCTTCCATCTCCATTTTTCCCTGGGGGAAAATTCAGCCCTGACCTAAACAGACACAAATTCCATTAAATTGCACTGGGACTCAATCCAGAACTGCCAGGTCACCCAACAGCCTTGAAAATATGGGTGAAGCCAGTTTTGTCCCTATGGGAATAACAAATCGTTACAAGTTGCTGCACTATTTTTCTAAGTACATCATCATTGAATTTCTCCATTATCTGCATGTCACTAAATTGAGTCAACACAACATTTTACATTGGTAATGAGACCCTTGGCCACTCACCATTTACTCCTGGTCAGGAATGATACAGGGGCCTGTTCTGTCCACAGGCAGCCAGCTGTTTCCACAGCCCAAATCACAGATCCCTGCAGTCATACGTTCAGTTTCCTCATTCACAGGACTAACACACAGCCTCTTGAGCAATCTTTCTTGAGAGATATAATTATTACTTTAAGATTGCTCTCCAGGCTAAGTTTCATTAAGCACTTGAGGAAAAAAATATATTGTCTATACATTCATCCTGCCATCAATTTCAAGTGAAATCTGCCATAACTCTCATGATTTTGATAGTCTATTAATACAGACAATATTGCCAAATAATTTATACCCATTACATCACCACATACAACCATTTCTAACAGACAAGGTTTAAAAGCAGCCAACAACATTAGATAAGGCCACTTTTAGATCATTGCAGGAGGTGATGGTCAAGTGATTCTTGCCACAGCACAGAATTATTTGCAAAAGCATGATTTTAAAAGTGAATAAAGGGTTTCACAAACTAGAACAAGAGTACCACAATTATTAACAATCCTTTCTGATTTTAACACACATAATGCAACATTGCCACTTGAATGCTTCAAGAATACTGAGTATTTTGCTCTTTGAAATAGTTTGTAAACAACTTGAATATCTTGCACTAAAACTGGCAGGAGCACTACGAAGACTTAGTGCATGCTTTTCTAGCTCTAGCAAAAACCAGAAGGTATCAATCACCCAGGTTTAACAGCAGCTGACTGGAGCCATTCATTGAGTTGTGCATTGCTACCACTGTGCCTCCATGAATAAGTCTCAAAGTCTCCCCCTCCTTTTTTTGTTCCTCTGAGTGGACTCTTAACAGCACAATTTTCCTTTTTTTTTTTTTTTTTAACTTTCTGAATGGCTTCAAGAGATCAGCTGGAAAGAAGCACCATTAGTAAAAACAAAAGTTCTCAAAGAAAAAGTGGGAACAAAGTGGACATATTAGAGACAAGTTGTGATTCATGGCCTACACTGTGCTTGGCCCCTCTCTTTACCTCAATACACTTTTCAGTTTTACTGCTGGATAAGAGCAGGGCAGACCATTGCACTTCTCCTAGCAACCAAAAATCACTTAGGGGGAAAAAAAGGCATGTTGTCTGCTGAAAGGGGGAACAGAGATATTTGGGGTCATACAAAGACAGACATATGTTCTTTTGCATTTGATTCTAAATTGAGCAGTTGTCAAAAAAGAGTCAGTAAATAACAACAATAATAAGCAGTTCTAGTGAAACTGGTTTACACTGGTCCATATTTACTTAAATATCTGTTTGCCTACTTGCCACATTTCATTTCCTTTAATTCAGTGCTTTAATGGTGCCTACTACTGTTTAGAGTTTTGCTTTCAGGGATATAAATTCTATCCTGTACAGTTTCTGAAGTTATTTTCTATACTTACATCTACACACACTTCTAATGATCTCTCCATACAGTTGTTTTGCGTTTTTTTAATCTAGTTCTATACACTATTTCTAGAGAAAACTATTCTTAGGGATTTAAACACAACAGCACTAACAGACAATTTTATCATAGGATCCTCCTATTCTAAATGCTGAGATTTTACCCCATAGATAACATTTACATGTTAGAGAACACATTGTCTGATCTCATTTGGTAAAGACTACACTGTACAGTTTAAGATAATGAAACAAGCTCAAGCAGAAGAAAAAAAAAAACAACCAAACAATCACAGAATTTTGTAACTCAGACATGCATCTGAATAGCCAAGTCACACTGACTAGCTTAAAACCAAAGCATTATAATTTAAAATCCAGTTTGGTGACAGAACAGATGCATAGATCAAGGATAAAATGCAGCCTGCAGTACTTCTGATAGTTAATTTTTTTCCACTAGAAATCCTTTGTTTAATAGCTTTTGCCTTGACATAATCCAACCATTTTAGCCAGTCCACTGAATTCTTCTTACATATCATATACACATATACAAAAAGCTCCAGCCAATTTATCACTGCACTTCTGCAGTGCATCAGGTTAAAGCCAGCTCAGACCTTGGTTCACTGCATCAAACTACAAATAAGCTTTTTCTTGAAGCACTCCAAACAAACCTGGACTAAAACAGTTTAACAGACAAGCTTATTCACTTCATGGATAAGTGATGAACAAACAAGCTAGCAATGATAAAAGCCTAAACATACTGAGTATGAAACAACCCTGCAGCGTTCAGGGCCAGCACTCCCCTGGTAAGCACGACAGAGGTGCTTTGCTCCCCTGTTCGTTCCCTACACCATCTAAAACCCAGTTCCTCTGTTGGGTCTCTCTCCATCAAGCCATGGACCTGGAATCAGAGTACTATTCCACTCTTTCTCCCAGCTGACAGTGCAGTTTCTCTCTCCAGAAAACTGTCAGAGTGTGGCAGTGCTCCTGTACACGCAGGAGCAATAAGCAGATCCAAGTCTCAAAGGTGACATAAATTTACTCTGGAAAGTGAGAAGGAGGATGCACCCACAGAGCCTTCACCTGCAGGCTTCTACTATGGAGTGACAGTCCCAAAGAGACCAAGTTCTCTAGGGAAAGAAAAGCCAGGTGAAGAAAACACACTTTTCCAACTAGTTTGGTCCAACAGCTTTGCAATGCCATTTGAATGTTTCTTAATACTGAAACTAACTATTGTCCATCTTTTAGTTGCAGAATTCTTTTCAGGATAAAATGAACTGTTAAAACTGGCCATTTCATTTGCCAGGATGAAGTCATCTGGGAGACAGAACATAAAGACCTTGAAAACTGCACAGAATGACAGCCTGAGAAGCCATGATTATAGAGCTCCTCCAGCACTGAATACTTTTCAGAACTGCTTTTTAACTCTTTGACATTTTCATAGCAGTAAAAAAAGTACCTCTGGTACTCTGGCATGAACTGTCCCTCCCTTCACGATGAATGAGGACAAGTTGACTGATGTCAGTTACCTGACATTTTGGTTTCAAAAGGTTAAATTTTTTCCACTCAGTTTCTCTTGTAATCAATGGCAAGTGATTATTTTGAGTGAACCACAGCTCTCTGTGTTTTACAACTTGCTGCTGGCCGTTAATTCCTCACTTATTTGTCCAATCTGCATTTATGACAGGCACATCACAGAGATGCTCTTCTCTCCTTGGCACACTGCACTGAAGCTATAGAGGCAATGCCTAAATACAAATGAAAAGACCATATGCTGCAACAGACAGGGTGGCACAACCATCTAGGTAGTCTCTAATGAGTCAGACCATACTTAGCTCCTAGCATCCCCACTCATCCTACCAGATCATTTCCATATATCAGACCAAATAAACTGTTCTCCGAACTAATGTGAGGAAAAGTGGCAAAAGAAAGTGAAAGCAGGATATAACAAAGTACAAAGTAGCACAATGGCGGGTCCTTCACTGTCATCAGACTGAAGAATTCTGCTGGAACTGAAGTGGTACAATGAAGACTCACTGACAAGGGTAATTCTGCAAGCAAATGCCACATATCACTAAGGATGCTCCAAATCCAGCTTGGAATAGTGCCTTGTGCTTGCGCATTGAGCAGCTGAAAATGATAAGGAATAAACCTGAAGACATTTTGTGCTCTTCCAGCCATCACTCAGGGAGGTAGAACTGAAGGAGCATCCCCACAACCACGACAAATAACAGGACTGGAAGTCTGCAATAGCACACCTGCATGCACACAACCTCGATGGGTTACAAAATACACACTGGAATCACCAGATAAGGATGACCTTCAGTTATCAGCAAGCCAGAGACATGACAGTTCCTGGTAGAAACAGCAATGCAAACAAGCAACAAGGAATAATGTTTGCCAACCTATCTAGTACATAAGCAGAAAGCTCTCTCACAACCCAGTTAAACAGATGTATTAACTCAGGGATCTGCAGATAATAACTATTATTTAGTTAGTTTACAGAAAAAAAAAATTGCTCAGAAAAAAAAAGTCAAAAATGACTGGGGGAGAGTGGTAAAGAGCTTAAAGTTCAAAGCACATGCACAAGATACTTCTGTCAGAACAATGTTCAGATTAATATCCTCACTTCATATTTGCCCAGAACTCAGAGATGAATCTCAGTGAGCCCTGGCCATCAGAGCACAGCAGCTCAATATAAGCATCAGCAAGTTCTTACACAGGTACTACTGGTTAGTTTATCCTTTGCTGCTCGTGTATTAATTGATGAAGGCTATCATTTAAATAAAATTAAGAGAAAATTTTTGATCTCTTCCATGACAGCCAAGATAAGCTGCACAGGGAGAATTAAAAAGACATTTTTTACTTCATGATCTTTTGGCTTGAAGAAGCATTAAGAATGCATATCTTTACATACAGAACATTGTCACAACATATGCTGCAGCTGAGATGGCCACAAAACGCTGAGTATCATCATACAATTTCAGAAAGCTCCCACCCATACAGAGTAACACCATACCACATCAGAAGGCTTCAGGATAGAGCAACATCTCATCACTTCAGAAGGCTGCAGATATCTGCTCCTCTTGTTCTTTAGCCCAGCCTTTTATCCCCTCATGGTTCATGCACTGCACCTGTGTGCCCTCTGTTCCCTTTGGTGGTTGGTCAGTGCCCCGGGGCACTCCATGTGTCATTGCTGTCAACGCTGCTCACCTGCTGCTCACAGCTGTAGCCCATTGAGGGTGAGGCTCAGCCCAGCCTCATGCCCAGTTATCACAAACTGTCTACCTACACGACATAGCACAAGAATTAGCTTTTTTGTTACAAAGGGCAACTCTGCTCTAGTAAAGAGAGCACTGTGGAGTGAGCAGAACTGAGGCATCGATACACACTTGTACCCTCTAGTATTTTTGTAGTTGTTGTAGTGTTGCATGTAAGAAGAAGCCAACTTGATCCTGCGGCAATCATCCTGTTATCAGTAAGCTAAGATAACATTGCCTGCTTTCTCAGTGTTCTGTGAACTCAACAGATTTCTGTGGTGCAGAATCAGAACCTAAAGTAATGGGCCTTATATAATTATCCACTATAACAACAAAAGTTATTAACCACGGGTGATTAGCAGTTATTTTGTTAAGGAAAAGGTTTGAGGTGAGGACAACACTAAACTCAATCTTATTTCTGAGCTTATAACTTCAACTGTTCAATTGTTGTCCACAATTTATAACAAAAGTCAGTTGTGAGAGTAAAAATGGTGACACTAAAATACACATCTGCAAACCTCTATTTCTATACAAATATTTTGCATTCGAAGATCTCCTAACAGTCCACATGACTATCCTGCATAAAAGGAATCCTCAACATTCGCTCTGAAGTAGTGATTTAGGATCAGATCCTGTACCCATCTCCGTACCAAAACTAATTGTTTTGAACATACGTGGCATGTGTACTGTCAAAACATAAGAACAAGAAAGCTCAGGCAACAATAAAAGGGAAATTGAAAAATTCAGTTATGTGTAAGAACCAAAAAGCCAACACATTTATTTATTTTTTTATTTGGCAAGAGCAGAGTACTTGCTGTATTCTGCCACCTTCTTGTGAAATAAAGAGATTTCTACAGAAAGGTAGAAAAGCACACCAGTAAGGGAGTCTCTTGGCAAGAGACAGCATCAATATGATCCCTAAGTATCCTCCCCAAGGTTGGTGTGAGAAGTGAGAGCCAGATGGCAGCCACAGGAAGAGCATGCTCAGCCATGCCAGCTGAGATAACAGACAAAACCTGACAGCAGCGTCCTCTTAGGTGGCTGAAACAGAATGCAGAGAACCTGTTAGCAATCTATTTAGCCCAGATCAATATTTGAATAGCAATTCAAGGGTAACAAATGGCTAAAAAGCCATTGCATACTCTTCAGTAATTTCCACTAAATGGTTCAGCAGTGGACAGAGCACGTCTTAAATTCAGGGCTGTGAGCCCACATAGCATTGCTATGGAAAAGAGATTCCTGCAAATGGAGTTGACTGGACAGACCAGCCAAAGCCTCCTTTTTCTCTCATCACACTTTTTGGCACATCTCCTTGGTACTTTTTATGCATCCTTAAAAATGTACTTTAATTCTTTTGTCTACTTTTAAGGTTGCATATCTTTAGCCTGCGTTGCTAAAACTCAATTTCTCCGAGCAATATCAATGCCATCATTACAGAGAGTTGCTAATGGAAGGATTATTGAAGTCAGTGCAACTCAGATAAAGGCTTAAAACCCCCTAATTTCAACTTTTCAGGAAGATTTGTGGAGTATCAGACCTTTTGCAGAACTCCAAATTAGCAAGGACACAAACCAAAGAACCTGGATTATCATTTACTTTTCAAGCAAATCCATCTCTGGAAGTACAATGACAGGGTTCCCTCATTGCTTATCTTCTGCGCATAAAAACATATTGTTGCAATGGTGACTTACAAGACAGGAAGTAAAGAAAGCAAAATCTTAAGACTAATTCAGCAAAAACTGTCATCATAGGCATAAATTCATCCTTACTCAGCAAAGTTTTAAAGCCTATGATTAACTTGAAACATGTGTTTAAATTCTTATTAACTTCTGCAAGACTGTGGCTAAGAGATTAAAGCACTTAAATGTTCTGCAGAATTGGGTCCTATGGAAGAACAAGGTAGCAGAAAGAAAACTGCAAACTCTCCAGAATTTTACTCTTAAGGCATTAAAATGCACACATTCCACAGAAGCAAAGGTTATCCATCAACAGCAAAACTCACATGAGAGATCAAGACCCTGTCAGCTCAAATATTCCCTGGAACAATATACTCCAGCTTTATATGTAAGCCATGTTCTCCAACAGGCAACAGGGACCTGCACAAGGCCACAGATGTGTAGATCATTGGCATGAAGAAATAAAATGAATTTTTAAAAAACAAAAAGGAAAAGAGATACAGAATGTTTCAGCCATCACACCATTTCAGATGCACACTTTCCATTAAGAAGTGCTTTTGAAATAATACTGTGATAAAAGGCTGTTTTTTCAGAATTATTCTCATATATCTTTAACACCTTCTCCCATTCAAGAGCATCACACTTGTAAGTTTTCAAGGGACTAAAAGCCAGCTCTGACGTAAAAGGTTGTCATTTTCATTGGAAGTACTTCTGAGTCCTACCAGGCAAGGGTCTGGCTCACCAATACCTGTGTTCACATCAGTTGTTACCTTTTAATATTTGTTCTTCTAAACTTTATTAATTATTGGAAAAAGGACAACAAAACACAGAACAATGAAAGAACAACCAATTGAACACTACTAAAAATCCACATGTAATCAGCTCATTGAACTCCAGTAGCAGGTGGCTTACTTTATGGTGCAGACTCTGTCTAGTGAGGTGTTCTGTTGTTTGTCTGTGTGTGTTTTGGTATTTGGGATTTTTTGTGTCTGATTTTTTCTTTGTTTGCTTTGCCAAGACTGATAGCTAAAGAAAAAGATAATGGAAGTAATTCACTCATCAGAGTGCAGGAACATCAAAAGCACAGTAATAAAACCCCTAAAACCTACATATGTGTGTGTAGCACATGTTTTCTGCCACTCATTGATCTGTGTAATTTTCAGGTATTCTAAAACCATGGACAGCAAAAATAACTTTAGAAGAAAAATATTATCATTTTGATCTTTACCACTTTTCAACTACTAAATAAAAGGAAACTCAGAGGGAAAAGGATGGTTAACACGCCTCAAATGCTACAATGTCCATGTCTGGACCTCTTGCCAAGAATAAAAACAAAAACACCCAGTCAAGCCTAACAACAAAACCTCTCAAAGCCAGAAATGCACTAAGCGGTAACTTTTAAACATAGAAAACAAACAAAGGAACTATAAACAAGAAGTCTGTTGGGTTTTGTCTTTTATTCTTAAACTAAAGCATCACAAATGGTGCTGATGTTGATAGAGTTCTTTTCAAAGCAACTAGTGGTATATGTCAGCCTAAGATGTGATTGTAATTGCTATGCTTCTAAAGAGACAAAAGCACTGTGTGCCAAGCTTGCCTGCCAGTATTTCTTCAAAGCTACTTGTTAGTCATTTCGACAATAACAGCTTATATCTACTTGGTCATGATGTGCTATCCACAAAGCTCTTTATTTATTTATTTCAGAGAGTTGTTAATGCAGGCAAACTTGACAGTCTCTGCAATATCTTTCCACAAAAGAGGAGTATCACACGTATTCCGGGAGCTGCTTGGCCATTTCTTCCTAATGGTCCGGCTCTAAATTAGCTCTGTGCTTCACCTGCACCGCCCCACCCGCACAAAGCTAAGCCGGAACAAACGTTCTACATGTGTTCCCCATGACAAAACTCGAATAAATTATGTCGTGCTCCTGTCGTTCCAGCAAGCTGGTTAATTGCATTTGTTTCATATACCTCCAAACAGACTGGTACTTTAATTACATTCTGTAACACCAAGCTCCTCTGATTCACTCTGTCACTTCCACTGAGCACTTTAATCGTATTCCTTCTAGCTACATACACTTTTAAACACTTACTAATAATTACATTTCTATAACCTGATGTTTGCAGTTTGTACACAAAGATACATCCAATATTAGTGGCCTTAAAGATCTTTTGTCACAGCAAAAAAAAAAAAAAAAAGTAAAACATAAAATCCCTTCAGAACTATGATTGCACTGACAGACAAATGTTCTATTAAATCCTTTCAGTTAAAACTTCTGTTTGGTTTAGCATGTGCCTACATTATGTAGAAATTTTCTTATCGACTGACAAAACCTAAGACTTAACTGCAGAGCATATCATGCACCCAAGGTAAAACTGCACTTGAATCTGTCCCTCTTCTCTTCTGCCTCCTTTCCTGCTAGGGGGTGGTGGAGAAACACCCAAAGCGTTCTGTGACAGCAAACAATAAACCCCGAGCCCTCGCCTCGGGACTGGTACAGCAAATGCTGCGAACAGCTTCTTGGAACAAAGTTTGCTCTGACAGACAGGCAGAAACATCCAGGGTCCCAGACACTGCATTCACCTCAAAGGCAAAGGGCTGTTTAGCGCTGCCAACACCCAGCGCTAGCCGGGCTGTGGAGCATTGGGGCCAGCACACCCTCTGTGGATGTTCGCTCCTAGTCGTGTGCTTGAGCTGCTCTGGTGTATCACGGCCTGAGCAGCAGCACAGCGCCCACCCCTCCTCTGAAAGGCAATTTGCCCTTGCGCTGAAGTTCTCGCCCTGCTAAACCGTGCTTCCCCGAGATGGTAATTTACAGCTCCCCATCCAGCACTTAAACTCGAAACCGCAAGAAACGTTGCAGAGCACACCCAAAGGGGAGGGGGAGGGCGTTCATGAGGAAACCCACCCTTTCCCCAGACGTCGCTAAAGCTTCATGCAAACCCTCCCTCCGGGGAGCTCGGCATGAGCAGAGCGCTGCCGGGGGGACGCTGCCGCCCCACCTGCCCGGCTCGGCGGAGAGAGGCGGAGCGGGGTGGTCGGGGCCGCCGCCGCCCCGCGCTGCCTGCCCGCCTCCCTTCCCTCCCTTCCCGCCGCTCGCCAGCGCCGAGCGAGGCGCTGAGGGACGCTGGAAATCCGCCAGTCCGCCTCACCTGGAGCCCAGGCAGGGCTAACCTATTTATTTCATCAGCTGGCTCTACCCGTGGAAAGTTTAACAATAGAAGGCGGCAAAGTAACACCAGCTACAACAGCGCTCTGCTTCTCCTTTCCCCTTCCCGCTCCCCACCTCCAAATAAAAGATTTATCACGGTAGTTTTTTTACTCATTGCTCGCCACCTCAAGCTGACATTATTCCATTCATAAGCTGCTTTTCCATTAAGTTAGGAGACGGGAAGAGCTGCTTATTGGAAACATACATTCTCCCTCTTCCGATCCCTCCCTCCCCAAATACCATTTTTATACCAGAAACAAACTTAGGGCTCTGTAACGTTAAAGCTTATAATGCCATCCATGTGCTGTCCCAAATCAAATTCAGATGAAGGGGATTTCTGCACAGAAATGACATATCTAAAATAAGCGAACTTACCATAGACTTGTAAAAACGCAAATCCGAAGAGCAGGAGTGGCGTCAGCAGACCCATTTTGACATATTAAAAACAATCCCGATCGCTTGCGAGGCCAATTCCACAGAGATTAAAAAAAAAAAAAGAAGAAGAAAAAAAAAAAAGAGAGAAAAAAAGAAAAAAAGTATCCAAAGCCAGTAAGAGGTCGGTCCAAAAGTTTTCAGTTTCCTAGCAGCTACTTAAAGTGGAAAGGGAAATCTTCAATTCAGAAGCTGGAGATGCAAGGGTCTTGAATGTGACACTTTTAGATCCATACAGATTAGAGGAGCAGCGAGTGAGCTCCGAAGGCTTCTGCTTTGCACACACGCTCCTTCCTAAATTCCCACCAATCCAGCCCAAGCAGGGGAATTATTCAAGTGTGTCTAAGACTCTCTTTAGGATCCATGGCAATCCAAAAGCAAGCTCTTTCTTCGGAAGACAAGGAGAGACTCTGAGAAAGGATCTGATTCCTAGAAAGTGCTCCACAAACTTCCCGGCACTTTGCAGGAAAACCATTGGTTTGGTTCGGCTATTTTGCCTTCCTCTCGCTCTCGCCCTCCCCCTACCCCCTTTCTCTCTCCCTTTCTCTCCCCAAATCAGTTCAAGCTGCAGAGTTTCTCACTTAACTTCCATAATAGGAACGCCCAGGCAATGTGCTACACGGGAGGGGAACGGCTTGCTTTCTCAGCATCCCCTCAAAAGAGAAAAAAGATAATGAAGAAAGAAAAAAAAAATTAAAGCCGTGTCCCCTGCACCTCCCTCCTCACTGGCAGCGGAACGGGAACTGTATGAGGGCAGGACCCCGGCGCGGTGCCGGGCGCTGGCGGGGGCTGCGCGGAGTTGGGGGCTCTCCCAACGCCGCGGCTCTCCCGGGCGGCCCCGGACTCCGCCGCTCCTCTCCTCGCTCCGCTCCTCTCTCCCCTCCTCTCCCGCCGCCTCCGCCTCCCGCCGGCGCGGACACACCGGCTGGCAGGGAGAGGGAGGAGAATGAGCGCGGCTCCCGAGGCTGCCTGGGGAAGGGAGGCTGCGGGGTGTGGACTAAACCACTGCGCTCCCCACCCACGCGTCCCTCTCTCTCTCTCTCTCTCTTCTCTCTCTCTCTCCTCCCGGGCTAGGGAGATGGGGACGGCGATGCCAGCAGGCAGCCGCAGGGCTGGGAATCAGGATCGCTGCCTCCCCTCTACAGTTGGGTGTAGGTAGGATTTATATGATTACTCCTCACCGCTTCCTCTTTAATGGGCAGCTAATTTTTCGGTAAGTGATTTTCATGGAACTGTTCTCTAATTATTCATTTTCCCTCTCGCGCGCGCACGCAGGCGCTCGGGAGTGAGACCCTTGGAAGGATATTCCCCAGGGATTTCTCTGCTGGCCCGCTCTGTGGAAAAGGAAGGGAATGTGGCAAATAAAATAAAACACAAAACAAAAGGTCGCACGTGTCCCACAGAGCCGGCGGGCTCTGCCGAAACCCAGGAGCCTCCAGCCTCCCTTAGGCCCCTCGGATGCAGCGCAGCTCCCGCCAGAGGGAAAGTTTGGAGGTCCCCGGAGGCGGCAGTGACGGAGCCGGGAGAACGAGCCGCCTTCGCCCCCCAGGAGCCGGGAGAACAGCCCCTCTCCCACAGACGCTCGGAACAAACCCCGAAGCACCACAGCAGAGAGAGGGAGGGACACGGGGGAAGGAGCTACGCGGAGGAAAGCGGGTTGTAAGCGGCTCCCGGTGCCGGAGCTGGGCAGACCCCGAGAGGGGGCACAGAGATCCCCTGAGGGGTCTGAGACAGCCCGTGAGAGAGACAAAGATACCCACTGAGGGGGAGCACTGACACTCCGCCATGGGAACTGAGGCACCCCGTGAGGGGGACACACACCATGTGAGGGGTAGCCCGTGATGGGGGCACAGACCCTAAAGGGGTCACACACACCCCGGGGATGACAGACACACCTGAGGGGTCACACACACCCCAGAGGGGACACGGACGCCCCGCTGGGGATGCGCAGACACCCCGGAGGGGCACAGACACCCTGTTAGAGGGACATAACCACCAAATGAATGGCCACAGACACCCCATTACAGGGACACAGACACCCTATTACGGGGTCGCACACACGCCAGGGATCACAGACACCCCGTTAAGGGCACACACGAACCCCGCTAAGGGGTCGCACACACACCGCGCTGGGACACAGATGCCCCTTCAGGGTCTCCCACACACACACGGCCGGGGCGGCCCCGCTGTCCCGCCCGCCCGGGCCGGCGGCAGCGCCTCACGGTGAAGCCCGAGCGCCCCCTACTGCCGGGCTGCGGGCAGCGGCCGCCCCGCGCTGCCTTTGTCGCCGCGGCTCTGGGGGTCCCCAAAGGTTTCATCTCGCCTTGCTTTCTTCCTTTTTCTTTTTTCCCCCCACCTTTATTTTGAATATGCTAGAGATTTATTCATTTAATGATTTCTTCACGCAAAGGATCCGAACCGTATCTGTGCATAATTTCCGCTGCCCACACATACTCCCATAAATGGTCTGCAAGTTAATTCTTCCTTAATTCTTGTGTGCAGTCAGTGACAGCTATTTTACCCTACCCAAACGTTGCAGTGTCAGGGGTTTTTAAGTGTCTGAAATTACTATGGAGACTTCATACAAAGCCAAGTAACAACTCCAAAGCCTCTTGATGCTAATCAGGAATGGTGTCCCCTAATACTCACAATATGCCCTGCAGATAAATACCATAGAATCACAAAATGGTTTGGGTTGGAAGGGACTTAAAAGGTCAGTTCTGAGCCCCCTGCCATGGGCAGGAGCACCTTCCACTAGACCAGCTTGCTCAGAGTTCATCCAACCTGGCCTTGAACACTTCCAGGAATGGGGCATCCACAGCTCCTCTGGACAACCTGGGCCAGGGCCTCACCACCCTCAGAATAAACCATTTTTTTCTTAATGTCTAATATAAGCCTACTCTCTCTCAGTTTAAAGCCCTTCCCCCTTGTCCTATCCCTCAATCCTCTTGTCAAGAAGTCCCTCTCCATCTTTCCTGTGGGCTCCCTTCAGGTACTGGGAGGTCCCAATGACGTCACCCCAGAGCCTTCTCTTTCTCAGGCAGAACAATCCCAATTCTCTCAGCCTTTAATTTGCCTGCTCCATCCCTGTGATCCCCTTGGTTCCTCCTCTGGCCTGGCTCCAGCAGGTCCCTGTCCTTCCTCTGCTGGGAGCCCAGAGCTGATGCAGCCCTGCAGGTGGGGTCTCACCAAAGCAGAGGAGAAGAGAGGAATCTGCTCCATCCCATATTAATCATGTATTAACTACTCCTGAAGATTACTTCATGAAGAAAGCTATAAGACTAATTAGGCTAAAGTGATCCCAAAGTTCTTCTTTGTCATTGTGTTTGTGAATTGGCAAAACAAAAGGACCATAACTACCCGCTGCCAGTCTGTATAAAATACATGAAATATTGAAGAATATTTCCCTTTTTAGTGGACATTTGAAATACCATGGTGCTAGTGAACATGCTGACTTGTTCAAAGCAAAGTTTTAAATTGTAAATAGCTTAACAGTGTACAGTTCTTTTCTTGCTTCTCAAATAAATTTAAGATAAATTTAATAATAGTTGATGTAGGCCAGAACACTTCATAGATATATACAGTCTTCAAAACCCTTAGGTACAGAGATACCTATAGAAGAGTGTAATTACCTATACAAACATTCCCAGTAAAATCAGTGGATTATCCATTATAGCTCCTATTTTATTAATTCACTTCCAGAGAATACCACTTTGCAGTTATTAAACACTTTCTAAATAAAACTTGGCAAAGTTTCAGCCAAATTCAACCAAGCTTTTTCATGCATAGATTTTGCTCATGTGTGTATCACTGAATTTTTTTTTTTTTTCCTTTGAGAAGATTTAGCAGTTCCCCAAAATAAAATCAAAGGTCACCCAAGGATGTGCAGGATCAGTAGAGCAGAGGTACAAATGTGTTATGGTTTACAAGCACAGGACAAGTCGCAGGTCAGAGTCACTGGCCTGTGAGCAGGGTTTGCTAGGAACAGTGTGTGCTTCCATTCTGAAATGTGGTCCAATACTGGAATAAAAAAACATATGCTTGTCTCTCTGCTCTTTCAATAACCTCCAGTGAGCATGGCCAACAGGACAGATGTTCTCTGCTTGAATAGCAAAGTCTGTACAGAGGAACTGAGTGTGCCAACTATTTGTTTGGCCACGAGCAATATGCCACCTGATTAAATACTTGTGCGGGCAGGATGAGGAAAAGACTTGTCAGGAGCAGTGCACATAAAGCTTCAGTTCAAAGGGTGTTGTTGAGAGGAGACTTTTGAACAGGAAATGGCACAGTAAGTTTGGACTAATTCATACTCAGGTCAGCCATCAAGTCAGGCAGGACTAATTTGGTAAAGCAGCAGTGAGATCAGATTTGTCAGTGTTACAAGTAAAAGTTTCATTGCTTTCCCAGTCTGATATTTCATATAACTGATTCCTAGACCTATACATCTGCATTAAAAGATATATTTAGTGTACAGAAGATTGGATCCAGTGCTTAAAAAACCAGTGTTCTAAGCATAGCCCTCTATTTTCAACCATTCACAGAATTTTTCTTCTAAACCAAAATTGCCGTTTCAAGTGTTCCATGTGTATATAAAATACCCTATTTTCTGGTTGCCATAAACCCCTCTTGTTATCATCTCAAAGAAGAAAGGTTTAAGTTGAGGTGGATCATACAGAATTTCTGGTGGATACCAGAGCTATTCACCAGTCAATTACTGAAAGTGAAAAGAGGCCTTAAATATCAAAAAATATACACATGATGCCTAATTTAAAGGTAGGCAACTAAGTTAAGAGCCTGGTCCTTCTAGAATCTGGAATAGAGCAAAAGGCAGATCCAGAGACTAATTCAGAGTATATAATGTTAGGCAGCATCAGAAACACAAAAAGAGAAAGGAAGAAAAATGACACAGTGAGCATGGTCCTTCCCAGAGAACAGACTTTTGTCTTCCTCTGTGCTTTTCTGTTCCAGGTCACTGGCTTCTGATGCCATCTGACTATTGAATACATGATGAGAGAACAGAATTTATAGATTTTAATCCTTATAAATGCTGAAGCATGATTATTATTCCTGCTACAATCAATAAGGTCTTCCACAGGAAGATGAGAGGGAAATTAGGAGCTGGGTCCAGGAAAAGGAGACATATTGGTAGAAACAGTGTAGGTGCTGTGGCTAGATATGTCTCAGAAAGCCCCCTGACAAGTAGTTTTCCTGCATATCATAACTTGGATAACTCTGACTAATCTGCTTTTCTTAAACCACCTTTGTGGATTAAAAAAAGAATAAAAAAAGAATAAAAAAATAGTGCCAGAAGCATTTGCTTTTTCCTCTGTCTCACAGGTGTCTCTTGCAGCACAGAGTGTCACCTTCTGCTACAACATTAAAAAATTCCTGAGTTGTGGCATCTGACTTCAGAGTTTTTCTCTGGATCTACCCATCAAGCAACACCAAGAACCCTATTTTGAAATATCCTTACTTTGCTAGACTGAGTCAGTATGTCTGCACTATTTTTAGTTACTAGTACAGCTACAGTGCTTACCACAATTATAAGAATGATCTACAGCATTGGTAAGATAAATATTTGGCAAATTAAATTGTTGCAAGTTTTTCATAGACATGCTCAATTTAGAGTTTACATCCACAGCTCATTAAATGTGCAAAAACTGGTAAAAGAAAGATTCTTTCTTGATAATCATTAAAACAGCCTCACCTAAAATAAGTGCCACTTGATTATTTTAGAGTGAGATCCAGAGCAGGTAATAAGCACAAACACTTCACTGCAATGTCGGAAGTTTTGTATTCAGGTGTCAGGAAACAGGAATTACAAACAGGTGCCTGAGGGGACTGTGGAATCGCTGTCCCTGGAGATACTCAGAGTTCAATTGGACAATGTCCTAGACATTGAAGGTGAACCTGCTTTGAGCTGGACTAGAGGCTCTCCAGGGGTCTCTTCTAACCCACATTTTTCCATTGTTCCATGATTCTGTGGCTGGCAATACTGACAAAGCTCCAATCATGCAAGTGTACTTTGTTTTACACCAAACACCAATGTTTCTTAGTAGAGAATTGTGTACTCAAGTGCTCAGTAGCACTCACTTCTACTACAGAAATTACATAAAACTGCACATGCAAGCTATAAACAGAAGAATTGCTTGATTTTCCTCAATTTTAAGCCTGTAGAAATAAGAGGAGCCTCTGCTGAGAGATTCCTGTGCAGACTGAAGAGTGAACATTACAGGAGTAGAAGTGCATTCCTTGTTCTCTTTTGATTGGAAACACTTTCCTTTGGAACTGCAGTATATAGAATTAATAACCTTTCTGCCAAGTGCAGTAAGTGGCACATCAGGCTTATTACTGTCTCCACAGCAGACTGCAGCATGAATTCATTATTTGCAGCAGGTCACACTGCATCCCTTCCAGTCCTTCCCCTGACTGCATCTAGCTGGGCCTTCCCCATGTCAGAAACTTCCTCTTACACACTAATATTTTCATATTGGTCTATCTTAAAACATCTCCTGATTGTAAGAGCTGTCAGTGTGCCTGTCTGCTGCATCAGGAACTTCTATTCCCTCTCTTACATCCAGAAATCTGTAAATTATGCATTTCTTTGTCTAATGAAGTTAAAGTCAATTACTTTAATAAGATGAAGGCACCAATTATGATCTATGTGAATAAGAACATCAAAGACACATTCTATCAACTAGAAATAAAATAGGTCTCCAAGAGTAATTTGGTTTATTCTTTTAACAGTGTGTCCACTATCTGGACATTCATTTTAAGTAAAAAATAAGAAAAATGCACTCTGCCCTAATTGACACAAAACTCCAAAACCATTCCTTAAGTGACAAGGTAAACTTAATCTCCAAAGACAGTTTGGCTTTCCAGGGGGACATAAGGTGGTCATTGTATAATTCCAAAAAAGAATGGGCATTTAAAATTAATAACTAGAAAATGATAAAATCTTACTCTGACTACAGGAGAGATGGAAAAGTGAAATTCTCACTAGAAAAATTTATTTTTTCATAGTGCAATCAGATGGATTCATGTGAAATCAAGTGTAGCTACTGCACCCTGACTTCCAAAGATCAGAAAATCAGGCTATACTTCAACACATTTCTAACTGTACACAATGATACACAAACAAGTCTTAAACTGAGCTCCATATTCCTACATAATTATATTAGAAATAGCATGTTATGCTCTCTTATTAAGTGACATATGTCACACTTTCCATAACAAGTGCTTATTGACAGCCAACTAGATTAGCCAACAATATTTACACTTTAATTACAGCTTTTAAAATGGAAATGTGTAACTATAATATGTATATAAGTTAACAGTTGGCCTTGATATCTTAGAGGTCTTTTCCAACCTTAAAAATTCTGTGATTTTATTATATGATATGTTAACAGGGCCAAAATTCATAAAAGTAGACCCCTGTGTGAATGTCCATTATGTTGATACCCATTTGCAGATGGGCAAATATTCTTATAATAGGCAGTGTTTAATTTAATAAGGTAGGAAACAAGATTTATTATGTCATTAACAAGTCAATTTACTTGGAAATTCTAATAGAGACATCTAGTATTGTTGCTCAATCTTAAATGGCTTTTGAATTTAGCTGGATTTCATAGTGATTGTCCTGTAGAAGACAATGCATTCCCTTTGTTACCTCTGGCCTCCAAAGTGCCCTTGGCACAGATAGGTTAGGCTTAGCATAATTTCTGCTTTATTACTGTCCTCAAATGTAATCATTTATTAGTCAAAGCAAGGACCAGTTGTGGAAGCAGAGACCTTCTGATTTATGAAGATGTCAGCTCCCAAGAATCTGGCCCATCGTTGTGGTGGCACCCCTAACAACATTAGAGGGTTGTGCTTGGGCCTACCAGTGGATTTGTAATGTTCCCAGCAGGTTATGATTCTTTTTTTGCAATATGGTGCTGTCAACACTGTTCTCATCAGTTGTACATATCAGTGGATTATTAACAATATTTGTCAGACTTCTATATTAGTTTTGTCCCACAACAGCTTTGCCTCACTTCAGCAATAGAATTACATTTTACATTGTCTCAAGAAATGCTTTTAAATTAGAATTGATGTTTCAGTTGTATGATTTTTCACTGCTGATGTAATTTAGTTTTCTATCTAAATTTTTATATGAGTATATGACTTATTTTTTAGAGGTGTGATCCTATTAAAGACAGCTGAAACATAGAGAGTTCCCACAGCAGAATTTGGCCTAATATCTTTGCCATGCATGGCAGACTAGAAGAGTGGTCAAGACTCATATAAATTTCAAAAGTAAATGGAAAAGAAACATAAAAGAAGAAAAAACTTGAAACCTCAGAGCAAGACTTCTCCTTAAAAAGTATGCATTTAATCAAAATGTTGAATACAGACAAATGTAAACATCCAGTGTCTTGTAGACTCACTAGAGGAGCTATCATATTTTGTATACACTGCAGCTAAAGCCATTATAGGATTTGATTGCTTAAATTGTATATAAAATCACCAAACTTTTACCAGAAAAAAATACGTGGGAATGTTTTCCTCTATGCTGATATCCCATTATACTGGGAGCAGCTGTGCCAGTACACAGCCCCTTTAAAACCAATAAAACTGAACATGCAAAGGGGCCAGCTCAGAACACAGAAGCCAATGATTCATTTGAACGTCTGTCTCTGAACTGAAACACAAAATAGCAATTACCTCAGAGCTGCTTGCTGCCACAGCTAGGAAGACTCTCGCACACGTGAAGCGCTCTACCCACACAACAAAAAATAGGGTTTTCTTTCTTTTTTCCTATTCATTGTACAGCTTGCATTACTGGGCTGATGGTGGAATTTAGCACATTTCAATCTCAGGCACCAGTTCAAACCTTGCCCGTGATGATGGTGACCACAAGTTATTACTTGATTCCCACTTAAATTATTTTACAGTCAGCTTCTTGTAGACAAGAGAAACACATTGTAAGCTTATCTCAACCAGACAATCAGCAATAGCTCAGCACTCTAGGACAACCTGGAGAAGAATAGAGCATTTTGCACTGCCATGGCCCAGAAGGTTCTTATCTCGGGAATGAGGAAAGAATTGGGTTTCAACAGCATCTACCACAATGAGATCCTGTTACCAGGACTGTGTATCTGTGGACTTCTGTAATATAAATAGTAATTAAATCCCACTGCCCCATTACCTGGCAAAAGATTTTCTAAAAGAAATGCGTCTTCCACAATTCTGGCAAAAAGTTATGTAAAAAATTTACTTTTTATCATCTCCTAAGGAAAAAAAAAAAACAAAATAAAACCCAACAAAACAACATGCTCTTTAATCCTTTAATCTGTAAGTGGCATATCTATTGAAATGTCAGATTTAAAGCGTATGAGACAATGAGGGAAGCTACAAGATTATTTTTAAGTAAAAAAGGGTAAATACGAATACATATTAAATTCAGAATTTTGTAATAAAACTTATAGATATGTAGGTGGCACCAAATAATGAAGAAATGTGGAGGATTTATTATTTTGCTATTAAAAAAAAAAACAAACAACAGTCCAACCTGAAGAATAGAAGGAAGGAGATAATCTCATGTAAATTTGACCAGAATTTACTTCAAAAACTTCCATAAGTGCTTACAGGACTTGAATTCTTCTGTAACAAAAAAACACCTCAAGTCTTTTCCAATATCCTTTAGAAGAAGTAGCACAGCTGATCTCAAATAATTTAAATAATGCAGCAGACCACCTGAGAAATTTTCCCTCTGGGAATTGTCGAGAACCTTTCAAGTGACCTCTGTTTCAAAGAAAAATTGGCTTAAAATCCACTGTTCTTTTACTGTTGGCCACCACTGTTCTTCAGTGCTTCTGCAGGCGTAGGATAGTGCTGGTTATGTCATCACAAGTAGTACTGGCTTAGAGATCTGAGTACCACTTTTTTCCTTTCTTCCCTCCATAAATCCATTTTTCCCTTTGATCAGAAACTCTAGTGATAGGACAAGGGGGAATGGCTTCAAGCAGAAAGAGGACAGGTTTGGGTTAGATATCAGGAAGGAAATTCTTTACTGTGAGAGTGGTGAGGCACTGGAACAGGTTTCCCAGAGAAGTTGTAGATGCCCCACCCCTGGCTGGATGGGGATCTGAGCAACTCGGTCTAGTGGAAGGTGTCCCTTCCAACCCAAACCATTCTGTGATTGTACCTAATTTCCTTAACACATGGCCTGGACGTTGGTCAGTGATTCCACATAGGCTCTGGTAGAAGTTTGAATCTATTAATTTACAAATGAACATAAATCCACATTGCACAAATGAAATGTACAACATCTCCTGAGTCAGGAAGGAGCTTAAATCTTAGCCATCAATAATTTGCAGTGTCTATCCTTTAACTACTTACCATGAAAATCTAAAGGATTATATTTCTAAAATTTTGTGGAGGCCAGAACACATCAGCATATTCGCAGAAAAGTTTCCAGTTGCATAAGTCATGTCTTGGACAAGGAATATGTAGAAAACTCATATAAGCCTTCCTTAACACCAACACAACAAAAAGAAGGAAGCTGGTGTCTGATACACGCTGAGATGTCTCTTCCACCAGAAATAACATTATAGATGCAAGAGTCCCACAAGAAGGCTACAGCATCTAAGGCACTAAATCCTGGATTTTTAGGCAATGACTTAATTCAAATACTGCCAAGTGAAATCACAGTGGTGGACCAAACAATTGAGGAAAATACTCCTTAAAAGAGTGTCAAAATGAGAAAAAAATGAATGCTGAGTGACAGCAAGTGAATGTGAAGAACCTCTGCTATCTCATATGGATGTCTTGAAACATCTTAAAATACATTGGAAATTTTGGATTTGAATTCTTTAAGTCCCTGGAAATCAAAGCTGTAATAATTAATAACCACCTTTCATAATCTAGGCAAATAGTAGATGATAGATGGTTCTTTTATATAGAAAAAGTGTCCCTTATTACATTTTCAAAAGTCTTGCTTACCATGAACGTTTTTGATCTACATCATATTTAAGATGCTTAAATCAAACTGCTTAATATTCTAGACTGACAGGCTCATTAAGCTGAACAGTAGGATTGCTGTCATAAGCACTTCAGTCACTGACAGTAGGAAATTTTCTATTTTTAATTCCAAATGTTTAAAGGGAAAATTTTATCATTAGAACTCTAACTGTACTTCTTTTATTTGAGAGGCATTACTGTGTGTTTGGCATCTCAACTTTATTTTGGTGGTCTCTTACATTCTGACTATTTAAGCAAAAGAGTAGTGACAGCAACAGCTTTGGTATAGTAGTTACCCACTTTTTTTAATCCATTCATAACCTCTAGTAACTTCTGCCTGTCAATATTAAAGAATATTCTACTGCAGCTGTAGGTGGTCAGATTTATACCACTGTATTCTAAGTCTCATTTGGTCTATATAATTTTAGTGCTTTAAAAACACTCAACAAGTTTTATTCAATGTTAAGAGCAAAAACCATTTTGCAGAAAAAATGTTTCTCTGAGGCCAAGCTTATCAAAATCATATAGAGGTGCCTCACAGTGCTGTATGGAATTGTGTGGAAGCCTCATTAGTGCTGCAAGTCAGTGTGAGTTCAGTTTCTAGCTGTTAGTTTCTTTTGAAGGTTCTTAACAAGTACCTATCTAAACATCTTTATTCTGTCCATGTATAGAAACTTCCCTCATCAAGCTCATCCTTGATCTGAAGATCTAGAAAAGAAATCAAAGACTTTTTAAAGGGAGTTCGGATTGCTAAGTACTCTTCTTTCAGATCAAATAAAAAGTGCAAGTACAAATCTTTTGAGTAGTAAGACACCTGGTATTAAATAGGAATTAACACAGGATTCCTCAAGCAGCATGGCTAGGCTGGGTCAGAAGCTGTGTTTTGTGATTACTGGTGAAGAAAGCAAAGACAAAGGCCAGGAGACACGGAATAAAAATGTAATGTATAAAAACTGACATGAGCAGTAAGGCAATTCCAGAAGGAAAGTAGGAACACAAAGGTAATTTAGCAGACATCTGAGGAAAGAAATTACTCCTAATCCTACTCCCCAAAAAAAAAAATCCAAAAAACACATGTAAGAGAAATTAAATTATTGGCCACACATTGTTCTTTCATATTTTTCAATAAAGCAAGAAAGAAATACGAGTTTTAGCAAATATTTTATCAAAAAATTAGATCTCTACTCCTAAGTTACAACAGTAGCTGATAAAACCATTCTGTTTTTTCTCCTGTCTTCTCAGGAAGTATCATTATAAAATCTGTTCAAAGAGTCTATTTGTAGATCAGTACCTTCACCATTTTTTCTCTAATTAGATAGAAGCCAAAATTGTAATATGAAGAGCAGCTAAATCTCACTGCCACATTAAATCTCCGTGCCACGACAACATGTTCTTGTTCCTAGAACCGAGTTGGTTTTTTTCTGTCACTTCCTCCCTTTCTTTGTTGAGGTCCAGTGAGTGGAAGAGTTCAGCTGAATGACTGTACTGCTGGGGAGGTTTGGCCATAGGGTTTGCTGAGACTCCTAAGGAACTTCAAGATAAAATATCCTACTATTTTTCTATTCTTGTCAAAACTTGATTCCTTTAATATTGCATCTTAAAAGTGTAGTAGTGCCATTTTTATTCATGCAAGCATCCATAATTTTCTGTTTGTTCTCCTGTGTATGATTTGGGGGATGTTGCTGCCATTTCTCCTATGATCAGGTTTCTGAACTGAGACTCATGGCCACACCAGACTAATTTAGGCTCATTGAACTCTTTTTTTTTTGCAATAAAAACAGTCTAAAATTTGTCTAATTAGTGATTTGGATTTGTTTTTATAAGACACAGAGGCTGTAAAATAAAAAAACATTCTGTTAAAAAAATCCATTGGCAATCTCAATAATACTGTTCTTTCTACTTATTTTGGCTCTTTTTCCTCGGTGTAAGGTTGCATACTGGAGGCATTTCCTCTTAAAGTTAAAAAGTGAGGTCAGTGAAACCACTGTGATAAGATATTCTTTCTATCTGAAATTAGATAGGTCTTATCTCTGTTTGATTAATTCCACTGCAATAGAGTAATATCTTGTTTTCATGTAAGCTTCTTTCAGCTTCCATTTAACTCTTTCCTTTTTACTTTACAGAAAAGATATGTATTTTAAAAGAATAATCAAAACAAGGTAAGATTTTAATGGGGACACTTAACACACTAAAAGTAGTTTCCAATTTTACTCTTGAAGAGGGACAGCTATCTGGTAGATCAGTTTTGTTTTTCTTACTGGTCTGCTCAAGGCAAAAACTGATAACTAAAAAAATTGTCTATGTAATTTGATAAGCACAGAATCGTAGAATGGCTTGGGTTGGAAAGGACTTTAAAGATGATTTAATTCCAACACCCCTGCCATAGGCAGGGACACCTTCCACTAGACCAAGTTGCTCAGAGCCCCATCCAGCCTGGCCTTGAGCGAGGATGGGGCAGCCACAACTTCTCTGGGCAACCTGTGCCAGGGCCTCACCACCTTCACCTCCCTGTCAGGGAAGAATTTCTGCCTAATATCCAATCTAAAGCTTTCCATGTTCACATTAAAGACATTCCCCCTTGTCCTGTCACTCCAGGCTCTTGTAAAAAATCCCTCTCCAGCTCTCCTGAAGGCTCCCTTCAGGTACTGTAAAGGCTGCAATTAGGTCACCCCAAAGCCTTCTCTGTTCCAGGCTGAACAATCCCAGTTCTCTCAGCCTTTCCTCCCAGCAGAGCTGCTCCATCCCTCTGATCCCCTTGGTGCCTGCTCTGGCCTGGCTCCAGCAGGTCCCTGTCCTTGCTGTGCTGGAGCCCAGAGCTGATGCAGCCCTGCAGGTGGGGTCTCAGCAGAGGGGGCAGAGGGGCAGAATCCCCTCCCTGCCCTGCTGCCCACGGGGCTCTGGATGAGCCCAGCACACGGGGGGCTCTGGGCTCCCAATGGCCAGGGCATGGCCAGCCTCTCACCCACCAGCACCCCCAGCTCCTCCTCCCAGGGCTGCTCTGGGTCTGCTCATGCCCAGCCTGCATTGGTACCAGGGGTTGCTCTAACCCAGGTGTAGCACCCTGCACTTGGCCCTGCTAGGTCCTAAAAGAAGTCAAGCATTTACTTTGAACAGATACAAATTCTAGTACACCATCAGCTATGATTCATCTTGTTTTCAACAAGAAGCAACTACCTCGAGATAACCAAGCACAATAACTCTTGGCTAGGATAGTTTGTACAAAGCAAAGCACTCATTCTGTATTAACAAAATACTACAAAACATAAGGCTTTTACCAGACTGCAGATAGCAACCCTAAAATACATCTCCAAACTTCTTTTACTCCCATTTCATATTGAAAGGAAGATACATCATTGTTAAGCCATGTGTTATATCTCACAGAAAGCTGTCCAAACATTAACTGTAATATGAATTAAAACATAGTCATCATGTAATCATAGAATTACAGAATATCCTGAGTTCAAAGGACCACAAGGAACATCAATGTGCAACTCCTGGCCGCACACAAGACAACCTCAAGAGTCCCACAAGGTGCCCAAAAGCATTGCCCAATCACTTCTTGAGCTCTGTCAGACTTGGTGCTGTGACCACTTCCCTGGGGAGCCTGTTCCAGTGCCCAACCCCTCTCTGGATAGAGAACTTTCTCCAGATGTCCAACCTGAACCTCCCCTGACACAGCTTCAAGCTGTTCCCTCAGGTCCTGTCACTGGGCACCAGAGAGAAGCCTGTCCCTCCTGAGAAAGTTCTACACCAAAATGTCTCCCCTAAATCAATGATAAAGGTTTGAACACAAAGTGCTTTTCTTTTTGCACCATTACTCACTGAATTTAAATTATCCTGAGTAATACTATTAAATAAAAATTAAAATCTAATTAAGAACTCCTAGCCTAGTCTAAACACGTGAGACAAGTCGGCTTAGCAAGAAGGAAAAGTTATTGGAAAATTGTGACTTGGGATTCCAAGTTTTGAATAGTATCCTCTAACTTCAGTGCACTCTGTTCTCTATAATATGTAAACATGAAAAATCCAGCTAAAAATAGGTCTTACATTTCACGAATATATTATAATCTGACTATGGGATGGACCCGGAAAACAAAATTTGCAGTCTGGCTTTGATTCATGGATAGAAGGAAAACTTTAATATTTAATGATCCTATAGCAACCTCTGAGATGTTCCAAGGAGACACTGAATGAAAATAGATTGTACTGTTAATATATCACTCACAGACAATGAAGAGATATAATCTCTAATGTATTGCAGTTTTCAGGGTGTGCATCTTAAAAATTTGAGACAAACATACAAAGGTCCCTAACTCAGAAATTAGTTACACACTATTTCTGGTGGTGTTATCTCCTCACTCTCTGCATACACATATGTATTTAAACACCTCACTTAAATAGAATTAACCATGGCTAAACTAAAAAGCACGTGGCATTGATAAAATAAGAGTCACACCTTTCAAACTGATTTTGGATTCCTGATTCATTTCTTTTAAAAGTTATTTGCTCAATGCCTTCATGGTCAGCTGAACTGGAAGGAAAAAAAAGGGCATACCTTGGCTGTTTTCTGCCATGTACTAAAAACCTCTTTCAATTTTCTTGTATAGGCATATGGCCAATTTTTTTAAAAAGCCAGCCCACTAAAAAAAAGTGAAATTAAAATTCTAACCCCACAGAAAGCAAAAGTAATGATTTACCCTCAAACTAACCTTGGGTTAGTTTGAACTAACCCAAAGTTCCATCTTCAGCTGCCTCAGGCTGTCAACTAGTTGATACAAAGAAAAGAGCAGTGAAAATGATATTTTTAAGAAAGTGATGGTGATATTGACTGATTTCATTAGAGGTGCACCTAATACATTTTTTCCTACTGCTTGTTCTTTACTCTGTACTTTCTGAGAACCCTGAAAAAGAAGTGTTCTATATGACTTAAAAATTAAGGCATAATATTAAAAAAAAATAAGAATTTACAAATGTTGTTCCAAAGCATTGTTGCTGTCACATAACGTAGTAAATTCTTGCCATTATCCCAGATGATGGTCTTAAATTATTTTATTTTACATTTGTGGGATAATTAGTATTTCAGGATAGTTCTCAGAGCCTATGGACACTCACCCTTCACCATTTCCCTAAATGGGGTTAGAAGACTGTGCATAAGGTGAAGGTCTTCACAGCAAGTAGTTACTCTGTCACCCTAGAAGGGTTTTTCTTTTGTATATGAAGATTGCTGCTCTAAAGACCAACATCAAAACTTTTTTTTTTTTTCCTTTTTGGTAATAATAGCCACACATCATTTCTTAAGGGCAAAACACTTCCTTAGTGTGGAGAAATCACTCTGTGTCTACTAGGAATCACCATGGTGCAGTCTCTGCTTGGAGTGATAAATTAAATTAATGTAGACAACAATGAACTCATTTCTTTGTTGAAAGTGAATGTTAATGACACTTATCCTGTACTTCATGATAAATTCATTTAAAAAAAACCAAAATGCTGGGGGGAAGAATTCCTGCATTTTAGGAAATGGGCATAAACTGTCCTTTACTTGCTCAGTTACAAACTGCTGTGAGTAGCAGCAATACATATTTAAGCTGTTCTTTAAATCCTTGTGTATCTGTTATATGTCTAAAGAGGTTTTTGTAAAAGTATCTTGCATTTTCAAACTGACCAACTGATGTTAGCAGCTCATGGTATATGAATAACTGGTTTTACAAAAAAAAAAAAACCAGATTGGAGAATATATATATTAATGCACAACACAACGGTCTCATGCTCAGGGCTATTCAAATAAGAGTCTGTTTGTTTCTATTTAGAATTCCTCTGTCACTTTGAGGGTGATGCTACATATTAGGAGGGAGCTGATCTGCTTCCTTACCACTGCTGCAAGTGAAGGATGTTCCTCCTCTTTCCCAGGCTTTTGTCTTCTGGGAACATGATCCTGATCACACAGTCCCCAGGCATAGGTTTTTAGTTTGGGTTATTTTTTTGTCACTTTAGCATTGCTGAACGCACCTGCCCATGGGAAGCAGTGAATTGATTTCTTGTTTTGCTTTGCTTTTGCTCTCCCCATTAAACTGCCTTTATCTCAGCCCAAGAGTTTTCTCACTTTTACTCTTCCAATTCTCTCTTGGATCCTGCAGGTGAGGGAAGGAGTGAGAAACTGGGTGGGACTCAGTTGCTGGCTGGCATTAAACCACAACAAGTACTTAAGCTTGAGCTTAAGTTCACATGACCTGATCCACCCTGAGCCTACCCTCCACAGGACAATGAGCTGATTAACATCTTGTTCCTACAGAGAACAGTCTAGCAACATTTCTTTCCTATCCCAAGCACTTAATTCCTCATAATTCCTCTCTTTCCTTCTAGCTACACAGCCTTACTTCCTCCTCTTAACTGAAAAAATGTAAATCACTAACATCGGAAGGGAGAAAATAAAAAGCGAGCAACTTTTGTTTCTTTATGGTTGGGTAATTTTCTGTGATTTTAGTGAATCAAACAGGCTTGCAGATGGCCAAGAAAATTAGCAGAAAAGGCAAAGGGAAGATGGATTAGGATTCCTAGCCAAAGCTGCCCTGTAGATCTGTCACTCATAAACACCTCAAACCAGCTTCAGCTTTCTCCCTTCGCTGGAATCAGTATTTCAGTCTATGCACCATAAACAACTGATGAAGCAATTTTTTTCCCTTTTGGGGCTTTTTGGTTTGTAGAGTTGGGTTTTCAGATTTGTTTGGGATCTTTTCCCATTTGCTTTAACTCAGATAAGCCTTTTCTTTAACTACATATTTTGGGGAAGAACATTTTTTTTCCCGGAAAATTTTTTCCCCCTCTACCTTCCATGCTATTCAGTAAGTGCAATGAAGATGCATAATCTCCACAATTGCTCTCAGTCAGACACTTAAGAGATTTTATGAATTTCCTTTTTGTTGCCTTTTTAATACTCTCCCTGGCTTAGAAGTATATAAAAAGTTGTATACATTGTTGTTTAATTTTATAACTGGCATTTCTCCAATTTTTTTTTGAGTTTGAGAAAGAGAACAGGAAAAAAAATTATTACATTAAATAAACTGAAGGATTTCTGGGATCATCCATTATGGGTTCAGTATAAAAGTCAATGATAGGAGAGGAAAAAATAATTTAAAAAAAAGGACAGGTGTCTTTATTCACATGATAACCTTATACTTACATTTTATATTATAAATATGAATTCTCAAAAAAGTATATGTGCATGGAAAATAATCAAACAGCTCTTATTGCCTCTAGATGTTTTCAAGAATAGATGAGTTTTGGCATTTTGAAGAGGGGAATTAATTTTACTTAGCTCTGTGATCTGTTTAGTGGATAACACTGGTTTTTGGAGGAGGAAAAAAACATCAGATAGTAATAGTTAGATAGTATAGATATAGGTAGTAATTGATAGTAATAATTGTGTTTCACTAGGAGTGAAACACAATTTAGCAGGAATGTGGGTTAAGATCTATGACAATACTGAGCTGCAAAGTAGGGTCCTTGAGATGCTGGGAAAACAGGGAACAGCTTTGCCAGTGTTCTTGGAGTTTATCAGAATAACCTGAAATTCTTCTACTGAGGTTCTAAGCAAACTACTCCTCAACTAATAAATACCTCTTGTCTCACCATGCCAGCTCCTGTTCTTTTCAGATTCCATTGTGCTTCATTTTCCCTAGACTCTTGCAGAGTTTGTTATTTCATGTGTCTGAAAGTAGTTCTGCTTTAAAATCCCTTAAAGAACTAATCTCTAAAATGCTGTATTTACTTGAGAAGCTACTTTAAATATACCAGTGGGATAATTAGCACAATTTTCAAGTGCTAGTCTTTATTTTGAAGGCAGAAACTCTAAGAAAAAACACCCCAACCCAAAGTTGCTTATTAAGTATGGCCAGGTTAAGTTTACTCATCCCCCTTTCTTTTGAAGAAACTGACCCTCTCCCACAAGGCATTTTTCCAGTTTTTGATGCATAGAGCATAGTTCCTCAAAAGTCCTGTAAGCTGAGTGAACAGGCAGTTCACTCAGCTTACAAGGCAGTTTCACTGCACAAATCACACACACATAAAAAAAGAAAGTGTGGAAATCTGAGCTCATACTCCTGTATAAAGGCTGAGGTTGTAGTGCCTGTTATGGTGGGGGTAACAGGTAATTCTTTGTTGGCAATGTGTGTAACCTCTTGTGGGAGATAAGAGGTTTGTTGACCGCTTGAAAAATGATGTGGGATACAGATGGCAAATAGCAATGCTCTCTGTTCTGGAATTTGTTTGGATTGCTTTACTGGCATACTTTCAGAAGTGCCACAAGCCTTCTATTGCAGGTTTACCCACTGTAATGGGAGTACAGGGAGTGTGACCCTGAACACTGGCAATTCCTGGCTGCAGAATAGTCTCTTGCCTCTATGGAGAGTATCAGAGGGTCAGTCCTGCTTCTTTAATGAATTCCCACAACTGGCATGGTATATGACTAACTATCCATCAAAAAATGAAGCAGAGAACTTTAAAGAAGTTAGTCCTAGATGTCTGCTGAGAGAATAAAAACCACAATTACATTCTAGTTTTAACAGACAATATTATCAACTTTTTCTATTATTATTTCAGCTTTGTAGTTATAGACAAATTTCAAGAAAAGCTAAGTTTTTAGTATTACTGCTGTGAATGACAGTACTATATATTATAAAGGTACGAAGTTGTTATAATTATATTGCAAGAGTTCTAGTGTCATTATATTGGAAAGGTTGCATATTGGCAGAGTTTCATACCTCCTTGATGTTCCTCGTAGGCAGCTCCTCTAGGCTCTGACTCTTCCTTCTTCTCACAGCAGCCAGCTGACTCCAATTCCCCCCAATGCACTCTTTTATAACACTCTTCTTATTGACTACAGGTGTGGCCTGTTAAAGTCAGGCCTGCTCCTAATCTTTAATAATGAACCAGCTGCAACTCTTTAGGGGGTAAGATTACTTTCTATACTACCTTTATTTACTTATGTTCTATCCCCCTACACTAAGTGCAATATGACAAATCAAAATGTTTACATCTGATGCATAATAAGCTATTTATTTACTTATTTAGAAAGCAAGAGTAGGTGTATTGCTTTAGAAAGCAATAATAGGTATAGCAATAGCAAATACTATTGCTATACCTGCTATAGCAATAGCAAATACTATTGCTATACCTGCTATAGCAATAGTAGGTATAGATCACTTTATTCACTTGGTTGCACTATGCATGGTATCAAGATGGTGTTAAAAACACCCAAAACACAGAAAGGATATATTTCCATTTTTCTCACAGTATTAAAAAAGAAAAGTCAAAGCAAAGACATAGGATTGCTTTAATTAGGTTGATTTCTGTTTTCAGAAATAGTTTTTATCTCCAAATTCCATACAACTTTTTGAAATAAAAGAGCTGTAATTTTTGGGTAATAACACTAGCTGTGGTTAACTACGTATGCAAGGCTGGAAGCTGAGAGCTGGGATGTGGAAGTAAAGTGAGATGTCAGCTACATGCTCAGTGGCTTTTCAGGCAGCATGTTTGGATGAACAGAACAATACTACCATACACTTAGGTATTATTTGTTAAGGCACAGATTCAAGCAATTGTTTACTCTTACAATCTGTCCTGTGTAAAGCATTTTCAGAAAAGGAGCTACTGCTAATATATGGCAGTATATTTGAAGGATCTGGTGAATAGCCTGAATTTAATTTTTTGGGCACTATTACATGCCTGGTGTGTATATCCTCCTATTGTTGACCTGAACCAACAGCTTTGCCAAGACTTACTCTGTACCTGTGCTTTTTAACACCCTGCCTCTTACTGAACTTGTTGGCTTCAATCCCAATTATTACATTTTAATGAGATTTCTTTCACTATCAAGATGCTGTCAGATATGCTAAAACTTTTGATCATTTCAGGTCTTTGTCAAAACCATACTACCAGTACTACTGTACTGTAAACAAACAAATTAAACATTAATAATGTTTTTACATTAAAAATGTCATGTGTTAGATAATTTTCATTTTAATTATCTTGTTATATAATTTTTAATTATGTGCTACCTAATAATACTTCACATATATGATGCCTTAGTGTGGTCCATATGATCAATTCTTATATTAAAAAAAACCCACAAACCGGCAAATCACAGAATTGCAGAAGGAGGAAATTAGAAAGGAGTTGGGATATTTTTTTCTATGTCTGACCTGAGAATCACACATAAGTAGCATAATCACTCACAAAGATCACGGATGCTTATAAAGACACAAAAGCAAAGATGAGAGAGCACTGTTTCATCTCATGTCAGACAGTAGAGTTCTGCATCAGGTGTTGGTTTCTGCATTCCTAACTAGGAATAATTCAGTGGAGAATTGCCAAATGGTTTGTTCAGGGAATAATCTAGAAAACTTGAATGTAAAGATTTTAAAAAATATGTAAATATTAGAATTCATTTATAAATCTTTGCACACAGGAGCTGAGGAAAAGTTGTTGTTGTATGCTTCTACTCCATTTGTTAAAAAGTCAGTCCCAAACACTCAGCTTTTACCCAAAGTGAATGTTATTCCCCACTATCTAGAACTGAGATGGAATGTTCTTCTGTGAGACATCTCATCAGATCAGAAAAAATAAAAAGTAATCATAGTAATTGTCTGTAGAGATTATTGAAGGATGCATAATATCAAATTCATTACAGGAAATCAGAATAGACAGTGTTATTTGGGCATCAGTCCTTGTGTTTCTGGAAGTGTCCCTTTAGCTGAAAGGAAATTTGAACTGTGTTATTCCACTTCACACAGGAAGTTTTAATTAGATTCATCAAGTGCTTAGAATATATCTTGATTGCAAATATGTGCAATCTCACATTTGTATCCTGCCGTATCTCATGAGAAGTCCAAGCAAAAGCAGCAGGTCTGCTATGGGAAAAATCTCAACCACTGTGATTCTTGCCTCTTTTATTGGTTGCATATGCTCTCAGTTATCCCAAGCCTGTAGCAGAGCTCTCTCAAAGGAGATGCAGAAGGACAAAATGGAAGTTGCACATTTACACTTGCAACTCCCCTTTTTCTCTGGACTGGAAAACTTACATTCTTTTTTGGAACCTATTTGGGGACAGTTCTGTTGTTTGCGTATCTTAGGTGGACCTCTCAGAAGTAGAAAAAAGAATGTTCATTTATATAAAGCTATTTACTGAACATTTTGTAAAATTGTAAATACTAAAAAATGTAGTACTTTGTATCATATGCAATCAGTGAGGTAGAATTTCTCCCTATACAAACACAGGGTTCTAGAAATGCATGTTTTAATAATTAATTTTCCACTACTTTACACATAAAATTAAAGAAATTGTATTATGCATCAATGATCTGTCTTTGATTTTATTCCTCTCTCTTTGTTGTCTCTCTTCTCATTACAATTTTTGGTGGTTTTTTGTCATTATTATTATTTCAATTATTAAACTGTTTTTACTTCATCCCACAGGTTTAATTTTGTTTCTGATTCTCCTCCCCATTCCACTGGTGGTGGGGGTCAGGGGGTGAGCAGAGGGCTGCAAGGTACCTAGTTTCTGGATGAGGTTATAACATGACAAATGTCATGTCCGCAAATAAAATGACTTTTTTTTCCTTTTTAACTGCATTAAGTCAAATCAAATTTAAACAGGACAGCCAAAATAAATGCTTTCAACTGAAACATACCACATACTTTTATATAGAGAGGTCTACTGTCAGCTACATTTGATGCTATTCTAAAAATTGTTGAAGACACTACCAGCCAAAGAGTACTGGAAAAGACAAGTTCACAGGAACAGGAGAAATAAGGAGATTCTCTTTCTCTGGTCAGCAATTTCTGTACCGCATTTCTGATGAAGAGAGAAAATAAAAAGATCACACTGTGGAATTTATTTGCTTCTTGTGTTAATTGTTGAGCTGTTTTCATGTATTTCACTACATTTTAAAAAAAGAACAGAAATATCACAGTAATTAGTTCAGTGCATTAATTCACTTCCTTGACAATATCTACTTATGACAGACTTTTAAAAAGTCTAATTCCCTTACTCAAACTAAATACCACGGATCAACTTGAGTAAAATTAGAGGAATCTGGCAGTAACAGGCATACCAGACCCTACTTAATACAAGTTAAAATGGTGCTCATGTCTTAACTCTATTTTGTACTCCAAAGATTTATAATCATCACATTTGTTTATCAGTATCCTGGGAATGCCTTTTTACTGGTTCCATTTGTGATTCACTATACTGAGAAACAGTGTATTTCATCCACACCACCAGAATTATGTTTATGATCAGAAATTGCTTTTAGATTCTGGGAGAAAAAGTGTTCTTGAAGGCTTTCATTGAGTTGCTGGACTGTTTCAGTGAGTTCAGTAGGTCATGAATCATGTGAACTTGTCTGCCACAATTTGCAATTCTTTTCTTTAAGATCAGAATTCCACTGTGGTTTGAAACACATTGTAATGATCATTCATTGTAGTGATCACAAAACTATTTTTAATATTTATGGAATGGTACTGCAGATCCCACTATAAATTCAGAGCATATGTTTACCAGTGACAAGAAACAGAGGAATGTGCTAAATTTTATGAACTGTTAATGAGTCAATAAATTGACTGCTTTGCAGCCAGAACCCTGTTACTACTGACATTGTCCAACGTTCCAATCTGGATTTCTTATGGAGAAGGAAGTTCTGTTCCAAATCTTGGTTCTATTTCTTTCCTTTTTTTATTCATACTAGAGTCTTGTGTTTTAAGAAGAAATACTCAGTTGAATGAGAACCCCAAGGTATGTTTATTGCTATTGCAGAGATAGGAAGTTATGAGAATATGAGTCTATTCAGCATCACTTAATATCACAATCACATCACATAATCCTCTTCATAAACTTTACAAGCTCCATTTTAGATGTAGTTGGACTGTAAGACAGTCCCCAAAATTTCAGAGCTCTAATGTTTAGGGATATTCCTCCTTTATTCCCAGCTATATAAAAATATGCATGAGCTCTGCCAGTCTTTAAAGACCTTAAACAGCTCTTTACCCTTTTTTGAGTTTTTCTCCTTAGTTCCTTGGTACTTCTCACTGCTGACTGCCATTTATCCAGTTCCTCATCTATCCACAGGTTTTTGTGTCTGCTAACTCTGAATTTCTCAAATTAAGCATTTTTAATCTGAAATTCATAAATTTCATTACAACCAAATTCCCATCTCCCCAGTTAAAGCCAGGATTCTTTTAGGTACCAGCAGGATGAGCATAGCTAGAAGCATATGAAGGCCTGGAAATGAAGACATATACAAATAGACCAAATGGGATGACAGAACTGTGAGAGGAAATATGAGATGACAAATACAAAGTGCTGCTGTAATATTCTGTTTATGAAGGCTTTTTTATAACTGCTATAAACAGAATAATGACCACAATTCTGTTTCTGAAATTCACCCAGTTATGAACTATGCAATCAGAGCTGTACTAGCAGTAGTGTTGCCTGTGCCTCTGGTGGTAGGAGTCAAGTGGAAAACCTAAAACAGCTCTTCATTTTTACTTGGATTTCCTTGTGTTCTGTTTCTTTCGGACCTCACTTTGCTGCAGTCCATCCACTGTATTTTTAAAGGCACCTAAAGCATTATTCTAGCACGGCTGCATGCTTGTCAGAGAATTTAACAGTCCCATTGCACCATTTGTCATTAAGATGCTTGACCAAGGAGCTAAATCTTTTCATTGCCATTTAAATCCACCAGTCACAAAGATATTTCCAATATGTTCCTAATTAATTGCATCATATACTTTTATGTTAGCTCCACACTAAAGGCATGTTAGCCAGCATATTCCTTAAGATCCAGTTGTGTGACTTACAGTGAAGTGTCACTGAATACAAAGACATATTTTATAGTGTAGCTGAATTAAATCTAAAATTTGTAGAACCTGCATGGTGCAAACACACAGGAAAATATGGACATCTCAATCTAAAAAGAATATTCTATTCTAAGCAGGAAAGTACAGCTGGAAAAATGGAAGATAAGAATAAAGCAAGACAGCCATCCAGAAAAACACATTTTTAGAAAAGATAGGTTTTTTAGTTTATAGTAGAAAATGTGAGCACTCATCTGCACAAACCTATTTACCTCACCTTTGCTATGGCAAGAAGATATTGTAATATTTTTTCTTACCACTTCATAGGATAACTCCCAGCTTACATTTTCAAACCTGCTTTAATGTAGTGGGTAGAGTGTTAGGAAATTATTTTGACCTGTCACACTAAGATAGCAGAGAGGCCTACATTAAGTAAAATAAACACTATTTCAGTATGAAACAGGGAGTTTAAATATTTTATTCATTTTGGATCAAAGAGGTAAAAGAGAACCGTACAAACCAAAAAACTGTGAAGACACCAAAACTGACAGAAACATGTCAAATGAGGTGGTGAGACAGTGCATGACCTTCTGGGGCAGAAGTTCACTGTTGAAACAATCTGCAGCTGAAAAACAAGCAGCACCTCACAGACAGATCATGCCAGTAGTTCAAATTATTCTACTGGCATTTACTTTTGTATAAACTGAACAATTAAATGGCAACAGCTTGGGATGCTACGATTCAATGAGAAATGATTTACATCACTTTCACAGTCATATGCCAAGGCCATCTGCATATCCAGGCTGGCCACAAAACTGCCTGAGTTGAAGTTATGACTCATATCACCAAATCTACTGGGCCAGCAGTTTTCTTTTAATTACTGGAGGGAGGAAAGTTCCCTCTTACCTCTAAGAGCTTTGTTTAAATGTATTTATGAGACTATTTATGTCCAAAGCACAGACTAAAAAGAAAGAGGAGTAGCCAATATCACTACTAGCCTTTTACTTATTCACTATTTTATCCAGCTTTTTTTCCTTCTTATTCCCATCAGGAAAGGGCATCTGTACACATACCTTATGTCTTATATTAATCAACATCTCCATAGCAAGCATGAGCCAACATGAGCAACCTGATCTAGTGAAAGATTCCCTTGCCCATGGCAGAGGGGTTGTGCTAGATGATCTTTGAAGGTGCCTTCTAACTCAAACCTCTCTATGATATTTAAAAAAATTTAGTCCTTAATACATTTGCTGAGCAGATCAGGGTTTCCCCAGGGCAAAGACACACTTTCCAAGACAAGAAAAACAGTGGATGGACAGAATACACTACTCAGGTTTTTGTTATGGGAGTGGCTTGCAAATTAAAGCATTTAAATAGGCAGATTTTCAAGTCACCATTCACTAAATGTTTCAGTTGCACTCCTTTGTACAAACTCCACTAGGAGCCTGATGGCAGCAGGTGTTCATGCACCATTATTAGTTTCAATAACACTTAAATTAGAGGGAAAACCTCTTCTAAGAGAAGTTAAACATCCAATGTCTTCTAAGAGTTAAACATCCAATTTCCTTTTAACATGTGGCATTGGATATTAAAATCTATATTTGCACTTCATAGCAGCAAATTGTTGATTATGAGTCTCAAATAACATAGTCTCATATAACATTTCTCAAATAAAAATGACATCTTTTTGGTGGTCATGCCCATTTGGGTTTCTTTTCTTATGAAGGTGCTAAATTTACTTTCTTAGAAATCTATTCATTGTGATATCTTATGGTGATTCTTATTTTATGTAAGTGCTCACTGCCTAATAAAAAACTGACCACCTAACATTATTCTTTTACTAAAAGTACAGGAGAAGCCAGAAAGATGACAGATTTCATGATTCCTCATGTAGATTTTATTTATTTGCGGTCAGAATTGGCAGAAAAATAAAAGGTAGTGCTCTGCTGGAGAGCAGACAGTCTGTAATAAATACTGCAAAGCTCTGCTTTGAGGACACTGGTGAATACATTTCTCCTGAGGGTCAAAATTAGCATCCATGGTGGCAAACACCAAGATGTAATCCTGTCCCCACTGACATCAAAGGAAGCTTTTCTCTCTTAATTTCAGTAGAGCCAGAATTTCCTCTGACAAGTCCTGCAGCAATGGCAGGAGAGTATTTCCTACTGAGAGAGTAAGACAATAATTTCAGCAGTAAAATGGATTTGCACTCATTGTATTTATCTCCTCCTAATGCTTTTAGTTCATTGAAAAGGCTTAAGCCATGACTTTATCCTGCTAAACTTAAGGAAAAAAAATTGTGAATGATGGTAATGGAAAAGTAATTTATTTTCAGATTTCGATTGCAACGATAGCTTTGGTAAAAATTCCACAAATACCATTCTATATGCATCCTATCCATCTCTTCTTAACATACAAATGAAAAGATTATGTAAGAGCTTCTGTTTAATCTCCTCCACTGTCTGTTAAACATTCCAGAAAAAGAAGCCATTTTTCTTGAAACAAGGAGGTTATTGACCCAGATGGCATAAACCTCACATCTACAATGTCAACAGAAAAAATTACTGCTGAAGACATGAAAGTACTATTTGCCCATGTAAATTCAAAGGCATGGCCCCTTTTTATCTGTATGTTTTTCATGTTCACTGTTATGTGAAAGTCCGATTAAAAGCTTTTCAAAATAACCTGAGTGTGTAATTAGGGGGCACACAACTCCCATCCTGAGGTTAATATCCTCACAAACATGCAAAGTACAAATCTAGCAGAGAACCAATCTGTTTCATAATTCAGCTGCAGTGTCTCTCCCCTGCACTTAAAGGCTCACAGTGTTCCACAGAATGACACACTCCTTGTTGGTTTATCAACTTAGAGAATGAGTAGTTGTTGAGATATTCATCTTATACATACTAATAGGCTAGTATTAACATTAATAAGTTGCCACATTCATTTTCATCTGGATTTGAAGACTAATATTTCACCCAAAAGTCAAGAGGGTTTTTTTTCCTCCCTTTTTCTCCTTTGCCCTGTGCCATGATGTAAAAATATGTTTGTATACTGTGCACTTCAGCAGGTCATAAAGCAAATTATTATTCCAAAGAAATTATTAGACATTAAGACATCCCAGAAGTGGTGGGTTTGAATTCTGTGGATAAAATTTGAGGAAAGAGTTTTCATGGAAAGACTCACAAAGGGAACTACCAAATATTGATAGGATCTGAATAACTTATGCATATTCACAAAAAAAGGGCAGTATTGTAGGAGGCAATTCTTCATTACTTTTTAACCAAAAAAATAAAGATGAAAAGCTCCATCAAAAATGTCTGCAGTCATGAAATGGCAGCACTAAATAAATCTACGTTCTGGCTGAAAGGAATCGATCTGTAGCTTTGATAGCTGCATTTATATCCACAAGATGTAGGGACTTAAGCATCTCCTCAAGATGTAGTCATGAATACTCATTATACAAATACAGACAAAGGTTAGTGTGAAAAATAAAAATTCACCCAATGACCTGTACTGAACCATGAAAGATGGGACTGTGGCTTCAGATCATTTGGCATCAGGTCATTTTATGTCATTTAGCTGCCTCTGCACTTTTCTGTACTTCCTTTTCTATCAGCCTGATCACAATATTTGTGTGTTTACAGAAGGTTTTTTTTCTATCTAATTTATTCTTACTGTCTCTCACAATTTATTCTCTGCTTAAAACATCAAAGGTTTTAAAAAACAATGAACTTCTGTACACACTAAAACAAGAGTACCACATCCCACAGAGGAAGATGGAAGGATAATCAAAGGCCAACATGTAAAATTATATTTTAAAATATATATTTTTTAAAAATAGAATTATAAATGGGAAGGAGAAATGCTGAGCTTGCTTCATAGAAGCAAGAAGGAAGATTACCTTGGCATAAGTATTTTCTGAACCATTATTTCTCTCCAATGACTTTCCAAATTAAGTAGTTTATGTTAGAGTCTCTTGCTTATTTTCTTCTTCTTTTTTTTTTTTTTTTGAGGGGTAGGGATAGTATTTCCTTATGTCCTTGTCATTTATTTTAACTTTTATAAGTGATTGGCACGTGTTTATGAGAAAGAGAAAGAAATGGCAGTGGGTGATACATGTCTTGAACTAAGGTGCTGAGTTCAATTAGCAATAATAAATAATATGCTATTTCAGTAAGAAGATATGGCAGAGCAGACACAAATAATTGTGCCAGAGAGATCAAAACCCTTCCATCACATTTATTCTGCTTTGTCTTTCCCAAACAGAGGTATCGAATTTTGCATTATGCTGATAGAGTAAGAGAGGTTCTGTTAGAAGTGGGTTTTCTGGGACAGCATCCAAGACTTGAAAGTGAGCCAGTGGATCAGAGAGCACTTCCTGGGCAGTGCAGGAGGTGAGCTGCTGCAGCTGATTGCACAGCTCCTGCCTTATCAGCCACAGGTAGGCATGGAGCAAGAGCAGAGTGGGAGAGGCAGTGTGTTATTAAAAGATCTGTCTCAGAAAAATGGGAGCAATCAAGAAAATTTACACTTTTCAGTGGGATTCAAGCTGAGATTTGGGGTCTCTCCTGTGAGAGAGCAGGTGTAAAAGCTGCTCCCTTCTTCTTTAACTGGTACAAGATATCCTTCCCAATTGCTTAAAGCAGTGCTAAGATATTGATAGGGAAATGTCAATGCAGGCACATGAATGAAGACTTTGTTGTGCCACTGATAAGGAAGCAAATGACGAGGAAAAAGTGAAGATATGCCTGGAGGCAAGAAAGTCATATCACAACTAATGAAATAGTTCAATCAAGAGGAAAAGGCAGACAAAACCTGGCTCCCTTCCTGCCCTTTGTCCTGTTGCTCTGGGTACAGGAGCAATGTTTATCAACAGGAATAGTATAAATAATTCTATGAACACATGTTCCTCATAAGTAGCAAAGATCTCTAGAGGACAGTACATTAAATTGTGGATATTATCTATCCAAACCAAAAATCAGAAAAGCATGAAATTAGTAATTGACTCAATTTACCTCATTTATTAGCAGCCTAGACCTCTGTTGGAATTAATATTGCCCAATGGAATTTCAAGTGGTAGTGACATGGCGTAGCGTGACACAAATTAACGCCTGTTCCCCCTACTGTACTGCAAACCACCCATATCTCCAATTAGCTCTGTTCTAATCTAATCTGCATGGTTTCATCACTCCTATTGACAATAAAATATGACTGTTTGGCCCTTCCATCTCTGATGCCAGACTTGTTTTACCAAGCAGCTGATTTTCCTAACAGCATTTGCATACAGGGCACTGAGTGCATTCCCTTTCTGACTATCGTTGTTGTGGGCTGCACTGTAGAGCAAGTCCAGTCACAATTAAAATTGACATTTTGTACACAAGATACAGTAATGGCCTGAACAGACACCTGACTGCACCACTGTGCATAATTTTCCAATATAAATGATACAATTTAGTGCTTCTTACTTATCTGCTCTTTTCCCAACCAATAGTGGGGTTTGCCATTTTTCTTCATCACTAAACTTAAAAAGGAAATGTTTTGTTTCTTACTATGAATTAACCCTGATATTGTACTAGATACCCAAAAAGCATTTTGATTGTTCCTGTAAACAGGGCCTGATCCACAGGAAAAAATAGGAGGCTTTCTATTGATACTGAGGGGGTTTTAGGTCCCTAGAAATGTCAAAATGTCCAAACACTAGTGTCATTGTATCCATATTACATGCAGTATTTTTAAATAAATTATTGAAAAGGATGAAATAAAGTGAGGCAAGGCTTTTTTTTTTTTTCACTTTAGAAAAAAGGATTGTAATAGCAATCATGACCTTAGCATTGGGAATTTCCTGGGGATTTAATAACCAGCCAGGGGGTAATGGCCCTTGGCTTTGCCTCAGGCCATCAGCTCTCCCAGCTGGTTATTAATCCCTAGAAAATGTTCTGTATGTCAATTATTAATGTCTTAAGTTTTCTGTAGGCAAATTCTTGCTTTATTCCTCAATTTTTAAGCAAATAGAAGTAAAGAGTCAAAATCATGTGAAGTGCAAGATTGAAAAAAGTAGTGGCAAAATATATTTTTATATTGCTAAATAAATTCACAATATTTTATGACTGATCTGAACTAAGTCATTGTGGCTCTATTTAATCCTGTCACCTTTTGATCAGGCCCAAGAAGTACTTCTATGACTATAGATTTTATTGTGTTATAATTGAAATTTCTTGCATAGAGACATCCTACAACAGTGATCACTAGTCTATGTGTTTCCTTCGGAATTCAGTGTTTTTTCTTTCTTTCTTCCCTAGCAGTGAATTTTGATAATAATCTTATCCTCACAATAAAGAAGCCCAGCAGCAAGACTATCCTACCTATGGCTACATAAACTTTTTTTTTCCCTTTGAGAGAATGAATTTGGATCTCAGTTTTGAAAAAGACTCACAGGAAATAGAGGTGAATTTCATGTACCTGTTCTGAATCAGATAGAAGGCTTGCTATGTGGAGAAAAAAAGATGCTTGAGAAAGACCATAGGTTATGGATTGAAGTGCTTTACATTGACATGAAGAGCTTCTAGTAACACAGGAAGGAAGTAGTAAAAAAGAGAAAAGGTGTATTTTCATGCAATATAATGATCTTTCCATCTTGTGCAGCTTCAAAATAAGCTGATCTATGATTGCAATTGATTACTTGCTTATTTTGTTATAAAATTGAAGATCCTTGGCAAAAAAAAGGAGTTGTATTTGACATTTTATTTTATAATGTAATACCTGGGGGTTTTATAGCATCGGTTCCATTTCCCATCTCCAGAATATTTACTGTGTACATTTTATAATTAAGCAATGATATGAGACAAGCAATCCACTTCTGCAAGATTACGACCTGCCTCTGGCGCTGTTATACAGGACAAGGTCATATCTAGAATTACTTTAATCACCCAAGTATAATAATTGCTTGGAAATACACTCCCTGCAGTGTCTTATTGCTAATAGAATTGTAGCTGAGTCACACAATGCAAGCTATAGTTAAGCCTGGATAAGTAATTCTAATGTAAAGGCTCCTTTTCTTCAGCTGCTTGTAACTTTCAAGCATTGGCCTTTTAGTCTTTCCTTTCACTGGTAGAAGCTTTGTGGTGTTGAAGTGCTCAAGGCCACCTCACAGAATTCATTTTTATTGATAACCATGCTTATTATTTTTTTAAAAAAGAAATCATTAATTAAATTTAGTTGAGGAACATTTGTGATGGCTTGCTAGGGAAAAGAAAGGGCAAAACATTAAGGCTAAAGCACCTGATCCCAAAGCTAAGGAGAATTCATGGGCATCATGAGACTTCCCCAAACTTCCATTTCCTCTCTCTACAGACTAAGTCATCCCTTTGCCAAGATCCAGCCAAAAGTGCCTTTTATCGCTGCAGTCTGACCAACTTTGTCCAAGTGTAACTTGAGTCAGCTCCTACAACAGGAAGAGCCAAGGAGAAAGTGCCTGCAAAATAAAGACACTGGCATTGTGAAAACTCGGCTTACATTTCTGGAAAAAAACAGGTTACATCTGCTTAAGAGTGAAGCACAAACTCCCTCCAAGCCAAGACCAACAGCTTTTCTGATTTGGATAACTCAAATCTGAAGTGTTACTGAGGTTTGGAAATACATCTGGAGATGAAGTGAACACCCATGCACAGGCATGAGAAAATTAATTGCTTTTAGAGCTTAAGACAATAACTGCTTAAAAAAATTGTAGTGACATTTCTGGTCACAAAGAACCAGAGCAGGCTAAACCTACAGTACTAAGTGACCAAGACAGAGGATGATGATTAAAATCCCAAGTTAAAGAAAGGATAAACTATAAAAGCTAATCTGGTGAACCACAAAAAAAAAAAAAAAAAAAGAAAAAGAAAAAGAAAAAAAAGAAAAAAAACCAAAGGAAAAAAAAAAACAAATAAAAAAACCCCAAACCCAAAAACCACTATCCTAACCAAAAAAAGGCTCTCTTATACTAAATAACAAAGAGGTACTATAATAAAACTAATATTGTCTGATGAAAATAAAACTAATTATGTGAGACGTGACATGCCAGTTATGATTGCAGCAGAGGAACCACCAGGTGTGCTGTACATTTGCAAGGAAAACCATGGCATCCTGGCTAAGTTGTAGCTTACTTGTCTTCGTGCATTTTGCCTTAAACTTGTGTTTCACCAAGGATGAGGACTTCATGAATATGAGCTGGTCAAAAAATAACCAAGTAACAGATACTCAGTGCCAATTCCAGCCCTGTGTGGACCAGAGATCCCCTTGGGAGCAAGTGTGGAGATTACCAATGAAGAAATGTTTTAGTTTTTTTTATCGTTTTACCAAAAGCTCCTGTTTATAACTTCATTATCTATGACTTCCTTTTGAAGAAGCTCCTATGAGGTGAGAAAGAGGCCAGTGTTGTATTTTATTGTCTAGCTAATCTTTAAGTAATAATCTTAATGCCTCAGCTATTCTTGTCAGGTAGAATTATTATTTCTCCTACTTTAACTTCAAAGGGTTTTTTGGTTTGTTTTTTTTTTTTTGTAACGTGCCTCTAATGAAGAGAATATAGTCACATACTTGGAAATTTTACATGTCAAAATCTATTATATTTTACATTTTCTCAGGAAACAATTAGATTCAAGCCACTGGGCTGGCTGAATACAGATAACCTGCACTTCTGTAGCATTATATATATTTGAGAACATTTCCTGAGGTATTTATATCATGTGAGTTCTTGTGCCTGTATTCCATTCTGTGAGCAAGGAACTGCTATTATCTCTATTTGCAGGTAGGAATATAGGAGAGTTTATGGTTTGATCAAGAAGAAGTAATCAAATTGAGGCCTCCTAATTCCCAACAGTTATTCTTTTCGCACTACTTCAGCTTCATTTAATATTGCTTAAAGATGTGCCTGGGATAGATAGAAGATGTGAATGTGGAGGACAGAAAAGCAATTCTATATTTACCAGCAGGAGTTTAAGTTCATCTGGAAACTTTTTTGAAGTCAGGTATTTAGGGATAGATCATGAACTTGGAGGAAAAATGATAAGAGTGATCATGAATCTGGAAGACATGTCAAGATTGAAAAGGTGTGAGATTGTTTATTGCTGAGGAAAGAGGAATAACAGCTGTCACAGTAATCATGTATGAAATAATGATGACACAAAGTTTCTCACATGGTAGCTTGAGAATAAAAAAAGCAAAACAAAAACGTTTTTTCATAAAGACATTATCTGACTGAAGAACTGATTAGTGCTGCCATCAGGAATACAAGATTCAGAGACATCTCTATAGAAAATATTTTGTTATGATAAATATTCGTAATAAAAATGTGGAAATAAATTTCCCTTCTGGGTTTAAAACAACCTTTAAGTATAAGCGATCAGTGTCAGATTATCCTACACAAGCCATCTGTCAGGTTATTATAATCTTCCTTAAAAGCATTTTACATAGGGTATTGCCAGAAGAGAAGGAGCTTGGATGTGAGCCAGTATTCCTATTCCTACACTCTCGTGCAGAACTCTCTGAAGAAGTGAGGCCGTCGCTCCTCACCGTGCACCCTGAGGGAACACAACCACACATTTCTGGGAGAGCTGAAATTCCTGGAAAGATACCGAGTTCCTAAAATAATAACAGAGTGGAGAAGCCCCATTTGCAAAAGTAAACAGAACCATCTATAAGTATGGATCTGTAAGGGTCACGTTAGGAAAGGTCATCATTTGAGCAATGCAAACTTATTTTAAAGGGAATTAATAAATACTAGAAATATTATCTATCCCACCTGAAAGCAAAAATTCATCCATTCCATGTTCTCTTTCCTTATACCTCAGCACGGCACAAAAATATTGGTATTTATGGTTGTCAATATCTAGAGATACAATCTCGAACTTTTCACAAAAATTTCCTTAGAATTAAACAAATTAAATTTTCCTGAAAGCTATGTGACCACACCAGTCTTAGGCAGAAGGGATTGCTGCTTCTCATGGGTTTAAAGTTATGTAAAGAAGCAAATAAAAGGCATAAAGAGGCAACAGGGTGAAGCCTAAAATGGGAACATCAGCAAGCGATTGGGTTGTTATTTTTTCCCTTGGATCAGAAATATTAAGTTTAAATATTACATCACTGTACTTCAGCATACACCACCATATGTTATCTAGCATAGCCTCATGTCAGTATGGCCACATTTAGGTATGATCACAAACCTTTATAGGACAACAAGGTGTGATCATAAACCAAAATAATCCCTGGGAGAAGCATTAACATAAACAGCAGTCCTGAGTGATCTGTAGGATATACTGCTATTTTTAGATCATCCACTATAAGGTTGATTCTTTCTTTTTGTAGGTAACAGTTACTTTTATGCCACATTTTCAAGCTGAAAAAGAAGGACTTTTAGAATGTAATTCTGTAAAGACCCTACTGCCATGAAAAGCAAGTCCTCAGTACTACACTCCTCAAACACAGGCAAGAAAATGCCATGTGCAAGTGGGCTTTGCAAGTGGTGATTTAAGATGAATGCTTCAGAAAAAAGTGTTCATACCTAATAGCCATCACCTTCACTTTGTTGTGGCTATCTGTCCCATTCACTTCATTCCACAGGCTTTATTCCATTCCATTCATCTGCCTGAGAAACTAACCAGCAGAAAGATGCCAAAGCATGCAGATGATACAAAATTATTCCTCGTGGTCAAAAATTGTAAAAAAAAAAAAAAATCCTGGAGGGTCCAGAAAGACAAAATGCATTTAGGGAGTGATAGTTAAAATAGCAATTACAATTCATTATCAATAAATATGAAGGCTAATAGAAAAAAAACAAAACAAATGTACAATGTACAACAATGCTGGACTTGATTTAGCTGTTACCCATAGCAGTCAGGATGGCAAACAGATTGTTGGGAGTTATTGGGAAAGGAGTCTGGGTATAAACAGAGATGTATTAAACTGCTTGTGGATCTTTGGTGTGCCCACACTGTAATTACTGCATGCATTGCCGGCTAGGCTGTCTGAAAAAATCATATGGTTCAAGTAATAAAAACATAGAAGGCTGACAAGAGTGAGCAGGGGGTGCAGAAAAAATTCTGCAAAGAGAAAAGACTTGATAGTCTCCAGTGAATAAAGGGGCAACTGGAAGGGTATTTGAAATTAAGGAAAAAGAAATCCTAAATGATGTGAAACTGATCAGTTAAGAAGTATTTTTTCACAAAGCCAAGATCGAGTCCAGCTTAAAAAATTAGATAATAGTTTTGAAGCAAATTAAACAATTTTTTTTTTTTTCCGCAGAGCAATGTCAAACTGATGGCCAGACTATATTCAAAATGCAAAATAAATACAACACACTTAGATGAATTAATCAAGAAAAGATAAACTAATGGCTCTTAAACATGACCATCCAGATGATGATCAAAGCAGGAAGTTCTGATGCTGCTGGATTGGGAGGGTGTGCTAGAAAAAAGACTTAATTTTGTATGACTTGAGTATCAATTTTTAAGTCTCTCTGGAAGGACCTTGATTAGTTACTCCAGAAACAGAACACTGGGCTAAACAAGTCTGCTCCCTCAGAGGGGAGTTGGACTGAATGCCATATTCCTGTTTTCTTAGTATTCAATACCTGAAGAAACACAGTTCTAAGTTAATACTGCCATCATGTTTTAAATAATTATTTACTTTGATATCTTCATGAATTGTTATAAAATATTAGTTCTGCCTGTTTCTAAGTGGGTTGCATATAATTCATGATAGCACCCAAAAACTTCTTCTATGCACCCAAAATTGGGAGGGGCTTGGTTGCTCATATGCTAAAATTATTCATCTCACATTTATGGGGTTTTTACACCACATTATTTGAGGTATGAAGCATTCTTCAAAATTAGGATATCTTTTCTGGCTTCTAAATTGGTTTTTATTCATCTTTGCTTCTATCTAAGGCCATGTCTAGCTTGTTTTCCTAAAGGCTCTCCTAGAATTGCTTCCAGTGAAAATCTCTCCTATGCTACAGGACTCACTATCCAACACTGTGGTTATTTAAAGCATGCACAGGATTGTCAGGGTAATGGAGGTTGAACTGACATGCCTGAAGTTGGCAGATACATTTTAGGCACCTCTACAGTCTTATGCCTCTTAATTTCAACTGTGTTCAAAGTGGGCATAATCCCTGCAGCACAATGCAAGTGTGCCATATTCCATGGGAATTTCATTCCCTGGCCAAGTAGAATATTACCCATCCTAGCTAGTGAGTTGTATGTACTGCAAAATGTTAACCAAACTTCAGAAAATTAATTATAAGTAACTTTGATCAGGGAGGAACAGACACAAGGAGAGGCACACACATATCAGGGCTTATTCCCATGGGATTGTTTGAGAAGGAACCAGGCAAAAACTTCAGAGGCAGAATATTGAAAATTAGCCTGGAGAATTAAAAGCACTAAAATATTTAGAGCTCAAGAATAGAAATATTATAAATTATTTCTTAAATTTGTTTGCAACATATTTCTTGGATTTCAAGTGACAGAAGAAACACAAAGTCATTTGATACTTGAGAAACGAGACCTATAGAACACAGTCTTCCTGAAAATGGCAAATTCATGTTATTCTTTTAAAAATGGTCCATAGAGAGTGGAGAGTTTGGAAATTAAAGGGAAATTACAGTGGTTTGAGGATACATACAACTGTATAATTATGAACTCCACCGAAAATTATTCCATTGAAAACCAATTAACAGCCTTGTCTATACATCTCCTTCAAAAGACTGGTAGTAGAAATGTCTATTTTGGTATTGATTTCCATTGACTCTCATACAGTTGCCTGCCATGTAAGCTATTTAAGTAAATGATTTTTTTTTTCCCAGGATCTACTTTTGAACAATATTGAAGTGTTAAAACATAGCATCATCGTCTATTAAACCAAAATACCCCATTAAAAACATAGAGTACTGCACCTCTATATAAAACAGGTAAAAAATGCGTGTGTTTCCACTTGGTTTTACACACAATATTTTTCCTGAGTGTAGTTGAACAGCCCTCTGCCATCCACCTGGGATACACTAATCACAAGAAGAAAATTCTCAGTATGCACATGCCTGTATAGCCAAACACAGCAAAGAAAAGGAACAACCCCACCTGTATAATTAAGGTATTTTTAAAAGTGAAAAGCAAGAGTGAAGATGTGTACCTCTAAATGATAGAATTTGATATAGAAAACTCTACTTTTTTCCAATAATGCATTTCTGAAGGAAAGGTGCTGAATTTTCACCCCGTAAATCTTATCTATAAGGTGTCCAGATCTCAACTCCCTTTCCCTCTTGTCTTGAAACACATAACACCTCTTTTTAATCCTTCAAAACACCCACAGGGCACATTTGAAGCTGCTTTTCAGTCTCTTCATTAAAACTTCAGCATGGTAACCGCAATTGTAAGAAAAGTAAGAATGGAAGGGCTGGTTTTGGCAGTGATGGTTACTGGGGCAGCACTGGAGGCACTGCTCTTCCCAAAACAGAGGGAAGCACTGCCAGGAAACTGGCACACCACCTCCCTGCCATGGCAGATATTTTGACACCTACCTCAGGAACTAAACTGCAGGAAACAAAAAACCACAATGATCAGTGGCCCAGGTAAAATACAATTAGATATCATGCACATCTGAACATGTATCTTTTCTGCTCAGAGAGAAGGCTTTTCCAAAGAGCTCTTTTGTTTTTAGTTTGTTACTCAGAGCAGCTGCTAAAGTGAAGGCAAGCTTTGAAGAATACTGCATATATTTTAGAGATTACAATATTATGAAGGGAGTTTTAAAGTTGATGAAAAGAAAGGACAGAATTTTTATCCATATTGCCCCAAATCTTTTCTGTTTGAATTTTTTAACTCAAACTCTCAGCATACACTTAGAAGAGAGATCTGTGGGCCTGTTGCCAGAGCTTTTATGTGCAGAATCAAGGTCTCTTGGATTTTCAAAAGAGGACAAAAAAGCTAAACTGTTCCTGTTAGTTGCAAAATACACACAATGTGCCAAGCTGACAAGTGCTTTTGCTTCATCTGGGTTTGCAGTGACAACTTCTAGAGAAAACAGCAAAACAATCTTATTCCACATCCACTGAGCTAATCAGGGACAGCCTTTTGAGAGAGAAAATCCTCAAAAAATACCCTCCAAGAGAAGCATAAAAGCTCTTGAATATCAGCTTGCTTAGATAATAAAGAGTATACAATAGTGAGCTAAGCCATGGAAAAGGGCACGGGCAGAGGAACCTGAGTGTATCAGATCTGCAGTGCTTGGCTAAACTGTCCCTCTCCAATAAAATGCCAGTTCAGCCTGGGAAGGGAACATTAGTGTGAAAAGCAACTTGTGAACACTTCTAGTGCTGCTGCTTGGCTTCTGAGATAGGTGCAGTGCTATCCCACCTACTGCAAGAGGAATCTTTTCACATGAAAAGAGAAAGGAAGAGAAGAAAAATTCTTGTGCCATAAGTTCCCTGTCTGTTTGGCACCTACTGTGCCTATGGCTTGACCCTCACTCCCCATACTTTCAGAACATACAGGGCGATTTCCACTGATATCTCAAATTTTCCCTAATGACCTCAATAGATTAATTATTGTTCAGCCCTGACAAACTTGTCTTCTTCCACAAGGAATGTCTGCTGAGAAAGTGCTACTCTACCAAGTGGTAAAGAACAAAAGATGTGAGAGGACTCGATACCCTTCGGCCTAACCCCCTACTTATCTGAGCAAATATTCTGTCTGTACGCAACAAAGCAGGCACTGTTCTTTAAACCACTGTAGAAACTTTGCTCCTATACATTGGGTCATTCATTTCCAGCATTTTTCAGACTGTGATTAATTTCAGAAGTGAAAATGCAGATGTTTGTCTAGCCAAATATTTGTATGCACTTCATATCGCATCACGTTACGTGGAAACCCTTACCCTAATTAAACTGAGACCTGAGCAATGTTTGGATACACTTGAAGGGAAGGGTATAAGGTTAGTTTACACAAGTGCTGAGTAATCCAGTTTATGTGGAACAAGATACTCCATTCTTCCACAAAAGACCTGACTGGAACTGCTGGGGTATTTTTGAGCACCCATCTTGCTTTTCCTCAGTGTCTGTTGTCTTTTCTTTGCTGCTTGTAAGCTTTGGAGGAAGGTGATAATAAAGCCCTGGAGAAATTAACTAAGTAGATACCCCCTAAAATGCCATAGGAAAAAAAAGAATTAAAAGATTGACGTTACAAAGTCAGAGGAATCCTAGTGGACTCAATTTGAATGAAATCACAAAAGCTTGCTGATTAATATGCTTAATAGTCTTTATAAAACATTATAAATCTTCTGAATACCTCCAATGTATAGATTATAAATATATTAGTTCAAGAAGCTACCACAAGAGGATTTCTGAAGTTAGAAAGCTGTGAAGAATTTCCTATATTTATTCATAAAGCTTTAATCTTTTATGTTGATAAACAAGCATCCAAAAATATTCTGAATCACTTACAGCAATTGTCTGCCTTTCAAATGTGAAATACAGGATAAACCCTTCTTTGCAAAATGCAGAATAAAAAGAGCTAAAAAATATGAGCAGTTTTCACTTTCCTAGGTACAGAATTTAAGAACCGTATTTATTGCATTAGCCATGCATCTGCTGCACATAGACCCAATATCGACTTGCTTCCTCGAAGGAAGAGTGGCTGCCAGCTTGAATTTACTTCTCCTGGCTTGATCAAGTGGGTTTAAGTGAGCTAAAATGACAACTGGACATTCAGCTACTGCACACAGCCCTGCCCTTGTCATATTTTCAGAGAGAACAGGAAGGAGCTGATAGTGGCTGCAGTTGTCCTGAGCATGTTTGCATCCAGCAAATGTTATCACCCAGCTTTCAGTCATCTGCAGTGCATCAATAGCTCCATATCTTTTAATAGGAATTTATTCCAGCTCTTAAGATTGATGGCAGATCAGGAAACAGGCTGGGCAGTGAGTGCAGTGATTTCTTAGAGCTTCATTTACCACTAATGCAAATCACATACGTTTCTTCATATGTTTAATGCTCCTACTGCTAACAGAGAACATTTCCAAGACTGCCAAGCTTATATTTCTATAACCTCCTGAAAAATATATTACCTATATGCTACCTACCATTCCAAAGGGTGTATGTGGTCTAATTATGATGTCTTTTTAAGAATCTTTATTTTCATAGAGGTATAAAAACTAAAGATAGAAAACCTAAACATCCTTAGTTGCCAAGGATTATCATAAATGAGGGCAAATTAGGCATTTAAAAGATGAAATTTTAAGAGCATCTTGAACATTTTTTTAACACCCATAAAGACTAGAAGAAGCCTTCTGTAGTCTTCTTCAGCATAAGGAAAGGGTAAACAAAGTTTTAACGTAAAATACTTATTTTAAACAATTCTGAAGCATCAGATCTGGTTACACATTATGAGACCCAGCTGGCAAAAAACACCAGAGAAGTGGAAAACTACAGAAGAGCAGTTACATAAAGACAAAACTTACTGAGAACAGCACAGAAGAATGAAGAACTGCTCTCATAGAAGACCTGTAGCTAAAGAGCCAAAAAGATGAGAAAATCCACTCAGAAACTCAAACAGTGCTAACACCCAAGAAATCAGAAAATCACTTACACACTTTACTTGTACTTATTTTAAAATGTGGAGGAAACACAACTAAAAAAGTGCTTATCATCTCTCTGGGGATATTTTATGTTTGGATTTTCAATGTGTACAGGCAAAAAAATGTGTTGTGGCTCAAATGGGCATTCAGCATTTAAATGTGATTGCACTGCAGGCTTAAATTAGTGAACTTGTGTTCTGTTGTCTTTCATAAAAGTGCAATTAGTTATGCTATTTGACCCTTCCTGTGCCTGAAATTCTAGCTGACCTTGCATGCCATGACAATGCTGTTCTAAGGGAAAAGTGGGGTCAAAGTTTTGCATAAATGCAATAAGAGATAACTTCAAAAATAAATGAAATATGTATATGTTTGTACTATGAATTGTTTGACAATTATGGGATGGATCTGATTTTTATTTACTTGTGTCCCAGAGTGAAACAGGATGGAGTCTGGACTTGGTTTCTATTTTTTCCTTCAGATTGATGGCTGAGTGCATGTCCTCAGCTTTATTCTCCTGTGTTTCTGGGTTTACTCAAGTGTAGTCTGTGGGAAGAGCACCAATTATAGGCAAATATATCCAGAACTCACTATTTTCCTTTCTGCGCCCTCCAAGAAGGAGTTTGGTTTGTGAAAGCAGCTGATGAGAGCCTAGAGAAGCACATTGTGCCCAGGTGCCTGAGGGATGTTTAAATAAGGGGGTCAGAAACCCAGTGGGTCTCAGAATGGAGAGGAAAGCACTGCCAAGCCCCCACTAAACCACATCCCTCAGTGCACATCCACATCAACATCTTTTAAACACCTCCAGGGAGGGCAACTCCACCACTCCACTTCCCTCAGCAGCCTGTTCCAATACTTGATAACACTTTCTGTGAAGAATTATTTCTGAATCTCCAACCTAAACCTCCCCTTAGACAACTTTAGGCCATTTCCTACTGTCCTGTCTCTTGTTACCTGGGAGAAGAGGCTGGGTCCCACCTGGCTGCACCCTCCTGTCAGGGGGCTGTAGAGAGTGATGAGTTCTCCCCTGAGCCTCCTTTCCTCCAGGATAAACACCCCCAGCTCCTTCAGCTGCTCCTCATCAGCCTTGTGCTCCAGACCCTTTCCCAGCTCCATGGCCCTTCTCTGGACATGCTCCAGCCCCTCAATTTCTCTCTTGTAATGAAGGGCTCAAAACTGAAGGTAGGATCCAAGTTGCTGAGCACAGGGGAATGATCACATCCTTAGTCCTTCTGGCCACACTTTTTCTGACACTTAAGTACTGCTAGAATAATTCCAGATATTCTTTTACTCTACATCAAGCAGTGTTTGTCAGACCAAACTAAAGTGTTTATTTTCAAACAGCAAACATTCAGCATCAGTAAAATCCCTTAAGAGTAAGCCCTGATTAAGTAAATCTTGCTGCTTTTCAGTTCTTCTATGAAATACAAACAATAAAGCACTTAGACTCTGGCAGAAGAACATCTGATGTAGGCTTTAGTAGGGTTTTTTTTTGGGGAGGGAGAGCAATTGCTTTTGTTATTGTATTTACAGAAATACTCATCAGCCATTTAAATTTTCATTATACCCTCAGTGGTGGCATAGACAGCTTCTCTGTAGAAAGCCTAGCTGATAATTTCTGTGGTCAGTAATCAGACACATGTTCTATGTCAGCTCTATATCGTTCAAGAAACATCAAAGTATTAGCAGAGGCAAAAAGATTAAGATTTGAGACAGTAGGATTGAAGTATGACACCAAGATTAAAAGGAGCAAGAACAAAAATTGTGAGAAAGGGCCAGATGAGATCAGAAAACATGTTCTTTCCTGGCAGTAAGATAAAGACTTGGTTTCCATTTACCTTGCAAAGTAGCAATTGCCCATCCATATACACACTATATGTCCATATATATATATATATATACATATATATGTGTGTGTGTGTGTGTTTACATGTGGGTTTTTCTACCCCAAGGGAAAGCCATAACTCAAAACACTGGAGGCAGAGCAGGTACTGAGAGTTTGCCTTCCCCAAAACTGATTGAATTAGAGGTTTGGCAGAGCTCAGTGGAACCCGAGAGGCCTCTGTGACCAAGCCTTTCCATTCTGACATCCTCCACAGGTATTTCTTTTCTTTTTCTAACATATCATGGTGACAGCCACTGCTACTTGTACAGACAATACAGAACAGCACAGAGCAGTATTTGCATTTTTGCCAAGCCCTGTATAAATGACTCCTTAAGTTAAAGCCTGGCCTCCCCCAACATATGATTATAGAAATCGTTCTGCACATTTGCAAGGAAAAAGTAGAGATTAGCTCTCCAAACTCTACAACACCTTTGAAATCCTAAAGATAAACCTAAAGTAAATTATTTATTAGATGAATAAAACATATAGATGAGAATTATTCCATATATAACTGACATTTGAAATCAGTCACAAGCTAAAACTTTAAAAGCTAAGCAAACTTTTATTTTTTTTCTTAACTTTTTTTTTTAACTTTATTTTTTTGCTTGACTTTTATTTTTTTCCTCACAGAAACCTGAAAAGTGTATTGTAGTGGGAATTTTGAATGGGAAAGATGTTACTGTTTTTAATACTCTCATGTTTAAACCATCTTTTGAGTTGCAGTAGCAAGCTGCTAGTTATTTCCTTGAAAAAGAACTGTATGAACTGTATCCTCATGCCTTAGGCTAAACAGCACAACTTAAGAAGTCAGAACAACTCAGAGCACTGAGAGCCTTCCAGATTTCCATCATGGAGTTTTCTCAAGCAGGAATCATCTGTTCCTTGAAGTTTGGCTGTGACAATAGGAGGCACTGCCTCTCAACGCCATTGTGAGGCATAAAAACATTTCAGTCAGCTGCATCTTGAGGCTGCCTTGGTTTTAATTTCGAAATCCTTGTGCATTCCAATGCTCAAAAATGTTAAAAATGAAAAGGAAAATAACCAGGAAATGGAAGACTGAGTTGTGAAACCCTGGTCATGCAAGAGAAAGCAAACAAGCAGATGCCTCCACCTACTCCTTCACTTCTGTGGATGTGGCATCAGTCCAGGAACCCTTGGATTCCAGGAAATGGGCCTTTATTGTTGCTGGACTATTAGTGATATCAAATCAGCTACAACATTTATTTTCATATTGATAAGTCCTTTTTTTTTTTCCCTAACTGAAGAATCATCAGACTGTTTCAGCTGTCCTTTTAAAACACTGGAGATGAATCAGCAAGGTTCAAATCACAGTGAATGTCTCCATTCGGCATGAGAGGCATCTGAAACACATTCCTGTACTTGTACTGTGATTTTCCTCAGCTAAAACGTAATAGATATTTTATGACCAGGCCTAACTGGCTGAAAAACAGCCTCCTGTCTGTATCAGGTAATCAAACTTTAATACCTTTCCTATTTAAGCACACCTTACATCTCCAGTTGCTATAATATAAAAATATTGAACGTACACATAGCTGAGCTGCCAAGGTGCTCTGTAGCCATTTTAAGAATTTACAGGAAATGCATTAGACAGCTTCCATGAAGACTGTTTGTACATTTACACTTAAGGCTCTGAAATATCACTTGGTAAGTTCAGTATTACAAATAGAGCTTTATATCCCTGCTGATGGCAGAACAAGAGGAAAGATAATCTACACGACAGTCAGAAACTGTGGGATATAGGAAACGACCAGGCAGTGCATTTGGAGGGCAGTGAACTGCCAAGCATCACACCAGGAGTCATGATATGCTCAACAGGGTGCAAAATAATTTGTGATAATCTCTCCAGGAAGGATATTATGCACATCATGTGTTATTATTTATTGTCTTCTGGACAGCAGTGGCTGACTCAAGGCCATCAGAAGAACATTTGCCTGAGAACTATGAAGTAAAAATTCAAAATAAAACTGCCACAAAAACACAGGCAGTCAGATTAAAATAAAGCACATTCTCCACAAAAGGGATTCAGTTATCCTGAAATATAACCTCAACTTCAGAGAGCTCATCAGATTTATTCTTTGCTTGATTTCTTCTGCCTCTAAATCAAAAGTTGTAATGCTGACATTTTTAGAGCGCAGCACCTCAGGTGTGGCCACAAATCCACATTTAGTTACTTGGTGAAAAATAACTCAGTTGAGAATGGTGTTATACTCATCCAAAAGTCCCTTTTCCTTCCACTCCTTACATGAAAGAAGCTGACTTCTTGATTTTTAATGATAAAATCTTCACATTAAATTATGCCTCATTTATTTGGGTCAAAATCATCAATGACAAATGCAAGAGCAAATACAGAACAAAACCAGAAGTTCTGTGACCAGAGGGAATTCAACTTAGGAATTTTCTCACTCTTCAGACCAAATTAGTCTTTTTCTAGATTCAATTTAAAACTTACAGTGTTGTTTGGGTTTTGGTTTGTGGGTTTTTGCAGGTGTTTTTGTGTGTTTTTGTTGATGGTTGATTGGGTTCTTTTTTAAGTCATGCATTATTCACAGTCCCTAGAGGTCAGGATTCATAAATTACGAGACCAGAAAAGTTGATCAAGGACCCAGTCTCTAAAACTATAGGAAAGAACCAGAAAAAGGGCTGGACTAGAAACACATTTCTTTCATGCTTCAAGATCTAGCCAGTATTTTATGTGCAGTTTATAGTTCATATACTTGCTTATGCCAACATCAAAAGGGCCATTTCTGATTCAAAGAACACTGAGGTAAAGCCTAAAGAACAAAGTTTCCAAGCAGTTAGCTCTTGCTGCATGGGCATTGGCATAAAAGTAATAGGAACTTAAAAAAGAAAGAAAAAATACAGATAAAGTATTCTTAATGCATCCAGGGTCAAAAGGAAGTGCTTATTCACATAACACGTAATTAAATTGTGGAACTCATGGCCACAGGATGTTGCGAAGGCCAAAAGGATAAATGAGTTAAAAAAATAATTAGGCAAATGATTAGGAAAAAAAAAATCCATTAAGGGCCATTAAGCACAAAGATGCGCATGCAGCCTCTGGCTCAGAAAATCTCAGTGCCACAGATTGTCTGAAAATGAGAGAATGTACTAAGAAAATGCTCAGTGTTTAGCCTTTTATGAAACTCTTTTCCTAAGCACTTGGCTGACTACTCCCCAAGGAGGACAGTGACTGTATAACTTAACTAGGACAGCTGTTCTTCTATCACCATGCACTAGCTGGGTAAGAATAGCATCAAAATAACTCCAGCAGCAAAAAATGTCCTCCCACATGCTAAATTTTTAGTTCCTGAATAATATTAACTTTTTTTTCTAATTTTACAGGTCAAGACTTATGACTTATTTTCAGTGTGCAATTTGCATGTAAGAATATTAAACAAAGTATATAGTACATGTAGACAGGGAAGAAGTTAATTGCACAATGATACAGATGTTGCTACAAAATTAGATATTCTGCACCCAACATAAGTCACAATTTCTGTCAGAATGACAGTAAGAAGTCAGTGTAACAGATTTCTACTATAGATGTATGCTCTTTATAGCTGTATGTGTGTCAGTATGATGCATGTGCAGAGACAGAAAGGATTTATGTACATATATATAGGTATATAAAACACACAAGCCTCGACAATAACATACTAAAATACCTTTTGTTTGGAATGAAAAATCTTTTTCAGCATCCTATAATCACACTGCACATTAATTGAGTATGCAAATGTCAGTGGCCAGATTGTTGAGGTATATTGTATTTAGGTTGCAATTAACTCCCTATCATCCATTTCTACTCTGAAAAGCCAGATCTGTGAGGTGTTGTGTGCTCTTTTGTTTTGAGCCAAGGAACATCAGGAAAGGATTCTGGGTACTTGACTTGTTCAGCTTTCTTCTCAGCATCTTTAACTGGGTACTTTCAAAGGCAGAAGCCTGACTGTGTAATCTAACCTGATATTTCCATCCCTCCATTATCCGTTCAGTGAAGATTTACATGTCTTACTGCCCACCACACATCTGCATTAATGTAACCATCCCTCCTTGCTCGCAGTCCTCCTGATTACAGAGCTTCCATTTGCTCTTCTATTATTAAAATTTCAGTCTGTGGTTCAGTGGATATTCAGGTTGGAGCCCCACTTTGCAATGCACTGTGAAATCATGGCTGCTCCCTGAGAGTGCTTAGGTTTGACAAAACGTGACAGATGGATCAGGCAGCCATATGAGATGTGAGGCTGGTAGGGAAAAAGGCTAATGGAGTGTCTGCAGTTGTTAAATGAACCAAATACTCTGCTCTGAACTTCGATGGCAGTGTATAAGCAAACCTGAATATTTTAAGTGGTAGGAATCTAGTCAAGTGCTGCACGACACCAACCTGCTTAACACCATTTGGATTTTTTTTTTATTTTGGTAGTTCTTGGGATAGACTTAAGCTGGGATGCACACATTAGGTCCTTCACTTTTTACTGGAAGAAAATCTACAGAAAAGAGAATAATGCTACACTAAGGAGCAACAGTGTTCCTACCCTAATCAGCCATAAAAGCTTTGGTGCAATCATGCTTGGATCAAGTTTAAAAGAGGATGAATCCCTTCTGTGCTGAAAAGCTACATCTCCAATTTAAAAATCAAACCTGCTATTGGTAGTGAATGCCATCACCACTCCTGCATGAGGACAGCTTCTGCATTGCTAAGCATCTTCAAATGGACCCCAAATTCTGTCATATTGCATTTCACAGATGATAAATTCACTTACATAAGGCAATAAATCTGTACTAATTTGGTTAACCTTATTAGCAGCTACTGATTAAAATGAAAAAACCCCAAACCAACCCACAAACAAATCAAAGCACTCAAAATTACAGGGATTTGTTCTTCTCCTGAGATTTTACATCTGTAACTTATCTTACTGTTGAATGATAAACATGCTCTGAGTGTGGGAACAGAGATGGCATGTTTTCAATTAATTCCATATCAATTATAATATTAAATTAATCTTAATTTGTGGCACCAAAGATAGATGGAAATTACATTAAACAGTTTATTGTTGACTTTGTTTTTCCCTTACAACTCAGCAACACTAGAGATGTAGCTGTAATCACAGCTGGTGGCCTTTTTAGCAATCCAACAAAAAGGGAGGGTGTAGATGCACTAACTTTGCTCACTTCTCTCAAGATCCTGTTAATCTCACAATTCTCTCTGCCTCTCAGGAGACTGCATGTGGCATAAAAATAAACTTAAACCAGTACTCAAGCTTCAAAAATCTTAAATACCTGAACCAGGTATCTCTCATTCCATTAGCAGATGTTATCTACTTATCAAGTGTTGGCATCTGAGATAAGCAAAATAGAAAGCAAGATTTCTATTAAGAAAACATAAAAACCTATGAAATTACCATAATTTTCATATGAAGAAAAATAATTAAAAGATATTGAAACATTTTCAGCTGGCATACAGCCACACAAAGTTGCAAAAAACCATCTTGGAAGTATGTTCCACAATGTATGAGAACTAGAGATGCAAATCTAAAGCTTACTCCATTTTAGCATAGGATTGTTTGGTGTGCCAACCTTTCAGTGACACAGGTAATTCTCATTAATTGTGTTTCAAAAAATTTAATAATTTTACCTCAATACTGGTTTTCAGTGTATAAATATTACACCTCGATTTCTGACTTTTTCACAAGTTAAATTTTACCACCTCTTTCTTAATTAAACCTCATTAAAATATAGCTTGAATTTCATAGGAGAGCTTGTTTCTTTTAAAAATGTATCTTGAGTATAAACCCTTACATTTGCATTTTAATATGGAGGTTTTTGAGTTGCCTAGTGCTATTTTTGAGTGCACCAAAACATTTGTAAGCATAATGGTTTTCAGTTTAGTTTTAGTTGAATAAAAATCGAGGGGAAAACATGGTTGTGTTAACTCTAGTGGAACCATTCACTCAAAAGCAGAGAAATTGCAGGCAGACAGAGCATGCTCAAATAAAAAAAGTAATATAGTTTTTAATTTCATTAATTCTCTCGAGGATAGAGCATTTAAATGACCTAGATAGGCTAGAAATGGAGGTCTAAAATATTTTATTGATTTACTTGTATTTATAGATCAATTGTATACAAGTTCTTTGTCCAGTGATTGCTTCACTGAAACAAGTAAATGTAATGATTTTTAGACCTGGGTGCCCATCTTCAAATTAAATTGAATACACATTTAATTTATTCATATCTCTTAAAATACTTTTTTGATTTGCAGGTACAACTGGATTTTAAATCTGAATTGTTTCAGGTACATCAGTGCAGGAATGTAGGTGACTAAGGAGTGTTCAAAGTACATGCTAATCACAGAAAGCTTTAGCTCAGATTTTGTAGTGAAGTGTATGATTCTTATTCTATCTCTTAATAAGCTGAGAAGTAAAAGTGAGAAGGGTGTTTTAACACCCCAGCTTCATTCAAGAACTGTGGAAAACCAGCAGCATGTTTCAAATTCATCACAGTGTAACAGAAACTAGTGGTGAAATACACAGGTGACTCCATTGTCTCATTATTTCGTCTCTAAGATTCAATTTCCATTATACACTAACCTGTACTTGCCATTATGCACACAATTTGTACTCTTTGCCTACTCCAGCTCTTATTGAGTTCTATGGAAACTTAAAACACACAGGAATGTAGGGTCAAACTTTCAACTTAAAATGAACCTTGTCATAAAACTCTCAGTAATTTCCAACTCTCCTCAATATGAATCAAGAAGTTTTGTTTTGGAAGTTTGTGTGCATGTGTATCATTGAAACAAGGAGCATAATCACAGACCACCAACTGTTTATCGAGGTTCCAGCTTTTCTGTACATCAAAAATAAACCACACCATGAAAGCCTCAAAACTCAGGCAAAGCCAAGGACCTGGTGTGTGGTTTTTCATAAATCAGAAATAGAGTCCAAATCCATAAACCTTTTGGGAAATTTGGGCCAAGTTCTGAGTAAATTTTGGAAAATGATAGTTTTTAATGAAAAATCCATGCAAATAATTTTTTTGACATTCTCATCTTTTGGACACTTTTAAAATGCTAACCTTGAAATAAAATTCAGGAGATCATAATAAAATAAAAGACTTACTGAACATATTAAATTAATTTGGAAATATATGTTTATACACACACACTTGGCAGATTCTCTTTATATTGTTTCAACAGCGAAATGTGTAAAAGATTGAGGTTTTTTTTCCAGTACAAAGCATAAGAATAGTAATGTTTAAGAAAGAGAAAAAACATTTTTAGCTTTTTTTTTTTTTTGTATCACAAATAATGAAATTGTTGCAGTTGGATGGGAGTAGACTATTATTAAAAATATTTTGGACATTTTCAATATGCTTGCATGGACCAGGAATTTTCCTAAAGGGTCCAGAAAATGCATTCTTGCAGCTGAACCTATATGGGAATCTCTTTTCTCAGAAAAAGAATTAGGTTTCGAAATTTTTATAGGTCCACCTGGGGATGAAATTTAGAACCATGAAACCTAGTGTTGATGTACTTCCATTCAAGTAGAGAAACAGCTTGGGTATGGGCCTACCACCCCCAGGAAAATGCTGTGTTGCTGATTATATCTTTGTCTCAGTGTTTTAGAGGGAAACTGCTCCACTCAAAATTTCTTGCATCTGATAAGCTCCCATTAAAACCAAAGGGATGGCAATATAATAATCACTGAAAAGATTGTATGTATCTCAACAGAGCTGTGCAATGGATAATGGCAGCATGTTATTTGCCACTAAAATGTAAATCCAAAGCTCAAGTACTTATTATTTGAAAATCTTACTGACTTCAAACAACTGAAACAAGTAAAAAATCCTAAACTAATTCAGCACCCCAAATTACTTCAGGTTAAGTAACAGTAATATCTTCCAGTAATAGTGCTGATAAGTGTGTTCTCTCAGATAAATTCTCCACAGTAGATAGTAAGAAATATACATGTACTTTAAGAGAGGAATAGTCTTGAATTCCTTTGCATCAACTTTCTCACAAAAAAAATAAAAGCTATTTCATTTGCCAGTGCATTTGTACTTGTCTTGTACCTCCTTATATTAGATGATTATATATGTACGTGGGCCTGAATATGTTGTTTGTTTTCACTTCTATGCAGCTCACACAAAGAGTGGCACTGCTGATACTCAATGAACCAGCCACTAAATTTGTCCTCCACAATGAGCCTGAGATCAATAACTAATTTTGAAAACTGATTAGTTTGCAGCAGGGAAGTAGACACAGTCCGAATCTTGCCAGAGGATATAATCAGCCAGTAAATAGCAATATTAGTGCTGTAGGTAATAGGTTGGGAACAGAAGAGGAAAGGAGTCTGGCCCAACTCAAAAATAAAGAGCTTGACATGAAGACCAATTCAAATTCTCCCTTTTTTTAAAAAAGTCACATGCCTTAAACTGATTTTTTTTTCTTCTTTTTCTTTTGGTGCTGTACGAAAGCTTATTTTTATCACATTCCCTGCTTGGAGACTAAAGAATATTTGTAATGCATCCTAATAAAGCTTGCAAGTGCAGCCTTGGGTGATTATTAAAGAGCTACAGACATTTTTACAGATCTTTGCTGGTTGTGAACTCCAGATGTTTCCAACATGAAAAATGTTATGTTCTAACAGTTAATGTTGTATCACCAGCCATTCAGAAGATGTATCTTCTTATTATAGCTGGAATGTTGCTATGGTGATAATTGTAAAACTGTGACCTAGAAGGAAGAAAACAAATGTATTTGGCACAAAAGAGGATAGGTAGTGTATCAATTAGGCCAATGAATGAGAAGATAACAAAAAGGTGGTAGGAAATTAAAAAATTATGCATGAATCTTGGATACCATATGATGTACTGTATAATTAGCACTTTTATTTTCATGTGGAATGCATCCTCAGTTACCTTTGGGGACAGACAGCACCCAAAATTACAGTGCTTTGCCTTTTCCACAAAGCCCATCCATAAAAAGCATTCCTATGAAAGACCTGCTCACATAAGGCTTTTTATAATTAATTAATGTTTTGTACCTCGTGTTTTGGTACTAAAGACAGAAGTAGACCGTGTCAGCAGATAGAATTAACTGTAGGTTTTGAGTTATCAAACCTCAAGGATCAGAACAGAAATAGACTTCATGCAAGTCTGGCCATGGGATCTGTGCTTAGGATCACCACAATTCTGCATTTCTCCTGAGTCTAGAGGGGGAAAATGAGCTCGGGGGAGTCATGCAGTCCCTGGGACTCACACCACACAAGGACTCAAGTCCTCTGCTCGTCACCTTGAGCTAGTTTCCCTCTGTCTGCTCATCCATTTCATCATTTGCTCAATAGGAACCCTTTTTACAAAGAGCTTTTTCAGATCAATGGATGAAACATGCTCTTAATTTCTAAGCTCATAAGCAGATGCATATGTGGAAAAACAGCAGCTCCCATTATGAGGGTAATGATCAAATATCCCATCCTCAGTCAACTGCTATTGCTGCTGCAAACTGCAAATGTTTTCCAGCTCACAAGCAAAGAAAATTTCTGGTATGTGCTAAAGACATCACCATTACCATTCATCCCAATCAGCTTGATTAGGCTAAAAACAAACAACAGGAAACCATCTATCTGTGTGTACATCAACCCTGTTCCAGGAGTCCTTGTCACTGAAACAGAAAGAGAGTGAAGCCCTGCCACTTGTTCTTAAATGTATATCCTCCATAGCTCTTTCCTACACATCAGGAAAGGAAGGAAACAAAGTAGATTACATTTCTTATTAAATTTATGTGTTATAACAGCGCGCAATATGCTTGGAAATAAATCACAGAACAAAGGACAAAATTACAGATTGGACTGGCACACTGTAAATCTCTTGATGTTTTCAGATGGAAACTGAATGTCTTTCTGCAAGTTATGCATCAGTCAAAACACTATTGAGATAAAGGCTTTCAAGTGATATTTTCAAGCCATATTAGTCGTCCTGTAGCTCTGCACTTCACTCAGACTGGAAAGTAGCCAACAAGCATGGCTTGAAATCTGTTGGTTTATGTCTTGAGGGATTTTTTCCAGCTGTATTAAAGAATTAAGACCGAGCTCCCCAACCCTCACTGCACTGCCTGCATGCTGATCTGGGACAGGAAAAGAAACAGAGGCATGGTGAGGTAAAGGGATTAATCCAAGGTCAGATTGAAAGTTAAATGTAGGATTTAGACATAGATGCTTGCTGCTTGATTATGTTGAATTCAGAGAAAACAGTGAAGCACTTTTATTTTAACTTCAAAGAAATACAACTGGTTTGCACATGGAAGTGCAACAGCATGGTATTGGGGAAGGTTTTACATCAAGGCAAACCACAAATATGACTCAGACCAGAAAAATCTCGCACTAAAGTTCTCCTAAACTTTGTTTCTCCACACTAATATACCTGGTTAAATAGACCTTGAATGAAGAATAAAAAAATATGGGAAAGAAATAGAAAACTCCAGCTGAAAAAGTAAAAAATAAACAGAACAAAATCAAGCATAGCTGAAACAAACAGAAGCTTACATGGCCTAACAATTTGAATAAGACTGTAGTTTTTCCCTTTGTATCTTTTTTTTTTCCTCCTTCTTACTAGCTGAGCCAAGGCTAGTGACAGGCACAAAGAGAAACTGTATGAGGGAGACAAAGGTCAAGATAATGGTATTACTGTGCTGGTGCAAGGAACGCTTTGCTGGATGGCAGAAACTAAAGGTCACTTATAAATGTGTTTTTCATTTTCTCTATGGAAAAGCTAGAGAAATGTAAAGAATCCACTGGTACTGTGAGCCAAGAAGATTAGTCTGATTTTTTTCATGATAATGAAGAAGAACTACCCAAGAATATTCTTGTCTGGCTGCATCAGACCAAAACATTCTCACATTTTAAAACCAGAACAACTACACCACAAAATATTTATGTTCAAGTAGTCCCTGATAGAACAAAGGCAAACTTCTTCAATCCATATATTCAATATACATATTCAAACCTACTTGCCTTGCTCCTCTTGGTCTCTCCCTCTGATGCCTCTCCCCTCAGAGCTGTTAGTAAAAATACCTTGTGCTGTCTTTACACCTGCACCCAATAACCAGCCCTCAACTTCTGCACCTGGGTCTGCTGGGAGGGCAGGGGTGAAACAACTTTCATACAGGTAACCAGCCAGAGATTAAAACTCACAGAATTCAGAATTCAACAGATAAATCTGAAGAGATTAAAGTGAGTCACAAACTGCCGGTACAGTTCTACCGAACGCATGATTTGTGGGAGCTAGAACATGCCAGCATGCGATGGATGATTCCTTTAGGTATTGCTCTTTGGGGTAAATGCAATGCAAAAGAACCCTACTGCCATTTTTCAGTTTCATTCATTGGAAAATCCCCTTTAATACTCTTTTTGACATCCTTAAATTCCCAATCAGGCTACCCTTAACAGATGCCTCACTGACAGTTTTCTAGATCCCCAAAGGAAAAAAAAAACAAAAACAAGCAACAAAAATATCAAGAAAACAATGCATAAAACCAGGACAGTGCACTAAAACTCTTGGGTTTGTGGAAGGCAGGGGTGGTGAGGACCTGCTGTAAGCCAATGTCCTCACCTTATCTGGTTTTGTGATGTCCAAGGAGAGCCGTCAGTTCTAGCTGTGTCTGAGGAGAAATGAGTGATTTACCAGCTAACAAAGCACAGACTAAAAAGAGAGAGACTAGACAGCTAAAAAAGACAATAATGACCTGTTTCAAGACTGCCTTCACTTTCCTCTTGAAATATTTGGTAATTGCTATATTTGCTATGGAATAGCAAATGTATCACTGTGGTGCTATAGCCAGATGTGCTGGCTATGTATTATTTCACATTGTCCACACTGAGGAAATACCTTCACTGTCATGCCACAAAGTTTTACTACATTAAAATAATTTCTATAGTTATGATGAAAGCATGCAGATTGAATGACTTTATTGCTATAAAGTTTTGCCACTCAGCACTGGGTTCACCTAAGAAAATTCAGCCTCCCAGCCTTACAAGCCTATTCCTTGCTTTTCTGGCCTGGCAGCTCCCTTTCTTCCTCTTTTCCTGCCAGTGCCTCTGGGTATTTACCATACATGACAAAGTGACAGTCCAATCAATAGTTGGGTCACAGATTTGCTTCTCAGGCCCCTTCAAGTCACTGCTATGACTCAGCAATAGCTTTATTTTTGTAAAGGAGCATTCCTTGGGAGACTCCAGACCAGAATCAAGGTAAAACTGAGCTTCTCAGGGTGTGTTTTACTCCAGCAGACCCTTAAACATTTGCATGCAGGAGGAAAAAGTGCTTGAGAATAAGAGCCATGTACCCAGGCAGCCTGCAGGGACTGATGCTCCACAGAGTGTGCATGCAGCAAGCAGCAAAAACGTGCCTCAGTGTATCAAACAACCAGTGAGACTCCTGAATAGAAATTATTCATGTCATGATTATGGGGAAACAGAGCAGGAAGAAAGAGAAGCAGAATAAAATAGGAAAGAAGGAGAACAAAGGCACAGAGTGAGGAAAACCAGAGGAGAAAAATGGGAGAAAAAAGAATTGCTAAGCACACGAACTAGCTAAGTGTAAGAGAAAGAATGAGAAAATCTTGTCATGCTGTGGTTAAAACAAAATGTGAAAGGGAAATGTGATGCTTAAACATGTAGTAATCTCCTTTTATCCAGTATATAGGAAACAGTCAACCAATTAAGGTGCACTGAAATATTTTACCTATTTTACACTTGAGAAAGCAGAAACAGTGGGCTTATATAACTTGTCCAGGTCACATATTAAGTCAGCAATGATCCAGACGTGGCTCTCTGACCTGCCTCCATGAAATACTTCTTCTCCAGGGGAAGTGAACGACATGTTTGCACTCCAACTTTTCCACTACACGCAGCATTTAGGGGCCTGTAAGGAACCATAAATCTCAGCAGTTCCTCGTTTAAAGTTTGCTTGCAAGGAGATTAAACCAGTTTGCAAATAAAGCAGCTGCCCTCGGTTTCACAGTCAGGAAAGCCCCACCACATCTCACTTTTTCTGTGTCAGAACCCAGGACATCCCTCTGTCCACCCTGGAGGACTCAAGACCCTGGCAGGGGGCTCAGAGACCTTGGCACAGAGTCAAAGACACCTGTGCCTTCGATTTTAGCCCATGGAAACAACTTTGTGTGAAAATTTACAAGCCACAAGAGTTTGAGTAGAATGATTGTGAATTTATCGCGTGGCGAAAAAGTAGATTTTTGCGGTTTTTACAATGGGGGTTCAAGAGGCAAGATGAAGGAATTTGGGTGTGTCCTGTCTTTCTTCTTATTCTTCTTGGCCTCCATCTTCTGCTGTGATGGTGACACTTCTGGATTGGTTTAAGTAGAGACAGACTGTCTAGCATAGGTGATAGGTATTGGAAAATTATTGTAAATAAAGTACATGTAGTTTTTAGTATAAAAAGCTACCACCACCCCAAGGACGGGCAGTGTGCCTCAACCTGACCTGCCAGACAGATCTCAGAGGGTCAGAAAGACAATGTATTAGATAAGAGAAAATAAACAACCTTGAAAACCAGAGCTGAGGAATCCTGACTTCTTCTTCAGTCTAGGGTCTGGGAAAAAAGACTTTAAATACCTTGGGAGCCATTTCAGCAACACAAAACCCTGTGGTTTGACATCCAGTACACTCTGCTTGAGGTCTTTGGCACTGAAGAACTTGTCCAAAGGGTGAAGTGAATTCCCAACCTTACCTTCGGAACAAGCTACGTGCAGCACAAAACTTTTACAATTAATAGAGGCCAACATAGTTTTGAATGCCCAATAAACACACAAATTAGCTTCCTTCCAGGGTCCATCCACTCATTCTTTGGTTTTTATCAGTTAATTAAATGGCTTGTCAGAAGAGTGTAAGGTAGTCAATCCACATATGTGTTGTGTGTTATGTACTTTGAGAAATTACTGATGCACGGTCTAGGCAGGATTGACAGCAATTATTAAACATTAGCTGGCAGAGTAAATTGCACCCATTTTAGTCAACTAGTCAACCTATAAAATTGGTAAAAAAAGTAGGAGGAAAACAATTTGCCACCACACAAATTAAAATAGTGAATGTCCTGGTTTAGGAACACTGGGTTGCATTTGCTGAAGAACTCAGCAGAAAAAGAAAACCTTGTGATCACTGACAGAGAACGCTTCAGTATGTATGAGGTCTATGATGTATGGCACATGATATATGGCACAGAAATCCTTACCACCTGGAAACTGCGGGTACACTTTGCAGCCAGGCCTTGGAAATGAGCTAAATGCAAGTACCACTGAGTTCTTTATGTCACATTACATACTTTACACAGAACAAACTGACCACAACAAAGGAGCAATCCTATATTTGACCTTCTTGCCCTCTAATGTCAATGTTTCACAGAAAATTTATATTCCATCTGACAGAACTGGGTAACCTTGACCCAGAGGAATAAGACATATTGGATTAGGTAGGCATGTGAGTACAGATTTTCTGCTTTCTTTGAGAGCTTACAAATGACTGAAGGAGAAAAATAAGTGGTTTTCTGAAGCTGCACAGTCAGATTCTTTCACTTGCTAAGGCTGCTTCATGCTAATGTCAATGAGCAGCACACCCTGTGCACAAGGATTCTATGGTTTCCTTAAGTTTTCCATAATGCCTTTTCCTGCCAGTGAAACCAGATCCTGCAGTGTTTGGTCTTGAGTGAATTATTTGACCATGATTTGTGTGCAACTTAAACACAGTCTGAAAACTACATATAGCACTAGAATTGTGGATGGCCCAGGGATTAGGCCAGTGGACTCAGTTTACTGGATATTTTGGCATGCAATGGGAATGCAGATGTGCTGCTGGGCACTGCATGAATGGTATGAATAAACTTTATTCTGTAAAGGTGTACATTTTAACTGTATAAATGTGTCCCAACCCCAAATCAAAGTTGAGGACAAATATCTCAAAACTGCTAGCATCGTTTATTACTGTATCCTTCCTAAGTTTTTCTGAAGTGACAAGGTACTTAAACAACAAAAGAATATCAACAGATTGGTCAAGTTCTTTTACAGACTAGTATAGTTTTTTAAAAAAACCCTAACCCTACATGCTGCACTTTTATAGAATGTTCCTTGCTCCTTTTTTTTCAGAATAGATGAGTTTTTGGTAAAGCCAGGAAGCTTGCTGCTTGCTGACAGACGTGGCAGTGAGCAATAGTGAGAATTAAAAGGACAAGATGATTGACATTTCTAAGGGTAAACACAGATGTTTTCCAACCAGAGAGTGGTGCTTCTTGCTGGAGGTGCTGATAAAGCTTCTGCCACCTACAGAGATGAGTGCTGTGCAAGGTCAGTTTGAGATAAAGAGGTTACAACACTGTGCAGTGGAATCCCCTGCATTTGGACCCTGTGGCAGCAAAGTGAAGCTTTGCAGTACAGACCTCACTGACTTCCTGGTGACTAAATAGCAGAAAATAGCATTAATAAGTTATTGACAGAATATGTATTAAAAAAAAAAAAAAAAAGCAGCCTAAAGCTGGGCTTATAATTTACATTTAAATTTCTGCCTCTGTTGAGAATAGTTTGGATACAGGATTTGCTCTCTAGTATAGAGTAGCAGTGGAAAAATTTACCATTACTTTGCTCTTCTGGTCTTTGTACAGACAGATTAAAAATAAAAAAAAAACCAAGAAAAAAGTTTCTGACAGATGTGTAGTTCTGTCAGTGAACTAAACCCAACCTCATCTATAGGAGAAATTGCTATTTTCTGTCCTTTCTGTACACCATAGGTAATTGGGATACATGAACTTCAGTCACCAGCTGCTATGCCTAAACCAAATCACCACCTCTTGTACTTGCAAGGTGCAGAAACAGGAGGCAGGAAGACTTGACCCCTGCTACAGCCCTGCACTGAAAGGACCCCATAGATGGGATTCCTTCTGGCCACCAACTCACACCTGGGAATCCACCTCAAGGGCTGCATGGATGAACAGCACCTACCCAAAAATAAGTCTTGTGTACCAGGGACCAAGGAAGTTTAGGTGACTGGCCATGGCCACTGCTGTGGAATCTACTTGGCACCTGGAAGAGACATTTTTCTTGGGGATTTAACCAGTGCACACCTTCAGATTCTTTCCTTTAAATTACCAGAATGCAGCCCTACAACAAACTCGAAAATGTATGGTGGATGCAAATAATAACTTCCTCCAGGAAAAACCAGAAACATTTTAAGTGTGAGATGGGTACGGACCTTAGAGTTTGAAAATTAAATAATGTATATTGTTATAGTTGAAATCTTATAATGGGTCTTTTTTATGCAAATTTCCATTTCATCTTCTACCCAAAATTTTCATATTTTTGAGGATTATTTAATCAATTTACATGGAGACAGACACATGCTATACAAAAGACCTATAATTACAAAAGTGGATTGTGGACTTACATAGAAAAGTTTAAAATAATCTTAAGGATCTAAACAATCACTCATGGTTTCACTCTAAATGTTTTATTTACAGTGGCAATCCTTTCTTACAAAAAAAAACCAAACCCAAACCAAACCAACCAAACAAAACAAACCAGCCTACCTTCCTCTGAATTCACATTGATTCATGCATCACCTTATCTAAGCTACAGAGCTTCTGGTCTTCCATCTACTAATTCCTGAAAAGAGTGGCTTTCTTTGAGAGGGTTTATGAAATACTGTGCGCTGTTATAAGTAGAATGTGTGTAAGATTTGCCTAACAATGACAGGAGGATAAAAGCCATGATTTTTGCTCCCTGGTGGTTTTTTGTTTCCCTCAGCATCTGAATTTGAATTGCATGTGTTTCAGCATGAGCACATTTTTTGTTGTTTTCAGATTTTTAGACAAATTTCAAGGCCTAATATCCACTGCAGTCACACAGCAGTCAGCTGTTAAGTACCTAGATCAATTTCTTTTTGAAAACTTAGAATTTAGACTCAAATATCCAGAAAATACCTGTTTCTTGTCAGTCCAACCTCAAAATGCTCTCCTCCTAGCTTCTAGTTTCACTTTTTTCATTCCATATGTTGCCTAATCTAGAGCAGATGCAGCAGCTGCCCAAAAAAAAAAATCAGATATAAACCTCATTTTAACCAAGAGACTTCCACAGTGAAATTTCATTGCATTTTGGTGATGTGCATAAACATACCAAGGGCTGGCTTGCTGAAAAAAAAAATCACATTAACCTACCTCTTTCTCTTGAAAAGAATGTCAGTTCTCATGTCTTAATAAAAAAGCATGTAGTGATTGGTGAGGGGTGGAGGAGGGTGATTTTCCCTATTTTATGGGAGCCTGATGGTGATTCACATTTTACCAGGGCAGGATGAGGTGATTCACATTTTACCAGGGCAGGATGATAGGAATTGTTTCACTTTCTGAACCTCCTTTCTGGTCCTTGCTTGCCTGCATGAGCATTTATTTCTGTGCCTGTCACTATTTAATGCTAAGAATAAAGAGATGTGCTAGTAGGAGAAATTGTGGGATTTTGCATCACTTGTGCAGCCATCCAGCCCTGGTGAAAGGACAGTGGTGGCAATGTCTCCTTTAGGTTCACTTTCCCAGATAGATCCAAGCCAGTGTAAAGACACAGCAAGAAGCAAAACACAGAAATAAACCAAAAAAGGAATATTCTGCTCTTTTGCACTACATTTTCACAGAGCCACCATGCAATTCCTGACCTGAGGGGAGTCATAGAGTGGCCTGGGTTGAAAAGGACCTTAAAGATTATCTACACCCTACTAGACCAGGCTGGTCCATCCAGCCTGGCCTTGAACACTCCCAGGAATGGGGAATCCACTGCTTCTCTGGGCATTTTTTTCCAGTGCCTCACCACCCTCACAGTAAATAATTTCTTCCTAATATCTCTTCTCTTTTAGTTTAAAAATGTTTCCTCTTATCAGTGAGAGAGTAAGTATGACTTGGGGAAAGGATATAGATGTACATACATACAGATATTCATATATGTAATGTATTAATTATGTAGGAAATTGCATATATAAAATTAGTAATTTACAAAGACAAAACCACTGGATTTATGGCATTACCAACAAAACAAAACAAACAAAAAATATCATTAACCATTAACTTTCATTGATTTTTTTGTTTTGGTACAAACATTTTTCCTGACTATTGCCATGACTTTCTGGGCCACCTATCATGTGCACACACTTTTTACCTCGTGGAGATAAAAAGAAAAGTCTTTGTGAGCAAAGAATTTAAGCCCCAGTGAGACTGCAAATGTTCTCTACTGCAAGAGTAGAGAGGAATATGACAAGTAAGCACGTCATTCTTTCATAGTGTTTGCAACAGGAAAAATGTCATTTCTAATAAATTTTGCTTTCCAGTTACTTTTTCAGTGTAAAATTTGGGAGTAGTTCAAGCCATGAAAGTTTTCCATATTCAATGTAGAGGACACACACAAACCTGCAGGTATTAGGATGTACTGGTCTGGTTCATGCTCACTTCTAAACCTAAGTGCAGCCTGGAGTGAGTTTAGATTTTGCAGTATTTTATAGATTCTTTTAACAGATATGACCAAGTTCATTACTTTCTAAGTTATCCTCAAGCAAATGAGGATAACTTTTTTCAGTCCCACACTTGTCTGAGGGCCAGGCTTTGCTCAGGTCAATAGTTTCACCTTGATTTTCACTAACTTTAAAACAACACCTTCCTCTTATGTATTGGAAACAAAATGCTTCAAGACAAAATTTACCACCCTATAATCCTCTGTTTTCCACTTGGGGATATTTTTATCATGCTTTCCTAGGGTTAAATTTGGAACCTGTGAAAATAAATATTTTTAGTAGAAATATTCTAAGCTCACATAGAGTAGCACAATTGAAACTGCTGTAATGCAGCAAAATTTTTGTGATAGAACTAGCTTGTAGATCTGTGTAACTCTGGCACTTAATGATTTCTGATGTCTGGAAGGTATTAGACTGTGGTTGTAATAATCTCTATAATTGTAACAGTTCATGCTAGCTAGAGTGCACATCTATTCTTCATCTGTCCTTAAACTAATTTGTTCTACGTATGAATATATCACAGTCATCAATTCAAAGTGCCATCCTTTGGCTATGCAGGTGATTAAGGGGTATACATTATGTATGAGGCAAGCACACCAAACTTACACAAATGCATTTTAGGAGTGTGCCAAATAGCTGCTTTCTGCAAGAGTTTGTAAGTTATTATTCCAACAGGAACACAAGTCACAGCTACAACTGAGCAGCAATCAATTACTTCTTTCCATACTTAATGCCTTGCATGATGAGAGTTTTGCTGTGCCTCTGTGCTGAATTCTAGAAATATGTTTAAAAAAAACCCCAAGCAAACAAAAAAGCCCAAACAGAACAAAAAACTCCCACACTCACTCGCCTCACATCCCCCGTCCCCCAAAAGAAAAAGAAAACCCAACTTTGAAAATCAGGTGATAATAAATTTTCCCACTCATTGCTGCCCATAAAGTTTTCATTGCAATTAGTGCAGCGCTGGGCTCTTAATTATTTTTTTTCTGGAAGGGTAATTATGCTCTACAATGCAGCTAAGTATGCAGGGAACATCTATTAGAACATCTAGCACAAGTATTTCTCTGGTCATGGGTCTGGTAAAGACACAAAGAAACTCTGAGGTTATGATTTCTTGTAGGACTTGGGTCCAGTCTGCGGTCACAAGGGTTTACTTGGCAAAAACATTCCAAAAGAAGGCTGAGGACTTGGAGAAGGCCAAGTGGCACTGGGCAGAGGGCTCACAGTGTTAATCTGTACCAGGAGGGTGACTCTGATAGCAACATTTGATTACTACTTGATCAATACCTTATAGCTGACAGGAAATCAAATACTTTCAAATATTCAGTTCTATTCCCAGCAGATGGGCAGTCAACACCAGAGAAACTTACACACAGAACAGAAATCAGTCCTCTGAGGAGCCCCAGAGCACAACAGGAATTTAAAATTAACCCCTTATTTTCAGTCTTTGCTTGGCCCTTGAAATTTTACATGAGATGTTGCCAAAGCCTCCTTTGATCTGGATCAGATTTGTGTTCACTTGCAAGATTCACTCCCTCTTCCTGACTGATTATGGAGATGAGCAGCCAGATCTACCTGTGGAGCACTTATCCCATGAAACTGAGAAATAAAACTGCTTTCCTCACCATTATTTCTGAGCTGTGCATGTTCAGAGTCACTGAAAAGAAGGATGCACATAAAGTGAAACATTTCCTGCCAGGACAAGAGGAGCATCTCTTTTGGGACAACATCTCCAGGAGTGATTAAGTGCCAATCACTTCATTCCCACAGTTAGGTACAAAGAGCAAAACCCAGTCCTTGGTAAATTAAAAAGGTTGACAGCACAGAATTCATTGTGCATCTAGAAGCTGTTAAAAGGAAGAGAGAGAAATATAAGGTGTGAATGCATTTACATAGGAAGGGGAGAAATATAAGATGTGAATGCATTTACATGAGAAAGGGAGGTCATCCATGGGATGAGACAAGCACACCCCTTACTCCTACAGGCAGATATTGTATATTTTATTTTTTCCATGTTTTACAACCATGCTCAACAAACACTCACAGAAACCCATTAATAATGCTCTATGACTGTGACTAAGATTTAAAAAAAAGCCAAACCAGATGTTACTATTAAAAATTGCATCAAGAATCAGTTGCCAAAATATACAAGCTTAGTGTTTTTCTCAACAAAAATACACTTTGCCATGTACCTCTCTGTAGGATAATAAGGCAATGAGTCACACAGATTTCATATATACTTGCCTTCATATATTGGCATAGATATAGTGCTCATTTCTTCCAGTGTTACTTCCATAATGCCATTGGTTTTTTATTGTTGTTGTGTTTTTGGTTTGGTTTTTTGCCTGGGAGGAAGGGAGAAAGAGAGAAATAAAGAGAGAGAGAAAGAGAGAGGAAGGAAGTGGTGGAAGGAAGGAAATGGCGGAAGGAAGGGAAAGAAAGAAAGGAAAAGGAAAGGAAGTGGTGGAAGGAAAGAGAAAGAAAGAAAGAAAGAAAGAAAGAAAGAAGGAAAGAAAGAAAGAAAGAAAGAAAGAAAGAAAGAAAGAAAGAAAGAAAGAAAGAAAGAAAGGAAAGGAAGGAAGGAAGGAAGGAAGGAAAGGAAAGGAAAGGAAAGGAAAGGAAAGGAAAGGAAAGGAAAGGAAAGGAAAGGAAAGGAAAGGAAAGGAAAGGAAAGGAAAGGAAAGGAAAGGAAAGGAAAGGAAAGGAAAGGAAAGGAAAGGAAAGGAAAGGAAAGGAAAGGAAAGGAAAGGAAAGGAAAGGAAAGGAAAGGAAAGGAAAGGAAAGGAAAGGAAAGGAAAGGAAAGGAAAGGAAAGGAAAGGAAAGGAAAGGAAAGGAAAGGAAAGGAAAGGAAAGGAAAGGAAAGGAAAGGAAAGGAAAGGAAAGGAAAGGAAAGGAAAGGAAAGGAAAGGAAAGGAAAGGAAAGGAAAGGAAAGGAAAGGAAAGGAAAGGAAAGGAAAGTATACCTAATGAATGATTATCTACTGATCAGACCATTTTTACCAATTTTATTGTGTAATAATCATCACTGAAAAGTTAATTCTTTGAGTCTCTTGTTTAATGGGATGGTCATTACATATCTAACATCAGGAGATATAGGGAACCAGGAGCCTGGGAAAACAGGTAGGAAACACAGTAACTTCACTTTCTTTTGTACAGGTGCCAGGTTCTCCCTGCAGAATAGGAAACAGCTGAGAAATTACCATACATGGTGCTAACAATGAAGTTATTTGAAGAGTGAAGGAGACCCTTTTCACCCTAGAAAAATGGTGGAAGATTTTCATGCTTTACTTAATGCAATTGGTTCATATAAAATTTGGTAGTTAATAACAGCTACAGAACTCTCCCAAGTATTTCTCTCAGATTAAAGGAGGCCATAATTTGCTAATGACAAGCTCTGGCTGAAATGGGAGATAAATTTGGGTATTTTCAGGCACCATGTCCTTTCTGAGAAGATGTCTGATGTTTTTCTAAGAAATTTGGATTAGGTTCCCTGGCTCAGATTTCTTAGGATTCATTTTGCTTTTACAAAGGTGATATCAGGTCTGATTTAATAGAGCGTAAGAGAATATATTAAAAGTATATTCAGCTGCCTTTCCCATCCCAGCCATTTTCATATTAATTTTTTAATTAGGAGACAGAGACTGCATATCAAAGGAAGGATACAGGCAATAATGAATGCTGCAAATGTTTGCTGTTTCAGTAGTTACTGTTTTGATTTCTGAAATAGAGGGCAACTGCCATGATTAGCAAACAATAGAAGAAATTATATAAAAAAAGAAAAAAAAGAGAGATAAACAGAGCAAGGCTTGTTTTTGGAGAGGTAAACCTGTGTGTAAATGCTGAGTAGAGAAATCCTCCCAAAATGAAATGAAGCGTCCTGCAAATCTAACATTAGAATCAGATGCTCACTTTCCTGCTTGAGAAATATTTATTCCAAAACATTTGTGATAGTCAGAACATAGTTAGTACAATACTTTTTTTCCCTACACCAATGATCTGATCAAGAGAGTGCCACACATATTCTGAAATGCAGGAAAGCCAAAGCCAAACCATCCACTGCTTTCTCCATCTTCCTTTTCTGCACAGTGATATCAGACACCAAGAAGTAGCAAAAATTTACTCCAGAATTGAAGTGCTTTTCATCAATATATGATTAGATAACCTAATGCATTCCACAAAAAAAACCCCAAAAAAAAACCCCAAAAAAATCCCCCAAACAAAACAGACAAAAAAAAACCCAAAAAACCAAACCAAACCAAACAACCCCACATTACAAAAACCCAAACAAAACAAACAAACAAACATTTTTAAGCTAAGGGCATAGCACAAAGCTTGGATAAAACCTCAGGTATTTCCAAACCTTTAAATATAATCCCAAGTCTGAGCAAAGACTCATTTGAGCAAGCACTTTTAAGACTGAAAATGGCCTCTATTATTCCACTGTAGAATAGAGTGATATGATTTGTTTTCAGTGGTCATGTGGGATGCATTTGGTTTGGAAATAGGTCCCTCAAGCTGAGAGATATGTTTCCTGATGTCATGATACTGTTAATGTGCCATAAAAATGATTTAGCAGTTGGGATCAATGTACTGCATTCTAACAAGCCAATAAAATAGCCCCTATGGTATCCCATCCTTATTATAGGGTCCTATTAAGAAAATGGAAAAAAAAATTTGTTCATATATAAACTATTTGGATTCTCTATACAGGAAAGATATATTTCAACAGGAGGGGTGCATTTTAACAGGCTGGAAAAGAAAAATTTGATTCCACAGCCCTCATAGTTTTGAATTAGATGTCAGCACAGAGATTTTGCAGTGTACATGAAGCCTGGATGTGAATAGTTGAGGTATGATCTTCTGGGTGTTAAAAAAGAATTTTATTTTCATCTGCAGAAAGGTTAAAAACTAAAGAAAACAGAAGAAGCCTACACTTGCAATAATAAGAAGCATTCCCAGAGTAAAAAGTAAAATTTAAGAATATTTGAGAGCAAAATCCATAGTTCTAATGGGATAGATTAATAAGAAATAATTCAAAATATCCAGTGAAGTGTTAGCATATAAGAGCATTAATGCCTTTTCTGCAAAACCTGACTTGTAAGTTATTTTCAAACACTTCTTTTAATAAAGGAAATGCTTAACATCTTATTGTTCAGTAACAGTTCTTCGTTGCCCACTCATGTCAGTTATTGTCAACACTCCAGCATCATGCTTTTCAGAAGCTCACTTCTTTCCAGAGAGATAAGGGGCTTATTTTAGATGCTAGAGTAGATCAAGACACCAGATACAGTCTCAGGTTTCAGAAACTTGCTGCTGCACACACAGGTGTGGTGCCTTGGCTTTGCCCTTGCCATTATTGCAGCCCCTGGAATAATGGCTCTGACAGGTAATCTGCTAAATAAAACTCAGGTGTGAATTCACTCACATCCCTGGCATCCCTGCACTGCTGCCATTTCTTTATTACAAACAGGGATCAGCAGAGGAAGTTAAATGAAGCAATTCTGGGTGCATCTCTACTGTATAGACCTAAATAAGAACACTTAAATAGAACACTTGGCAATTTCTCATCTCAAATATCCCAGAAACATTTTACGGGAACTTCATTTTCAACCTTGAATTTGAAAAAAAAATAATTTCACATTTAATGAGAAAAGATGAAAAATAAGCATGGAAATAGTTAACTCACAGAAAATTTAATAATATAAATTGTATATAATATAAAGACATGGTTAAAAAAAATTAAAATTTTTATTGAGTTTTCATGGAAAAGTTTTTGTGGGTGGAGCAAGAGCTGCAGGAGGAAGAAGCAGCAGAGACATTACATGCACAAGACTGGGAGTGAAGTTGAGCTTGGAAAGAAGGGAGGTGTGGGTGAAAGGTTTTAATGTTTAGTTATCTTACTGTGATTTGATTGTATTAAATTTGATTATATTAAACTAATTTTGCCCCAGGTAAAGTCTGTTTTACCTGTGACAGATCTCTCCCAGTCCTTACCTCTATCCACAAGCCTTTAATTGTATTTTCTCTCCCCTGTCCAGGTGAGAAGGGGACAGTTTTGGTGGACACTTGGTGCCCATCCGTGGTCAATGCCCTCCTAAAGTGTAATAATTATTCTCATTTTTAATGTATGATTGCATGATAGACTTCTAATGGTGCCTACAGGACATTTTCCTTTAAAGTAACTCTATTTTTAATTGTGTATATGCATAGATGCTTATAGGCCTTTTAGGCCTTCATTTGATCATTTATCTGTTTCATGTGTGTGAAAAAGTATAGGTTGAAAAATGGAAAAAGATCACACTGATTACAAAACCCAACCAAATTTTGCCCAGTCCAAATTGAGTGACTTCTTATGTTGTAGTTGCTGTAAAAAATACCTTTATTCCTAAGAAAAGAATGGCTGAAACAAATGAAATATCACTTTTCTTAGAGTTCCTTATCAAACATCTGTAACACATACATGGACAACTTTCAAAGGGATTAAATTAATGCTATTGAAATGCACATACAGGTTCTTCACAGTTTTCTACTAGAGATGTGTATGACAACACATTTTTACCTGTAGAGTAATTTTACCCCTGAAGCTGTTTTACATCCTGGGGTTTTTTGTTTGTTTGTTTGGAGGGTTTGGTGGGTTTTTGTTTGTTTTGGGTTTTGTTTGGGGCTTTTGGTTTTAATTTTTGTCTGTTTGTTTGTGTGTTTGTTTATTTTAAAAATAGGTCTGATATTTTTCAGTCACTTTGGAAGTACTGGTCAGACACCACCACGCCCCAGTCCCAACCAGACCGACTGAAACTGAGTTTTAGATTTCTGGGAGTTAATGATGGCTGAGAGGTGTATATTTAGTGTTTGTGTGTAATCACCAGTCTCCCTCAGCTCTCTTTTCAAAGTGAAAATCAAAACCTAGTGAAAATTGAATTAAATGTTAAGAAACCTGGGTGCCCAGGAAGCTTCCATGAGCCTCTTCCAGTTGCTCCCTCACCGGCACAGCGCAGAACGGAAACATGGAAAAGTCATTGTCGTTGCACTCTGCAGGGCTCCTATTTCCCTGGCTCCCAGAAGATTACTTATAGAAAGAATATACCAGAACTGTAATACAATAAGCTATAATGTGAAACAACTGTAAGCTCTTGAAGACTTTTAATGCAGATGACACACTGGTCTTTTAAAGAATGAAACCATAATTTATACAAGAAGCTGTCAGATACACGGGACCCCAATGGCATTTGAGCACACAGCTTGCTTGCTGACTTGTAGGGATATCAATCAATTTATTAAGAATTAATCTGCACCCCAGTGTTCTCCTAAAACTGCCTAATGTCTTGGCAAGCTACTTGAAAGGGTTCAGTGAGAATTTATAAGGGCAGCTTGGAATCAGGATTTTTTTTTTTTCTCAACAAAGGGGATACTGTTTCCCCTCTGAACATATCTCTGCTATAGTTTAACACAGTAATGGATAGGTTTGCCAAAAATCACAGTTTTTAATGGCCTTCAGCGAAACAGTAGATTTGTCTTTGCCTTCATACTGTGTCCTGCATTTATGCTGTTAGAATGGCTCTTAATCTGCCTGGAAGTATCAAATACTCTTGGCCTTGAGAACACAAACTTGTGCACACACTAAAAAGTACAGTTTGTAGAGTAACCACATTTTCCATACATGCAGAAGAGTAAGCAGGACTGAAACTAAAGATCTAATTTCGAGTACTTTCCAGCTTCTGACATAAAAATGGCAAGAAGGCCTGGGCAAATTTAAAATGTGGTATTCATATAGCCTACATAAAATGTGCTAAAATGGCTTGAATGATGTCACTTGAGCAACAATTCCAAGCTACATGTATTTTTGAACTCTGAGAATACTGCATGCTTGGCACTGACCAGATATGAAGGGTGTGTGAGGCTGCACACATAAAATCATCTTATGGCTATTTCAAGCCATTAGCAAACAATGCATGTTTTTTACCTACAAATAGCAGAAAGTGATATCACACACGTTATGCAAAGTTGATGCATCTTTCTAGTTCCCAGCTTTCAAACATTTCACTTTGACAAAAGCAGTCAATGAAACATCAAAGGGGTGTGTGGAAAACATGAACCCTTACTTGTTCGGCCTTAAGTTCAAGGAAAAAATAAACAGATAATGGTTATCAATGGTCTGTCAGCTCTCAGGACTGCTTTTTTCTTTTCAGAGATAATGCCTGTGTGTGCAGAAACACATCTCTGTTTAAGAGTATTACAGGAATAGCCTTAATAGAAACAGCTTATTTTGGACTACACTGATGAAAAAGCTGTTTGGTTCATGAATTTTTTCTCCATTTTGTGAAAATCTCAGAGTTTGGCCATTTGCTCAATGAGTTTCATTGTTTTGCACTTCAGGGGCTACGTCCTCTAAGACATCAAATGGAAATGATGGACTTGCATTTCTGGAAAAGCCTTCCATTGGTAAAAAACTCTCTCTTCCCTCCTAGAATTCATCACCCAGGTGCGTAGTCTACTGCCCACAGAAGGATTTTTTCCAAGACCTATCCTTTGCAGTAGGATTTTCAGGGCCATGACAAAATTTCTGAAAAGTAAGATTGTTTTATATCCATGTTTATATTTAAAAAATTGAACATATTTTATCTTATCCATTTAAATTGTACAGCTGCCATTTTACTGAAATAATTACAGCATTCAACATGTTTGAATGCTAAACAAAGAAAATGCACTTTAAATTACTGATATATGTAGGAGAAAACAAATTGACTGCTTAGTGGCATAATGCTAGACAGATAAATTGACCTATTATAAAACAGACCTGCCCCTGTTTCTGACTAATGAAATATAAGGCCACAATAACTGTTAAATACTACCTAACAAGTTTGATTCTAATGTCAACAAAATCAGAATTGCTTTTTTTTTTTGACAGTGTGTTTCAACCAGCATACATTTTGTGAAACAGCTCTTATGTCTTCTCAATTCAAGAGCAAGCAAAGAATTGTGAGGATGAAGCTGTGCCCTTGAAGAGAAGTGCACAGTCTCTATTCCCTTTTTCTTCTACCTTATTAATTCAGAACTTTGCATGAACAAAGTGGCAGTAATTAGCCTTGACATGGACCAGTGCCAGGCTTTTCTATCAAGTTTCTTTCCTGTTTATGTTTGAATTACTCCGGGGCTGCCTCTGTGAGCCCTTTGGTCTCAACAAATGTGTTTTTTCCCCCTTACTCTCATGGCACAAAGAATGTAATCTTAGTTGACTGGAGTCTGCTGAACATCACATTATTTCCTTGACTCAGTTAAAGATTCACAAACTGGAGTGGAGAAAAATGCTTTTGCTAAATAAAGGCTGCAAAACTAAGAGGATATTCTCTCCAGAGAAAAATTGCTCTGCCTGAAAGTTTTTTTGCTCGGCACTGCTCTAAAATTTTGTCTAGAAAAATCAGTAAAATTTTGTCTAAAAGAATCAGTATAGATAGGAATTGGATTATGAGGCTTCCAGCGAGTGGTTCTCCCCCTGCAAATTTGACATGTAATGGATGTCTAATCCTGAGTGAGAACCACAGTCCCCCAGGTCTACTGTCTTATTTCCACCTCCTACCATATCCTTATGACCAGACACAGGCTGCTCTCATGAGAGCTTTACCTGTTTTACTCTAATCAAAACCTGCTATGATTACACATCTAATTAAAAAAAAGAGGCTGGGCACAGGACATTTGATTCAGGAAGGATATGGAGTTACTTTAGTGAAGGAAGTTATTAACTTTTGGATCTGCAATGACTCAGTGCCCGTTTGAGTTATTTGCTTTCCCCCAACGATCAAAAATTATGATCATAATATTAAAAACCCACAAGGAAAAGAAACAATAAGCATTATTTTAAATCACAAAAACTGCAGGGAAAATGATTTTTATAAGCAGCTACCACAATATACTTCAAGTTAAGTGTCATACATAAAGGTTAAATGAAATCCTTCCCTAGAAAAGGAACTCATCCATAACGATTAAGATGGCAATAACTGGAAACACTTCAGGAAACAAGAGGATTAATTTTTTAGCTTACTTCTAAACATAACCTCAAAAAAGAATTATGAATTTAAATCTCTCTCTTCTTCATTTTAGAACTAAATATTTTGATCCTTTAAAATTATTTTCTTTTCAAAGAACCTGGAACTACTAGGTTATCAGAATTTGCATGTAATGTACAAAAATTACTTGTCCAAATATCAGCTTTTTCGCAAGACAGAATTAACTTAAGATTTTAAAATTGTTTCTGAAATGTGTAATGATGGTTAATTATCCTGAAATGTTTTTAGTGTCACCAAACCCCCCAAATCTCCTTGAAATGTTCTTGAGAACTATTAATTCTTGTTTCAGGGGATTTGGCTTGCCCACATCATGACATCTAATTTTGGAAGCACTTCTCTAAAATACTTCTAAAATTGGATTCTGGCCTAAAAATCAAACCAAAAAGTTAAGCCATGGATAAAGAAATAATGTGTCTAACACTGTTTCAATAAATCTTTATACTTATTGGGTTGTAAATAAGCTTAAGTCTCAACAAAGGCTTGAAACCTCACATCAATATGAGCATTTATTTATACCTGAGTGATGTTTTAGTGCAACCACAAGCTGTTGGTGCAGCAGTGGTCTCATCTTTATTTTATTCCTGATGTAGTTGACTGAAATTTAGTTGTGGGACACAGAAAGGGCAGGAGTTGAGACATCCTGCAACTCATCTGGTTAGTTATGTTCCTAAACACGTTTTGATTGGATGACCTAATTGAGGATTGAACTGAAGTCCCCTGGCTTCTGTCTCAGTACTGTCATAGGTGACTTAATGGGTCAACAACTTGGTCTGAGCTGTCTATTCCCTGAGCAGACATAATTTTTCTCTGTCTAATTCCTCCAGCCTCCAGCTATTTACATAGGACCCTATAGATTTTTTTTTTGTGTATGAGCTCCAAAACTATCCCTCAGCTATCATTCTGTTTGTAAGGTTCACTGCTCTCAAATCTATTCTCTATAAAGGCTGTTCTGGAGAACATTATGTGTGGAATTCTCTATACATACAAATGCATTCAATACACAGATATTTCCAGTGTCAGGAAAAGCTCATTTGTGCATTTTCCTGGCCACACGGGAAACAATTTTCCCTTTCAGATAGCTGGTTATGGCTTACTGAATTCTAAGCATGAATTTCAAATCACAGATTGTGAAGGTTAAAATAAAAAAAAAATAAAATAATAATAATTATAATAATAAACATGATAGGAAATTATCTGAATTCCAAGCTGAAACATCCAGAGGCTATATCTTCCTCTTACCAGGATACAATTGTCAGACTTTGTAAGAACAGATTCAAGATATAATGAGCCTGATGATTACACATTAGCTGTTGTTATTATTCTCTATTATTATTTTAAATATTGTAGTGTATTGTGGTTATAATGGAAGGTAATGTGTCTTGGGAATGGAGCATCCCTGAAACTCATTAGAAATTAAATGTATAGAATGAAAGTGTGAGAGATAAAATTGCTTTTCTGCCAGCCAGTATAAATGGAATGGTGTATGACAGGGATAGAATAATAGGATGCTCTCAGCTCAGTCTATGCAGGAACATCTCCACTTCCTGCCAAGGAAAATAAAATTTAACCTCATACACAAGTTCATACACCAAGAAAGCAAATGCTAAACTGAGGAAGGAGAGCTGACTAGAATTCAAATTTTGACTTGGAAAAGACGGTGAATGTCTGAACTGCAGTTTTTTACCTTTGGGATCTTGGCATGAATCCAATCAGAGGTTCTAATTAAAATGAGTTTGATGGTCTAAGCCTAGTTCCTAATTGATGGCAGCTCACACTACAAAACATATAAGCATTCATTAGAGTGCTTATCTGGAAATTACTGCTCAGAACAAGCAAGAGGAGGTAACTAAAATGGATTCCAGCAACTTTCCTGCATTTTAGGTAGCATGGTCCTTTATGGACAGTCAAAAAAGTGTCATCAATAGAGCAGAAAGAATGAAAAATCAAAGCATTCCTCTAGAATTAACTCAGATGTAGAACTGTAAATGTACTTCCTAGTCATTTATTTTAAGACTCAAAGCATGGATATAGAAATTATGACATGTTCCAAGAAGAAATCTGCACAGTATTTCTTGGCATTAAATTGTATGTCATGTTGTCAAAATACAAGTCACTTCAAAGAGAATTTTCTACTTACATTTTGCTAAAAACATTTTATTCAAACTCACAAGAAATATAGCCTTTTCTTTTTTTCATCCCAAAGGGTAAATTGGTTTTTTCTGTTGAGGTGTCCACAGGTTCTGTACAGATAATAAACAGCAAAATTTCCATGTTGTATTAAATATGCTGATGAGAAAAAGTATTTGCAAGTCCTAATGCCAGCCAGCAGAGAGAGTTTGTAACTAATGCATAGTGACCCACACCATTCATCACTTGGTGAGAAACAAACCAATCTTTATATTTGGGGTTGGGTTTTTTTGGACCTAATCAGTTCTTTTTCTAAGCCTCTTGAAACTTTGGGGTGCTTGTTCAAGGTGGCATGCTCTGTCTTTGAAGAATTTTGTCACTGCTAATGACTTATACACTCATTTACTACTAAAGATTTTGGGTAGATCAAAAGGGAACCTCTACCTATAGGTGGAACATTTTGTCTTATCTTCAGCAGACCCATAGCATGCATTCACTTTTCTTTTGAGGGAGTCTTATCTAATCTTCCTGGGGGAGCAGTGAGAATGGCGTCATTGGCCTCGATGGCCTCCAAATAGCAGACTAAAAATCCAAGGTTTAAGTTTAGTTTTCAGTTTAGATGAAGATTTTACTCAGGTCTCTTGCTGTGCCTCAGCATTTTCTGTCTTCCAGAATTCATGAGTCTTGTCTGTAAATGAATAGATCTTCCAGAAAAGGGCACCACAGAAATAGCCCATCATACTCCATGATAATCTGAATGTGAGCAATGCTGACAACACAGAGACAAAATACAAAGTGTGAAGATGAGGAACCTTGAGCACAACACAAAGTCTGTTATCAGTGGACCATAACAACAAATTATGGCCAATAATTTTGTCTGAACCAATTGCAGGTCTCTAACACACCTCTGCTATTTTATCTTAACACTGTGGTGGTATGACTTCATGTCGTGTTTCTGAAAACCTGGAAGGCCCCAGGATTGGTTTTCTGAAGCACAAATATTCCTCACTCCTCTCGATTTCTAATCAACTGCCAGAAATCATGTGCTGATTACCAACAAAAAACCCAGGATATTCATTGAGGCACTTCATTTGCCCAAAAGAAAAGAAGCCATTATTTTGTGCCAGGTGCACTTTTTCTCCTTGGTGAGTGGTGCTACTTGCAGGATATAATTGTTCCAGGAACAGCACTCACTTCCTACTTGTTTCTGGACACAGTTCAAGCTGTTGACAAGGTTTCCATGTAGTCATTCATATTGGCAAAAGGAAAAGTGCAGGAGAACATTCCTGATGCTGAAATTATTTTTCTTTGGTAGTCAAATTAATTCTATGCTGTCAGAGCTTTAAAAATAGCTTTTCCTAGACTCTTTCTAATATTGAAAAGAATGGATATGCAATTATCAACAAAACAGGCTTTTGCAGGAAAATGTTGCTTTTTGGGTTTTCAACCTCCCATCTCAGTTTCAATTGATAAACTGACATTCTTCTCAGAGCCGTGTTATTCTTAGACAACAAATTCTTTGTGTGTCTTTAAACACAGTATTCTAAAATGGAAAATTTAAAGTGAAAATAAATCCCTCATGGTCCAGATACTGCACTGGATAGCAGAGAGCAGAGGAGAAGGCTCTGGGGTGACCTTATTGAAGCCTTTCAGTATTTAAAGAGGGTGTATAAGAAAGATGGGTGCAAAATTTTTGGGGTATGGCCTACTGCAACAGGACAAGAGATAATGGTTTTAAATGAAAATGGCACATTTAGATTGGATATAAGGAAGATATTTTTTAAGCTGAGGGTTGTGAGACACTGGAATGGGTTGCCCAGAAAGGGGATGGATGCCCCATTCTGGGTAACATTCAAGGTCTGAGTAACCTGATGTAGTTTAAGGTGACCCTGCTCATTGCTGGGGGCTTGGACTAGACAGCCTTTACAAGATCCCTTCCAACCCAAATCCTTCTTTAATTCTGTGATTCTATAAATAAGCTTCATTTGGTCTTTAAAGAACACCTTATTGCCCTCTCAATGCATATGTATGAATTAGGTCTATATTTGCAAGTTTCATGCATTCTGAGAGATAAATTGTGTCTATAATAATTCTGTCTATACAGTACATGCCATTTCAAAATGGCTTGACATTTTCAAAACATTATTTTGTCTAGCACTTGTGTTAACAAAAATAATATTTCAGAGCCCTTGAATCACAAACCATCTATTCAGAATGTCATCTAGAGGCAAATGATAACAATAAAAAAATGAAGCAACATTTCTTGTTGCATTATCCCATTGCCCTGGAGCTATATAGGGTCTATCTCCCAGTACCTTCCCCTGACCTCCAACAGCTCCATTTTATTGCAGCATTACCTTCCAGCTTACATTTCTCTCTGGTTGTTCATGTCTTTTTTCAAAACACTCATTCTTTACTTGCTAATCACCACTGAGTACTTTTGCCTCAGCTTTTCCTTACGTATCAGTCCACAAACTGCAAGCATTTCTAGCCTGGAATATAATTTTTCTTTCTACAAAAGTTTAGCATCACCCCTGAGGCTATTCAGAGACCTGTACTTAAAAATCATATTATTCACTTTTTTTTTTTTTTCCTCAGGTGAGAGTTGAGAATTGTCTACAGTCTGTTAACAGGGAAAAAGCCTGGTGGGTTTCTTGTGCTAGTCCACATACATGAATCTGAGAGTTTTCTATTTCCCATCATGTTTTTTGTATCTGTTGCAAAAGTTTTGTAAAAATGTTGGACTACTTCACTAATTTCACAGCACAACAGGATTTTTCTTCTGCAGATGAAGAAGAAAGGCTCATGGTGAGATTAAATAACTTTTGTAGAGTCCCTGGATTGGCAGATAGAGATTCTGTGTTCCAGCTCAATTAGTTTCTTAGACTGTAGTTTTTAAACGCATGTTTTAAAGAAATTAAAGCATTTTAATAATTTTTAATAATTGAGACCTTAAATTTATTTTAGTTTCACAGAATACCAATAATAAAAACCAAAATATAAGAGCCTTTTCTTTCTCCTTTGAGTCCAGTGAACTTCTTTACCCAAAACAATCTGAATTAAACATGAGTCTATGGCTCTCTTTGCAACTGTTTTAATTTTGAGCAAAGTCAAAAGGAAGCTTTGATTTTCACATGTCGAGCAAAAGCATCCAGTCAAACAACACCTCCCAATGTAAAAAATACCCAATACTGAAATTTGAGCCATAACCCAATCCTCACTAGCCACATACAAAGCATGAGCTGTATAAACTTTTATGTACACATCCAAAACCACACAGTCTCTAAATTTCTCATGAAAAGCTTTGGCTTTTTATTATTTGTTCAAAATTATAACAATCCCTCATCTGTAACCATCAGTTGACTAAAAGCATTAATTTAAGAGGTAGGGGTATCAAAGCTAAAAAACCCTTCCTGGCTTTACTCCCAGTGCTCTATGTCTGCACGGAGATGGGGAAAGCTGAGGGGGTTTGGTTTGGGTGGATTTTTTTTTTTTTCTGTGGGGATAAGGAGACCATTTGTAGCATATGTCCTACATCTGGCAGTAGCTCCCTGATAAACACGTGTAGCAGCAGGAACCCAATTATCCCCGTTGCCCTTTTTAGAATTACTATGAGTTGTGCTCTTCTAGGCAGCGGAAATAACACATGAAGGAAAAAGGCACCGTTTTTCAAGTTTCCACAGCACATTTCCTGGCACTACTCCACAAATTGCATGCAGTAACACTCTCCCCCAAAGAATCTTTTGCTACTTAAAGTGCGGTAGGGCCTGTGCCACATTTCAGCTGTATACCTTACAAATATTGCATCTAATTGTCAGTGAAGAAAAAGTAATTATTGCAATTTCAAGACAGAATTCTTATTCATGGCAAAATATTATTTATTCTGAAAGGAGATTTTTTTTTTTTTAATTTTAGGTGCTTTTCATTTTTAGATCCTACATCCCTCCTTTCCTTCAGTCCCTGATCTTGGGGTGTTTCTAGGCCACTGAGATCACATTGCTCTGTGCTGCAGATGAGCCACATCAGCATGCTTAGAAATTCAGAGCAGGAGATACAAAGTGCTGAGGTCTTTGTCTTTCCTACTCTCATACTGTTGTTTCTAAGACAGTACAAACAATAGCCTATTAGTATTCCAGAGACTCTGCTTCTAAGCTGGAGAGTTTGAAGAAAATTACATATTAAATACAGAGAAATATAAAATTGCAATATTTGTATTAAATTGTCTTCAGGAATGAATTGTATTTCTGCACTCTTTCATCTAAACCCTTTTTGAAGTCTCCTCACATTCAAAATGATTAATTTATTGAGATTATTTTCCAGGCTCATATATATTTCTACTACTAAAAAGAATTCAAAATAATAAAACTCCATATTCCAGACATTTATTGTACAATTAGCAACTGTTTTTTTTTTTTTTCACTTTAACAAGTATTGTTTTTCTTTCTGTTTTAGGCTGAGCCAAAATGAGCCAGCACTATCTTACTATATTCAAGGGAAACATTGCTCCTAATGAGTATCTTACTATAACAACACTTAGAGTATCTTTATAAATGAATGTCTGTATTTACTCTTGACATTCCTGCTAAGATGGCTGAATTGTGAGAGCAGAATTAAAATTTTCCTCCTTGTTAAGCTAGTATAAAGTTAATACATTTATTTCCTTGTCTGTATTTCGGCAGATTTTCTTCAGCACAATGGAAATCTAAGGACGTAACCAGTTATAACAGCTTTTTACTGCCTGCTTCTATGTGACTGCTAGAAAAAATGGGGAAGATGAGAATTTTTTGAGCAAAAATTTATTAATTGCCTTCATTCTTCTTTGCTCTGATCATCCTCCCATATATCTCTACTTAGGAAGTTCACTTGTGTTCATGTCTGGGGTGTTTGGGACCAAGGGAAGCATTTCTCCACATAAGGCCAGGAGGGAATGGTCCAGGCTGTTTAGGCATGTGCTTTGAAAAGATAAAGCAACTCAGAATCCCCCCATGTTAGCTTAGAGGAATGATCCTTCAACAATTTACACATATATATGTTACTGTAACTACTGAGAAAGTCCCAAGCTCAGCCACAATTGAAAATCGGTATTCTTGGGCATAGGAAGACTTGGAAGAATTCCATATAAGAGCCACCTCAAAGTTTTAAATGAGAAGGTAAAAAAAATAGTATTATTATATTTATTACATTTATTTTAAAGGTGGATAACCCAAAAGTAGGTCTCTAACTAACCCATGCCATGGCATTGCCAAGAAGAACTGCTGGGGCTGGGATGAGGATGTGAGCCCACTCTGTCCCAGCCCCGGATGCTCATGGCCTGCAGTGCAGCTGCAGGCTCCAGCCTTTGATCCTACAAACACATGTAGAAGCCTACAAACACATGAGTGGCAGAAATGTGCATCCACTGGAGCTTAAACAGAGCACTGGACTCTGAGGGAGCATGACAGAACCCACACATCACTCACTGGAAACACAGACTGCTGCCTTCTCTCCTGTACCTGTACAGTCATGCACCTGGAAAAATCTGCCACTGGGCACACTCTGCTGGGATGTGGCTAAAATCCCATGTTTCAGTAAAGATGTTAATTCCTGTAGCCTGAATCTTAGATATTTTTTTTCTCCCAAGAAGTCTCAATAAGTGGTTCTGTCCTGCTGTCCCTGTCCATGCTGGTGGTAGTATTTCCAGGGAATTCACATAGGTAGTTGTGCCTCCACAAAACATAATCTTAGAGTGGTTTAGGCTGGAAGGGGCATTACAGATCATCTCACCCAACCCTGCCATGGTCAGGGACACCTTTCCCTAGTCCAGGTGGCTCAGGGCTCCATCCAGCCTGGCTTTGAACACTCCCAGGGATGGGGCAGCCACAGCCTATCTGGACAACCTGTGCCAGGGCCTCATCACCCTCACAGTAAAGAATTTTTCCCTAATCTTTACTCTAAACTTACTCTCTTTCAGTTAAAAACCATTGCCCCTTATCCTGCCACTATTTGCCCATACAAAATGTCCCTCTTCCTCCTTTTTATAATCTCCCTTAAGTGGAAAGCTCTAATGAGGTCTCCCCAAAACCTCTGCACCAGGCTGGACAACCACAGGGATCAGAGATAATAATAGACCTCATGTCTCTTTTTGATCCTCTCTGTTCTTTTATGTTATAGTTTGATTGGATGCAAAGAACTTGTCAAAGGAGATAGAAATATCTTAATTCCTTTAAATACACTTGCACAATCTGTATATTCACAAAAGGTTATACTGCCATCATGAAGCATGAAAGCACTAGTGAAATACAGCAACGATACTGGAATGGTGCCACCAGGGAAAGAAATAATATTTAAATGAAATTAGACAGAGATCTCAGGCACACAGAACATAAATATTTAATTTGGAATTTCACCAAAACACTGGGGCTAACACCTTTAACTTGGCACATGCAAGATTTTTAAATGACCACAAATTTTATGAGGACCTCAGATTTCACCTCCCCTTTAAAGGATTGTCTCCCCAGTGGAAAAGTTCTGGTGAGAAGCTGATTCTTTATTAGTTCAGGTGGGAATTTGGCCTTTGGTTCTTATTTCATTAATGTAATAGAATCACAACACTCATGCATAGAATTTGGTGGTAAACAAAATTTGCTCCTGAAGGCTTTACTGGGAATTCACTGCAAGAACCAATTAAGCCAAGCATATCTTACCTATGAAGTGAATTCAAAAGCAAACGACCCAAATCTTACAGAGGCTTATTAATTTTTGCAAGAAAAATAAAAATAATCTGCTTTTTTTTTTCTTTTTTTTTTAAACTGTCCTCCAGAACTTAAAAATAAACTAAAATCACAAAAAACTTCAAAGGGAAGAGAATTCATAGGTTAAATACAGTAAGCATCCTGTATAAGTCTTTGCTTAGTAATTAGAGTTAATTTATAGGAGTTTTTTTTTTCTTTTTTTCTTTTTTTTTTTTTTTAATAGAGAATGTTGGTGTGTCTTGTATATTTTTTGGTGGGAATACTGCAATTAGCAAAAGTCAGAATAAAAACAGTAGGTGCTAAAAATTCTCCCAGATAAAAAAAATCTTTAACACTGTGGCACATTATCAATTTAGGCACTTTGGGTTTTAGACAGATAATTAGCAAGTCTTGCTTGACCAATTTCCATACTGCTGCAATGAAGACTGAGAAAGAGACTGTTTTTCTGCCAGCAATGCAACTTCTGTCCAATAAAGTTTTGTAGGCCCTAACACAAGAATTTTATCTATGTTCAGTATCTCCTTTGCATAGTGAAATGAGGCAAGAAGTAAGATGCATATAATTAATCTTGTAGTGTATGGTCTGCAAGTGATTTTAGAAGGAAATTCACATTCTTCTCATTAAAGCTGGTTGGGAATATATTTTCTAATTAATTGATTTTTTTTTTTTGAGTAGTGTAAATAATTGAATATTGGAAAAAATGAGCTTGAAAGGTTTCAAAAATCGGAATGGCAAGATTTTCAAAATGCCACAGGTCCATGTGTGAACATCTAGATTAGACAAGTAAATAATAAACCTACATCCTCCTCTATTTATGGCCCTGATTATAACTTGAAGCCAAGTTTTTTTCCAGCAACATGAGATAAAGCCATTTTTCTAGGGGCACATCCAGATGGTGATTTATAAACTATAGGAAGCTTGATGTCTTTTTGAAAATTCAGCTGCATCCTGGCTGATGCAGCTGTTCTGCTATGCAAAGATAACTGCAAGCACGGGTTCTAGTTAACTTCACACATAATTTTTTACATGATTATGCAACAGAGATGACATAAGAAGTAATGACCTGAACCTCATTTGCATTTACTCCCAGTTCCTCTGGCAGCAGTTGTGTGCCATGGAGCCAGGACACCCTTACAGCCTGAGATCCTGACCAAGAACATCCAGACTGACCCAGTGCCAGGCTCAGGGGGTGGAGGAGGAGCAGGAAGAGGAGGAAGAGGAGTTGTCCAACACTGCCCCAGGTTTGGACTGCACTGAAGAGAGGCCAAAGATTGCTTTGCTTATTAGTACTTCCTGTCTTCTTATCCCACATATCCCCAAATGTCTTCTGGTCTACTTTGTTTTTCTCTGCATCTGAATTCAGAAGATGGACTTCAGAAGCTGTAGAAGGTGCTATTTAAGTTAAAGCAATGGTGAAGTACTAAACAACATGCAGCATGTCTATTTCAACACAATATTCCCTTGGTCAATAACAATTGGTCAATGTATTGAGAGGCAATGATATATTTTAACAAATTACCAAGAAGACGAACACAAGACCAGCCAGAAAAGAGACAGATTGATGATATATTTTCTAATAGCTCAGCAAAGTTGAAAGGACTTTCTGTTGACATTTTTTCCCTTTCCAAGTGGGGACTAGCATCTGATGAATAGGAAAATATACTGGAGTTGAAAATTGGTGAATAGGAAAATATACTGGAGATGGGGAAGCCTAGTGTAAGAGAATACCACTGCAGTGAACAAATTCCAGTAGTACTCTGTCATTAAAGTCTAATGACCATTTTCTCTGGCATCAAAATCTGTCTAAATTAGCCACAAAGAGCAAAACTTGGGGTCAAAACCAGTTAAATGGGACAAGAATTGTGTTCTGTATGTGCAGAACAGGTGGCAAAACAGGTCCAGCCTCTCTCTAATCCTCCTTGAGATGTGAAACCGATTAAGCAGATATTTTTCTAATTTCAGTGTAGCATACCTGATCCTTAAAATGAGACTTTAGCTCTTGGGGAAGTTGATGGCATATAATTTCCTCTCATTTAGACAGATTGCTTGAGAAGCATGCTAGCAATAAAGATAAGCTTTATTTATCATAATTATAGTGACTTGTTCTTTTAATTAATTTTCCAATTCACACTAATGTTTATATATTAAACAATTTACATTACTGCTTAGTGGAAGTAATATTGATATTACTCTTATTTAAAAAAAAAGGTGTCTCCATTTGTGGTATAAACATACACAATTGTGTAGCATAATTTAGGAAACCTGCTTTGTGTGCCATAGCAGAAATTAGCTCATCAAATATGTTGTATTTGGGAGAGACTAAAGGCCATTAGAAGCATCATGTCTCTCTCCCATCAATTTATCAAATTGTTGTCTGACTGGCATTTCCTGATTACACACTATCGTCTTTATGCATTTTCTTACACTTCAGTACCCGGCTCTGTCAGAAAATGATGGCATCTTTAAATTAACATCCATCCATCTTTAAATTACTTCCATTCATAACTCCTTTAAGCCAGAGCCAAATTAAATTCCAAGGAGCCTAGAAGGGGAAGAGCTTATAAGGAAAGTGAGGATTAATGTTGTTTAAATGCACATTTTCTTAATATCTCAAAGCTCCTTGCCAATCTTGCTTAGATGTTTACTGTTGTTCTGCCAAATTGCTGACAATCGTGACTTTTAAGTTGATTTCATTGTTAGAACAGCCAGATGAATGAAAATTAGATTTAGTTACTATATAATCAGTATGACTATCAGAAATAATGGTGCCTCCTTTCCCTCAGCACATACTTTGTACTATGCCTCACGTTGTGGTGTTTGCAGGCAGGATGGGAATTTTGCTGGGAAGCAGCCATGGAGCTTGCAGGGAGAGCACCCCAGCCTTTGGGGTTTTTCGTTGTTTGGGGTTTTTTTGTTGTTGTGGGTTGTTTGTTTTTTTTTGTTTGGTTTTTATTTTGGTTGGTTGGTTTTTTATACTTTCTTTGGTGAGTTGGCTGTCACTTCTCCCTCCAAAATAAGGGCTGACAAGGCTATGCTGACTAGTCTAATAACATTAAGAAATAAATGGAGTACAAACTCGTGAGAGATGGGTGGTTCAAATATGTCTTTTGCTCTCTCTATACAGTGGGTGCAAAAATGTGTAGTTAATTTTCAGAAATATTTTTCTACTGTTTATGTATTTCTTCCAAGTAGCATCCTTCTGACTCTGTGAAATTGGCCACAATTCACACCACACCAAAATTCACTTTGATATTCAACACATCCTCTGTTTTTAATACTTCATCTTCTCTCAATTTCTGAGATAAAGAGTATTCACAATATATCCTGCCCTGAATATAGACTTCACTTCACCTTAAAATAGAGTTCACTGTTATTGTGTTTTTCCCAGCCTCTCCTACTCCTTGATCTTACCAGGTGTATGTATACTTTCCATTCCACTTTCCCACTAACTAACGTTGCTCCAGATGAAAATTTTTTTAAATTTTGAAAATTACATCAAGCTCAGGAAAATTAAAATATCATCAAAAGGTGGTTTTTAGCAGTAGAATCAAAGTTATGGCAAGGACACCTATCTGGAATAAACCTGACTAAGCACCGATCACTCTTGATACGTTTCAATTCCTGTCCTGATATATTTTACTTGACTACCAGAGTAAAGATACAGTTATTTATATCTGTATGTAGATATATATACACTTGAGACAGCTCTTCCCTCCAGGTCTGCTTTCTCTAGCCAACTGCACTGCCAGTTTGGTCTCCATTTTCTCTTATCTCTGAGAAATTGCATTGTGCTCTTAATTTCACACCCAAAATTCAATGACTTACACTTAATTTCTGCTTCTATTCAAAACAGCATATTTTAAGAAAGAGTATTACTCAGTTTCTGTTGGCAAGTTAGCAAAAAAGAAATAGTGCTCCAAATAGGCTTTAGAGAATACTTAAAGAGAATAATGTTCTTCAGCTTTAAATTTTCTCTATTTCAACATAATATCAAGGGTCAGACAAACAAGCCCTCAAAAATCCAAAATGCTAATTTTATCATGAGACATATCAAACACCTAGTAACAATGAGCTGCTGTCTTCCAATATCAAACCTCAAAAATAGAAAGAATAGGTATTCCTTTTCTCTTAGAAACAAGGGCAAATTTCCTATTGTGAAAAATATATTTTTGCTTCCATCACAAATGAAAACTTTTATATTTTTCACTTTTATCTGTCACACTTTAAAAAATGTGGTAACAATAATATGCTGCTTGTAGAGTATAGAAAATGTTTGGGATATTTACAGTAGGTGAAAATAACATGTTTTATTCAAGCACTTTGAGGCCCTTGGGGCGTCATGCACAAAAATTTTGTTGTGTGTTAGCACCTGAGTGAGAGGAAAAACAAAGTATAATGGAGTACTAGCTTAAAAGTTTAACTAGTTTTGCATCAGTAGGCTTCTTCTTTAAAAAGTAATAATACCAGCACCTCATGCTACTCAGAATTTAAAGGAAGAATATATATTTGTATGCAGTCTGCCAGCTTCATAATCAACAACACCTTTTATTTAAACAGTGCTCGTTCACTTCTGAAACACCTTAGGCTGTTAAAATCCCATGGTCTAAAACACAGTGAAGGCTTGTGCTTTTCAGGAGGGAGAGCAGAGGAATAACCAGACCCAGTTCCTTTGTTCCTACCCAGCCTTGGTTGCTAATCAATTTTTCTCGGCCTCCAAATCTGTAATTATGGTGTCGCTTTCAGGCTGCAATAGAATACCAGGTTTACACAGCACAGGGAGAGATAAACAAGTACTCAGTGCAATTTGAAAGGTTTTGACCTTTAAAAGCTGTTAATCTGCACGTGAATTATAATTAATCAATTAAAGGAGATTCAGTCTAGTACCAACATAATTAGATACAGTTTTACTGCTGAATAAGCCATGATAACCCCATACAAATGAAGACAGAGTCCACTGCTCCTTACATTTTCAAAATATCCCAGCTCGGCAGTTTTAGGAAAACTATGTAGGTTTCCCAAGTGGGATTTTTATGGCTTTGGAAAGCAGAAGTGTTGAAGGGTGAGACTGTGTTCCAAGTTCAATAGTATGGAATAGTGCTTGGAAAACTCGTCTCACTTTAGCCTACGCACTGTCTTCAAATATTTCCCTGAGAAAGAAGGGAAGGAGGAAAATGGGATCCAAGGCACTGCAGGAGTGGAAAGAAGTGGTTGCTGATTTCCACTGTTTTCTGACATCTTTGAGGCCAAATTCAGGGATAAAAGAGTAAACAAAACCCAGATAATGTGTGTTGTATTTAACCACCACAGCTAATAGCCCTCAACCTGACTCCAGTGGGAATATGCAGTGATTAGAGACACCTGCAGGTTAATAATTGGAGGCATCTAAGCACAGAGGCAATTAATGTAGGAAAACTCTCCTGAGGCTGGAAAGGCAGCACTGTTTAAATAAATAAATAAATGAATATGTATGCATGCAAAAAAGGGAATACTTTTTATTCCTCTGAATAGTCTACCTTCCTACAGGGACTAGAGAAGAAGTCATCACTGGGGCATCCTTCAATATCAGTAGAAGTCTTGTCCCAGAAAAATGGCTGGAATGAAGATTTTGATCTCCTTTCAAAAGTTTATTAGCCTCAAACATTAAAAGTGTTCGATTTGGATACATATTTTGAAATTCAGTTTTAGTCCCAACTTTGAAGTTTCTCTGTAGAAACTTCACATTAATTTCAAAGGCATTTTTATGCCTTTTACATAGCATAGGAAATAAGTCAAAATTCAGACATGGGAGAAGCTACTGAGGGATAGTTTTGAATGCCTGAATCCACAGATCTATGAATGATTTGGGGTGTATTGCTTAGTGAACTTTGTTTTTAATATATACAGTTAACATAGTTGGCATTTCAAGAAATTACATGTAAACCAGAAGAGATAATATTTTTTCCTGGACATTTTCAATCTTTCAGGTAAAATTTCTCACCCAAGTATGTATGATGCAACTAATATTTCACTACTCATTTTCTCTTCAAAGCCTGCTGCTAAAGTAGATGTTTCAAGGGTAAGTAGCAAAGGCTAATGTATTCCTCAGCAAAATGGAAAAATGATAAAGTGAAAAAATACATTAAAGGACATTAAAGGATAACTCTGACCATGTGACCCGGTCATAAAAAAAAAAGCATTTTCAGAGAAAGGAATCAAAACCATGCAAGGCCATGAATTATTTATAGACATAAGGGTCCCCAGGAAACGTGCAAAATTTGCCCTTAAATGATTCAGTTTAAGAACTATTCCTGTTGCTTTTCCTTGACTTCTAATGAATAAATAACTTGCTTCAATCTTGCTACATTTTCCTTGGCTGATTTTGGCCTGAAAACAGGCATCTAAGTTATCTAATGCTTGCTCAGTATTCTGGTCAGAAAAGGACTCTGTAGAGTTCTTACATTTTTGGGGCTGAGGAGGGCCTGAAATAATGAGAGAAACATAAGAAGGTAACAAGGAAGGAAGGAAGGAAGGAAGGAAGGAAGGAAGGAAGGAAGGAAGGAAGGAAGGAAGGAAGGAAGGAAGGAAGGAAGGAAGGAAGGAAGGAAGGAAGGAAGGAAGGAAGGAAGGAAGGAAGGAAGGAAGGAAGGAAGGAAGGAAGGAAGGAAGGAAGGAAGGAAGGAAGGAAGGAAGGAAGGAAAAAAGAAACAAGGATGGAAGGAAGGAAACAAGGAAGGAAGGAAGGAGGGAAGGAAGGTCTTTCTGAGAAGGAGGGCAAGTCATTTTTTTCATATAACTTGCTCATTTTAGTTATAGACATTGTCAGATTAAGTGGGCCACACTGAATTTAAAGGAGAGGATAAGCTATTATTACATTGTGCTCCAAAATCTTCAGAGAAATACCAGAGATAATTGCCTTTAATGTCAATTTATTAAGCAACATTCTTGTGTGGTGCATCTGTATTGTGTATTCAGGAGTAGAATTTCTAATTCTACTTGTAATTTTTGTGTTTACAGAAAGCCAGAAGTCAAACAGCATAATTTGTGTATAAATGTCCCCTAGGGTAAGCATTTTCCATGTAAAAATAAGTTATAAAGAGAGAGAAAAAAAACCATATGAATTCACCCAGAGACATGGGAGATGTGTAACAGAAATGGCAGTTAGGACCCATTTCTATTCTTCCCTAAGAGTTCTCTTGGCAAAATGACTTTTCTCCACTAATTTCTTCATTTTGTTTGTTGGTAAACAATATAATTCTTATTTACAATGCTTAGCAGAGTGAGAAGCAATAGTTAAAAGCAAAATAAAAGACAATTAGCTTGTTCTGTAGTCTATAAATTTTAGGGTTCATAAAGGTAAATGTAATTCTCTCTGTAATATAGACATTAATGAGAATGCAAACCACTATATATATATATATATATATATATATGTATATGTATATATAGCTACCTAATAAAATGAATGTGAATATATGAATAATATGACCCAGAAGATAGGAATAGTGATCTTCTGAACTCAAAATTCTGAATTGTATTAGAGCCATGGGGTTGGGGCAAGCTGACTGAGGGCAGTGGCCTGTCTACGTGCTTTCACAGGCCCCCACCCTGCCTATGGGGGTGAAGGATTGGAAAAGATGTGGCAACATTTGTGGGGGTGCAGTTTGTTCTCCTACCCCTCTTAGGGATGATGGATGAGCACAGACCATAGCAGAGATTTTTTCACTCAGCTGAGCTCTGCCATTTGGCTTTGCTTAAGAACACAAAGGAGCTGCATGACACAAATCACTCAGTGCAGTGATGGAACGGTGAAGTTTTCCATCAAGTGCTTCTATATGTTTAATTTCCTGAAACTTTTAGCACCCAGATTCTTTATTTACAATTTTCTTACGTTTCTAACTACATGAGGAGTTGAGTTACAGATGACAAGAGGAAACAGAGTGGTTTGCCCAGGACAAAACACATGGAGCAAGATTTCAATGAGGTATTAGTCCTTACTGCAAGGTTAGGATTTTCCTTTAATTTTGGGACAAATGTAACACAGGAACATTAAAAATGTAAGAGAAATCTTATTGCTTTCTCAAAGGAAACCTTTGAGAAAGCAATAAGATTTTCTTACATTTTTAATGTTTTAATTTTTCAAAAAGGTGTTGCTCATCTAAGTGATTTGATTGGAAATTGCTCATGGTCCTCAAGACATCTCTCTCTGATTTATTGTTTTCCTTGTTACCATTGTAACAATAATGGTATTGTTTCATACACTGCAATAAACAATATTGTTTCACACGCAGCATAGTTTAGTAGTTATGTAAATTCTGGGGTAACTTTTGTGGTTTGAGAGGTTTAAAGACAAATGCTTTTTCAAGAATTCTCTCTGTCATGGCCACCAATAGTAGCTGAGTTACACATCCACCTCTGAGATCAGTCTCCTCAGGACCTTCAGCTCTGCCTGAACCATAAAGATCTCAATGAAAAGAATGGGAAAAGTGCAGAGCCTCTGCCCTGTGAGCATCAGTTAAAATCTAGGAGCAATCTACCTCTCACAAGCCCCCTCCCCATGCAACCAGTAAATCAGGATATAAGGACACTGAGTGAGCTTCTAGACTGTCCACAAACAGGGAGAATCTGTATTTTGAGAGCTACACACAACTAGCCAAAATTCAGTTGAACAGCAAGTATCAGACAGAGACTATCTCTGCCTGACAATAGTTCACATGCCATTTTACAAAGGATTTTTAGTACCATACTACACACATTTGCAGATAAACCAAATCTCTCTTACTCTCTACCAAGGATATATAGACACCTGCCTTACTGTTATAACATGGCTTTGTTTTACTGTTCTACATCAATTCCAGCTTCAAGAAACAAATAAAATACCAAATTTGGAGACTGATCTTAATATCATTAAACATCTAACAACAAAATTTCAATGAATTTCTATCAATATTTTTGCCAAATTCTCAAAATCTGTAAAGAAATTATAACCCAGACATCTTAAACTTGAAAGAATAGTATTTACTCCTAATAACAGGATCTGGAGTTAGAGCTTTAAAAATTAAAATTTATAAGGCCCCAAAAACTGATGTTGGCAAGAAAAATAACTTTAAAGTACAAATATCTTCCTGGATAACCTATATATTTCTCAATAAGCCAGCATCATAGGTCTCTAGAGAATGCATCCAAATTCTAAAGTAAACTTTATTACGCATTTTCTCCTCCAACTCTGAAAACTACAGGAATATTTTGAAAAGTAAAAATACAACACCCTTTTGCTTCAAACCTAAACATTCTGTAGCTTGCAGCAAGCCTTTTTAGAAAATTAAAATATTTATAAAGTGTTTTTCATCATCCTGGGAAACACAAACTTAATTTCAGCACATGTTTTAAGATTTATTAAGTGAGCCATCAGCAATGGATATTAACTGGCGTTTCTAGTACTCAATGTGGGCCACGAGGAAATTTTGTCTAATAACACACTTCTGTCAGCCCTTCTGGATTGCAGAATCACAGAATGTCCTGGGAAGGACCCACAAGGATCATCAAATCCATCTCCTAATGCCGTTCAGAGCACCCCAGGAATATCCCACCATGTGCTCGAGGGCATTGCCCAACCACTGCCCGAGCTCTGTCAGGTTTGGCGCTGTGACCGCTGCCCTGGGGAGCCTCTTGCATGCCCAGCCACGCTCTGGGTGAAAACCCTTTTCCTGATATCCAACCCCTACACCTCTGTAGCCAGCTACAGGATGTGAAATATTGAGGGCAATGTCAAATTGAGGCCATAAAAGGCATGTGTGGATTTATGACATGAGTTTACTCTCATGCACTGTTGACAAAGAGTTCTCAGAGTAGAAAGGTTGATCATTTATACACTCATTAAACCAGCTAGATGCTAATTCTTTAAGTAACCTGTTAATCTGAACCTGAAGGAAAAAAAATAGAAATATTCTTTTGCTTTGTGGGATGCTGCTAGGAATGCAGTCCCTAAAATAAAAATATAAAACTTGTACTGCAATCTTGTTATGTCAAATGAAAGACTGAAATTCAGCTATTAAACTATTAACTTTCAAAACTAATATATGCCTGGGTTATGGACTTATCTTTTAATCATTCTTATCCTCTTCTGAGCCTATTCACTTAACTCTTAGATTTAAAATAAGGACCCTTTGGAAATAGATTTTTTTTCATGTCATGGTGATTATTTTGAAAGTCAACACATGTATCTTAAATTCAACAAAAGTTCAAATTTTAATATGGAAATTCACCATCATGCCTCACCAAGAAGATAAATTTCATGTCAAGCTTCATGAAAAAATTTCTTCTTTGTATCCATTTTTCTGTAATAACTATGACCAAGCTAGGGTCCTACAGTTATTATACCTGGCTTTTCCTTTGTTATACTAATTTCTTAAATGTTTTAAACTCTTTTCCTTCTCTTGCCATATTCCAAGATATTGACAAATTATACTCTTTAGATACAGAAAATCTGTATAATCAACTTGCATTTTGGTTTTGTGAAGATTATTTTTCAGATGAAGTGAAAATAGCTTTGGGATTAAAAAAAATTAATGTATGTAAATATAATATTATTTTATATGTGTCAGCCCTGGGAATTGTCCTGTGTGTTAGAGGAGTATTTAACATTCCTGTCAAAATACACAGCTATTTCTCAGACTTTTTGGTTAATCAGTTGTGTGAAAAAGATGTATTTAAACTCTACTTTCACATGTTGTGATGGAAAATGACTGTCAGATATGTCACTATCACAAACACTTTCACTGGGAGAGATTATGACCACTGGGATAACAAAAGCAATTCCTGGCTAAATGCAATTAAGTAAATCAAGTTAAGCACCAAACATTTATTGAACACCATGTATGATCAATCTGTATAGCTAATTATAACAACAATATAATCCTCATAGACTGAAATGTTTTCAATATAATCAAAACTAAATGTATTCTGTGAGGTAAAACCAAGATCAAATTTATCTTAGTCAACACATGAATCTTTTATCAAGATTTGTTCTATGAACTGTACATTGCAGTACCTTGAAAAAATCTCTGCCATGGCTCAGGCTGCACAGAGTCTCCTCTCATTCAGGATTTCAGTGCTGGAAATTTTTGCTGTTAGCTGAAACTCTGACCACACTATTTCTCTTCCAATCCCACTTCCAGGTACCACTATTTCCCAGGAAGGTCTGGAATCTCCATTCCTCTGAACCTGCATCCATCTACTGCTGTTTTCTAAGACTAGTTTGCCTTTCTGATTTGCATTGACCTAATATTCCAAAATTATAATCCCTTAAATGCACTAAATGGAACCCTCTATGAAATAAAAGCTTAGCAGCTTGAAAAGAGAAGGAGAAGATAGGTTAAAATTTAAAGTAAGCTTAAAGTTGAATATAGAAAGAAAACTGTATGGACACACACTGCTTCTCCAGAACACAATGCTTTGTCCAGGAGATCAAAATAAAGGAGTCAAAGAAAGTACCATAAAGACTTGTCACTGGCTGGGCCAATTAGATACAGAAAGCAGATGAAACTGGAAAGATAATACTTGGTGGAAATCAAATGCATAATGATTATAAGAAGGTGGGTAGTTGGATAAAATAATGTATTGCATCAGCTTGTGGAACACCCCTCCCGTCACAGACCCTAACTCTAATTACAATGTAAGTTTTTTGTATGTGAGGTAATTTATTATTAGTGTAGGTCAGAACATTTGAATGAGATGCTGGGATCAGAGTCTGAGACGATGAGCAGACCACAATGATGCTGGGAGAACTTGCTTAAATTGCTGCACAGATGCAGGGTTGGAGAGTTTAGTGATTTCACAGCTTGTTTATTCTTGGTAGTACAAAACATATTTGTCACAGTCCTATGGTCCAAAATGCTTTCTAGGTCCCTGGACTTAGCCCAGTAGAGATAGCATAATGGAGAAACTATGAAAAAAATCTTACAGAAACCACCAAAGGCCCTGCTGACCTTACTGACCTTTAGATTGGACTGTGAGAGTACATCTGCTTCCATTTAACATGAAACTGAAGTTTGATAAAGAGAGAGATATTACCTTTCACATTTTTGAAATCCAATATTATCTTTTTATTTCTTTTTTTCTTTTAACCTTTAGATCTTTTTGGTATATGGTTACTTTAGTAAAGAGTCTGCTGTAACACATATCTAGCTGATGAAACTATTGGAAAACAGAGTTCAAGAAAGGTGTCTTGGATACTATTAAAAAAAACAAAAAAAAAACCAAAGACAACAAACCACCAAAAAAACCCAACATTATTTTTATTTCAGTGTTCATATTTTGTGTAGGGCAGGGGGAAGAAGCAAATTATTTAGTCTATTATGCTAAGCAAAACTTCCAGTAGAATTTTAGGTTAAATCAGGCAGTCTGCAGAGAACTAATACTGAAACTCAACTCACTGCCCCCAAGAGTTGCAACACCTCAAAGAAAGTCACTTATGAGCATCTAAGGAAAAAACCTGAAGCTCATTTGAGGATATCTATGAACTATTTAAACCTGAACATTGAGCTGAGCACTTTCACATATGCTTACATACCTTGTGGGGGCATTTTATCTTGTATAAATGTCCAGCAAATAGATAACACAGTTTTCAAGTATGTAAATGGATATGTACTGGCTCAAAAGGAGTAGAGATATATGAAACTAGAAAAACACAAGGGCAGATTTTATCTGAATTCCATGCCTGGATCAGAGGCCACCTTGTGTCTTCCCATTACATGGTACTAGAGCTGCAGTTCAGAGTGAGTAGACCAAGATGAGGCAGGAGATAGCGAAGCACAGATTTATTTTTTTTTAATTCTGGCAAATTATTTTATTGAATTTTTTTTTCTTATGATTGTTCAGCAGCAGTTTTTAATTCCTAGAGAATTCAGAGTGTTGGAATGATGGATTAAAAGGAAGCCAAGGGAACACAGTTCACAAAGAAATAAGTTAACGAGATGTTGCTCTTGCTACATAGCTGAGGTCAGTTGAGTCATCCTCTCTTGTAAAACCACTAGGAATGGCTGAGTGATTAACTCATTTGCTAAATGACTCAACTAGATCAGACTCTCAAGAAATTCATGGCATGAAGAGTAGTTCAGATGTGCAGGTGCTACTACTCAGTGCCTGGAAATTATCCTCTTCTGGCAGCTATTTAATTCAGTCTAATTACATATGCAAAAATTCTGTTACTTTTCTTATACACCACTCATTTTCCAAAGCAAACTGTTGTGAGGGCTATGCTGCATGTCTATCCCACATACCTGTTGAATAGAATTAGGTTAAACCCAGACAGGAAATGTAGCATACAGCTCAAAGTAACTGTCTCAGAGATGAACTTTTGCAAATGTTCAAAGAGTAAAAAAAAATAAAATTCAACAGCTATTTCAAACTGATTTAAATGAAAAATTATTGATGATTACAGCATAGTATTAATATTTCCTTGATCTCAATGACAAAAACCTATTGGATTTTAAATTTTCCTAAAAGCTACTGGTCAGTTTTGGATCTTACATAGTTTAAGCAATCAAAAAGGACTGCATGATACAGTAGCTGTAAAAGGTCAAGAGAATGTACTCAAAGAACAGTAGATGTAATTGTGCTCAAACTATATAAGATCATTCAGGTCATCTTTCTGACAAAGTAGAGCTGTTTAAACGAGTTTAATTTCTCATTCTTTGTTAGGGTTTTTAAAGGACAATATCATTGGCTGAACTTTTCAGCAGAGAGTTACAGTTTGAAATATAATTTTAATTTAAAAATCACAATAGCTTCACTGAAAATTCACCTACTAAAGCTAAACATTTCTTAGAAGGTTGGAGTTAAACAGAGGGAAGGCCATTTTCTAATGTTCTTTGCTCAGGCATCTTAAAGCTTCTCATTGTAAAAATGGTTCAAGAGGCTCTTTTGTTTTAGACTCCGATTCAAACACCACAGTTCCTAAATTGCCACAGTTAGAACTTTCCCAAGGTTGATTTCTAAAGATGGATAGACACCAGAGGAAAGAGAGTGAATGCTACTGTTCCCATTGCTAGGGCAAAGAAGCCTTAAATGATAATATTTGAGTTGGACTTCTGCTATACTGAGACTCTCAATCATCTCCAATTAACAGCACCAGGCAGAGAGCACATCGTGAACCCATCACTGAAGGCTGTTTCTTAATTGGGAAAAAATTTGTGCATAAACCCAGGATGTAATTAAAATCCAACCTATATTTATATGAACCTTGTTAAACATCTACAGAGTGTAATAGTGAGCTGTCTGTGCCAAATTTATAACCCTACTACTTTGGAAAGAAAATCATTGACTACTAAATGGAACAGAGTGTGGTGACTAATGGGGTTCACACTAAATCTGCACTGCTTGTTCTGGATGGCTGAAATCAAAAGAACACTTTTCACCACTTGGAGTCTGGATGTGCTTTCAAAACCCTAGACTTCCCTCTCTTTGATCCAATGAAATGAAGTGAAACATGTAGCCTCTAGGCAGTTTTTAGGTCCTGAAAGATCAAATAGATGCTATTACAGTGCAATTTGCTTGGTGAAGCCTAACAGAACGGATCTGCTCAAACCTTATCCTGTATTTTGCAGAACACATAGAAGAGGAAAAGGCTACTAAACTGAAATTATAGTACATTTGCAGTGTTGATTCAAATGTTACTGAAAAAAAATACCTTCCTTACTAGCACTGGTAAGGTTCAAGATTTGGCTTAGAATTGCTCTGGAATTCCACCTAGCTTTGCAGCATTGTGCATAACACAATGGCTAATGAGAGGGGGTTTGACTCAAAATATTTGGATGCTCTTTTTGGCTTTTTTTTGGCAGGGAGGGGAGGGTTTGTTTTGGTTTTTTGTTTGTTTTGTTTGTTTGTTTGGGTTTTTCTGGTTTTTTTTTTTTTTAATCAAAGGAATAGATGTCTTTAAATGGTTCATCACAATAGAATTCTCTGTTCAATCTGCATCTCGTATTCATCAATAAACAAGTCCAGCCTTTCCTGCATGTATCCTTATGAATTAAGTACTGCCATGACTTTGATCTCACTCCTCTAATTTCATTTGTGTCTTGTCTCTGCTTTCCTAGAGTTTTACTGCTCTACATGGATAACCATTCAATAAGTGTTTAGGATTCATAAACATTTTCTGGAACAAAATGGCAAAGTTCCAGATAGCTGCACAGGAGAAAAACCATAGAAACTCATTTATAAAAATATTCCCTCATCATACTTTGTTTGCCATGCTTGGCTTGTTTTGTTACAGAAAAATGGAGTTAACATAAGACTAGTAATTATCCAATCAAGGGTGGCATCCCAAATTTTCATATAAGAATTCAATGTAGGACAGAGCTGCATTTGGAATTCACTGGAATTTGGCAGTCCTTACAAGTTTGAATTAGAAATGACAGTATTTTTCCCTGGTCTTCTATAGACTTTTAATTCTCTATGTATAATAATCTGAATAGTTCCAAGAAATCAGCTTTTACAATGTGATATGCAAAGCATTAATTTGGTCCATTGCTCCTGAAAATTTCAATACTTATTAAATAATCAATACTGTTACTCTTTCAGAGTGTTAATGCAGGAGTCAACAAAATATGCTGTAATTCTATAGAAAATGCTAATAACTTGGGAGATATTCTACAAGCCTCAGATTTTAACTGAGTCTACTGGAGAATAAAAGGACAGGAAGATCCAGGTTTGAGATTCTTACAGCCTAATTGGAAAAACAGAATTGATTGTTAACGACACCCTGCCCCAAACTTTTCTCTGGGTGAAAATTCCTTTTGTTCATGATTATTTAAAAATAAAATTCCACCCTGCTGGTGGTAAAAAAACCCAACAATTTAACAGAAAGCAAAACAAAACCAATAAAAACCCCCAACAAAACACACACACACACACAAAAACCCAAAAAACAAAAAACCCCTCCAACATGCTCACTAAAAAAAGCCAGTCTTATTTTACTAAGATAACACACATCTCCAATTTCCTTGAAAAGCTGCATGGAACAACACAAAGATCATATCCCTCCTAAAACACCACCTTCCACCACAATACCTCAGCAAAGTCCTGCAGAGAATAACATTGTCACAGGCAAATAGTGCTCAGCTGGTCTCTAATTACATTTCTTTGTAAATCTACCTTCAAACCTCAAAATCTATGTCATTCAGATAAACATTTCTAAAATATCATGAGTTCCTTATGATTCTGGGCATTGCTGTATAAGTGGCAGCGCTGGGTGCCTGACTGAACAAAAGAGATTCACCAAAGCAGATGCTGGTGTCAGTCTGTTTCCTGTGTTTCCAGTTCTGGATAAGTTTAATATTCCCCATGCCCACTCCAGGCATGTGAAGAATTGCATGTTTTGCATTGATTCATATAGCTGTTTCTAGAAAACACATTGTTATTCTTCATGACTGAAGCCTGAAATCTAATGTGCATTCCCAGTGAAGTTACACAAAACTGCTACCAACCATTAATGCAACATCAGCTGGATTGATTTGCCTCTTCCAGGCAACAGAAGCTTTCAAATCCCATTTTCTTGTTTCATAAAAGCAGTTTTGATTTTACAGATTTAATTTTAGATCTAATTTTCAGCAATGCCTAACTGACCCAGTAGCTATAATTCTGTTTTTAAAACTGACTTAGCCTTCCAAGCATCTAATGAATAACATTAGTTTCATTCATCAGCTGCCAGGTTCTTCAAGGTGATGAGGATCTGCCAGTGAGACAGAAAGAAAACTTCTTAATTTTTCTTTTTTAATTTCAAGCTGATTTAGAGCTAAGTGTTGCTACTCGTGTTGTGATGAACTCAACAAATGATTCCCAATCTCTAAATTACCTGTGACTGATAAATTCTGAGATTTGGCCTAAGATATTTGACATTCAAGGTGTATATCACACCTCTTTAACTAGAGCTAACACATCCTGCAGCACAGCTGGAAGACTTGCTTGAAAAACAAAACTATAACTTGGATTGCATCAGCTCCAGAGTCAAAATACTGCCATGGTTTTGCAATAATAACTCACAAGTGAAGATCTCAGTAGGCTGCCAGCCATTTCTAGGTATGGTTACTATTAAAAGACTAATTTGTACCCTTTGTCAGTGATGCAAATCCCACGGCCTGGGCTACACAATGTTTCCTCTGTGAGGGACTCAAACCACACTCAAATACAATTAATTGCCTACAAACTGTGCCTTTCATTCAAGTGTGTGGAAGCATTAATTTGGATCTTATCTCTCCACAGATTAATGGCAGTGCATATTTTTATGGTGATTTCGCAGGACTGCTTGAAGGAAAACAGCACTAGAATATTTTTCTGGCCTACTTTTACAGTAAGTTTGGTTTTTTGCCTAATTAAGAGAAAGTATGGATGCTTAGATTTCCAAAGACACCTACTGGAAGGTAGGTGTTCAAATATTGATTTTTATGGGATGCAAAAATCCAAGTTCTCTAAAGTTCTCCCTTGACTCCTACCATAAAGTCTAATCAAGAAAAAAGTGGCATTAATGTGTAAACTATCCAAAGAGGAAAGAGTGAAGAAATGGTGAAGATTCTTGCTTCCTTCTAAGTAAGCACAGTTTAGACGCTGGTGCTGGGGCAAAGAAATGAAAAAAAAAAAAAAGACACTCTTTTCTTGTCATATGTGACTGAATTTATAGAAAGAACATTGGCTTTAAAAAGCAAAACAACATATTAGATCAGGGCCACAACAAATTTTAAGGACAAAAGAGCTACTTCTTAAATACAGCAGCCAAAACATTGGTTTATAAGTAGATACTACAAGCCCTCACTTTTTTTTCTGGTGGCTGAATAACAAAGCCAGTAGAGAATAAAAAAAAACACTAACATGATAATTGAGACACACTGAATAGAAATATTTGACTGTCTCTCTTCTTCCATGTTACAGCCAAACAATCCAATAATTGGGCAACTATTGTGACTGAACAGGAGGAGCTCTTGGCTTTAAAAGATCTCAGTTATTTGCCAGACCTAGATAAAAACAGTTTTTATTATTTACTAGTCAGGCATTTTATTCTTAAACAATTTCATGTATGCTTGTATTCCAAATTAGCAGTTTAAGGTTACTAATTACATTAACTTACTCAGCAGTACAATGCAGAGTATGAATCAGGACACATTAGCAAATAAGAAACACATCTAAGTTTGCTCTCCCTCTAGAATCAAATAAAAATGTCACAGTACTGCAGTCAGACAGTTCAGATATGAATATTCATTGGCAACTGTTTGTGACAGATTTATGAATGCTTTCACCTGCTGGTGGAAAAACATTAAGTTGCAAAATAAAGCTATTAAAGTAAGTGAAAAGAAAAAATAAAGGATATACACAGATGGATGATGATCTTGGAATTATGCAATCTTGAGAGAAAAGAATGGTCTTAATTTTCATATTATGAAAACATTTGTTTTATATATGCAGATTGTCAAGGTCTTAGCATTTAACTCACTGTCATCACACAGTGTTCACCAAACGTGGAATGATGGGCTCATCTGTCCCATCACCACCTTGTGGCAGAAACACATGTAATGACAATTCTTCAAGGATTTTGGCTGCTATTTTCCTAAACTGCCTCAACAAAAGAGGAAATCTCCATTAAGAGAAGAGCATTTTGTCGCCCAGGATAAAAGGCTTGATTACAAATATTGTAACAATAAAAATGCATAGCACTGCTAGAGTGCCTTCAGCCTGAGGATCTGAAATTGCTTTTAATAAATTAAGTCTTGAGATTTTTAAGAGGAAAGCATTAGCCCCACTTCAGAGATGGGGAAAGTGTTGAAACCAGAGGATAACTGATTAGTTCAATTAAAAAAACAAAGTATAACACAGAGGTTAGAGGCAAATAAACTAATTTGGTATTTTATTGATGAATTAAACATTTTCTGTGAGTTAAAGCACTTTTTGAATGATTTATGCTCAAGAAGCATCATGATCTGAAGCTTGTTAAAAGGTACATAAAAAAGTATGGGTTTGTTTTACCATTTGTTTCATAGGAGATTTTGCTGTGTATTCTTTGCATTCCTCTCTAAAATTTTGTGAATTTGACTCCACAGGCCTCATTTCATTTTTATTTTGTTGCAAACACAATTGAAATATGTCAAAATTCAGATCATTTTAATGAGCGGGTGGAGGTGGTTAAAAAAGTGTTTGTATCAATACCTATAAATACCAGGCTAATCTAAGTGGATTTGTGTGATACTACCTGACACAGCTTCATAAAGATAAAATCAAAAGAAAGTAGAAGAGATAGGGGATGATAAAACAGTTCTTAATGAGGGAACAAAGAACAAGCTACTAATTGGGGAAGAACCAAGCCCTGCTGCAGTGGCCAGGTTCATTCATCCCTGAAATAGAAAGAAATGTAATAATTAGAAAGAATAGATTGGTTTAATTAAGAAGGAAGTTTTGGTGAATATCTTAACAAAAATTATATCTGAGACTGCCATAGAAACAGGGACCAGTAGTGAAGCAGGGATGACAAGAATGCCAGATCCAAAACAGGAAGGTTCAATCTTTCCTGAGAATAAATTTTTTGAGAAGTTTTTGCTTTGCTTCAAAGATTCATTTGTATCTGTGTGTGAAAGGAAAGATTGCATTGCCTTTCACAAACTCACATTATTAACATGTTCTAGTAGCTTGCTGCTCTTCTGTTCTCTGGTAAGGAAAAAACCACCCAAAGCAGTCAAAGAGAGTGAGGACAGACACGTTAACCTGCCTGGCTATCAGAGAAGTTCCTCACCCTGAAGGACCTATTTGATCTCCTGGAAGAAAAAGATGACATTTGCTAGAGAGATGTACTCAGAAGCACTAAAAAGGGACAAAATGTGCTGCCCAGCTTCTAAACTGAGGAAACAACATGTCATCTTGAGTAGTGTTCATGCAAGGCAAATAGGGTGCAATCCCAAAGCACTGTTTGCATTTTTTGACAATCAGAAATCTGACCTGTATTCCCTAAGGGGAACCTTCCAAAGTTTGTCATTTTGGGGGTTTTTTTCCCCCCAATCCATTTTTGAGCCCATGCACATCCTCCATTTTGAGCCCATCCACAACATCCTCCAGCAATAGTTTATGTATTTTAAGTTACAGAAGTTAAAAAAAAGAAGAAGAAGGCACTTCCTTCTGGTTTAAATAAGCTCTCAGTAATTTAACCAGGTGTCAGCAAGATGTTATGAGTAAGACCAACTCATGATTCTGTAGTTTTTCCCCACTGATCTTCCAAGCTGCCAGCTAGGAGGGGCCCTTAGTCCCAAGGTGGTTTCCCACTGAACTCAGAGGGACCCTGGCCTAAACAATCCAGGAACATAGAGCACTTTACAAGGCTTTTAAACTACAGAAAGTACAAACATCCTTCTAAAACTACATTTTGCATTCTGATGAAGCCAGAAAGAGTGTCTGTAATTACATTTTTTTCAGCTACACTATTAGAAAAAACAGAAGAGCTTGGCTACACAAACTTGGTCAAATATTGGCAAAGGACTTAAAGCCTGGATGACCATTCTTATTTCATTTGCCATTCCTTAATTTTTTGTAAATAATTAAATCTTACTGCAATATTATGAGATATTCACTGAGCTCGCTTTTAAAAGAAAAACCAAAATGAAACCAAAGACGTCACAAAACCCCTTGAGAGATGAACTGGAAGAGGAAAATTGGGGTGGTGGGGTTTTTTTTTGTTTTTAATTTTATTTCTTTAGGCGTATTAACAAATACACTGTGGTAGAATTCTATCTTATCCATATTCTCCACACTTGTTTCCTTCAGGCAGCGTGAAGATAGGCTTTTAAAAAGGAGAAACAGAAAAAAACCCCCCTTGCTCCCTCTCTAATGAGGAATTAATGTGGTTATTACTTTATACCAAAGAGGTAAAGGAACACCATGGTAACCTAAGAAGAAAACTTATTCAGAGTGTGTAAAATGCATTCTTAATGCATTCTAAATTCTCCTAATAGTTTGCCAGCTCTAAAACTTCTTCACAGACTGCATGAACATTACTTCTTTTTTATACAAAAATGTTTAGGAATGATTGCTTTGCCATATTCAATGCTTTTCAGTTGAGATTTCTCCCTTTCACTCATTTCTGCTGTCATGAAACCTGTTTTCCATTTTATTGAATTCAATTTGACTGTAACTCCAATCCACTATAATTGAAAACATTTAGTCCCTGATGTTGTAATTTTTTTTCCCCTCACAACAAAAAGCAGTTGTGGTAAATTCCTCCACGTTCATATTTTGTTCCTCCAAATTAACATGATAATGTTTTCTCTCTTCTTTCATGGTAATTTGAAGAAGGACAGAGAGATACTGCTTAATCCAGGTCATGATCTTATGTTTTGTCTTTGGAGTTTTAATCAAGTAATCAAGAAAATATTGTAGAAGGTTTTTTATAAAACTTTCTTGGTTTCTTAAAGAAATTTTAAGCATTGTGCGTGTAAATTAGAGATGAAACTTTTAGATGGCTTGAGAATGACAAAGAAATATCAGTTCAGGAAAATGAAGGAAAAAAGCTTTCATTGGCTTTCATGATCAAATCTTAAATGCAAGGGCCTGTTCTGCATTCACTATGGTTTTACAGTAGTCACTGTACTGCCTTTGTTATTATGAGTTTACCCTGAATGAGCACTGGTTTCTACAATTTAAAAATTATATTCTGAGGGAAACCCCAGAGATTTCCTGCATTTTATTCATGGAAGAAAAGATTTTGGTAACCTGATCTGATTGTTGAATCTCTCAGTCATAACCAGGTACCTAATACATATCTTCTCTGTAATAACTTGACCCACATTATTTTTACTGTAATGTTTTCATTCTTGGGACTCCCATGTGAGACCTGTGAGCACTGTTATATCTTCATTTTGTGAAAGGGAAACAGACTGAATTCCGGTCCCATTATAATCACTGGCAATATTTTCATTGACTTTAGGTTCTTGTTCTAATTATCTTTCCCATTATTATTCAAGACTGTCAAAAAGCCAGAAATTAAAGTCAGTTCTTGCATATCCCAGTGTATCCCTGACTCTCTCTATAAAAAAATTTAAATAAAAAATGATCTGTAGAATAATTTCTCACTGTATTATGTTTATTAGGAGACCAGAGTTTATCAAAATAGACAATAGCTTTTAACATGAAATGAGTTCTGTGTAAGTCATAGGGTAGAACTTTGTACATGTTCAGGCCTTTTTGCTTAATAGAGCTAAATGAGTTTCAAAAACATCTCATTACCAAGACCATTCTTTTCTTTTACCTCTTCTGCCTTTTCCCAAAATACACCAAAAATCCACTTGCCAGATTTAAGAAAGGAACAGGATACCATTCTTGGTATCCTTTTTTTCTCCCCAGCCACAAGACTCTCATGCAGAGACGTGGATAATGTGTTACTGCAGAGCAGTATGGTGTGTAATTGTATGTATGCTGAATGTGCTCATTCTCTAACCAGGCTATGTGATAGCAGCTCTGACACATCTCATTAAAGGTCTATTTGCCATACCATTCAAAGTCTTGATGATTTTCAGATGTGCCATGCTATAGGTGGATATATGAATTAAAAAATATGCTTGAGACACTGCTGATTCAAGATATGATATATCATCACCTCTCCCAAGTAAAGTTAGTTGTCTAGTGATAAGCAGCATCACAGGCAAACAAACAAACCCATCTTTATTTTTATTACTTAGAGCTGTTTTGTTGTGACACTTACAACAACTGTCAGGATTTTCAAAGTTAATACTGTTTTTTCAACAGCAGTTCCCAAATTGCTTTCATTGTTCAGGGAGCTATGATCTATATATCTAAATCTTTTCTTACACCAGGTTTCTTCTTTCTTTTCATCATGATATGTGATAAAAATATTCCCAGTAACAGTCAGCCTGACTGCTTGGCCTTACACACACACAAGGTACCAAAGGCAGAGATTGGACTGCAGAGCCCATAAACTGTGAAGGGCCTCCCTGAAGTCTTAGCCCAAATATTCCTTAACCCAATGAATGCTTTGTGGCAGCTGAGGGGGAGTGGGTGGGCATGATGCTCTTTATTTCATGAGCATTTAGCCACCTTCCACAGGAAAAGGACAGAATATGGATGAAAGGAAATCAGCTAGGTTTCAGTGCTTTGCACTGGAGAAGTGATTGCTAAAAAAGGAGAAGGCAATGGGTTCAGGTGAAAGCTGCTAAATATTTCAGCAAAGAAATCAAATTGGGAAGTGGCCTTTATAAAGGAGAATTAATATTGACAAAAGCTGTTCAATGTGCTGTTGGAAATGAGCAAGGCTATTTTCATTGAATTAACACTGAGGAAAAACAGTAAGCAAACCAGAACAGAATCCTTAGCAACTTAAGCACACAGAAGTGTTGGGTTTGAGTTCATCATGCTGCTGAACCAAGGCCCACAGAACCCAACTGAGCTGATCCTGAATAAGTATCTGTGGCCCCTATAAACCCCTGTTACTCAGTAGCCATATAATCAATTTATTTTTATAGTGTAAAACAATTATCACTTATGAAGATTTTAAGCCTGAACTTATTTCTTACTTGTCCATTCATATCTTTGGGAAAAATATTTCAGCATTCTTTTGCTTCATGTCATTTTCCAAACAGAAAAATGACAACCATGGGCTCAAAAGTAAAACTAAAACACGTATCCCAACCAATTCCATCATAAAAATTCTAGAGAAACTTGCCCATGTCCTTCTATTGACAGTAATGATTCTGTCTCATGAGTTATTAGTTCCTCCATCATGCATAACCATAGGGATAGAGAGATCAAAGGAGAAATTAAAAATATTCTTCTTGACCTTACAAAGGGGGATAAGCTGTAAAATAGGAGGTCAAACTTGAGGTGGTTCAGAGAGTGACAGAGATCCTATTTTAAGGACAGCAGTAGGAATCAAATGATGCAGTTTTATTTTTGCAGTATCTTTTTGTTGCTGCATTTCAGGTAATGCTCATGTGTATGGAATAGAAATGAAAACAGAGTTACTGTGTTAGCTTCTACTTCACATCTTAAAACTCAATCAGCTCATTTGTGTAAGGACAGTCCCAGGCTCACAGAATATCAGAAAAGCTTTGCATTTAAAGTGAGGCTCAGTGAGGAATCCCAAGTGAATCTAGAGTTGCCCAAAGGTACTTGCTGGTTAGTCATGAAAATGGATCTCTTCTAGCCACAAAACAGAGGAGCTGCAGATAGCAGCTTCCTCATGCTGTTCTACTGCTATGGATGAACAATTACAGAGAAAACAAAGATCAATTATTATAGTCTTGACCTTGCTTGGACTTGGGTTTGTGCAATGGTTGTGTGGAAACTGAAATTTTCTGCTCAGGTGAACATGAAAGCTTCTTGAACTGAGGGCTCTTTCCATTCTTCCTTCTCCAGGTTATGACCCAACACCTCAACAGGACCTGAGAATGGTCCAGGTAAAACTACAGCCATAATTTCTGCCTAAACTGCCTGATTTAACAAATATAATATATAATTTAATGGGAAACCATCTTCCACTTCAAAAGACTTATTTTAAAAATAGCTCTTGTCTCGAATATTATTCTCATAGCTGGTTATTTGTATTTTGATAAGTAACCTAGGTATGCAGACTGTTCTCCAGCATTTTAACTACTTCACATAGAGGGTTTATCCTCCAATCTTCATTCATAATCATTTTAAATCCTAATACTAGTAAAAAAATGATGGCCAGAAAACTGTTTTACATCTCTGAGATTTACAAGTTGTCTCCTACCCTAACATAATTTAAGCAACGATTACTACATTACAGCTAGAACAAGCGTACTATTTAAACCTGAAACAGCAAATTTTTCTTATTGCACTATAAAAATGACATAAGAAAGCTCTAATTTTAATGGGCTGAAACATCTCCATTCTTTCCTGTCTGTTCTGGACATGTCTTTGCTTTCTTTCATCCCGACCACGCCAAGCCACTACATATTATGTTTGGGAGACAGGAAGAAAGAACAGCTGGACTTTACCTCCTTAAGGAAAATATTGCTGCTGCTGGGCATTTGTTTTTTTTTTTTTTCTATCACATCAAATATTTATATTGGTTCAACATAGCTGGACATCTAGGAAGACTGATGCTGCCTGACTCTTTCATATTTGTCACTCATGTTGCTTTGATATATCTTGACTTTTGGCCTAATTTCATCCTTGTGCTGTTATTCCTTTATTGTCTGTGTGCATCTAAAAGTAAATCTGGAGCATCTTGAGGTCATTAAAGAATGCAAATGACAATGACAAATTTGCATGATGTGTCAGTATGTATCTAGGCATGCCCTTGTGGCAAGTGGCTTTAAAAACTCTAACGCTACCCACACTTTCTTCAAGTTTACTTTTAAAAGTCAAAGCACAGCACATTCTTACAAGTTTCTATGGTTGTATAGCTTTCAGAAAGTTCACAATGTATTTTATCAGTAATAAAACATATCCATACATAATCAAATTTATATCAAGGCTATTTTAAGATTTTTGCCTTATGAAGTGATGCTACAGCAGTAGATAAAAAAAATCAATAAGTTTGCACTTTTGCTTTGTAAAATAAGTGTACTAAAGAACCATTTGCTTACAGAATACATTATGGTTAAAGAAAACTAGAGCAGTCATTGGATGATGAGAACAGACTGACCACAATTATTCTATCCAGTTGTAGAAGTTGATTCTGATTTTCTTTGTTTCCATGAGAAACACAGAAGAAAATTGTCTTCCTATTTTCTGAAAACAAAAGCAAACTTACTTTCCTTTCCACTCTCCTCCCAAATGATTTTCCTTACTATATATATAAAAAATAAAAAAAGGAAAAGAAAAAAAAGGGATTTTTTTTTCTCCACAAGAAATCTACATTTTATATGGAATTTATTTAGAAAGGCAGAAATTTTCTTGCAAGTTCAGAGCAACTTGAAAAGAATCAGGGCAGGAAAAAGGAAGACTTATTTGTGCTGAGTGATGACCTACTTAATTACAGGAAAGAAGAAAGATTACAGTGAAGGCAAGAACACATGCAGAGATATGTTGGTCATCAAGGTAAGTATTTGCAGATGTAGGTAAAGTTGGGGAATATAAAGCATGGAGCAAAAAGCTCCAGGGAAATGGTTCTAAATGGACATGTTCAGCGTCACTCTTATTTCTACAACAGTTAATCAGTTTACAGTAAATACAAAAGGGGTGGAGAGGCATTATTCTCTTCCCAAGTGTAGTGAAAACATCTGAGTATAATGCTATATATGCCTAGAAATTCCCAAAGTATCTACAGACAAGAGAAAACTGTCCTTTTGTGACTTCTCCACAACCCAGATGAACGAGCCTGATATTAAAATTTTATATTTTTCTTTATAGACATATAGTTAATGCTAGTTTGTTTTGGGTCAATATTTAATCGTGTACTGAAGAAGAAATAAAGCAAATATTCATTTTAGGTTTTAAAATGTAATATTTTTCCTTTTTCTTTTAAGATATGTCATTGCCAGTAACTTTCATGTCGGAGGTAAAAGAATTTTAATCACATAGCTAAATTCAGCCCTTATACAAAATCAGTATAAAATCTTTTGAGATGTTGTCAGTCCAAATATTTATCTGTTAAGCAAATGACCCCATTGTTTTAAGTTAGAAATACCACACAACATTTCAGTACGTGTAAGGAGGAACATGAGAGAAAAAGTTAAAATGTATATTTGGTCAAGTGCAATGTACAATGAACAACCAAGTAGGTGAGAATACTTGCAGAGATGATCATAATGAATATATTTCTATTGAAGCAGGATACTATTGTAAATAAAGTGCATTGTTGGCACTCAAAAGGCCCAGGGTCTGCTCTTGCCTTTGATACCATCTCCTTGTCTCATGGTTTCTATTCTGGGAAATGGAGGATGCTGGAGAAATCCCATATCTGTGAGAGGTCTAGCAGAACACTACTTACACCTGTTTGGAGTATTAGTCAACAACAATACACTTTGAACTCATCTCTCTTCCCCTCAGCCTTAAGTAAGATACTAAAATACATATTTAAAAGTTCTTTTAAGGAGGACACCATCCCACTTTTGAGTCAGCAAATATATTCTATTTTACTTCTGTTCACAAAATATATGAAGCTGTACTATCATATATTCAAAATAAAACCTTTTCTTTGATGTAAAATGATTATGTGTCTTGCATTATATGCATATCTTGCCTCCAACTGTGAAGTTATAAAATAAGTCCTTGTAGTGATTAAAAAATATTAGGGAATGGTCATTACACTAATAGGAGTAACATTGTGGAGTGCTGCAGCCAGGAGCTGTGGGATGGATTGGACTGGTTAGTTCTAGGAGTTACAGAGCCTGTGCAGAGCCTGTTTGAGAGGGAGCTGGCCAAACACACTGGTGACATATTTGGAAAAGTCAAGGGTCACACCAACAAGCTGCTCAGAGCAATTGCAGCCTTGATGCATCATGGTTCTCTCAGCTGCTGCCAGAGGATTAAGTTGAAGGATTCAAGAGATAATCCACATACAGAAGCAGAACTGATGTGTACAGTCCAAGAATAACATTATTATGTACATAAATAGTTGCAGTGTAACTGAGCTTTCTGCCAAAGGGATCGTGTTGCTATAAGGGTGATGGATTTGAACTTCTGCTTTGTTACCTTAACACACCAAATTCTCAGCTTCCCATTTCTCAGAAAAAGTCATTTTGGTTTGTCAAACAGTGTTCTGCCTGAGTCAGTTCTTTAAATTTATGACATGCACCAGCTGTGCTAAAGGTAGTCTCTGTGACACCACAGCACACAAATGTTTCAGCCTGACCATGGGCTGCAGGTATTGATTAGCAAAGGGCTTTCAAGCTCCTACACATGCACATCTCCTTTGCTGAGCCTGATCCTGTCTTCAGCATGCACACAATTAATCCTTGAGCTACTGACATGATTTACATGAGCAAAAATTGTGACACTCTCTCTCCTACAAGCTGGATCCTAACTGCTGCTGAGGGCACAAACACAAGAGAGTCAGAAGGGATACAAAATTAAGATGTAGGGGAGGTAGTCAAAGACATTTGTTCAAATAACTGGCTGGACATGTTTAGGCTGTGAAGGCAGGAGCTAGAAACTCTGCTGGACTTTTTTAATCACTAACTGTATTTTTGACTGAGCAGGGGAAGCATATGCCTGCCCAAAGTCCACTTGAAAACCTAAGGCTGCCATTTTCTAATTAATAGTTCCTTTCAGAGGCATATCCTGAGTATCATATAAACGTGAAAGCCTCTATAGGAGAAATATATTACTCTACCTACAGAACCTCTTGAGGGATCAGTAGATGTGGCTCAGGACATCATGAAGCTGTACCAGAGCTGCTTGGACCCAATGAGACCTGCACTGAAAATAATAAGTTTGAGGTGGAAGGGACCTTAGAGATAATTTGATTCCACCCCCCTGGCACAGACAGGATCATTTTCACTAGACCAGGTTGCTCAGAGCCCCATCCAGCCTGGCCTTGGACACTTGCATGGATGGGGCAGCCACAGCATCCACAGCCCCATCCATCTCTGGGCATCCTGTTCCAGTGCCTCAAAATGCTCAAAATTAAGAATTTATTCTTAATATCCAATCTGAATCTCTTCTGCTTCCATTTAGACCCTTGATTGTCATGGCATGCCCTTGTGAAAAATCCATCTCCAGCTCTTGTGCAGCAGAAGTTTAGGTACTGGAAGGCCTTAATCACACCCACCAGCTCTGCCAAGCCCAATGCCTGCACAGGGTACAAGTGTTGGAGGATCAATAAAAATCTGCTGTTGGGAAGGATGGTTGAGAAGACCATCCTGGGATGGTCCATTTGGGGGCAGTGCAAGGAATACCTCTGGATAACTGCTTCTAGAGGTTCTGCTAGCATATGCTTCTATCATTTCCTGGCCCTGGTAGTGAGGAAAGTGAAAAATCAGCCTTGGAAATACTGGCGTTTTCCAAAGGCTCCCACTAGGGTCAATGGAAATTGTATTCATAAATACCCACATTAATCTCTAAAAATTGGAAATTGTATTCATAAATACCCACATTAATCTCTAAAAATATGCAATTTCTTGAGGGCTAAAGAACAACATTTAGCATTGCACAAAGTAAAGAGAGTGGCAATAAATGTCTGAATAAATGCAACTATCATATGGAAATACCAGTACAGAGCTTTCAAAACAAAACCAGCAGCTGTAGATGCAGGTTTGCACTTACAACTTACACCCTACCATGGCTTTGCCAAGCTGACAAACCAGAGTTGTTTAGGGAGTGGGAATAATCCCTTCAGAGCCACAGGCTCCTGCAAGCATCTTCCACACCTTCCTGCCCCCAGCTCTGCCTTGCCTGAGTGCTGGGATGCATCCCCTGAGTGAGATGAGGCTGGGGGCTGCTGGGGGAGCCACTGCTGCTGTCACTAATTGCAGTGCAGCAATTAGCTGCTCCTGCTTTGCCTGCACTTTGATGATGTGACTGTTTTGATCTTACCCATCCTCAGTCCTTTCCATCAGATGCTGGAGTTGTAAACCTTTGAGCTGTGCAGGACACCACTGGGCAAAGAATGCTCAGTATCTCTTTCTTTTTTCTCCTCTGTAATCTCTCCATGAAGCAGCCTTGGCAATATCCTTTTTTGTTTTGCAAAGATACAGGCACAAGAAGTATGTTAATTAGCTTGGAATGTGAATTTTGTACGGTGGCCATTGTTAAGCTTTTTCACACCTAGTAAAAAGCACTAAATTTGTATTAAAAAAAAAAAGAGGATTATTAGGAATAGGCATTTGCAAGAACTCATTTTTATCTGCTGTTTCTAAATGTGTGCATTTTTGAATGGCAAAAATGCCTATTAACACTTCCAAATTTTGTCTCATCTTCCATGTATTGTGGTATGATCAGCATCATTAAGCATTATTTTTTGCTCTTCAATAACTGGAGTTACTTCACTGCAGTGACTCTAATGCTAAAAGACAAGCAGTCAGATACAGTGAAAATTCATATTATTGTGGTACCATTGCCTTCATGTAAGTTTTTAAAAAGAGGAACAAAAAAGATTGCTAATATAATTTAAGAAACATATATGATGTCATTCCTAAAAGGTAAAGAACTGAATTTAAAACTATGCAGGGCCCAGACTTGTCAGTCATACCTCATACAGTAGTTACATTTTTAAATTCTATTTCTGGTGTTAAAATGGCAGTGTCTATTTCTGAGCTCAAGACATTGTAAAAATAGATAACATTTGGAGGAAAGGAGAAGCTCTGCCTGGAAACAGAAAAGGTACTCTTAGGAATTGAAAGCTAAGTTTGAGTCTGGATGAAGCAAAAAAGTTATTTTCTATTTTAGAAAGATAATGCTGTTGCTCAGCCTTTCTCAAGTTTGTTTGATTGTGATTCAAGCATAGAATTAGATACCATGTGCACAAATTGTCTCTATGCCATGAATAGAACTTTCACATCCTAACTTAAATTTTATTTACATTTTTGTATTATGCATTTTGTTGTGTGCTAAGGAGAGCCATCTAGCTCATTCTCAAATGCCATCATTTTTATTTCATGTGAGTAATCAATTTGATTAGTTGACTGAAGAATTTAATGATAGTTCCTATGAAATCCAATCAAAACAGAGAGTCCCAGAGACCAAGACAACACAGATGAAGGGCTAGATGTGATTTTCTGAATAGGAACAATAGGAGAGAGGAAGTGTGTCCTACATATGGAAAGTACATGCTGCTTGTATGTATTTTTATATCTTATAACAAAGAAAGGCAGAGATTCTAAAATGGAATCATGAAAATAACTTTTTTATGGTACTCATAAAAAAAGTAAAAATAAGGCAGTGTTAGAGCATCTCAGATCACAATGCCTGTACCATGTATAGGAAGAGCAGAACTGTCTTTGTAGCAGGTTCAATTACAGACTGTTGGACAAAAGTCATTCAGAGACCCTGAAAACCTCCTGACAAGGAAAAAGTTCAGGAAAATATGGATTTTTTGAGGCAGTTTTGAAGCACTGAGATACTTGGACTAATAGATAAAAATCCAAGAAATATTTTTGGGACTTTAAAGCATTACACACTTGAAAGAAGCCACTCAGATTTAAACTATGCCAGCATTTCCTATCCGGTCATTATAATCCACCACTTTCTTTTTCTCCTTTTTGGTAATGAAAAAAAAAACCAACCTTTTGAAAGAGTCTAGAGAATAAATACACTTATTAAGTGGCCAAAGTTTTATGACATATGAGCAAAAGACCCTTAAAATTATTAAATGGAAAAAATAACGTAAAAAATTATTGTAATCTAAATTCTGTTTCCATTTTTATTTCTGGGATGAAATCTATCTGAATTACATTTTGTATAATACAAAGAAAATGGAAAAGAGTACTTTAGGCTGGAATTGATTGCTCTGATATCACTATCTTACTTGGTCATACTGGACAGTATTTGGGAGCAGCTTTAGAAGGCACCTCCATCTGTCAACACTATTTAAAGTGGAATCCTGAAGTGCATGGATCCAACTGGTGTTACCAGTGTAGATCACTTCAGTGGTTTTTCTGGCCCAAGTAATATTTTTCTTCAATGAAGAAGATATATAAAATATTTTGTTTATTTTTTTTATGAGTGCTTTTGTGAGTGAAAACTTTCTTAAAATTCTGCTTTTTACCATCTGCATAGATTTCATGTCAGCAGGAAGAAAAATGGCTTTAGAGAGGCATAATAGCCTCTGTCTAAACAATAAATGCCAGCTAATTCCTAAGGCTCAGGAAGCAGTGAGTAGTTAATGTAGAGGAACAGAAAAGTTATAAGAGTCAGATTAAATGCACACTAGATTAACAACATGTTCATCCTGTAGCCACTGAGAAACCATTCATCCTGCTGTGCCAGGACTCCCTCTCCACTACTGACCTTAACCCATCTCACAGCCCTTTGATACAGACACAGATAATCATTTGTGAACAGAAGCAGAGGGATGTGAAAGCCCCTTTCTGTGGGTGTTCAAAATTCAGAAGTTTGGAAACACAAGAATGTATTTTACAGTGTGCATTATCCAAGGCTACATTATCATGATACACACTTTGAATATCCCCACCATGATATCCACTACTGCGTGACATAGACTTTAATGCTTATTCTGCTGGCCTCAAACATGCACCTCACCACAGAAGAACATAAAAATAATTTAAAGGCCTGATGTATGGATTTTAGAGGTCTTTAAAGCTTTTCAAGCCACCATATTTTCTCCTGGCTTCCCAGGCTAAAGCCAAGTAATACAGAATGAATAGAATATACAAACGATCTGTGTATTCTGGGGAATAGGATAATTGAGATGGATTTCTGTTTCAGGCACAGGGATGTAGGATGAGGAAATCAGCCTATATCCCTATGCCTGAAACAGAAATCTGTCTCAAAAGAAGGACAAAAAATTTCTTTTCAATTTATGCAGAAATTATCCAATTGCTAGTTACAAGTTCCACTTAGCTCTATAAAACTGGTGAAATAAAAATTAATTCAGCATTTTTATTATACATATTTACTAACGGCTTCATAGGTTAGAAAGAATAGGATTTATTACTTTTGTATCCTTTTCTGAACTTCTGAATTCAACTTCAATCACTGCAAAACTGTACAAAGGTTTTGATACAAATCAGCTGAAATACATGACCAACTTTATTTCAGACCCCATATTTACATCATTAGGGGATTTTTAAATTATAGTTTAGCTGAACAGTAACTATATCCTAAACTATTTTGCTGTTTGCATTAGCTTTTGAGGATCAGGGTACTAATGTTTCTGGGTGCCTTAGTGGTAGGTCAAATTTGACAAGTTACAGTTTTCTCCTAAATTCTTGGCAGAGCTGAAAAAATCCTCATCATATTGGAAAAAATTGCCAAGTTCAACCCCAGAAGTCATTTTCACCTGGTTTTACAGCTTGAACAAGACCTCACTGAGCAAAGCAGTGTAGCTCAGGGAAAATAAATAAACCCCTGTTCTTTTGTTCAGAGGTCGAGTGCCCGTTTGACTCTGCCAGGAAATGATTTACTCCATTTACCCAGCTGAGAAGCTGAGGCACAGTCTTTGTCACTGCTTCACCTGACACAGGGCACTCCCAGTTTCACCAGATCAAACTTCATCTGTTTCAGCAAGAACTCATTTATTGGGTTGTGTCAAATATTCTGGCACAACAATCTCAGGCAACTTTTTCAAATTCCCTCATTTCTCCCCAGGAAATGGCTTCATGTGCTTTGTACATTTGCACTTTTAATTTCACTCCCTCTTTGCATCACATTCCTTATTTACCACTTGGGGTACCTTTTTAATAAGTACAAGAGTATAAAGGGAGCAAGTTTGCCTAACTACCCACAACTGTGATAAATTTTAAGTTAGTTAAGAGAAAATTAAAGTATTTATCTATGGAACTAATTATGTGAATTACTAATCTGGATAAAATCAACAAGTATGTAACAAAAATTCATTTCTGGATTAAACTTTCCCAATGGAGATCATGCTGGCACTCTGGATGCTGTTATTTTTTTTAATTTTTTTTTTTTTTTAGGAAACCAGGAATGAAAGCCAAAACATCTTAAAAGAACCCTTTTTTCAGGGTAACAGTTAATTCCTCAGAGGTGAACATGAAAATATTTTCAGTTAATATTTATACACACAAACACATACACACACTACACGTGAAGAAAATTAGGATAATTGCAATAATCTCAGGGATGCACTAGGGATACTGAGCAAAAAACATTTCAGAAACCTCTAGAATGCAAAAACACGCAGAAAATAAATAATCTGAGAAAAGGAGGGCGAAGGTATGGCATTCTTGCAATAAGTAATAGTAAAGATAATAAAGTATTAAACAAAAAAAAGATATCTGATGACTTTTATGTCACATTATATAAGAAAAATAGCAAGAGAATGAAAAGTATATTCTATTTTTTTCTTTTTCTTATGCTCAAAAATATCACCATATGCTTAAAAGAAACCCACCAACACATATAAAGCTCCCACTTCAGGCATGGTAGACAGGATGTAGCAGTAGTTTAGACCCTGTCCAAAATACAGAACAGTTTAAGAAGTGTACTTTCTCTTTGGCTAATCTTGCCCATTTTCCCTGCTACCTTACACAAAACACTTACTACAACCTCAATGTCTCATTTACCACTTTAGCAATTCCCAGCCCCCAAGGAGAGATGGGTTGCACAAATAGCTGAGCTGAGCTGGGAAGAGATCTCTGAACCTGTGAAGGCTCAGAAAGGATCAGAATCTGGCTGCAAACAGGTCCAAGGCTCACTGCAATTTGTGCTGCTGTCAGACTGAACCAGCAAAAAAACCCAAACCAAAACCAATAAACAAATGCACCAAAATGTTGTGGGACCAGGGTGTTTTTTTCCTTTTATGTACTTTGATTATGCAGTGATGAGAACTATACAGAAATAAATAAGAAATCTTATTTATAAACAAGTCACTGACCATGGCAGATTCAAGCTTTTGATGGGTTTTCTACACCATCAAAAAAAGAAGCTGAAATTCCTTAAGTCATCATTGTGGAAGGAAAAATAACAACAAACACAACAACACCAAAAAAGCACAAATTATAATTCAGGTTGCCCAACAAACTTCTGGTTGCCTTTCCCATTATCTGGGGGAGATCTGATATTAGGGCATTTCCAGAGATGCTGCATTTGAAGTCTGTCAAAAAAATCAAACCCCACATCCAGCAGGTCTGAAGCATTGCTCTCACAAAGGATGCCTTTGACCTCTGCATGAGCCAGAATCTCTTGAGGGAGGGAGGTTCTGCAGCTAAGTCAAACTAAGCTCAGGATGCACGCTGGGTACCACAGGGATGGAGAAGGTATGAAATGCTTCGGATCGATCCACAAGCACCTTTGGAGAGGGCGTTCAAGCCCTTTCATTAGATGCATTTTCTTCCCAGGCTTCAAAGAAGCACCTGCCACAGCTGCCACCACTGCTGTGTGCAGTTGCAATGAGGCTGGAGCCAGAACACAGAGAAAAGAAATAATTATAAGGGGAAAAAGGGAAGGAAAAGGTTCCCTTGTGACTAAATGAACAAAGCCTGAAAATTTAAGCTGTAGAGCTGGAGAAAGGAGGAGCAAGGGGATTGACAATATGATAATATACAGCAACAGAAAGCCTGGCTTTTTGACATTTTTAGACAAAGAAACTCAGTTACTGTACAAAAAATCATTTTAGTTTTCAAAGTAAAACTCCTGCAACACAGATGAAACAGGTACAAAGAAAATGGTGGGAAGACTTGGTGGACAAGTGAACATGATCACAGATTGCCAAGAAACCTAATGAGGACATAAAAACCTCCCCTACATTACTTCCATAAATAATTCTGGCCAGAGAAAACTAAAAAAAATAAACTGTGAGTAAAAGCCATATTTCTAACAGCAGGGTTAACATTCTTCTGGGCAAATATTCTTTCAGAAATAAGAAAAAAATGTTTCTCTTCTTGGCCTTTTTGATTATAAAAATAATTCTACATACTGATAAAACACCAATATTATATACCAGTAAGAAAAAATGTTATTTCATAAACAGTGGACTACAAACTAGCTTTTAAATATTGTAAGAGTCATAAAATCTGGAAAAAGATTTCAAGATATAATTTTGAGTCTAGCTCCTGGATTTTGTACATATTCTTGAGCATGAACTATTACATGAAGAAACAGGGAAAATGTGAATTCATGTGTAGTTTTTCTTTGTGTGTTTGTTTTCTTTGAGAAAGACCCCTCAAATAACCATAGACACAAATTCATAGTCAGAGAAAAGTCTAAGTGAGAGACATCAACTGAGTAGTGTAAAAGCTGTTGTGAGTGGACAAAGAATAACCAGCTCCACATTTGTGATGATTTTGGAGGAGGAAATCCCAGTGTTTCCCACTGTAACACATTAAGGCACTGGGATTTCCCACTGTAACACATTAAAGCACTGGGATTGGGAATAGAAAGGTGAAGTAGGAAGAGTGAAAAGGAAAGTGTTCAGTTTTCAGTGCTAACTGCTCTCATTCCTTCCCTTGTGCACGTTCTTCAGATACATTGACACAGTTCAGCAAATAAGACTCTTTTGCTCGTTTGTATCTTATTTGAAAGCACACAGTTCCACACACAAATTTACTCATATCCATTCTCATGTCCAGTTTCAAGTTCTGCTTGAGCCTTGAGCCCTCGTGGGCTCTTACTGCTGCTGGGTTTTGCATGCTAGATTTTGAGCTTCTATAACAAAATGCAGGCAAAATGGGGGAGGAAATAAATTGGCAATACAAGATTGCACTGGAGTACAGCTATAATGCCCTTTGCTTGTAAGAGAGGAAAATTGCTGCTGGATTTCTCTGTTGCTCAGTTTTCCCAATTAAAAACAAAATCAATTATTTCTTTGGCCAGAGCAAAAATGATCACTCAAAGTAGAAAAGGTTTTTTGGATGATATCAAATACAACATCAGTAGAACAACACTGAAGGATGGATCACCCTTCAGAGGCAATGAGAGAATGACATGGCTTCACCAATTGCACATATTAATGAAAGAGGTGGGCTGTCATTCCTACTGCTCACACTGAATTTCTCAAGTGTACAGGGCCATGAGTGCTCCAAAGCATTAAAACCAGAATAGACTCAGACCTCAGTTGTCTTTGCTCAGTTTCTTGGTTTAGATACTGATGCACATCTTATAGCTGAGGTCCACATGCTTATTCATTTTTACCTAAATGTTTACAAAAAAAATCTTCATAGGAGACACTATTGCAATAAATCCTGCTATTCAAATAAAATATTTCAAGCATTCCTGATTAAAAAAACCTCACAGTTTATCTGGAGATTACATGCTCTACAGCCTGAAGCTGTCATTCCCTATCTGGTATCACAATATTTTTCAAGTCCATGAGAAAGAAGGAGAGACAAGAGAAGACCTGTTGTCCAAGCAAAGAGAGAGAGCTGAGGCACTCTCTGATTTTAGGACTTGCTAAGAAATCTTGGTGGAAATAAGCTATATTGTTTACAAACAGATTCTTGGATCAAAGAATCTTACTCATCAGAGGTTATATCCTTTTATTTAAAAATTATTTTACTATCAAAGAAAAAAAATGGAAAACCATCTCACACAAAAAACATAGGTTTGTGTTTTTCATTCATCCATTTCTGTGTCTTGCAATCTATCAAGTTTACATAATATTTCAAGAAACTATCATCTAAAAGAAATCAGCAGCTGTGAAAAGTAGGGCAGAGAACCTGCCCAACTCAACCAAGAATCAAGGACACTGGAAGGATCTGCCTAAAGTCAAAAAATAAATAACTAAAGAGGGACATATTCCTGGTGCACTTAAATTAAACAAAGCCTGTGTCTAAAATTATTCCAGGAGATGACCAATATAAACTCTCCCTGCCTGAATCCAAGCATACCTAGGATGGAATTTAAAAGTCCAAACACACAAATTCTAGCTCATTGATCAAAAAATGGTTCAACTTTGGCATTAACCATAATTTTCAAACTTCACACTGAGTGTTCCTAAAACACTGAGAATGCTGTTATTCTGTATAAATCATTCCTATAAAACCATCTTTGAAAGAACAACAAAAACATTTTTATAGTTAATGACATAGGCTGAGAAAGAGATTGCCTGCACTAGTAAAAAGATGACCTGCAAATTAAGAAAACAAATAAAGTGAGCAACTGCCAACAGGTCTTTGTCAAGAATAAATTTCGCCAAACGCAATCCCTTTTCCTTTTATGACTCCATAATATTCTTTCCTTGGGGAAAAAGCAGTAAATGCCATATGCCTGGAGTTCAGTAAAGCAGTATCTGACATGCCCATCTCATAAACAAGTTACAGAACTGTGTCTAGAGGAAGCCACTGTGAAATAGCTGCACAGCAAAACAAGTCAACAGAAAATGGGAACTAGACCAGCTTTCTGTTCAACATCTGCTCAAGTGAATGATTGTCAAGGTTTCACTTGAAATTAGAAAGAAACAGTATCAATCTGGGCTTCTTTGAATTTACCCCAATATCACATAGTTTGATATTTCACAGAAGTCCAGAAGGATAGAAGGGAAAACTAGCTTTAAATTTGCATCAGGCTTGAAGAGGTTAACAAGCTCCTTGAAAACCAGGTTTGAAATTCAAGAGGATGTTTATACTGCTTCAAGATTTACAGCAGACAATATAAGAAGCAGTAGAGTTAAACTGAACTCTGGCGAATTAAGGTAGGTACAACATTTAAGGCAGGAAAACCTTTCTAATTGAAAGAGGAGTAAGCACTGGGATAAATTTCCTGGAGAAGTTTTAAAGAATGGATCTGACAAACAGCCATGGCTGTTTTGAGTCAAGTGAAGGACTAGCAACTTCTGAGGTCCTACTTTCTATGAATCCTTATATATAACCCCCTAAATATTACTTCAAAATAGCCTGTGCATTATAGCAATAGAAATGATCTGTGAACAAGAAATGAAAATGCTTCCTTCTCAATGATATATTTGAATATGATTCAAATAAAAGGGAAAGGAGGATGCCACTATCTTTTATTCCATTGTCTCCAACCAGAAAACTGAGTTGTTTTGAAGATAACTTGCAAGGGTACATGGTTACTAACACAAACATATGTCATCTGCTCATATATTATGATCTTTACTGAAGTTTGCTGCTCTATTATGCCAGGAGTCATTTCATTTGCAGTATACATAAACAACAATAAACTTGGACAGAATTCTCCAGCACATCCTGCAGTTGATTGTCAAACAATTTACTTCTCTGACAAGAGGTTTCCAGAGTGTACTGCAGAGAGAAATTATATTCTGCTTGCAGATATTAATTGGCATCTAGTATCACATGGAAACAAAATCTTGCAAGTTTTGTCAGAAAATGCTTCTGGGCTAAAAGTTCAGTATTTGATTTACATATAATAATCAATGTACATTCCTTGTTTTTTGTTTTAATGTATCCATTATTCAATCCACTCATTGACACACACTACAGTCCTTTGCATTATGCTACTCCTGCTAGGAAATATGTATTTATGTTGCCTAGTATCAATATGAATCAACATAGAGCAAGAAATCCCTTTTACCAAAACTTCACAGGAACATTCAACTCCATTTAAAATGACAAAACTGGTTAAGAATTTCTGTGTTTTTCCCCAGCCTGAAAATAGACCACAGAACTCTGTGATGCAGAGTATTTGAGGCAAGATATAAATGTTTATAAAACTGTGTTTGGATACCAAGCCCCCAGTCTATAGTACTCGCAGTACAAATGTAGAGTTTAAATTAAATTTCATGTTCTAAGTCTTAGGCCAGCCTCTAGTAAACAGAGGAAAAGACCAAACACATCTCACACCTGCTTGCTGCAACAATCTCATGTATTTCTCTGAACTGTGTTCCTGGCTCTGCCAAGCCCAGGGTGCCAGAGCTGACCTGGAGCAGGGCTGGTGGCCTTGGATGGAGCTCCTGGGCAGAAACACTGGGGCAAGAGCAGGGTGGGACTCCATGGAATGAATAAATCAATGGCAGCAAAAGGAAAGTTATTTATACCAAAATCTTTGGGTTTGGAAGTCTCATCAAACCTGATATTTAATACTGCAAGATTAAACTATTAGGCTGTTCACCTTTTTACATTTCTTGGCTTGCTTTCTTAACCTCTTTCTGCTGCCATTAAAGGTATGCTATCTGTAAAAGAATGGTAAGCACACCCAGTTAGCTCACAGCTGGTTTGTGAAATATTATATCCTTCAAAATGCTAAGAGAAAACACAAAGGTAAAACCAAAATAATTCTCTTCTTAGAAATATATAGCTTCTTATTCCAATCCCAGTGGGAAGAAAACTGATTTCTGATAGAGAAAATTTACTCCTGAACTCTGTTGCTGTCTTCTCCAATTTATTTGAAATTTATGAAGAACCATCCCATCTGGGTGCAGGTTGATGCCCTGTCCTTGGGGTCATCTCAATGCCCCTTTCATATAGCCTTGCAGGAAATTAAGAAAATCTAAAGAGAGTGGAACACATTTCAAAAAAAGTACAATAATGAATCCTGTTTCTTTTTCAGCATCATGAGTACTGTAACTCAAAAGAATTGTGACAGGAGAAATCAATAATTCATCAACAGCTGAAAGTGGCACATAGTGAAAAGGGCATATGTACATAAAAGTGGAAATTTGTGTGCTCATAAAGAAAGTCTGGAAGGTAGATGGGTGGATTGCTGATAAAATTGCTTTAGTAACAACAACTAAAGCAGCTCTTTGATAACTGCTCTGTAACACAGCCCTTATATTCCTATTAATTTATTACTCTTATTACACCAATAACACTGCATGTAGATTACTGTGGATATTCAGGCCTTTTACCAAAATGTATGTGATAATTAAGGCTGATCTTGAGAGAATTAAAAATCTACAAAACAGAGTTTGCAAAGCTTTGTGTTGTTAGAAACTAAGACTTCACAGTGAACAGAAGAGGAATTATTTTTGTATTCAGGGAGACATGACTCTAGACAAATTCACACTCCTAAAAATTCAACAAGATATTTCACAATCATCCATATGGTCTTTGTGCTAATGTCACTTCACAAGCTGGCTTATAGATCTCTTATGATTATTAAAATGTGTTACTAAGCTCGTGAAATTGTGAAGACAAAAAGATCAGTTACTGAACTTGGTGCACTATGAAGGCACATTTTAATTCCTTACCCTAACTTTCTGATTCTCAACTTTGTCATGTAACTTAAGCAAGCAAAAGATGCTACCTTACAGTTTGGAAAAAAATAAGATTGTGCCACATGGGAAGAGCTTTGTGTGGCCTCCTTCAGTAAGGAAAACAGCCATTCAAGCATTCTTTGAACTAGGAAGCAACAGGAATAAAAGGGGCCAAAATAAAATCAGCAGGAAAAGTGTTAAAAATAGCAAAGTAACAGAGCACTTTCAGCTAGGGACTGAAATGGAGGTTATGGCATGGCCATTCCAGTGATTGCCAACATCAGGAGGTAAATCACACTCTACCCACAGTCCTAACAGGGACTGGGAATTTATACTCCCTAAAACAGCAGCTCTGCTTCTCCTGTCACAGGAAAACGCCATCTGATGGGTGAGAGGAAAAGTGTGTGCTCAAGCACAGCCCTGGGGACTGATGCAGCAGCCTGCAAGGTTCAAGGGGATGGGACACATTCTGCCACTTGCCTTGCAGTAGCTGCTGCAGTTAACAAACCACAAACACAGCACCAGTACAGACCCTTCTGAGCTCTACTGTCCTAACAAGGACAACAGGCCGCTATTACATTTGTTGTATATTTCCTGGATAACTAGTGCACTGAAATTGTTGAGTTATGGAATTTCCAAATGGAAATGCTGCTTTTACATGGGATAAGGTTTTGTGTTCTTTGAGGACTTTTAATGGTGACTTGCTCCAAAGCAAGACTGAAATGGTCAGACTGCCACGCATGACAGTAAAAGTATCATTCACTCATACACTGAATTTCTCCAATCTGGGGCTGTTTGAAGCCTCTACAACACTGCCTAATAGAGACTAATCAATATAGGATGCAAGTATTCTGTGTGTTATATAAAATACATTTTTTTGTACTGTGCAATGAATGCTCACAATTACGATGCTGAACAATTTGAGAAAATCAAAATGAGCACAGCTCCACACAAGGGAAGTCAATCTCCTAAGAGGATGTGTGCAAATGGGCAGCAAGAGAGAGGGCAGAAGTGGATGAAGGAGGCAAGAAAACCCTGTCAACCTCAGATGTAAGCATCTTGGAGAATATTTCCACCACCCAACACACCAGCTTTGTCTTTTTATTGGAGCAGTGGATAGAAAACTAGGAAAAAACCCTCCTAGCTAGAGGAAAGCATTCTGCAGCTACATAAGATATGCTTTTTTTGAGCCAATCCTTGTTTCCTGGGATATGCAGCCATTCTCCCCATCAGCATCACTAGCTGTTGTCTTAGGGGTGTTTTACAATTCAATTGTGTGCTACACTGACAGTCTAATTGCACAATTCTTGCATCCTGAGTGGTGGAGGTGAAGAGATGCACTTAAAAATATGGCCATGCACCATTTTATGGTTTTCAAAACCCTTATTTCCCTTTGCTCCAAACAGAAACCAACAACACAACAAAATTGAGGCAAGTATGAGAGAATCTGAGAAGGAGGCAAGAAGTTTCAAAGGGTTTTAGACACAAGTGTTCTACAGATGTTCAGCAAATAAAACCACAAAGTCTAATCAAACAAACATTTTCAGGCAGTTCATAGTCATGGGAAGAAAGTGGAAGGAGATGGGAATTCTAGCTTTGATCATTAAGCTAGTATCAAGGAGACAGCTATTTTCAATTTATATTTGAAAACTGTTGTTTAGTGGATGTACCACCACCCTTCAAGGCCTCCAACTTTTATGCAAAGGCAGATATCCACTCAGAGAGAGGAGATCATCCTGGAACTCAAAAATAAGTGCTAAGTTGACTTCTGTTTCAGTAATATCCTAAAAGGCCTGAAGTTCAGCATCACTGTGGAAAACCAAAACTTATAACCAGGACAGTCTTTAAGTGGTTACCAAAAGCAGTGCCATCATGCATTTCAGAATTTTTTTTCATTCCGAAAACCTTGCATAGAGAAAAAAATTATACAGAGGCACACAAAAGTGTTTAACTTCATTAGAATCAATTTTTGTAATTTTTTAAGCATTTGTTCAGAAGGTTGGAAACCAGTGTTAATTGATCAAAACTAATAAGTGTAAGGAAAGTGAAATGATAAGCAGAGTACTGCATTCTTTTGCATGACATGTATGTGTTTTTAGTGTATCTTTACCCAATAATATTTTAAAAATTAGTTTGCACTTGAATTTCTAAATCTGAATGGACCTACAAGACATTTTTCTATACCACACCTAAGCAAAGCCAAATAACATAATTTGGGTTCTTGAGCTCAACATGTAAATAATCTAAATATACTGTCACATTTCCACAAAATTCTTATATTTAAGTTGTCTTTGAGTTTGTAAACACATTTTTTTAAATCAAAAGGCTGCTCACACACTTAACCTAGGAAAGCACATGAATTGACCCTGAGCTGAAGCCCCCCAACAGAATTGTAGACACTCGGGATCTACAATAACAAGAATCTCCTGTGCTTTCCTCACAGAGATCCTATGCAGGTCTGCAGTGATAGTTGTATCTTCCATTATCCTAAAAGTTGGAATAATATTAGATTTTTTACTGCAATTAATTGTGGGTTATATGTAGCTAAGCAGACTATAAATAATTTGCTCCTTCATAAGTAGCCATATAACGAGGCCTTTTGCTATTTTCTAATAAACAACAGGCATTTTCAAGCTGTCATCTAAAAAGGTTGTGTGAATTCTTTATTCTGCCGATGCTAACAAGTGCAAAAACTGAGTTTCTTTTTGCTTAGAATGCAATGGCATTCGTCTTTATTTCCTTATTTTTGGTATCAGAGTGGGTAATCTTGAATATGAAGAAATGATATTCAATTTCTCTTTTTTCTGCTAAGGAACACAGACTGGAAAGTTCTGCAGCAAAATTACACTGCTTCGTACAGTAGGATGCAAGTAGTGGGGATTGATTTAAATCTCTTTTTTGTAAGTTTGTCAGATTTTTTTTTTTTGGTTTAGAGAAAAGCCAAATTTAGTGCTAGCTTAGGGAATCTTCTATGCATATGAGTCATAACTGTGCAGCTGATCAGTAAGAGAATCCTGAATGGAAAGGTGAACAAGAGTTCACACATCAAGTTTTTGCACACTAAGCAGAAATAATTTCAGAAGAATATTATCTCTGACTGAGGTTGTTTGCATCCCTTCTCTAACACTTTTCTTGTCAATGCCACACGTGCAGCCTAGAGATTGGAATCAGCTCTGGGACTCTAAATTGCTACTTCAAATGCTGGAAAATACTGAAAAGAGCTCTGTGATTGCTTATGCCTAGAGGGGTATTTTAGTTTTCCTTGTCTAATCAACTTTTCTGGCTTCTTAGTACACATAAGTTGTTTTTTTCTTCTGATAGTTTGCAAGAATATTAACAAGAGGACAGGAATGTATGGCAGAAGTTCTTTGTAAGACAAGAAGAAATAAATTATCTTAACTTACAGAGTTTGAGGAACACACGGTTGAAATGTAGCCCATATGCATAGTGATTATTTATAGGCATACAAATTATATTCAAAAAAGAGCCAGATGGCTTTAGCAACACATCTGCTGTCTTCAAGGCAGAACTTCTGAAGCAAACTTGGGACATTAACTCCTATTATAGAGCAGTCAAGAACCAGTAGGGCTACATTTGCTTTGTAGTCTGTAAGAGTTGTATCCTCCTACACAGAAGTTGAATTTAATCTGAAGTCAGCATCAAAGACAGGCTGCAATATTTTGCATTTTAACAGGGTTATTATGCTGTTACTAACTAAATGCAAGGCTGGGAAGGTAGGTCACCACTAAGGCAGAAGCCAGCCCTCACACATGCTAAGATAAGTGGTGGTTACATAAATCTTTATGTCAGCTAGCAATTCTGTATATTTTGCACTAATCTTCAGCAAAGTCACCATCCCTGAAAATCATTCAAAAATCTCATTCACACAACATATTATAATTTTATTTGTTGTTGTTGTTTTTTTTTTTCCTTAAGAGAAGTTTCTCATTTAAGATAATACTGAGAGGTGATTGAAAGACATCTTAGACATAAACATCAGAACCATGTGAGTAAAAAATACTGATTTATATTAATGAGGGCAGGGTGGGGGTGAAGCCAGACATCCATTAACTACATGCAAAATATGCATTGGAATATGAGAAGACAAATTGTGAAAGAGTTTTGGGAGCCTGTGCTCCATGATTTTGCATCTCCACCTGGACAGGCACAACTCGTGACAAGTGCTTGAGTTTGCCCTTACTGCCTCTTATAGCACTATGTGCCACTCTGAGTAGTATTATTGTTCATTTTCATTTATATTCACCTCTTTAGAAACTTTAGCAGGAACAGAACCCACTTCTTCCCTTTTTTATCCTCCTTTTTATAAAAAGCAGCCTTCAAACAAACAAACAGAACATCTTCGTCAAGAAAAGCCGAATTTGTCTTTTCCGCTAGAATGGATTCACTCCTCGGAGTGCAGCTTTGCCCAAGGCACTTTTGGATCCTGTCTCTTTTTCTGGCAGCACAGATAAAACTGGAAGCTTGATCCACTGCACCACATGGATGTCCCAGTGCTGGCAGCTTCTAGCCTAAGCCTTGCTAGAAGGAGGAAGGGGAGTTTCTCTGGGCTCTGCTGCTGCTCGTGCTCCCAGCTGAGCACTGCAGGGCAGATGGCTGCAGTTGTGCATCCCCTGTGAGCATGTGCCAGGGGAGATGCCACTGCATCTGCAGCTCTCTCCCAGAACAGATAGCACCAGCAGCACCCTCTTTACTGGCCTCTTGCCCAGGCTGCACTCTGGGTACTCCTCTATCAGCAGGGTAGCAAAAGGCCACGAAGGTTCTGTGGCTGGAATACACAGCATGACCATGCTGCTCCTTTGTTTAGGAAAAAACTTAGCTCTCCTAATAAATGCACTGCAAATAAAATTCTAATTGTAAGTAGAAGCAGAGAAGTTAAAGCGTATAGATACTCTTCCAAGTTCAAAAGTTTTCTTGAATTCTGAACATTTTAGATACCAATGCATTCATTTACCTGCCTTAGGGAAGGTACTACTCCTGATATTTATGGCTACTCTCTTCCCCAGATTTTCAAAAGCTTCTGGAATTATTTCTGTATTATATCAAAATAAAACATTACCTTCTCTTTCCTTATGCATCTCCTTTAATTTTGTTTGGCTGCCTAATTCCATTGAAGCTCCCAATCATCCCAAATAAGCTATTAAGAACTTGCTAGGAGAGGGAGTGAGTCTGACACCTTTGAAATGCTAATTGAATTCCTTATCTGCAAAACCAATATTTGTGTTCTACAGCTCAATGATAGAGGAAAAAAATAATCCATAAGCCTGATGAAATGATAAAATGCATTTGTTTAAGTCATTAAAATTAAACAGTGCTTATTCTAAGTTCTTATTTCAATTCGCATGAGATATGAAAAAAACACAAAACAAATGCTAGGGATCACAGGTCTCTGCAAGAATTCCACTGCATTGCCCTTTCAGTTGAACAAAATCAACCCAATACTTAGATATTCAATTCTCACATGCATCTTATTCTCAGCAGTGATATCGCCAGCATGACTTGGACTATACAGTGAGTTACCCTGGGAGAACTTTGTCCTTTAAATATTTTTTTTTCTATTATCCTTTACCAGCAAAATGCTCTGTCTCATACACAAATACACACACACACACACACACAGAGTCAGTGTGTTTTCTTCCTGCTATAGTTGGCAAGGGGAAAGGCATTTTTGCATCACTGGTAACAGCAATTCTGAGTGCTAATAGAAGTTTCAGAGCCACTGAGGTTTCCATGGAGTGTGTGTCAAGGCCCTTTCTCCATGGACTGGAGGAAGGAAACCTCTCTGCTGTTCCTGGCTGTCGTTGCAGCTTCAGCTTGCAATGGTAATTGGGGAAGGGATTAACTCCTGTTAAACATTTGATTGCCTTTCCTTTGGGAGACCATGGAAACATGCCAGAAGGAGTGATTCTTCAGAGTAACACTTGTGCTCATCTCTAGACCTGCTTCCATCAACTGAACGTGCCAAACCTCTTTGTCCCTCTGGGAGAGGAGTTTCCATAGGGTTTATCCTTCTATTTCAACGTGTAAAGACCGGGTTTTAGTGCTGTTGGCGTCTTCCACCAGCCGTGAAAGCAAAGATGAGAAAGCTGGGATTAGTTTGCTTTAAATCAGTGGAAGCAGAGGCTAGAATTGCAGCTTTATAAAGCCATTAGCAGCAGTTAGCAGTGTGTGCTCTATGCTTCCTACTATTTGCACCATTATAAATCATGTGTTGTGCTCAGGCATTCCTTCACTTCCCCACAACCGTGTGTGCAAGAAGGAAAATTGGCATTGGACAGGGGTCATCCCCAGTGAACCCTGACCCTCTGAAACTGCTTGCTCTAGGCAAAGTCTAGAACAAACCCCTGTTCCATGCAATTTAGGGATATTCAAACCAATTTCTGCCTATGGTTAATTCCCAACTATGCCTTGAAAAGTGAAAACAATGTGCTTATTAAGGCGAGAACTACAAGAAAGGTAATTTCCTCTGAAAATTACCAAGTGTTATGTTTGGATGGCACAATACATATTTGGGGGAGAAATGAAGATGACTTGGATACTTACTAGGCTTCCTGTTCAAGAAATACCTAATAAATCATGTGAGAGATTATTTTCCTGAAAAAATATTGTATTAACTAGAAGTCAGTGGAAAATCTTGCTGTTAAAGCCATCTGTTTCCCTGCCTCATGCTCACAGAAACTCCACATGCGTGTGCCCGCATGAAAAGAGGAGAATGGATTAGATACAGATAAGTATGAGGAACTGGAGGATTGATTGAGTTGAAATTAATTTTAGATGCAGTGAGATGGTGTCAGCCAGGACCAGATCTTTGCAAGTCACACAGTGAACAGCACCATGTGTGGAAGAATGTAAGTGAATTTTCCTCTTGACCTTAGGCTAAGGTTAGCAAATTCCTGAACAATAATTTAAATCTCTCTAAAGATTTCTAACCAAGGCAAATTCTAAATATGAAGGCAAATCTTGTAATTATCACTGTCAAAACATGAAGAATATGGACCAGCAAAATACATACTTCAGGGGCTCTGTATTAATTGTAAAATTAAATTATAAAAGTGATTGCAGAAGGCTATAATTAAGACTGTTTTAAACTAAGGCCTTAGACAGGGGAGAATGATACATAGTCACCTGTATCTATGCAAACCATTCAAATACTGATGAGCAAAGACACATCTGTGCCCATGATCATGAAAAGATTAAATTATAGGATTTTTAAAACAAAAATATAAATTTACCACATGGCAATAGGTCACACTGTATATGGGTTATTTTTTTGGACACAAATGTTGCTATTCCTTGGAACCATTAATTACATAATCATTTAATTAATGGGGTGGAAGATTAGGTAATGGGGGAAGGGGGAACATAATCTATTTTCCTGTTGCTCCTGCCCAATTGTTATGAGAACTGAAAAATTTTTAGCACAAAACTTTCTTGAATTAAGAAGTAGCTTGGTGTTTTACTATTAAAATTATCTTGAAATATTGTGCTGTGGACAGTCAGTCTGGTCACAGAAGAATGAATAGGTATACATAAATAGCCACATTAAAATGAAAATCCATTACCAACTCAGGATATTTTCATTTCAAATTGAGACTCCAACCAAAAGTCCTTGCCATGGGAAAAGGAAGCATCCTCTCCTTTTAGAACAAGTGTTCACTGAGAGCTTCTGAGCCTCAGGAATTTCTCCACCTCAGGTTCTCTACTCCATGTCAGCAGTTGGCTCAAGTCCCCAGGTGAAATTTAGGTGTTGCAAATGTGCTTATTCCCCAAGTGCTCAAAGAAGTAGCATGAATCCCTGATAGGCAAAACCACAGATATGCAACCCCACTTGACTTCAGGTCAAACCAAACAGGGTCAAGGGCAGTATTTTGGCTGCTGGTGTAATTGGAATAAGATGGGTTACAGATGTGAGGGAGCTGATGGAGAAGCAGAGAGAGGGAGGCTGAAGCAGAAGCTCTTTGCTTCCCCCCAGAGATGACACTGATTGCCCAAGGGAGTTTTTCTACCTCCTGCTGATCATCTACCAGTCCTCTCCTACCTTGCATAAACTAGAAAACTATCTCTGTACCCATGGAGAAAGTTTAATCTATTATCTTTATACTGCTCAGTTTGGACACTAGCACACTTAGTGTACCACAGTCAGAATAGACTTAATATTTCATACTGTCTTCTTATATGCTCCTGTTTCTATTGTTGTGAAATGTGTTGTACATTTTAAAACATCAAATATTATGAAATATAGCATGTTTTGCTCAGGAAGTTTTCATTATTAAAATAACCACCAGGTTAAAGCAGATATCACACAACTCTGACTGCCTGAAGAATAAGTTCTAGTTTTGTTTAACCTCTACAATGCTATTCAAGAACCACAATCATATAAAATCTAAGTAAATCATTCCAGAAGGGATAATATTACATGCAAAGAGTTCAAGATGGAGAGCAAGAATAATAATACTGAGCATAATTTGTCTATCCTAAAGACAGATTAAAGATCAGTAGTAACTGTTCAGTGATAAGAAACTGTAGTTAAACTCATTTACAACACAGATCTCCACTGAATACAGCTATCATGCATAATAAGTTTACTATCCTTTCATAAATATGTAAAGCTGATATAATGTTGTGACAGTTTTATGCTTTCTTTCAGTTCTCTTTAATAGCAGACATAAAAAAGACCCCATCAATTTTAATAAGTTTTGGAGAAGGTCCAAAGTGAGTGGAAGAAAAAGTAATTGTGAGGTTCTTGGGAAAGAAATACAGGAATTAAATAAAACTAAAAAATTGGCCTCAAGTAAATTAAAAAGGCAAAATTCAGCTTGAAGCTAATGCTGAAGCTAAACAAAACCCCCAAGTTAGCCTTGCAGCAAGTTTTTATGCTGGAAGGATGGGGGAATAGCAAAGTCAAATGCATCTACAAACTCACAAGCCCCAATTATTTCTGTTAGGCAGCTATAACCTGTGGATTTCCATCAAAATCAGTTACCCATCCTCTACCATGCCACACTGTAAGATAGTTGGACTTATTTTGCTCTGTCAGTTGTGCAGCCAAGTTTAAAGCCTCAGATCTCACTGTTTTCCAGTTTGGAAAGCTAACCATTAATACCACACACTGTTATTATTTCCTTCTTTCCTTCACAATGGATGCAGAATTAACCTCTACAAATGGTTGAATATCTCCAACATCAAATCTGAAGCTAATAATTTACAGTATTTTAGCAAAACATTTCGATTAACAAGCAGACCACAAGGCACATTTCTCATGCACAGTTCTCCTCAAGAAGCTTTTAATTCAGTTTGAGTCCTGGGAGAGAAAAATTATGGGAAAAAAACCACTGTGTAGGAACTATCCAGGGAATAGTCACAATATAAGAAAGTCTCCAGGCACTTCAGGTTGCCTTCCCCTGAATCTACTGTCAAGGCAGAGTACTCATGTCTTTTTTTCTCATGTTTAAATGTAGCAGGACAAACCTGATAAAATTAATAATGGAGTCCAGATACATTACTGCTGCTTTCTGATATTATAAAGTGGCTCTCAGCCTTTAAGGCCTTATGGTGTTCTGGACTCATCCATCTCACTTTGTGAGGAGAATACTTGTACAAAAAAAAACTTGTACAAAAAAAACCCCAAAAAACCAACAAAAAAACCACCCCCACCCCCATTTGCAAACCCTGCATGCCATTGGGGCCCACCTTCCACTTTGCCAAAATGTCTAAAATTGCAAAGGACAGACCCTGAGCTCCTGCAGGCTGCTGATGTCCCATGAAACAGGCATGGCAAAACTCCTACAAATCACAAGTGGTCCCTCCTTTCCTGTGCCATAACACAGGCAACCACAGATTGATGACATTTTACTAAGGAATCCCCCCTAAACCTCACAAAATCCTTGGATTTGGTTTATTATCTAAATATCTAAATGTCTATTGAGTACCAGGATGCTGCTTTTCCTTCAATTTGAGGCAGATTTGCATTGAAAGATGAGGTATTATTTCCAAACATCTTTCTTATCAGGCCTTTGGTGGAATATACTGGAATATGGAATTCCACCACCAAAGACAATTGTGTGCTGGCAGCACAGCTCCAAGTGCATTCTGTAAAGGATAACGTGTCTCTTGGTTTGCAAAGCAGGCAGGCAGACAATACTGAATTTCTTTGCAACCCTGGACTTTAGGCTCAGATAATTGTTCTTCCAAGGAAGCTCTCTGAGGGAAAAAAGAAGGGCTTGGGGCAGGCAGAGAGGAAAAACGAAAGGGATCAGAATCACTGAAAACAGAGCAAAACACCAGAGCTTATTTAAAACTTTCCACTGATTTGTAAATTGTCCTAGCTCCTTAGTGCCTCTCTGTTGCACCCAACCTAAGAGAAATGCACTGAATTAAAAATAGTTTAATGTATTTTAAGAAAACATTCCATATTTCTTTCCACTCTAAGGTGGGCTAGAAATCATCTAGCTGTTCCAGAAGATTTCAAGGAGAAATTACCAACACTAAGCATCACTAGAGGAGAACAGAGAATTGTACCTTGATTCCAAGTGGATTAAAAAAAACCTGGACAGATCTGTACATCCATGGAGGAAAGGAGACTTAACATCTGCATTCCTTTTAAATCAAAGCTGACATTTTCAGGGCAGTGATTTTACAAAGAACCATCAAATGCAGGCGGGGGAAGTAATCATAGTCCTTGCTTTAAAAAGCAAAAGCAAAAAAAAAGCATTATTTTCGTAGTCTCAGTCACTAAGAGAACTCATTAACTTTTATAATTTAATTGTACCCAGCTGAAATAGTAAATATCATGATAGATTTTTTCCTTATGGGTCATTACTTTTGTGGTTAAGTGATTACAAAGAGACATATGAAGCCTGTGGTGGTATTTAGCTTTAAATATTGAATTTCTTTGCACCTCTAATGCAAAATGGAAAAAGTTGATGCAGATTGGTTTTTTGGCTTTCAATACAATGCACTTAAAGTACCCCTTGCAGATATTTCCCAGACACAATTCTGTTCTGCAACATGAGTATCTAATAAATATGTTTTACTGGAGGACTTATAACCCACTGAGCCCCATTTTTTTTCTTTTGTTTTTCTTAACAGATAGTAAAATTCTTTTGCAAGAGGAATGGTAGGTAATTCTGACTACAAAGGACAAAATATAACGCTAGATAAAGGGAAGGACAAGACAAAAATAAAAAAGAGCTTATATTGGTAGAGCGCTTGCTGTTCATAGTCCCTGTTTTAATTGAATATTTATCAAAATCAAAGAGTAATACTCAACTGATCTTTATTCATCTGCCCTCTGAGACACCACACTGCTCAAAGCTGTTCCAGGTATATTACAGCAGCAGCTACAGCTGAGCAAATGCTGCCCTGGCCATGTTGCAGTAAAGGTTCATTATAAGATGTATTATTGAAGAATATACTTTTCTCTATAGAGAAAACAGTAAAATTGTAAAGAAAACCAATGTTTTTCTAGTGGTAACATGGAAAATTTAACAAATCCTGCTTACATATGGGTTTTTTTTATTTTCTTTTTTTTTCCCTCTAGTGCCATTGTGGTAGATTGAGTTTGTGAAAAGAACCAAACTTCTGTGGGAGAAAGAAGGCAGCAATCAGCTAAACTGTAGCTCCCATCATTTCCCAGAGAGTTAACTTCAAAATATATTTCTCTTCAAAAATGCTGATGTTATTTTCAATTGTGCAAATTCAACTCCTGAAAACACTAAGAGATGAATCCTAGCAGCAGAACAATGTAATTAAAAGAAGCAACAAACTAACAAAAAGCCCCTAACCAACAAACCAGTACAAACCCCAAATTCTCAACTTGTCTTCCAAAAGATAGTCCTTAACCAAAATTTCTCCTTCTAATGTTAGTGAGAACTGTACTAAGGGGGAATTATTTCAAATTGAAAGAGAATAGTTTTTTCTGTTAGTGATTAGAAATTCTTTACCAGAAGGGTGCTGAGGCCCTGGCACAGGTTGTCCAGAGCAGCTGTGGATGCCCCATCCCTGGGAGGGTCCAAGGCCAGGTAAGATGAGCTCAGAGCAACCTGGGATAGTGCAAGGTGTTCCTGCCCATGGCAGGGGGTTGGAACAAGAGGATCTCTAAATTTCCTTTGACCCAAACCATTCCGTGGCTCATTACAACTTGCATGAACTCCTCAGCTCAGCAAGAGCTACTGCTTACAAAGCAGCTTTTGTGGAAGCAGCTCGGGTCAGTTTGTGAAACAAAGATGAAATCTAATCTCTTATAACAAACTATGTGATCAAACCACCAAAGTTAGTTTGTAATGAGAATCCTCCACAGGCATTTGTTTGAGCCTGCACTTCCAACTGCTGGGCAAAGTCAATACAAATTCAATACTTTTTTCCTGACATAAGAGTGGCTGCTGGATTTACAGCACCAAAATGAGTCTCCTAGGAACAAGTCATCCCTGACTCTATTTCCAGCCTCTTTTCACAGTATGATTTGGAAGAGTCTTATGGATACTCAACAGTGCCAATAAAGACTTTCTCTCACACTTGGTACATCCAGTCCAGTGAAAACTTGTGCCTGTCAAGCTGTTTCTTCTAAAATCATATAATTTAAGTATTTAAGTATTCTCTCTCACTTCCTCAATCTGGTATTTTCTTTTCTTAGAACCTGGTATTTTACTAGATATTCTCCCGCTTCTCTAGCCTCTCCTGCTTCACAGAAATAGTTTAGCAATTTATCATGTTTGTTTTGGGTTGTTTGTTTTCTTGTTTTGGTTTTGTTTGGTTTGGATTTTATTTGTGTTTTGTTGGTTTTAATTTATTTTTTCTTTTGTTTTTTAATACTTTGTTGATATTTGCCATTCTTTCACTAGCAGATATTTCCATATGTAACTACACATCTTCTCGTATCTCAAAATCTTACAAAAGTTTTAATTCGTTATGGGCTTTTCTAACACCTCCACCGAGTTGCAAATTATATTGCAGCCAGTTGAAACAAAAGAACAGAGCTAAAGCCAAAGCTATTCTCCTGCTGCAGTATCACATTCCACCATCAAGAGGATATGAAGTGTTTTATGTTCCTTGATCTTGTCAGCACTCTTGGGTTGAGATAGGAGGTTAAAGGGAGGTGACAAGGTTAAATGATTTGACTAACATCCCAAACAAGGCTCAATGTGATTATGAGCCTGCCTCAGCTTTCTAATAACATATGTAATGAGGGAGAATTGGAAGCTTCCCACACCAACAGCTCATGCAGAAGTGATTTGTTTCTCTCTATACCCTGGCCACAATAGGCATCCATATATTTCTTTTAAGAATATTGTCATGGCCCACTAAATTACCCCTGGGCAGTGCTATCGCTGGTGTTCCACTTTGCCCCTTTATTTCTTTCTGTGACATTACTCTGCACAAGGGTTACCAGAAAGACAGATGAAGTAGGAGTAGATGGGTCTCTAAGGGGTGATATATAGTAGGCTCATAATAGAAAAAAAGCAAGGATGGTGTTCTAACAGGAATTTTCATTTCTCTCTCCTCATTTCCAGAAGAAATTCCAGACATTGGAAATTTATTGTGCCATGGTTATCAGGTTTATATTTTCTTAGACTCTAACTTCTTTTCAAGGAACTTGACTCCTAATGGCCCTATACTTTTTCCTCCTCGATTTCATTTTCTCTTTCACAATGGCAAATCAAAATTCTCAGTGAGAACTCCTGATAAATTCTCTTGTGATCATATCAGATAGTGTTTTTATTGACATCAAAGTCAGACAATGAAGAACATGTCTAAAATTGTTCAGGAGCACGGTTTGTGAATGGTGCAGTTTGACTAGCAGAAAAAAGCAGCTGTTCTGGCAGCCAGGATGTTGGAGCAATGTCTGGCAGCTTTTAATGTGGGTGTAAAAGTTGTCATGTGAAGTTGTTTTCGACCTGATGGATTTAATAGTTCCTCAGAGCCATCATGGTCTATCTCCTCTATGAGTATTAAGGGACTCCTAAATCCATGGATAGATAATTTGGCTGCCACACTTGCACCATAAATCCACATCCTTAAAGCCTTCATTAAATTTGTAGAGACCATTTCTTAAGTGCAATTAACTGTGCGTTTCTTAAGAAAAGAAGCTGATTTGTTTCCATCTCCCATAGACCCCATTAGTTCCCATTCTCCTTGTGGAAATGAGAATCTAACTCCTGCAACCTGTTTAAAAGCATAACCAATTCCTGGGAACTGGAAATTGTTTATAACTTTTGCACTCCTCCTGTATCACTACAGAGCTCCAAACAAAGAAAATTTCCCCAGCTGGGTCCTAGTTTGGTTTAGCTTGGCAAGGTTTATGAAATACTGACAGAGCTGTTGGACACATCAGTTTGTGGACAGACTTGTCCCATTGATTCATTAAATTTTGCACTAGATTAATTTGTTTCAACTGTGACAGCATAATCAATCCACTTTATCCACCATTACTAGTGGGCAGCCAAGCTAAAATTTACAATACACTGTTAAAAAGTATGGAAACCTGTGCATTTTGGTTCATCATATTCTATCATTAAAGGTTGTCAGACCACTCAAAAATCATTCCAAAATTATAATTTCTGAAAATTACTGAATAACCACTTGAAAATACTACTAAATTTCTACTTGGCTATAAAATTTTTGAAGTGAAGCTACCATGTCAGTTAATACCCAGTGATGTGACTTTTCAACTATTTAAAACCAGCACACAACACAAATTCATGATTAAAACAGCACTAACAAGATATTCATTGCTTTATAATATGAAGCAGTGTTTTCAAGAAAACATTATTTGCACAAATACTTTTCATTAAAGTGGTATAAGCTTGCATAACTTGCAATACCTAATGAAATGAACTTAAATATTCTCAATTCTCACTGCTTGGGAAACACTGTGCACCTTCAGAATCAAGTACTTACACAGCATGTACAACTGTCTCATGTTGGTTTTGTGGAAGGAAGTTAATTTGACTGCATGAATAAAATAACTTACTTTCTTAATTAGACATTTTAATCAGAGATCCATTAGCTAATCAGAGCTAATCAGTGTTTCATCAAGACTGTAAATAGGCAACTTGGGATAAGATGGTCAGGACTCACAGGCTTGCATGCATAATAGGAAGCTGAGGACATTCTTTTTGAAGATTTATCATTGAAGAAGGACCTAAAAGATTGTCATCATTTTGATACACAGAAAAAAACTGAGGACAAGAGAAGTTATTCCTCCTCACCAGCAGCTCATTACAGTAATTTTGAAGAGTATGTGAGAGAGAATATTTGGATTCTTTTCGTATTAATGCCTGGCCAGCTAAAATTGAGCTTTAGAATTCAAACTTATGTGGTGTTGGGAGGTCAGTCAGCAATATTATATTGGCATTTATGTTTAATCTGGGATTTTTAACATTCAAGCCCTAACTGAATCTCTGCAAATGCCAACAGAGCATTCACAATAAGATTTTCAAAGCTGGGCTTTCAGTCACTGCCTCCTCAGATTTCTTATCTAAAGTGATGGCGATCATTTTTAAGAAATTAGTAAAATCAAAAGAAAATCTAGGCTAATAACAAGAAAATTTACTAGTTTGCTTTATGGATTACCAGATGAAATATTTACAGCTATTTTGCACCAAAGTATATATTTTTCACAAGGAATACCTTAACTGTGCCATTAACTGTAGTATTAATTGTGTCATGGTCTGGCAAACACACTTCACTCCTCCTCTGATACCTTAGGCTATCCAGGAAAAAAGAGATAGCATAAAAATTAGGCCATCAACCACATGTAAGAAAAGACCTAGTATGACTGTTTCATGTTCATCTCTTAGAAACTCATCTAAAATCTGGATTAGTTATTTCATCTTTTTTTGCTTATTTAAATTTCAAATGTAAATTAAAATTGATGCCACAAACAAATCAAATAGAATAAAAAATTTCCAGAAAACTGAAACTTCTTTGGATGGGAAAGAGGGAAAAACCAGCCAGGTCAATCTGCTCCCCAGCATGGAACAAACTGAACAATGCTTTTACTGAATTTCCAGGCTACTGGGGACCAAAAGGAATCCTATAACGCAGAAGGTGGAATTTAATTTTTTCCTCATCACCAAAGCACTTTTGCATTAGAAAAAAAGGCTGGCATTTAATACTCAAGTTAGTATTTGCAAACTGAAACAAATCTAGTTACTTCAACAAGATGCCATATGGTCTGTGAATTTGCACTGTGCCAAGTTGGAAGAGTATTTTTTTTTTATTTCAATGGATGCCAAAAAAAACTATACTGAGTAGCTCAACAACTGTATTGTTGAAACCCTTCACAGAAGTAAGGATTCACCAGATGAAATTAATGGAAGACAAAGGAAATTATACAGAAGTTGAAAGGAAGGGGAAATGGAAGATGGTCCCAGCAGAAAGTCCTTGTTAGTCAGACCTCTGGTACTGAATGAAAATGGGAACACCATGGAAAGGGGCACAAAAAACCAGGCCTGAGCTTCCCTGGTACTCCATAGGCAAGCTCTGTCCTCTGCCATAGCATTTTGCTCGCCCTTGGAATGCTGGGTACAGGTAACCAAGCATGTGACATTGATTCTAAGCAGTTATTGGGAATTTTCTGCATTGGTTGGGATGGTGGGAGCAGCACCAATTTCCTATGTTACATAACACAGATATGGTATAAATAACAAAACAGTAAAAACCCCAAACCCACACCAAGCAAAACCCACAAACTGCTTGTGCTCCACCCCCTCATTCTCAGGAATTTCACCTTTAAAATGAGTATGATAATTTAATCTTAAAGCCTATCAATTTTATTTTACTTTTGGTTTAGGTTATATCTGACATTCTTACTGAGCTTTACTGAAAGGTAAAGCACTGTATTACCACAAAGCATTTCAACACTACAGACTTATTATGTACTGCACTGGAAGACAGAGAGAATACCAAAATAATTACTCAAACAGCAACAAGGAGGCTGACAGAGGGAGGGAATGACAGGGAAAATTGAGGTCTGAGTTTAAAGGCTCATTGAATTTTCCTCAGCCAACAACATTAAACGTTTTGTTGGGTTTGTTTTTTTCTTTTTGGTGATATGAGCAGTTTTTCCAGTAGGAACTATATAAACTACTACTTCATTTAATCTACCACAGCCAAAAAGGGCTTTAAGAGGACAACATGAATCAGATTTAAACTAATGGCCTAGATAAATCTCACTAATCACTGCAGCCACCTATTTTCAGCAGTCTCACTGAGAAGAAGCTGTTTGCTCTTTTGTCTGAGAATCTTCCTGGACAGCTGGAAAGCACCAAGCTTTATCTGCAAGTCTCAAAAAGTGCACAGCATATTTGTATTTACTGGACATCAGTAATGTTAATCAGACCCTGTGGCCTTGTTCTGTAAAGAAATGCCTGAAACTGCTCCTAGTCTCCTTTCCTGACCTATAAGGAATGTTTGCTTTCCTAAAGATGAGGTGGAAAAAGATATAATGCAATGAATGAGGGAAAAGTAACTACCTTCTATCTATTCAGATAGACTTCACCTGAGAGTGACACAAAAGTAATCTAGATTTCATAGGTTTTCATAACCAAAACACATGAAGCATAAGTATGCAGAGAGGCAAAGGTAAATTCTTGCTCTGTCACTCTTTTCCAGTGAAAAGAGGTAGATCAGTTATTTCATATATGAAATGCTGTTTTCTCTTCCAGCTCCAGCAGTACCTCTTACCTCCAATCTTTCTGCTTTCTTAACAAATGGGGAAGTGCAGCACTCACATGAAGAGAACTCGTTTGATCCTCAAAGGTGATCAAATTAAGGCCTGGCTAAGAGGATTTTTAGGATGAGCAACACTAAATACCTCACACCGATTATCCATTGCTCTTCCATCTGCTAATGGCCAAGGGAATATGCACTTCTCTAATGACTGTGGACCCAGTCAATCTAATCCATGTACTTATCCTCTCTGTACTTGGGTACTGCATTATAACACATGAGAAGATGAAAGGAGACTCAGAAACAGCTCGAGTTTGTTCCACCCCATTACTTAGAAGCACACAGCCCTCCTATCTCACCACCTGATGACAGCAGACACTATATTGCCTCCCCAATAAGCACTAAATCAATAAAGGCTCACTAGAGCTGGCCCATTGTGCCTTCAGGATCCTCTCTGACTGAGATCCACGCGTCCTGAACTGCAATCCCCAGAAATAAAATAACAATAAATAACCCGAGATGTAGGAACAAGATGCAGAAATTCCTTGGCAGCAGGGACTGCTGCAAGCTGCACTTGTATTTATGGTTCCAAACCCACATAAGCCTGGGCATATTCCAGCATCCCTGCTTCAGTAGGACTCCTCTGGGCTCAGGGGGAGTGCCATTATGCAATCAATTTCATGGCTGGAATCTCAATACATGTAATTTAAGCAAAATAAAATTAAATTGATGGGTCACCAGGTCACTTGGAAAGAATGCTTTTCTGACAATCAGTCCAGCCTGCCTTTTCTTTGCTACTATAATCTCCACCCTGTAAAGTAAAGGAGTTAGAGTCATTATCTGTGTTTGTATTCTATTATGTATGGTCCTGAGTTAACAGCGAATTCTCTTCCTGGGTTATCATAAAATATTACAGTGGTGTCTGGTTTTGCTACTGCAGTAAAGTGTCTTATCTTGTTCCTTCTTAGTCCCTGATTTCATGGATTTTAAACTAAAAAGAAATGAGGTTAGAAGTTAGCAAACCAAACCAGTGCCTAAGAGAGATATTTTTAGCTGAGCTGATAAAATATGATTTTCCCCTTTACGTATCCAGGCCTCTTGTATATGCATCTGTAGTTATGTAGATGAGATGGACCCTTTTTGCATAGACGCCTTTTGTCGTGTTATTTTTGGAAGACTGGTTTGCTTTTTGAAAAAAAACTGGAAGTGGGATTTGTTAAAATATAATAGCTAGCTTCAAATGAAAAATAAACTAAGGTAGACAGAAGAAATATCAAGGATGTTTTAACCAAAGTACTCTCAAGATATTCTACCCAACATATCAATTTATCTGAATCTGGGGCCTTCAGACTCCATTAAAAAAATCAGATTTTTAAAAATTACAGATGTTTATATTGAAGTCTTAAAGCCCCTCCTCTTTAAATATGAAAAAAGATTATTTCAAAGAAAAGTTTGATAACACACCACACTGCCAAGTTCTCTGCATGTTATTATGCAGCACCTAATATTCATGTTGTTTTCTAAACAACATGAGGTAACTCGTGTTGCCCACCAGCTTAATATCACACAAGCCAGGATATTTTAGTAGTAATTCATTTCAAGTGTGCTTCCCTCACCTTGCAGAGAAATACCTCATCAGAGGAATATATTTTTAAAGAATCCATTTTAAGAACAATAGGTTGAGATTAGGCCAAACATCTCTCATGAATAATGCAATTGAGATTAGACTTTTCATAAATGATGCCAAATAATAGACATGTGTAATAGTTAAGTATTTTTATATGTGTAATAAGAAAAGATCAGGTAATAAACAACTCTCTCTTTTTGGTGTGACACACTTTTCTCCTGTCAGATAACAGTTGCTCCAAATCATAATGACAGATTATTATTTCAACATTGAATTCTTATCCATCTACAGTTTAAGGAGGTAAAAGTAAATTCTCCTATTCCTCTAGCTGACAACCAAAGGTCTGAACTGACTGAAGCCCAGATTCAACACCTGTCCAAGTAAAGAAAATCCCAGCCCCTTCAGACCCAAAAGCTGCCTGAGTGCATTCAGTTCTCATCCTTCACAGAAACAGGGAGTGAAACAGCAAATATTCTTGGCAATACAGCCTAACCACTAATTCAAGTCTGGGAAACACACAAACTATGAAACATTCCAGGAAAGCCAAGACCATCAAGTGGAATGTCTCAGCTAGCTCAGTTTCATTTCTGTGAATGGTCTGACATTGCTATTGTCTTCATGCCCACGCAGGGGAGAGAAAATATTTGGTCTGAACTGAGAAACAATTCATACAAAGCAACGATGATTGAGTAGAGCACAATTTCTAGTTTTTTCTGAAGGCCTCAATCCTGGATTAATTATATCCTCAAAAGACTAGAAACAAAACTAACAGCTAGTATAAAACTACTTGCAGAAGGCTGAATGTTCAGGCCTCAAGAAAGGGTTCCTCCAAGCAAACTTGGACAATTTTCTACCCATCAATAATCACCAAAAGCAGCAGTGAAAGCAGCACCAGCAGGAACTAAGGGAGCAGTTTAAAATACACATTTTATAACCTTTTTCAATCTTACTATTTTAATTATTCAATAACAATTCAAAGTGGGAGGTTAATAAAATTTATCAGTAGGTGTCCTTATCAATGAGCAGAGCTGTGAAGCCTGCATGATGGTCTATCAATAAACCAAGAGGGCTGAAATCTTTCATTAAATTGTAAGAAGAAATGTATGTATTTCAATCCAAAATACTTCTATACAGTAGGCTGATTTCAAGGGCAAACACAGTTGGGGCTGAAAACATTACAAGTGAGAACTAATTTTCAGCAGAAGCCTGTGGTGTAAAGAGAGCCAAAAGTAGAAATTAATCAGCTTTCATAGCAGATAAAAGGTGTCTTCCCAATCCTCACTAGAAAAATGAGCTAGATGTCTCAAAAAAGTGGTTTTGTTGGCCCAACAGCATACCTCCCACATAAAGGAAATTAATTTTGCAATGCATTTTGCTCTCACTTACTTGTGTATACTTAGACATTTGCCGCTCTGATAAAAGTTCTTTCAATAAGATATAAATTATATCAAAGTACATATCAAGCTTGTAGATAAGTGAGTTTTAATCCAAAGTGTATTCAGGGGCCAAATGCATTTCAGCACAAATTCATGTTGCTTATTAATTTACAAGAATTGCTCATTAAGTTACAAGTATTGCTCTATGGAAGAGCAAATATATCTTATTTTTTAATTTTATCTTTTTGTCTCACTATTTTTGTATGCATATACAGTATATACCATTTTGTAAATGGGATTGCCACCTTGCATGGGGAGTTCATTCAAATTATGTGTTTTTTTTTTTTAATTAGTATTTCAAATTAGAAATAAGCTCAAAGACAAATACAAGTGTTTGGAGTTACGGTAAACAGTAAAAAAGATTCATGTGTTTTTAGCCTTCAGACCTTTTATGTCATATTAATAAATCTCCATTATTAAACCATGATTTGAAGAGATTTCAAGACTAAGAGAGATACTTTACTTTGTTCTCAGAAACCAAATACAGTATTAAATAGTGCACTGAGACTTCTCATTATTTATTCCTAGAAATCAGAACAGGAAAGAAATTAACTGAAAACATCCAAGAAATGAAGCTGAAATTAGTACTCTGAGAAAGAGCAGAAACATTCTCTATTGTTCTCCCACCCTTCCCACTTGGTTTGGGGGTTTTTTTGTGGGTGTTTTTATTTTTTTTGGCTGTTCTTGTTTGTGCCTGCAACTAAGAGTTAACATATATGCCATGGGAGAGCTATATCAAAATATTGCATTAGGATGACATTTCAGATTGCTGTACAGCTCTTCTAAAATGATTAAAGCTAATTCTAAGAAATCAGAGTAATAGCTGCTATTAAAAACCAAACTCAACTCCTGGGCTTCCTGGAAAGTTTGACATGACAGATATCTGCAAGACATTAATAATACAGAATAGAAATTAAGAGACCCTGGATCTGTTCCTGGCTGTGATATAAATTATTTGTGTTCTCCTGGGACCAGGACTAAACTTCCGTGCATTGGGGCAGACCTACATGGAAGGATCCAGTCTTCTATGAAAACCTGGGCAAGGCAATTGTCTAAACTTATTACCTGCTGAGGTAGGGATACACTGGTTCCTCAGCCATAAAAAATGGAGAAAAGCACTTGCTTCCATGTCACCCATAAAATCTCCCAAAACCATATGCTTATCACTATATCCAGGCTGCTGAGGATATGTACTCCCCTGAATGCTGCAGCAGGGCTTTCCTTTCAAGAACTCACTGCTCCAGTCTGGGAAGGAAGCCAAACCTGGAGGAAATATGAACAGTTCAGTGCTGAAAACCAACTCATGAGAGAAGCGGAGGAGTGGCTGCCTGCAGCCATCCTTGCAAGATCCACTTTGTCCACAGCCAAAAAATTGTTGATTGGCCATCACAGATGTTGCCAAGAACACAGGAATAGAGCAGGGCAGTTTCCAAAACAACACATGGATGCATGCATTTTTGTCCCCTGCTGAAATGATTATTGCTTGCACATTACAGTCATTCTACCTTTTCTTATTTGGGAATGTTTATATAGGAGGTAAAGGCTCAGCGTGCTAATTTTAAGGAAGCCCTTTCCTAAGAAAATACAATAAAGTTTCAGCAAAATTGCTAAAAAAAAAAAACCAAACCAGAAAATAAAAATCTTGCACCATTTGCTGAAATTATTTTCTTTGCTCTCCTCTAAGTGTTGTCCTAAAATTAACAGCATTTTAACAGATGCATTAGCATTGGATTAGCTCCTCTAAGTGTTTGCTTCCAAGCAGCCTCTCCTCCCATCTTTTGATAACCTTATTACTTATTTTGAGTGTGTGATTTTCACAAACTTCTGCGCCAAGACATGGTTATAACAGAGAAACAACTTTGCAGATGGATGTTGTTAGAATAATGGCTGCAGCACAAGTTCTCTGCTTCACTAAGAATGCGACCTAATTTGGGGAAAATTTCTGGTTTACCCTCAGAGAAGATAGAAACCTCATACTGTCTCAGTTCTTGCACTATGACTGTTCTCTGGTGGATGCAGCATGAAATGGTTATGGTAGAGAACGAGACAAATTTTGTTCTAATTGTTTTGATGCCTAAGGAGGCTACTGAGAACAGAGGCTAGACAGAGTTAAAGGAATAAAGGAGGAATTAATTAAAAGGCTTTCAAAGGACACACCTTGGGCAGTATAAGAGCCTGGCTATGGCTCTTCCCAAGATGGATGACTTGCCATGAGTGAGTTTTCACACTTTTGTAAGTTTTGGTCCATTTACATATTAGCATTAATTGTCCAATTACAGCTTCAGGTTATGAAGTTCCATCCTCCCTGATTGCTTTCCTCAATTTGCTGGTTTTTATACTTTTTGGACCTGAAGTTGCAGCAGTGCCCTTGGTTCTCAGGCTGGAAAAGGATTGCTTTGCCTAAACAAACTGTGAGGACTTGCTAACACTTTATATGAAGTTCAGAGTTATATACTAATGCAGTACAGAACCTGGAAAATATGAAAGCTAAAACTTAAGGAATCAACTTCAGCACTGCCTACGTATTAGAGATTGGGAATGAATTTTCAGTCATTAATGCACACTTACAAAGTGTTTGACACCACCTACCTCTCCTTTCCACATGCAACCCTTTACAAGGAGCATCCCCTCAGCAAACCTTTGAAAATATTTATAGGCATTCCACTAAAAACATGCATATGACCCATTCCCTGGAAAAGGACTCAAATGTATCCCAAAGGTATACACTCCTCCTTATCAAGCAGTCCTTTCTAGCCTCCCAAGCAGCACATCAGGATTTAATGCCTAAATCCTGACTCATTCTATCCCCATTATCACTGGTGGATAACAGGGAAACAGCCTTTCTAACAGTGCAAAAATTTTTAATATGAAATACAAAGTTAGCAGAGATCCAATGGCTTCAATCTGGAAAATTAGATAAGCTCAGTTTCTAAACCAGTTAAAATCACAATAAACAATTTCCTAGAGGCATGACAGCAACTGAAATCCCCAGAGTCGTTATCCTCTTGTGGATATACTTGGACTACACAGGAAGTTATTGGCTGAAGAAAAATATTCCTCTTTGAAATTGTATAGCCTCTGCATTGCAGGAAGTTGTCAGCATTATCAAATTGCTCACTCTGACATGAATAATAAATCTATGATTCCACAAAACAGTTCAGTGATGTCACTCATATTTTTCTGAGTTTTATGAAGAACAGATTCTCTCTTAGTTTGTGTTATGGTGTAAAATACTCCATTTATAAGTTCTGCTATTACAAAACCAAGAGTTCTCATTACTATTTTGAAAGTCATATTGTAAGCAAGGAAATCAGCCATCAGACAGATTGCACAATCCATTTCCTCTGAACACAAGAAATATTATCCCTGTTATAGACTTAATTTTGGGATAAGGACTCTACCTAAGCAGTGTGGTGTGTTGGGGACACAGCCACCCACAACCCTTCCCCATGACAAAGGAATCCATGGGAATCCAGCATTCCATCCATTTAAAGCAGATCTCACACTGAGTCTTGGGAGCTGTACTAAGCTGGATAGTTTTATTTTAGTCTGTTTTTCACATAAGAAACACTTCCATAAAGTTTGTCAAGAAACAGATTGCAAACATGCAAATTAAATCTACTAAACTTCTTGAAGAGCACAGAGAAAGAAAGAACTGATTCTATGGTCCCGACTACTTTCCTTTTTTTTTTAGAAAACGTGAATTTAAGCCACAGAAACTTGTAAAATATTTGTGAAAAGTATTATCCTGTATTTGAAAGTTCCATCAAATGGGAGAAACAGTGAGAAGACAATAGGTAGCAGAATTCATTTACTCTGTGTATCTACTTACAATCTTACTAAAAAACCCCAACCAAACCAAAAGCAAACCGTCCTCAGCGACTGATTTTGTGTACATATGCCCTCTGAAAAGGCAGGATTTATATCTCATTACACCATTAAGAAGGCTTTCTGAGATTAAAGGAAGATAATCAGCTTTCAATTTCTCCTGGAAACAGAAGTCAGGTCTAAAAGCCATATTGACAATGAACCGGACATTCATTCATAGGTAATACAATAAATAACACAGGTAAAGCAGAAGGGAGGTGGTGCTCACACACCAGTACCCAGTATCACTTTACTGGTGGGAAATCTTAAAAAGCACCTTTAGCCATACTGACTTCCATGCATTTTAATTCAAGGTCTACCCAAACAGAAATTGCTGGTGAGTTTTTTACATTATGATTTCTACATCCTTTATTTACTTCCTGCAAAACTATTGCCAGTTTCTGACTTTCTTCCAAGCTCCAAATTATTTCAAAATGTGGCTGTCCCATTCAGAAAGTGATGTTTCATTTCAAGAGCTCCACATGTGTGCAAGCTCACACAAGATTAGTGGATCCAGCTTTGAATTCATTTTTCAAAGTGACGCACAAAAGGATCACGTATGGTTCATATGGAAAACGACTGAAAGGTTTTAAGAGCATTAACTTTGCAAAAGTTTGGTAAGAACCAACATTTTCTAAAGATGGTTGCAAGATTCTCAGAGTTGCACGACATTACATCCCCTTATCCCTCCTATTAATCATGATTGGCACACAACAGTATTTTTAGAGAGTTATGTGGAAATACAGACTGCTCCTTGACCACGTTCTCCTCTTCTCCATTACAAACTCTCTCTAAATTCTCAGTAGTTTGGGATTTTGTTCAGAAAAGCAGCAAAGAAGCTATCATAACACCCAGATTTATCAGACTCCTAGTTTACTATGACAGTATCTGTACTACATATGTAAAAGAAACAGAACTAAATCTGATATTACAAGGGAAAAAGAAAGCCAGCGTTCTTTTGTCTATGCTGCATCCTGCTGAGTTCTCCCTATTCAGTTGGGAGACAGTGTTTTAAAACTAAACTCCAGAAATCTCTTCAGATTGGAATTAATTGTAGGTATTCTTTGTGCTACACATAACAGAATTTTTTGTTCATTAGCATCACTTGTTTTTAACTACTAATAGACACTGACTTCTTAATCCTGGTAGCAGTTATTTATATTAAATTTATAAACTCATAGTGCTAGCTAAGATGGATCTCCTTTACAGTCTCTGAAGTGTAATTTGGAGCATCATTGAGAGACCAAATGATGACACTAAATACTTGGCCTTTCTAAAAGAGACCCACCAAAAGTGGAAAAAAAAAAGTTTAAATTTGCTTGACATCAGAAATCTTCTCTGTATATCATTTGGGAGAAGTAGTTTGCTACCCTTTAAAAGTTAAGTTGCCCTCCTGTGCCTTGAAACCACCTTTAAATAAAAAACCACACATATTCTGAGCAGAAACATAGTTGGCCAAAACTGGAATTTTTTGGGGGGTGGAAGAGAGGGGAGGGAAGTGCCTGTGTGCACACCACAGTAATTCTGGGGGGAGTTGCATTCTTTCTTTAAACTGTGGCATAGTAATTTACTTGCCCATCTGTAAACAAATATCAAAGGACAGGCGAGACAAAGAAACTGAGCAACTTGATTTTATCTGAGGAGTCTGGCTAGTCTTTGAATTAGCAGCCTAATTTATCTGCTAATTCCACCTCTTAATCAAAAAGCTGTCTCGAAGTCAGACATTAGCATACATCATCAGTTTGTCAGCTGGAGAACAAAATAATAACAAAATGTAAACCTTGTTTCTCTCAAATCACCAGTGTTAACTGAGCATATAAATCAGACAATATCTTACAAAATGCAGGAATACAAGAGGAAAAATGTAATACAGAACAGAGCAAATAACTGAATTCTTCTAGTCACATGAGAAAAAAGCTATGTTCTGTTCAAAGCAAGGTTTTTAATGTTCATATTTTAAAATAGAAAGTTTTGAGAGAAGGAGGTATTTTTACATTTGAAATCTATAATAATATTAAATCTGAAAAATACCATAATTAGCTCTGCTTTCTTTAGTACCCATGGTGAGGAACTTGATGGAACTAATCTACATTTCCCAAACTGCTCCAGTTTCATCCAAAAGAGGCACCAAATTCTACAACTGCCCTATTTTTTGTTACTTAAAAAAGAACAACAACAACTAGTAATATCTGTGTTCATCACAGTTTCAAGTTGGATTCAGGAACTGTGAGATGGCCTCTTTGGATGCTCTGCATTATTTATTTGGGAGCCAAGAACAAATCACTCATCTAGGCAAGAGCAGATAATAGAGAGCAATAATGTGTTACTAGATATCCATCATGCTTTAGCACTGCTTTTAGTACCTTAGACACTGACACTTGTTGGCCCATCTTCAATATTTTAATCTCAACATGAATGTACTGGAAAATGAAAGAAACTGAAATGGGCTCTCTTATTATTATATTGTCACCAAGAACACTGATTAAGTGGCCAGGTGAGGGGCTGCTCTGGCACATCCTGTGAAACCAGCTGCAGGTTTTCCAGGAGGACAAACAGCTGCTGTTATCACCCCACTTTATATAATACTTCTGTCTTTGGAAGAACTAAGCCAGAAAAAACCCCACAACTTTAACACACAAGTTGCTATTCATGAAAAATGTTCATTTTGTCCAATTATATCATCCAACTTTAGTTAATCCTCAGAACTTCAGGCACATTCTCATTTCTCAAGCCATTTCTCTATCTCAATATCTGTCTCAAAAAGGAAAATTGTTTCAAGGTTTTCTGTCTCCGTGCTGCTCCTTAAATGCTGAAGCAACTACAAAGAGGTACTTGCAAGATGTAAATGGCATCAAGAGAGAAAATAAGAATCTCATCCCAGGGCTAATTCAAATTGGCTTCCTTGAATGGATGTTAACTACTGGGGATACTCTTGAAATATTCTTCAAGTCAGAAAAGCTTATGGTCACAGAGTTCAGCTCTAATTTTCCTTACAGCATCCACTCTTAACAGCAAGATTCCACACACAGTAGATTCCCCCACGCTCAGATATATGCTTGAAATTTAGATAACAGCTTTGTTCAAAGTTTACTAAAAAAGTCATGAATGGTCAGGTTAATTTTCAACTTCAAAACCTGAAATGTGTTTCTGATAAATTCATCAAAAATTTCCAATATGCAGACCAGTTTCTTAAAAGTAATATGGCTCCTACAGGGATTAATGATTAGAGTTCTTATCTCAAAATTGTTTCTAATAGCCTTGGTTAGCAATTATTGCACTCTGTAAGATCTCCTAAGAAGTCAGCAGTCTTTTGATAGCAGATGGCAAGTCACATAATGAATCTGTAGAGATTTTTCTGATTCTTTATATAGTAACCACAATGTCCTTTGTACAGTAAGTGTCATTTCATACTCCTTGAAACTCAGTTAAACAGACATTAGAATTCTGGACACATTACTCAATGTAGTTTTGATATTTAGTGCTAAACGTGCTAAAAATTTCCTTTAGAAGTCCCAATGCCACACCAACTTATCTTAAAGAAAAAAGAGCTCAATTGCCATGCATTTTTCCATTTAAAGGATTTTTTGTAAGGCTACAAATGTTTAATTACAACAGAAAATATGAGGGGCTGACACACCTTGAAGAAAGCAGCAACTTTCTGAATTAGCAGTTCTGGAAATATCAGCAGCTGCATATGTGTTGTGAACATGATACAAACCTAAACTCATACTGAATTCCAAGAAGGGTGTTGTTTTGGGTAGGCAATGGGTAGAAAATTCTAACTGAACCAAACCTAACACTCTAATTTTGAAATACACAGACTCAGACTTAATATATCTTTCCCTTCACTCTTCCGTTCTTTTTACTACATGTACTTATTTATGTTAATGCAGGCACTCCTCTAAGAAATTTTACTTCAAATTAAAAAAAAAAAGAGGAAAAAGTCCCACTCCTCAATGCCTAGACAAACTATTTAGAACATGTTTATACTTTACTACCACTCTTCTCAACTACTTTATAGCCTCCATATAGGCTAACTTTAAAAAAGTCTTTGTCTGTAATTATTCCTGTATTTGCAGTGTTGCCTAGAACTGCCACATCTGCAACAGCAAAACCAAGCATATCATGAAAATAATTTTTAAGTTTAACAATTACATTTTCAAGTTTGACTTTTATCCCTCTAGAACATCACAGATGACCTTTCATGTAATAGAAATAAAAGAACGTGAAAAAAATCTTACTTGCCTCCTAACAGCAAAAGTTTATTTAATTTCTTTCTCTCCTGCATTCCTACAAGAAAGCAGAAAATTATTGCCAGCATAGAGCTATAAGCATTGTTCTATCATGACAACATGGACTCTGTTTGACTTCAGGATCATCAATAACTGAGTTTCAGGAGTATTGAGACCCTCAGCAGAGCTCAATTATTTTTAAATATTCCTATTGCAAAATAGCATGAAGAATCTTTTATTCTTTTTTGCTCTACCTGCTTTGTGATAGGAATCTTCCAGATGTTTTTTAATCTGTAACCCTAAAAAAAAATAAATAAAAACCCCCACTACATGATCTTAACAGGAGTATTAATGAGATGCAGCTATAAATATCCTAAAATATCCTAAGGTTCTTTGTCCAAAGTCAGAAAATACAAGGCAAATTTTTTAGTGGGCATTCCCTGAAGAAATGGATAACATTTCAGTTTGCTACAGCATGGACAGTGCAATTCTCATGTTAGCCACCTAACAATGTCTTTATCCCTCTGAGACATTATACAGCATTTCATACCTTGGAAATTGGGATTTCCCTTTGGGTTTTTGTGTTTACATAATTTATTTTTTTATTCAGAAATCATGCAAAAAAGTGTATTTGCAAATGCGGTTGTCCCAGTGCCAGCCTAGGTGACACACAGGGAAGCAGCCAGGGGAAGGGATGCTCCCTTTCTCCAGACTCCTCAGGCTGGGCAGCTCCAAAAACAAACACATCTCTCCCTTCCTGGCACTGAAACAGTTAATTTGGGCTGGAAATGGCAGAACACAGGGAAGGAAATGGTGTCTCCTGTGCTACTCTTTCCAAAATCCCAGGGAGAGCGAAGTATTTGTACAAGGATAAGAAATGTAGTTACCAAAACACCAGCCTGGTTAACATTCTTTTTGTGTCCTCAACAGCAAAACTGGTGTAGAAATGAGGTGCCTGTGCCTGAGTGGATCAGTGGACCTGCTCACTGAAGCCCAGTGTTTCCAAATTCATTCCTGTCTCTGGGTTTTGTTCCTCCCTGTGTCAATCAATGATTACTTGGCTGTGTTGAGCCTGTGGACAATATCAAACATTTTTTTGTGGCTAACACAAGATCAAACATGTTCAAGTCTTCAGTACAACTAATACAATGGTTTCTGCAAGAGGGATCAATGACTTTCGTCAATATTATTTCTGCAAAATGTTAATGTTATGAATGACATTAAATCAAATTGATCCAAACAAAAATAAGAACTTGGTATTAATATATTGAGTATATTCAGGCCATATTGCTGCTACAATAAAGGAAAAAAGATCCATTCAAGCATTGCCAAATAATAAGTTGCTAACAATCAAATTAACAAAAAACAGATAAGCATGTGTAAGATGCCCTTTATCAGCTGGGTTGCTTTGATGAAATTCCACCCTGAAAGATTTTTCATCTTATTTTTTCAAAATATAAGACATTCATTGAACAAATATAGGAAGACGAATTGAAATAAAAACAAAACCAAAACAAAACAAAACCCAGCCAAATAACATAGTAAGAGGAGGATAAGTTTTTCTCTGTCCTGCTTTAGTTGTTTTCTGCATTACTTCTCCCAGTCTGATTTCAGCATGAATCAATTGTTGTGACTATTGCTATATGACAAAAGCTTAAAGCCATCAAAGGATTTTTTTTTTCAATCTATTTTTCTAAAACCAACATCCGAGATGCTGCAAAGGCATGGCAAGTTTCAAATAGGAGGGAACAGTATTTTTTCCAACAGGTACAGTCATTCCACAGCTCTTCCTGGCTGGATGCTTTTGCTCATCACTTAGAAAGCTTACAAACAGTTAAAAAGGGATGTGAAATGTAGATTTGAGTCTGCTGCATGCCCCAAATCTGAGCTGGGAGGTTCCCACATTAAATTGTGACCAAAAGCAGGAGTCAGGAGACCTTGCTGCTCTTGCAAGAAACAAACCTTGAGCTAAAGTGAATCTTCTCCAATACTCTCTCCATGAGATCACAAAGGTAACATGACAGATTCTGTGCTTAATGCTCAAAATGAACTCCAGCCCTTCCCAATGAAATAGTCCATAAGGCTGACAAAGCACTAGCATCACAAGGCATTATAAAGGCATCGTTGTTACTGCTGTACCACAAGATCTCAATAATGAAAAATTAAAGATCTCATTTTTATTATGCTAAAATAAACACTGAAACAAAGTAAATGGCACCTAGCATGCAATAGTGCATAATTTATCAACAGTTACTTACATGGGGTTATTATTATACTACCCTAGAGTGTGAAAAAGCACCCACTACAAACATGACATCTACTGTTATCCAGTCAGAATTTCATATTTAAAAGCATCATTTGGGGAGCAGGGAAGAAAGTGAATTAATTTTGAATACATAAATATTCCTAGAAAATGCTGTTATTTCACATTCTACCTTTGCTTTCCTAAGCTTATGTATAGAATTGTGACATTGCACATTCAATATTTTTGCTACATTAGCATAACCAATCTCAAACTAACAAAAAAAAACCCAAACCACCAAAATTATTAAAAAAGAAAAGGAAGGAATGCATAACAGTAGGAAAGAATAAAAAGAAGATGACATATTACTATGGTCTGAATAATGCCACATTCCATTATTGATTAAAATGATTTTACCATGACATTTCATTCATCAGATTCCATTTCTCATTACACACAAACCCTTAATATTTATCAAGCTTACACAAGGCTTTTCTTCTCATCAAGCAATGCATTTCCTCTCTCCTCTTTAAAACTAGGTTATATTATGTTGAAGGGTCTACACTGTCTTTGAACTCTCTCCCTCTCACACTTGACCTCACTACCATCACTTTTTATCTCATTATAGTGAATGTTATTAAGTATTTATGTCTAACAAGGTGATTTTGATTGTTCATCCTTTTTAAACAATCCTGTGATCATTTTCTGTTAGCAGGAAATAAAGACATTTCATTAAATCAAGATCTATCTGCTACCACTCAGAATTAATATTCTTTCTAGTCAGAACATTTAAGACCTTCACCATATACAATTGCAATGCATTTTTGATGGTTAAAGATGGAATTATCCAATCCTCAGACATCCAGCATCCACATTAATTTCAAAGAGTAATTTTAGATTTTTACAGAACTCAGGCTCAACACATTTGTTAAAGGAACAGGTTAACCCTGGAATGCATTATACTGTTATTATGAATGCCTAGGGAAAAGAAAGAAAACTGCAGGTGCATAAGAAGTTTGCTCTAGATTAAATAAGTCTTTATAATCACCCTTTTAAAATCTATTACATTGCTGTATACTACATATTAATGCTTATTATTTCTGGGAAAATATATGAAACTAACTGAAAAAAAAAAATTACTCTCAGAAAAAGTGGTGGTATGTAAAAGGTGATTTTGCATTCTGTATTACTAAACCTTCCCCAAAAACTCATAGTGAAAGTATGCTCAATACAAGTAAAATCATGTAAAACCTCAGCTCTGATATACTGCAGCTCATGATAAAGCTCATATTCATTTCATTAACTCTTTGACCAAATATTGTAGGATTAGCAATAAAACCATTTCACCTTATGGAGGTTATCTAGAAGACAAAGTGCCACCTATTCTTATACTAAATACAGTCCTGTTCTATCTCCACATTATTATACACATCACTGGACTTTATCACTACAAACCAGTTGTGTTTGCAGAACTTCATCAAAAAACCTTCACTTTTTATTTTCCTAAATAGACTGACAGGCTTATGATCCTCTCCATCTTAATCCTTAAAACAATTCACAGCTTGGAAATACTCCAATCAAACACAATATACTGACAGGTAGAAAATCCATTGACCAAAGCAAAACAAACAACAGCAGCGCTATCCCCCAAACCAAATAAAAACACACCCAAATATCCCAAACTTCATCTGTATTATTTCAATTATTAACAATCTGAACTTTCAAAACCACCTTTTTCTTTCTATAAACAATCTTTTCTATTTCAGAATTTAAAAATGAAAAAGGCTTTGTTTTCTTCTAATATTTGTCCAGCTGTGGCAAAGAACAAAACCAAGTTAAAATATAAAAATACATTTTTTTATAAGCTGCACTTAAAAATTTTGTGAATCTATCGTGAACATATTTTACTGTGTTTGAGAAATTAATATTTGACCAATACCAGAAATTCTCATCACAATAAGTCATTTTAGACTTTGGTTTCAGGAACACAAAGCAGTTAAAATGGCTTGATCATTTCCTATCCAAGGCTGAACCTTAAACTTCTAAGTTTCAGTGCAGCTGGCCAGTTGCTAAGGTTTCCTCCCCAAAAAATCGTAGCTGGAGAATGATGAAGTACAATACAACACACAGCAAGCACATGGCATTGTAAGCACATGTAAAAGATATTGCACAAGAATTTGACACTAACAGCTACATTACTTCCACTCCCAAGAACTAAAACAATCACTTGTAGCAAACTGGCCACAGTAAAGCCAAGTGGTCGATAAAAGCAATCATGCCAGCTAAATTGTACCTGAAGTCACAGTGGCACAATTATTTTGATTTTTAAAGCAGTGACATACCAGTGAAAACATTCCACTGAAGATGAAGAGGCTGGGAAGTATCTATAAAGCAGATCCATCTGGAAGAGCAGCTGAAATAGTGAACAGAATGAATTTCCCACTTTTAGGTGTCTTGCATAATTTCTTAACCCTCGCCCTTAGATTTCAACAGATCTCTTCAGCCTAAGGCTTTCAGTATTTAACTACCAGCCCTAGATAAATACCTGAAAAAAGGGGCCCAGTTGTCTGAGCATCCTCAGCCCTACTCAGATAAACAAAAAAGAGCCATTTCCACCACATCCAGTACTTCTGTTCTGCTTAATCTTTACCTTTCTCTTTGGCTGTCTTTTAGATTTCATCTGTTGATATTGCACTTTCTGCCTCCAAAATAGAAATTATTTGTGTGTTGGTGCATATTTATGAGAAACAGCAATGTGTAAGAACTCAAGCTGTGAGGAAGTCTTTACCCTGAGATCCCTGTGGTCCCTCAAAACTCTCCTCAGCTGTTGCAAACCCACAGGAGACCTATTTGTTTATGGAAGTATGCCAGGTGTTTCTCTTTCATAAATATTTAATTAATCAATCTTGTGAGGAAAAAATGCAGCCTGCACAACACTCCCGGTAATGAATATGTGTTAGCTGTCTCGATTTTTTCCCCTCAGAAGCTGATTAGTTATGTCATTTGTAAAAAAAAAAAAAATAAAAAAAATAAAAAGCAGATCCATTGTATTTCAAACAGGGAAGCAGAGCACAGTGGTTTTGGGGGAGAAGTTTGTACCAAATAAGACAGAGAAAAAGGGGAATAGTAAAATCTATAGCTGTTCTGCTAGCAGAAAGGGGATGCCACAGGCCAGTGGATCTGAAACTACATGTTTTCATTTTATCATGATGAAGAGTGAGTTCAAAGGGATGCACAAAACCCACTCACCTGGGTATATCAGGTCACTTGACTGAGTCCTGCTATTCTGGCCAGCCAGCCCCTCCTGAGATCTGAGACCCTGTCCCCTCCTTTCACCTGTGAGAACCTATGGATCACATCTCAGTGGGAGTCAGCAGCACTAAACATGGACTCATTTGTAGAGAAAAACAAGCCATATCTGAGGGAATACTGCACACACTGCTGGGCAACTAGATCTCAGTAAGTATCGATTATCAAAGACTTAAAATTCCTTTGTATCTTCTAGAAGTACAATTGCAATCATGTGGGTAGGAATGTAACACCCTGATGCTGGAAGACAAAGATATCACCAGACCACAATTCCAAGGACCTAAGATTGATGCCTGACTCTGCATGGTAAAAATCTACTTAAATGGCAACAAAGAATTCCCTCTGTCACACATCTGCCATGCCCAGGGTTTGTCTGGGCTTGGATTTGCCTGGGGTTGTGCAGAACTAAATTAAAGCTGAATAAATGTGCTCAAGCTTGAACTACACACAGGATTGAAAAATGTGAAATAGTCAAAAGGAAATTTAAGATCTGGTGAATGGTAAACAATACATTAAATGGTAAACAATACATTTGTGATTATTACAAAGAAAAGAAATCTCAAATGGTCATGGTTACTTTGTGTTTTACACTCTTTTTGGGCCTACTTTCTTCCTGGGAGGCACAAAATAGTTTTTTATAGATGATAAATATGAAAATAAAAGCATAAAATACATAATTCTTTTGTTAAGGGAAGGTGTGTAGACAGCACATTAACAGGGGTTTAGTCCTTTGCAGTGCTCAGCACTGGCATCAGGGGATTGGTACTTTTCTTATTTAGCAATATCACACAGTCAGAATGTCTTACACTAGGGCTAAAACACAAAAATGACAGCTGAAAAATAGTCAGGGTCACTGGGGCCAGGCTTTTACTTCTACAGATTGTTACTTTGGAATTAATGAAAAAGAAAAAAAAAAAAAAACAACAAACACACACAAAGAAACAATGGATTTTGGATTTTGCAAAAGGAGGTATTTTAGCTGATCTTCTAGTAAGGGCATATTTTTGTACCAATTCTCACAGAAGCAAGATAATAATGACAAAAGAGCTCTAAACTAAGGAAGTTTCAATTTCTGTACTTAGATATTTACTCATAAGCATGAGGTTTGTACTGATGATGGTTAACATTATTTAAATAATCTTACTAATAGTTTAAGAATAATGGGGACTGAACTACTGCTGTCTGGCAACAATACATTTCAGCCTTGCTGCACATTTTGCAGACATGGCTCAACACACAGTATTAATCTGGATCATGCTTAAGTTTTCTACTTGTAATGAATCCAAGAATTTCTTGATTCTGGATAGTTGCACAAAATTTACATCAATTCAGGCTGAGATGTATCCTCACAACTTTTCAGTTATTTGAGAAAAGAAGAGTAAAATTTTCTATTTAAATTTAAACATGACAAGTCAGTCTATGGCATTTAGGAGCTCAATCCCTACAATAGCAGATTTCTCCTTTTCTGGATTCCTTGGTTTTACACACATGATTCTTCTCCCCTTCTTTGTTTTCTTGGCACAACTCCCCTTCTAAATTGTACATGAAAGAATACACATTTCTTCTCATTTTCTCTCCACTCAGAGCCCACAAAAAGTAAACATGTAGAGCCAAAGTCGTACACATGAAAACACAATGTCAGTCATCTAAAATACATCTACTTTTAAACAATGAAATATGAGTATAAAACTACTGTTTCATAATTCCCTTCTGCTTTATACAGTCAGAGTCAGTGTGTGGTACAAAAATCTGACTTATATGACACAGATACCTATTAGAAAGCCATGGTTGGCACTTTAAAGCACACAGTTCATTAGCTGATTTCAGTGTTTCCTCAAGTGATTATTTAAAGGATCATTGAATACAAAATGATGGTGGCAGAATAACACGGAGTAGCATAAAAAAGCTTAATACTGGTGACATCTTTAACTTGAAGCACTTGACTGTACAAAATATCTTACTTTTCCCATAAATGTTTCTTGCACCTACATAACTCAAATAAAAATGCAAAATAAACACCATAAAATACCTTGTGAATTATCTCTACAAACTCTGATTCATTTAAAAGTATGACTCACATTTTACACCCTTGTACTTTGTGCAAAATATAAAAAAATTAAATTTCAGGAGAGAAACTGTTTTGTAGTAATGAAAGGAGAAATCAAAAATGAAAGCAGAAATCATAAATGAGACATCACCTTATAAAATAAAAAGCAAAAGGCAGCCTGCCCAAAATGACAGTATGTAGAGCTTTATTATGGCATTGATATCATCTAAATTGATGGGTTCTCTTTAGGTTATCGTGTTTCTAAGGTTTTGTAAGAGATATTGATTGAGACATTCTTCAAGAACTGCCCCAGAATCCAAAACTTCCTTATTGTCTGTGTATCCATGCTGCAAACCACCATTCTTCACTACATTCCTCCCCCTGCACCTCTCCCAGAATATATTTGGAGCACAGTTTAGGCTAAACACAAAGGCTGACAGGCTTTTCCAATGGCAGACAAAGTGTACTTGGTGCTGAGTGAATTCACAGACGAAAAGGGGACCTGTAGTGCTACAAACCTTCTCAGGCATTGTCAGCCTTACCAGAAAACCATGGGCATGTTTAGGTTCATGTCTGACCATGTTAACTTGAAGGAGTCACTTAAGAATAAGAAAGGTTACTTGGTGCCATATGGGATCAGTTTCCTTGTTATTCCCTCTTTCACTTTATGCATCTTGACCTTTTCCAGCTATCCCAAGAGGAAACTAATGTGTTCTCAAAGAAACATTCAGGCATTGGTGTATCATTGCTCTGTAGCTGAACTGCACAAGGATTCAGTTTCCAAATTTATGTGGCTGAGGTTTCTTAAGGGAACTTCTGTGGCTCAATATGACTTCTGCAGACATTTGTTAATATTGTTAACAGAAACGTAGCCTGGGAATACTATATTAAAATATCAATTCCTTCTCAGAAAAGAGTCAGATAAATATCTGCCCAACATTACTACAGCAATAATTATAATCTCAAAGGGTGTAGTTGTGCTATCTAGCTCCCCAGTGGATAAACTGCAAGGTCAGTTTTAGAGAGAAAACTCACCTGCTACTGAAAATAACACAGTACTAGTTTTGATGCAGTGTGCCCTAGTATTCTTATCCAACTGAGGTTTTGTTTCCACTTTTATCACTTCAGATAAAATTAAGACTTGCCAAAGAAAAATACCATCATTGCCAGCGATGACATGCAAGGAAAAAAAATATATGAAAAAAAGGACAGATTTGGAAGGAGATTAAAAAAAAATAGCGACATGCACAGCAATGCACCCTAAACACACACACAGAGAACCCCTCAACAAAACAACAAACAAACAACACAAAAAAAAAAAAAGGAGGTAGATTTATAATGAAATATTATGCAGATCTCATAAATTCCCTGGTAGGTCGCACAGCCAGTAGTACCCAGAAAGTGATGCAGCATTACTCATGAGAGCACCAGCAAATCTGCTTTTCATTAGCAGCAGCAAGAAGCACCAGAGATCCTGGTGATGCAGTGAGTCAGGCTTGGGGGTTCACTCCCTTCAGCCAAGAGCCTGAAGAAGCTGCTCCACTTCCCTGCTTGTCCTACCTCCATCCCAGTGGAGCTCACTAGGACCTCTAGGCTTCTTCACAGCTCTTGTTACTCTTACAGAAAGGTAGAGAAAATTGAATGATCAGTGAGAATGCTGGAGGAACTTGACAAGGAGAAAACTGGTTCCCTGGCAGTTATGGTGTGTGGTGACATTCTCCAGCACAGGAGAGATCAAGTATTCCAGAGAAAGGGCCTTCTCCTGGCTGGGCACTCTTGATCCCTTTTTTCCTCAGGACACCAATAAAAGAGGGCTAAAAAGAGGGTGAAGGCACTTGAGGGAAAACTTGAAGGAACTCTAAGGAGTGGCTGAGGTCACTTGGTCTGCTCAGCCTGGAGAAGAAGAGAATGAGGGGAGACCTTGTTGGTCTTCAACATCCTCACAAGGGGAAGTGGAGAGGCAGACACTGATCTTATCCCTCTGGTGATCTCTGGGTCAGCTTCAGACCATTCCTCTGGGGGAATGGTCTGAAGATGTTGTGAGAGGTTTGGGCTGGATATTCGTAAATGGTTCTTCCCCCAGAGGAAGATTGGGCACAGGAATGGGCTCCCAAGGAAGTGGTCACAGCACCAAACCTGACAGAGCTCAAGAAGTGCTGGGAAAATGCCATCAAGCACATGGTAGGATTCTTGGGGTGTCCTGTGCAGGGCCAGGAATTGGACTTTGATGATCCATGTGGATCCCTTTCAATTCAGGATAATCTATGATAAGTTAATTTTCCTCTGAGTGTAACAGACACTACCAAAACAAGTCCTATCACACACAAAAAAATGTGGTGTAAAAGAACAAAAATGAGCTGGACACTGTGTTCTACATTGTTATTGCTCTTCATAACTATCAAAAAACCTTATGCTCTAAAATGATTGGTTTCAGAATCAATCCGACTTGTTCTCAAATAAGCTTTTCCTTGTAAATGGAGCTTCAAAAATTTATTTTATTAGGAAAAGTTGATTTGGTTTTTTTTCCCCACAAGTTGATAAAATCTGAGTGGTTCACTTTCCTGGTACATTTAGAACATTTAAACAAGGCTATAGTAAGAAAGCTAACAAAATATAGTTATAGAACGAATATTTTTTTGAATCTTTGTGAAAGATTAATGATAGTTATAAAAAGAAAAGCTTACTGATCTCTTATATGACAGACAGCAGCAAATAAAAAAGCAGATTCAGGACTATTAACAAGTATAATTATATTCAGTCATTCCTTTTAAAATTGCTTAAAGCTCAGCTGGATTTAATATTTCCTTCAATCAACAACATGCAGGATGTGCGGAAGAATAAATTATGATTAAAATACAGGCAATATGAAGCAAGGAGATGTAGACCATTAATTTAATTCATGACATTTTCAACACCACTTTTATGAAAGTCATGGATTTTATTCAAATGGACTTTATAGAGCTTTTGAAGTAAGCAGTCTTTGAAGTTCCTCCTTTATTTGTTGTTACACTTATCATGAAATGTCAAAGAAAAATGGTTTATTACTATCAGAGGTGCTTTATTACTCATTTTAGGGGGATTATCAAAATGAGAATCTCCATCCAAGGACAGATTTATCAGGTCATAAATTTTGCACATTATTTTGATAATAAAAATTGGCATTGTAATTATCCATTTCCCCCAGATACTTCCTCTGGAGGAATAAAAGCTGACAAAAACTCCACCACCTTATGAAAGTTTGACTCAGCCTACGCTCATTTTTCCTGCATAATGAGGCAGGAAAATAAATTGTTAAATATAAATTGTTAAAAATAAAGCATGATATTAATATATTCCGTATCTATGAACTAGTCTCTATTATAAGTTTCAATAAATTTAAAGAAACATTTTGAATTCTGATCTTGAATAAAGATTTTTCTTGCTTATTATCAGTATTAGGAGGGTTATGAATTGTTTTTTGAGCATGATAGCTATGAGTCAATAAGGGCTAATCATAAATTAAAAAAAAAAACAAAATCTAGATAATGATCAGCAAAAAATGATCAATTTCTAGAATAGCTTGGGAGAAGAAATATGGGAAATAAAGAAAGGAAGAAGATAGCATTTTGTTAGAAGGTTGCTTTATTTCTCACTTTTGTTTCAGCGTCAAATGACAGGGACGTAGAATTCTGTAAATTTCTCTCCAAGGTTGATCTACCATTACTAAGACAGAAAAAATAAGGAAGATGCACGTGAACCTGCCCAGCATTCTCATTTGGGATTAAAAATTGAATTTGGAATAACTTAATAGTATAGAAACAACCAAATAATTCTACTTCTGAAAAAGTCTATTGCCATTCTTGGTAGGAGCTTGAGCAGGAGAGTTTCAGAAGTGAGAAACAAGTGCAGAGCTTAAAATTTCTTGAAGAAGGAAAGCTTTTAGAAAGGAAAACTCAAAATATTCAGAAAGCCAGGTCCTTTGAATGCTGTCAAAATTTTAAATCTCCATCCTTAGAAAACTTTGTGGGCAAGAAGAAAAAATATTATGGTCTTTCCAGTCTTTGACAATTCAAGATGTTTCTTTAAATAACGGCTCATTGAAAAACTGCTACCATAAGTCACGTGCTTTATAAAGATCTACCACTGATTATAGTTATTCAAATAAAAACTACACTGCATAAACTGATTTGAGAAAGTAGATATTTCACTCTCCTGCACCGAATGGATGCCAGTCCTTGTGAACAACAGATCTGTGGCCTCTTTTGGCTCTAAATAAAAGAAACATTGAGGAGTTGTTTCTAATTAGGACATCATACATTAAATGAACTGCTGAAAGTTAGTCTTGCAGATTTACAAGGCCTTTCATATTGAGAATGATAATAAAGGTGCAGAAAAGTGTGTGCTACAGTAAAACCAATTGAGAGTACTTTTTTAAATGGCCAGAAATGAAACACATTTGTAGGAAAATATTCTGTCTAGATTTACCATGGCCTTGCAAAAGTCCCAGTGAAATCAAGGGAAATATTTTTGCTGTAGGGTTCTATATGGTAAAAAAACCCTTCAAGTTGCCTTAATTAGACGTTTGAAAAACAAGAACAAGGATGTGTGAGTGAGCGTATATGTATTTTGTGTTGTGAAACTCAGATCTTGCTTTGAATCAGGGCTTTGATCTCTACAGTTTCAGATGGTTCATTATAAAGTCATAGCAAAATCTGAGAAGAGATTCTCCAAACAAGGCATGGTGTGCAATTTGGGTCCAAATCTATAACCTGATTTATGTTTAGTGTTTATTTTCAGATAAACAATTCTCTTCTCAGCACTGTCTGAAATTTCTCTGGGGAAGGGAAATAGGAAGAAAAGCAAATATCCCAAATGTAAAGTCACAAAGCCCCTGACAGACTTCCAGTTGAAACTTTAGCAAGTGTGTTGTTGGCAAACATTTACTTTTAGCAATATGGAAAAGTGTTAGGTTTTGGTATATGGATTCTGAAACAAAAAATTGACCTGAAATGTGAGTAAATGGAATTTTAGATTATGTTTGTTATCCACTAAATAATTCATTGTTCCATTTTACACATGCAGCCTTTAATTAACTTGCTGACTCAGATGCATGATGTTACTAATCCATTCATTTCCCCAAGCCCGCTGAAAAGTATAAAACATGTGTGGGCACAAGCAAAAGACTGGGAGATTATTAAAGAGGAATTTTTAATCAGAAAACCTCAGACAGCTGGATCCTCTTCCCCCAGCTATGAAGACCAGATTGAGGACTGATTGATAACACCTGTTAACTACTGTCTTTTTCCTGAAGCTGTTGAGTCATAAGCCTGTACAACTATTTTTCCCTGAAATACAGATCACAATAGCTCTAACTGGTTAATAATAATTCTGAGTAAAGGTTTAAGGGTAGCTGCATGTACCAAGCACCCCATTTCTGCCTGACTGGAAAATATATTTAGTAACATAGCCTTCAATGAGAAGCAGAACTTGGATAATTTATACTAAAATAGATATATATGTGTTTATACAAACAAATATGTCTGAGGAAGATGAATTCTTGTTACAAACCAATTCAGCCCCAAATATGTGCAAAAATATCCAACATCTTTTCTTAAAAAAACCCATTTAATTACTAAATGTTATATTTTGTTTTTATAGATGTCTTTGTACATTCTTCTTCATGGAAGAACAGATTTTTTCACCAATGAAATACAAAACAAAGGGCTTTCAATAGCATCTAACTATGATAACACCACATGTGATAACACCACATAAACATGATACACTGAGTGAGGTATTGGGAATGAAAAAAAAGAACAGAATTCCAGCAGCTAATAATTTTTCCTTTTCTCTGTTTAAGATAAAAAGAGTTCATTTTTCTTGGAGACCTCTTTTCACCATATTACACAGATCTAAATTTCACTCCATCCTGTGTTGCCTTGGCAAGGCTTTTAATAGAATGGTATCAATAACTGTTTTCTGTGGACAAACTCCATAGGAGTGAGAGACAGATGTAATTCCTTCATTCCTCTCCCTTGATCCTAGTCTACATAATTAAGTATCAGACTAGATAATCCCTTAGGTCCGTTCATTATTCCAGTCTATTTAATACCAGCATATCACTCTGGGATAGGTTACAGTGCTCTTACAGGCCTTAAAATGTGAAGGTTCAAAGATTTCCAAGGTAACTGGAGTTATGACCTCCTTCCTGGGGGAAGGCAAGAGGCATTAAAGGAAGGATAATTCAGAGAAATGTGACTTAAGTGCAGCACTAGAGCTACAACCCCTCAAGTTATTTAAACCTTTGTCTTTTACCACATAGTCCCTGCTGGGTGAAATCTCCAGTTGGCCTAAAAGACTTAATCACCTCTGGCTGGATGAGTATTAGCAGTTCATTTGCATAAGTACTTGTCATTATCATTAAGTGTGTTTGCTTTCAGATATATTTAAGTCCACATTAACTCCTTCTTGCTTGACATTAGGATCTCTCAAACTGGCAGTGGCTGGCTGCATTGTATTGCCTCTGAACCAGTCTCCTACTTAAGACAGTTGTATTCTTAAATACTCAAAGGGAAACCAGAGAAAAGTAGATTTAAAAAAAGTAGATCTAAAAGTAGATTCCATCTACTGCATGACAAATTTAAGACACCTAACTTCAGCCCAAAGTCAACATGTGGTCACAGAGAAATGAAAATACAGGCTTTAAAGCATAAAACAGTGTATGAACTGGGGTAGAGTAACCCAGTTGCCAGAACACCTCCCCTTGGGGCTCAGAAATCTGTACTTGTCATCATAGTTCTACACAGATCGCTGCAACAGGCAAAATTTTAAATATCTGCAACTCAGTGTGAAGCCAAACCCTAGGGTTAAGCATGCAGTCACTGTGTGAGAGATGCAGATTTACCAGGACACTCAGGAAGCTCACACCCCTCTGCCATACAGTCTGAGAAAACAGCTGGACTGTTTGCTTCTCTTCTTCATTGTGTTGGCTGCATGCACCCCATTAAGGGAAAAAAAATGGAAAAAATTCCTTCCTGTGAGGGTGGTGAGGCCCTGAGACAAGTTCCCCAGAGAAGCTGTGGATGCCCCATCCCTGGAAGCCAGGTTTAAAGGGGCTCTGAACAACCTGGGACAGTGGAAGGTGTCCCTGAGCATGGCAAGGGGGTTGGAACATAATCACCTTTAAGGTCCCTTTCACCCTGGGCCATTTTTGTCACCTCCTCACAGGAGGTGACACCTCAGGAAGAAGAATCAAAGAGCTCTCAGTAGAAGCACAGAGCTGCTGTTTGGGGCTGGCAATCCCACCCTTCCTCAAAGTCTGAGCAGCTCTGTGGTCATCCTGGCATGGACCTTTGCAAGGATCTCTCTCCTTTTGTCCCAGAACATGAACATTTTGGACTTTCTGAGGCAAAGACAATCAGCCTTTGAGATGAGGGCACTGAAGCTTGGGGAATGCAAAATGCTCCACAAGATTTACATGCTGGTTATGGTAAATAGCCAAGAAGAGAAACCTGCCTCTAAAGCTTACTTTATGGACTGATAGACATTTTAAATTAGTAAAAAACAGAAGCAAACTTGAGATCTTGAATGAAATGATGAACCTCTGATGAACATGAAAAATCTAATAAGCTAAAGAATTACATCTATTTCACTTGGTCTCCTTTGGGGCATATGAGGCCTGAGGGACTGTTTTTGTACCTAATTTTGGAGAGCATCCATCTTGAAAAACTTGTTACTCTGAAGAGAGCACATTTTCAGATTGAGACAAGAGTTTTAGCTAAAAGTAAAATTGAACTTTGGTGTTCCAATGCCTAGGAAAAGAGCCTAACAATTAAGCTACTGATATAGAAGTTAAGAACTATGTAACAGTGGCTTTACTCTAAAAGCATTTCAACATAGTTTTAAAACAAAACATTTAAAAATTATTTAGAATAAATATCTTATAAATGTATTTTTTTATAAGAGGCTTCTTTCATCTGACATGTTCCAGAAATGACTTTACAGACCGGATGGGTATTTAGGTACGAATCTGTGTAGTTTCTGATTTAGTTTTGCAGAAACAGAGACTGGGTCAGTTCTAAGCCTGCCACATGACATTTAACTTATTAACTGACAAGAACTTAAAAGAAACTTAAAAGACAGCTTCACAGGAAGATTAGACAGCTCTAAACATTTAGTCTCAACATCTGAGCAGGTTTTTTGGACAATAATTTTTACTTCAGATGTCAGATCCCCAGCTCATGTTTCCAAAATAACTGTTCACATCTCCTTCCTCTCTGCTGACAATGAACAGATTACTGCAGTCTGTTCTTCTAATGTATACAAAGTAATAGTTCAGAACATTTCCTCATACCTCCTTAAGTCGGTGGTAAAAATATTCCTTACTGAGTCCTGAAAACGTGGGTTACAAAAACCCCTTCTGCTGCAGTGACAAAACATGTGGTAATGACAGCCTCAGGCTTCCCCATGCAAAAGTTAGGCTACAAACATCTTGAAAACCTTTCTTGCATTTTCATAGCACAAGACTTTAGGCAAAAAGACTAATATAATCTGCTGCTATATCAAACTAACATATTATATATTCAGGTCACATTAATAATTAATTTCTTACATATGGTATAAAATACACATTTTTACATCTATTATTTTTCTTGAGAATAACATGTGTGAACTGTATTTTGCATACAGCTTTATTTATATTTGTGGTAAACTATGTATAAACACATGTTTATGCACTCAGAATGGATGTTTTTAATAAAAGTTACAGTCAGGATTCTTAACTCATTGTTTTCTACAATCTCACTATTCAAAGTCTTTTAGGAAAAGAGGAATCAAACCCCTTAATAACCTGTTGTTTTATTTTTTTAATATCTCCTATGCTGAAACATTCATAACAGAAACTTAATTTGGAGGGCAAAGGAAAACAGACTTGTTTAGAAATCTTAAATGGGTAAAGTAAACAAAGTGAATATCATTTGGTAGAAATCTACCAAATAGAATTATAATATTTTGAGAAGTTTTATCAGTGTCTTGGGTGCAACGTTGTTTAGCAAGTTTTCATACTTGTTTCCAAAATGGATGTGTACAGTCCTCACCTCATGCAATATTTTCCTGCAGGCAGAAAGCCTGAATTGCTGCTTACATTAATGTGCACCAGGTCATGCCTGCTTTCAACAATTCATATTAAATCCACGTTATCTCTGCATGTACTTGTGATAAGCTTGTAAACCTGCAAACAACATTCATCAGTATATTCACAGCTGAAATTAATTTTGCATCTTTTCTACTAACCCTCTCTTTCAAGGGATTTGTAGAAATAATTTCCTGATAACGTCAAAATGTCACTCATATTTCCCAAATTTTAATGTCAGGCATAGTTACCTCACTTCCTAAAAATATCACAAAATACATTTTAAAAGCAAACAGGATAGAACATTTATAAATCCAACAAGACCATGATGAAAAATAACCCTAGGACAGAAAAATTGTCAGCCCTAACCAACTCTGGCAACAGAGGTACCATGAATATTCCTACTTCCATTCCTGTTCACAGCACAAACAGACCTCTGAACTGAAGCCTGTGAAATACTGACACAAGAACAGAACCTTCTGAAGCATTTTCTACTTAGGGACTGTAAGCAATTTTTCTTTTAAACATTTGTTTCTAAAGCTCTGAGAATGAGCAAGGTATGAGAGCATAGCATGCCTGCCATTCTCAATATGCTCTAAACTAGTCAAATGCATCAAATATAACTGTAAATGTATGATATAGAAAAGATTTCCCATTACAAATAGTTTACTTTCTATTTTAAAATAGAATTAGAGTAAATGTGAAGGGCAGTAAATGTGTCAAACACAAGTCTATCTGAAAGACAGCACTATATTTGAAACCATGACATCCCGAATGGAAGCCAGGTAATTTCAATTTTCTCATAATTCAATTTATTTCATTTTAAAGTTAAGAGATTTGGTCCTGGTACTAGTACAGAAACCCCAATTTGGGAGCCAGGCACTTTGCTTGATTGAGACAAATCTTGTTCTATTTCCTGCAGATGAGATTGATAAAAGGCAGTGGTAACCTTAAAACAAAATACATCAGCACAAGTAAGTTTTTCTTGAAGTTGATAGCACCTCAGCCCACAGCTCACTATACACAGGTAAACAGTCTAAAACACAAAGCAGAAGACAGTGGAATGGTACAGTGCATTTTTTGCCTTATCTCTATAGTCATTAGGCTAAGTGTCTTGGAAAAGAAAACTATGAAGTGTATTAATTACCAATAGGTTTCTCCCAGAATGCTTGTGCACTTTGGTCTCTTCACATGTTAAGCTCTTCAGGATAATAACTTACAAAAAGCTATTTTCTAGACAACAACAAAAATAAAAACAAAGCACCATTAAGTAAATGGGTTTTTTACCTAATGGCAGTTAACTCAAGTGATTAGGTAAACTATATTAATGCACATCACTCCTTATGTCAATAATTTAATATTCCCCAAAATAATTTACACAAACACAGATAAGGATTTAAGAGAATAGAAAGAGGAATTAATCTAATGCTCTCTGAGTCAATAAAGGAGTCCTGTGAAGGCAGTTCCAGTTGTTACTCACAAAACACAAGGGAGATGGGCTGGGGTAGTGGCACATGGGTTTCCAGAGGGAGAAGGGAGCTTTAGGTTTCCATAATTGGAATCACCAAGTGCCACAAATCATAGTGACAACTGCCAAGTTTATGAATTAGGACCTGGAATTAAGTCTTCCAAATTTGGATCTTGCTGCCATTAAATATAAAATTTAGACTCCTAAGTACTGATGATATGTACCATCAGATATCATGTTTAGATTCATCAATGCTAATGACCTGCATGGAATAATTAGTACAGTAAAAAAACAGGCCTGTAAATCTTTCCATTCTATATCCAAAAAGCCTCAGAATAAATTATAACTGTGTATTAAAATTAGAACACAGAAATTAATACTGTGTTCTCTACTTTCTGATGCAGTGTGGCATGACAATGGCTTTTACTTTGTCTTTAAAAGTTCACTCCAAGACAAGAGAGGATGGAGTAATCCTGCAGCAGTAAATTACCACAGTTACTATCTTTCTCAGCTAAAGTGAGACCTGTATTACAATATATTTACAAAACCATGATGTATTTATCAACAGAACAATGAACAGAAATGCCATAATGTTAGCTAGTGCAGGACTGGGTCATCTCCTGAAAAACCTGGCTGCTCCTGGCTTGGGTGGGTGCACTCTTCCCTGGCTAAACATTGGCTGGATGTGGTGGTGAATGGAGTTACATCCCCCTGGGATAAGTCAGTCTTGGGCCATGCCATGGGCTGAGGTTCAACAAGGCCACAGGCCAGGTCCTGCCCTTGGGTCACCATAACCCCTGCAGCCCTGCAGGATTGGGGCACAGTGACTGCAAAGTGACCCATCATGATGAAAGGACCTGGAGGTGCTGGTCAGCAGTGGCTGAACATGAGCCAGCTGTGCCCAGGTGATAAGAAGGCCAATGGCACCTGGCCTGGATCAGCAGTGGCGTGGCAGCAGGAGCAGGGCAGGGACTGTGCCCCGTGCTGAGGTCACACCTCAGTCCTGTGCTCAGTTTTGGGCTCCTCACTGCCAGGAGGACATTGAGGGGCTGGAGTGTGTCCAGAGAAGGGAGGAGAGCTGGGGAAGGGTCTGGAGCACAAGTCTGATAAGGAGCAGCTGAAGGAGATGGGGGTGTTTGATCTGGAGAAAAGGAAGCTCAGGAGGGACATTATCGCTCTCTACAACTTGCTGACAGGAGAGGTTAGTCTGGTGGGGATTGGGCTCTTCTCCTAAGAAACAAGCAATCAAATGACAGGAAATGGCCTCAAACTGCAACAGAGGATGTTTGGAATGGACATTGGGAAAAAATTCTACATGAAAAATACAGGCTGCCCAGGAGAGTGGAGTCACCGTTCCCTGGAGGTGACTTTTCACATCCATTTAAAATGGATGTGGATGTGACACTGAGGGACACAGTCTAGTGGTGAAATTGGTAGCACTGGGTTTATGATTGGACTCAATCTTGGAAATATTTCTCAGCCTGAAAGGGCTTATGATTCCATTCTGATCTTCATTCTATTATAATCTAAGGGGAGAGATCATCTCACATTTCCTGTAAATACTGATTTCTTCCCCTTTATATCTTTCAGAATACTCAAGCTTAAACTGAAACTGGTAGTTTTTATGGAGGGTCCCATGAGAAAATAGTACACAGTGATCAATAATATCAGTTTGCAAATTCTGACTCTTCCATTTGGACTCACACCAAAATGTTGTAAATGATCACACACTAGAAAAATACTACTGAAAACCTGTACTTCGTCTTTCTACTTGAAAATTTTTGAAAAAGTGTGCAGTTCCTTGGGTTTCTTTAATTAAAAAGGCTCTATTAATCATACTAACACTATAACCCTCCCTTTGCCAGACTCCTGAGTTTCAACAATTAGGTTTAATTGTTTTTCAACAATGTACCCTTTAATATCGATTAAGGTAAAAATAAATTTTCTTATGCAGCAGGAACTTTTCCATTGCAACGTCATTGTTTTTTTTTTTTAATTACTCTTTTAAGTATAGAATATACAATAGAATATTTATAAGTATAAATATTCTTTTTAATAGTAAGTGCAACCAGAAGGCCACTTTTCTTCCCTTTATTTTGTCTCTGCATCATTTGTGAGTATAAAATAATTAGGGTACTGTTGCCCAAGCATGATCTAAATGTCTGTTTATTCTTTCTTTAAAGCAACTTTGTCTTCCATCCCTAGGCAAGTTCCAAATAATGCATGTCTTGCTAACCTCTCAGGTTCTCCATCCAGTAATTAAAGTTTTGGCTTTTAAAGCAAAGGAACATGCTGTGCAGAGTCAACACAGAGTGCAACACCCAGCTTTTAACACAAAAGGGAATGGGCACCATATTGATCATAAAAGGTGGCTCTTTCACTCCTTTCTACTGGTGGAAAAAAACAGCACAACATTAAGGTGTCTTCTGACCTACTTTTGACTTTCCCTGTGAAACTTGTAAATGAAAGAAGACTTAATTTCTCTGATGCAAAATAGACATTGTGATGTTTGAATCAGAGGGACTGGAAGGATAAATACAGGTGTGTATTAAAATTCAGAGAAACGTCCTTATCTGGGAGCCTACATCTTCCACTTTCTTAGTGCTACATCTTGCACTCAGCTCTGAATGTCAGATTTTCCACAGCACAATGACACTTCAAAGCAGCACTTGTCTCTGCTCAAGTAATGTGATGGCAGAATTAAAGGGATGATCCACAATCTGGTGTAAACCAGAGCTCATTAAAAATAAGAACATTCTCCATAAATTTAAGGTGAAAAGATATCTTTTATCAGGCTTTAAAATTTGCATTAGCTGTGCAGGAAGGCAGCATCTGAGCTGCTAAGCAAGATGGCAGCTGTTTGGACATGCATGATAATGTTCTCTGACCTTGCTTCTACTAACACATGTGGGACCATGTGCCTCAATCTCATGGCAATATTGAGAAAATAGCCTCACAAAAACTGGCAATTGTCACAAGAGGTGGTGGGAGAGAACTTAAAATTGCATCCAAGGTGATTGCCTCTAAGAGAAATGGTTAAAGAAACCAAAAAGGGAAAAGCAAATCTTGTAGTTCTGAGCAAGGCACAGCACCTCTGGTTCAAGACAAAGCTATTGAAGCAATACCCAAATACTCCAACTACTGATGTCTTTAGAGAAGTGAGCAAGCAAAAAATTCATAATAGTATATTAAAATTCAAAGAATTTGAAGGACATAAGAATAAGGAATCTTGTTAAAACTAAATTGAAAAGAGCTAATTAGACAATTCTTGTAAGGGGCATGGAGTCTGTCTGAAAACAGCACATTGTAAGTTCAGGGTGCACTAGGTATTAACCACTAAAATCAGTCTATGAAAACCCACCACAAAAAATCAAACACCAAAATCTAACCCAAAGAAAAACCTAGGATAACCAAACACAGTCCCCAGTAAAAGTAAGACATGCTTCTGAATTAAAAGCATAGGAAGCAAAAGTAATGAAAACAAAGAATGCATAGTATGGGGCAAGATAGATTTCAAATCAAAGACAGACCAAGAAGGTTTTGAGACATAAAAGCTCATAAAAAATGCCCAGGAAAGCAAGTTCTAATACTTTTGGAGCAGTAAGCTGGCAAAGTTGAGAGATGACAGAAAAAAATTAAATAACTTCATTTTGCCCTTCACCACAGAAAACCACAGATATATTTTCACAATTATATCTTTCTTAATATAGGAAAATTTGAATAAATGGTCTGAAACAGAAGTGTCAATAAAAGTGCCTTTCAATAAAATGGAAAACAAAATAACTAATTGTATGGACTCAATGGTGCTCATTGACTATTTCTAAGGGAACTTGAAAATACAGTTTTAGAACTCCTGTGTGATCCATTTCACCACTTTTAAACATCACTGCCTCACACAGAACAAATGAGTGATGAAAGCACCTCTGGGGATCACGTAGTGATCTGTTGCAAAAGCCTTAGTAAAGCCCAGATGAAGAACATCCAGTTCCCTGCCCTCATCCCCTGAGTCACCTGCCTCAGTTTGGAGAGCTGTCAGGCTCTGGAGGCATCAACTCATACTGGTGGCTGCCTTAAGGAGGCTCCTGTGGTTGCTAGAGCCAAATTATTGCTGTAAAGTTCAGTTGCCCATTAGGTGTTGATTTGGAGAACCCAGCCAATCTCGTCCTCAAACCTCCCCTTTCAGGGACAGGGTGGAAATCCAAACCCCAGCTGCCTTGCCCTATACCCTCTCCCCAAATCAATTACAGTTGGCATGCCTGGGGTCTTCCCTGGCTGTGGGGGAACCATCCAAGGGCTGGATGAACCTCAGCCTTCTCTCCACCATGTCCAGGTTCCCTCAAGCAGCAATCCTTCCTGGGCAGCATGGCAGGCAGGGCCCTCCATCCTCTGCCCCAGAGAGTCTCCATCCTGATGCTTCATCCCTGCTCCCAGTGCTGCTCTGTGGCTCAGGTTCTTGGCTGGATGCAGGTCCTGGTGCCTCCTCTGCATCTCAGGTGCTGACCTGATCCTCCTTCTGTGGCCAAAGCCCTCCATCCTCTCCTGTCAGAGGTTGGATTTCTACTTCACAGCTCCATAAACACAAAACTTGCCTGCTCCCTCTTGGGTATCCCTGGGGACTGAGACTCCCCTTTTCTCTTTTGGGTCTCAGAATCTCATCTATCTCCTGGTCACCTGCAATGTTGTGCCCCTTTTCCACATCCCCTCTGCTCATTCCCTGTGCCAGAGTCAAGAAGAATGGGGAAGTAACAGCAGATCTCAAGCAAGGCTTTAGCAATGCCTGAACATTGTACATGTCCTAATTTCCACATCAGGGAGAGCAATAAAAGGCACTGGAAAAGATTACACTTACTGGATGAAAATATAAATTTAATGTATTAGGGACATAATAACCACCAGCTTTTATGGAAGGAAATAAATCTTTACAAATCTACTGGAATTTTTTGGAGAAAGTAACTACAAATAAATGAGTGTGATGAGGGCAATATAGAGCACATGGATTTCCACATCACTTTTGACAGTCTCTCACTAGGAATTCCTCTAGAAAATAAACTACAAAAGAGATAAGAGGTATGACCAGGTTATGAGCTAATAGAGGTTTAGGAACAAGAAAAAAAAAAATAGCCAGTATTTACTGTGAGGATAAGTTCACTACCAGAAGAGCTCTGCAGAGCTGTTATGTAGAGGCATCTTAATGTTTACTGTGTTCATAAATCTGTAAAGGAGAGTAGATATGGAGATGAACAAACTGGTTCTTATTAATGGTGGTTTGAAATTTACATGGACTATTAAAAATCGAAATGTTCTCATGATACTTGATGCCTAGGTAATATATTTGTAAATGTAACAGAGATGTTCAGGGAAAACACCAAGCTTCCACCTCCCAAAACAGAGGTTTTGAAGATCTTATGGATATTTAGCTATACTTGTCAATTTAATGTTCAGCTGCTGTCTGATGGAGAGTTAATATCAGGAGAATAGAGAACAAATAAAAAGTTCATACCAATGGATAAATCTCTCAGAGATATGACTTTTGAATGCTGTATGTTGCTCTGATAGTCCAATTATGGAAAAAGAAAAAGGATACAGAACTAATACAAGAAATAGAAAGAAGGGGTAAATAAAAGAATAAAGAAGTAACAAAGTTTAAATCTTTTAACACTTTTTGGAAAGAGATAACTCTGGGGGAAAGATGTCTGGTTCTACTGGCATAATTTCACAGAAACTGATAAAAGTTATATGGTGAGTAAATATGAAAGAATTTATCTTCCTCAGAATGCAACAACTAGAGGCATCAACTTAAGCTATCACAGAGCTGTTTAGAAAAGAGCAAGTACAGGGTTTTTTGCCACAGGGTAGGTAATTAAGCTGTGGAACCTTTTAGCATAGGATGTATATGTCAGAAACTGAATGTGTCTGAAAGCAGTTAAAGGAATTCACAGAAAGGTTTGTGAACTATAGAAAACACAAAGATGGATACCTCAGCTTCACATATGAAGCTCTGCTTCAGAAAAGGCTGCAGCTTCCAGAACCAGAAGGTTATGGAACAGGGAATATGATTCTGTTTTTATACTCTTTCCTTAATCATTTGCTAATGCTAAACAGAAGGCCAGGATAACTGCACCTTCAGCTGGAGCCAGAACAGGTGTTCATCTTTTCTTTAAAATTAGAAATGAACTATTTCCCTACAGTTTTAAATCCTTTATCATTCCAAGGTTCTCATTGAGATAGTTCACTATGAATTAGATTGACGAATTAAGAGAATAAAGTTTAACGACAATTCTGTGATAACAAGCACACTTTAGATGTTTCTAAAGAAGAAAAATCCTACTTTTAATTAGTAGTAGCAGGAGAATTTAGATGTAAATTGCAGTTTATTTCCTTTTTTTTTTCCTGAAGAAGAAGTGGGAATTTAAAAAGCCAAACAATTTATTTATTCTCATCTATACTTCTATTTGAAAACTATGAAACTCTCCTGGCAGCTTTCCATACATCATTGCACTCCTAATTATCAAGGTGAACATTTAAATTTGCTTTATCTACTCTTTACCTTTAAAACAGAATTTTCTCCCTGGATTTCAGCTAAACACAGCTGGAAACTCTAGATAAACACAGCCATTTCTGATGGAGACCAAAGTGTCTCTCAGATGTTCCCTCAAATGTGCTAAAAAAGCTACAAACTGAGTCACTTCCACAGTAATGGGAATAGAAATAGCCTGCAGGGAAGCATGTGCCAAATGGTGCCAGCTAGCAAGGATTATAACAAAAAACTGTGACATTATAAAAATACCTCAGAGTGAGGCTCTGGGTGGTGGAATTGTGACCTGCCAGCTCAAAGCAATGTGCCTCATTAAAATGATGGGAGGATGCCCAAGCACTGATTTGTGCAGAAACGTGATCTTCCTGATAGCTCAGGAGCTAATTTTTTTTTCAAAACCCTTGTCACTCGACCATCAGATTGATAAATGTCAATTAGAGCTTGGAAAAAAAAATGGTGAGAGGGCATAATGGGGTAAAGAAGGGAGGGAGGGAATGGGAGGGAACATTGGAGAGGGATCAAGTTTGGGGTTTCTTAAAAATTCAGACATAAGGCAAAAAAAAACCCAAAAAAACAAAAACCAAAAAAACTCCTACACGGTAATATAGCACAAAGATTAAGGGCAAGCGTGCTTTTTAACCCTGTATTATGGAAAACATTTGAAGACAAAGTGTTCAAATCAGCTCTTAGGTGTCCCCAGAATTTCAAAGGAGATGAAAGCCCCTGTCTGATGAAGATTTAGAGGGTGCTCAGCATTTCTGAATTGTTTGTTTGGCACATAAAGCCAGAGAACACGTCTTAGGTCCCAGTTCCTGTGTCAGAGGCTCCAGCCTCTTGATGGTTTTTGTGGCCTTTCCCTGACCTCCCTCCACTCTGTGCACATCTCTCTCGTGCTGGGGAGCCCAGCACTGGTGCCAGCACTCCAGAAAGGTCTCACCAGTGCTGAGTAAAGGGGAAGGATCACCCCCCCAGCTTGCTGGCAATACTTTTCCTCATGCCACCCAGCATGTCATTAGCCTGCTTTTGGCAAGGGCAGGTTGCTCACTGCTGTCCTGTTTTGCAGTTTGCATCAGTAATAATATTAGGCAGTTCAGATTGTTTCAACCCTTATTGTTGTTGATTCAAATGAAACTTAAACCAAAAGTGATTGAGTATAGAGAGTCAAAATGTAAACTGTCTCTAAGATCTTAACAAGAAAACAACATGGAACCTAAGCTGAGGTCAACAGGCAGCTAAGTAGAGATTCATATAATTCATTTTCCATTCCAAAAATACTGTTTGAACCTTCCAATCTCTTCTGATTTGTTTTTTAAATATTTAAATATTCAAATTCAGGTTAATGTATGTTACAGCATCAGCTTTTTTAAAAACTTCTTCTGAGTTTTCTTTTCCTTTATTTAATCTTACCAGAAAAGTCAAGCTCAATTAGTAGCTCTGGGAATTCAAAAAACTACTGAGGTGAATAAATTTTTCAAAATATGTGGACATACAGACCACTCACTAACCTTAAAAAAAAACCAAACAGTTCATTTTTAAAAAAGCTCTTCAGTATTATTCTGCTTGTTTACTTGAAAGTTTCAGCTCAGTGTAGATAACATGGAAGAGTGCACATTCCATTTACCAGCAAGTGCCCTAAAATTAAAACAAGGTCCTGTTCCTTTAGCTGCACAAACACATGTGATGCTGTACATGCAAGTGAACTGCAGTGCAGTGCAATTCCTTCAGAGAGCATCCTCAGTGAACACACTGTGTCAAAGGCAGCCAGCTGCATTAGTGCTCCCATTCATTTCAAAGTCATCTGTTCCTTAGTGGACTTTGTCTAAATATTTCATGAAATACATGTCAGGCATCTTAACTGGCTTCAGCTCTCCCTGTTGTCCTGTGAATAAATACTTCCTCAGTGAGCTCCAAGGGGAAATAAGCCTTTAAATTTATGATTGAGATGAAGAAATAAACTTGGAGTGTGAGTCACTTGCCACTCTTCCATTCAGGTGCTTCAAGGCATGTCCTGTGCATTATTAGGTAGGAAATTCAGGGCACTGACTGACTTCAGCAGAGCTAGGGAAGTTTATACCAGCCTCCCATGAAGGATGGCAAATAGTGATTTCAAAAGCATTTTATTTTGAAACATTCACGATCTTTAGTTATGCTTATCTAGACCTTCTCATCCTCATGTTGCAAACTATCTAAAAGTTTCTGTCTTATTTTTATGTAATAAATATAAAGAAGTGAGTTTGTACTAAAAATTGAATATGCTTTTTAACTTCACTGGTGTAAAAGGGGCAAGAATCCTTGAAAAAGTTGTGATTGGCTCTGCAGGTTCAGCATATAGAAGGTGGGGAATGGATTATGGGAAGCACCCTACAGTGATTCCTGTGAAAAAGCTTTCCTTTTTTGCTAATATTCAGGGTCATCTAATTTTCTACATCAGAATAGTCATACGCCAAATTATTTCTTAGTTCCACCTGACCTCCACTCTGTCTGACTTTTGAGCCACCAAGTAAGTCACATTAGGGTAGATCCTTTCCAAAATCAGGAGTAAATAAGAGGAAAAGCATTTAGACGTCAGATGTGTCCTGTAACAGAACATTTCATATCTGCAGTTATCCCAAAGTCCTAAGTCTTTCTTATGTGTCCTTTCCTGCTTGAGTGTTTGTACAGCAGCAAACACAACTCACCATAACTCTTTTCTTGGGCATTCCAACACAGCCAGTACACTAAACTTTGTCAGTGAGTAACATTTTAAAAGCAATTCCCACTGACCTTTTGAAAAGCACACCAAACCCCCCGATAAGGTGGACAGCACCAACAAAATTACATTATAGAGCTCCTCTAAAGGCATGAATTTTAAGATATGTACATGGTAGAAGCAAATCTGTCTCAAGTGAGTGTCCAAGCAGGCACTTCTTTCTCTACTACAAAACAGTTTTTTTGTCTTTTGGGTTAAACCTAAGTGGAAACAAATACTAGGTTTTAAGCTTTGCTGGTTTTGAGTCTTGCTAGGTCTATGTAAAGGAGGTAATAATGCTGTTTCAATGAAGGTAATGGAAACTCACAAGCATCAATTCCAGAAGGTCCAGTGCAGGACACCAGAGGATGTTATGTGTGTTGGAACCACTGAACATGCTGTGATTTGCCCCTTTCTCTGCTATTCAACAGGTTGCTGAACTCAAAGTCGAGTGCTTAGGATGAATGCTCAGAAAATTTTACTAGCAGAGTGCTGTAAAGGTCAAGCTAATACTATATTCCATTTTTCTTTTCTCCATGTTGAATGATGGATTAAGAACTTAATTCTCTTTATAAGTTACCAAAAAAGAAAAAAATATATGCTGGGCTGGATAGTCCCTGATCTAAAAATGGCACTGCTTCAGTTGCCTGCTGTGTAACCAGAGCACCCATATATCACTTGATGAGGCAGTCCTACATATCTGGTATGATAAAATACAAAAATAATTGTGCAACTCCTCCTTTGACATGGAAAATGTGTTCTTTGATCTATAATCCCTATTCAGTTTATGAAATCTGGTTACACTTATTCCACATATAAATGTATTTCACATATAAAATGTTATCAGTAGTTTTAATTACGACTGTGTGAAATTCTGATAGATTGTCAAATTCAGATCAATTGTCAAACTATTATTCCTCAGCAACATTCAGAATCCCACTAATAGCCAGCAAGTTGGTACATACAGGTATAGAAAAGCACATAAACCAAGGATGTAGTGGGCTGTAAATGTGAAATATTGCTGCTTGTTTCTGCCTCACAGATTTTAGATTAGTCCTTGCTCTCTAGAAGCACTGTTGAATAATATGCTACCACAAAGTACTAAGGGTTGAATTCTTATTCTAAAAATTAGTCCTGTATGGTAAATAATACATCATCTCATCTCTCCTCTCTCCTTCTCTCTTTGATCTTTTAGATATTATTCTATCTCAGCTTGCATATATGTGTATATATATATATAAAAATATAAATATATATATAAATATATATATATATATATATATATAAAAATACAGATTAATAAACTAATTGAGGATGCAGTCACTACAACATGAAATGAATAGAAAACTTGCTTTGACTTTCAGGATCTATGAACACAATAGTTCCTCTGGCACAGCTGGTTTCTTCAGCTGTTGATAATAATAATAATAGAACTTCAGATGGATTTTCTACAAATACAGGACACATACCCAGCTCCCACTACACCACTGGCTTCTCAAATACCCTTCTTGCCATACTTTTCCACTCCAATTTGAAGAAGTCCCCCTCCTGCTGTCCCTGGCTAACCCTGCAGTGGTGGCACCACAATCAGAGTTGGGGATTAGCACAATTTCTGGCACAACCTCCTCCCAAGGCCTGAGTGCCCTTTCTCTGCTACAAACACCTTTCAGACAGGGAGTCAGGCCAGAGATCTGAAAATATCCTTGGGGAAAACGAGCATGTATCATCTTGTCCACAGAAAGGTGAGAGGGTTAGTCAGCTGTTGCTGTAGTCCTGGAACTGCTAAACTGCTCCTGGCACATGGAAACACATGAAGTTCATTCAGTCTGAAAGATTTCACAGATAATGGAGAGATCAACCCAATTTTTAAAAGGGGCGACTCTAACCATATTTGAAATTGATAAATGGACATATCTAAATAGCAATCCCTGGCTACAAACATACTGGGTTTTCTCCCTCCTAGACCAGGGATTTTGAGTTTTAAAAATGCATTGTTTAGAAGAACCTTGGAGTAAAATTATTTTCATGTCTAGCTAAAACTGTTTGACAGAAATGTCACAAGCTCTGGTCATGAGTAGCCAACATGAGTATAAAGGTGGTGAATATTGCACCCTTTTTTTTCCTCTTGAGCACAGAGCACCAAAGGAAAAATGTAAAAAGAAAAATTTTTCTGGGTTTCATTTTAAATTTACTCTAACCTTAGCAAGCAGAACTCCATGACTATTTAAGAAAATTGTCACGTCCCAGATGAGAGGAACATGGCAGAGCTGTGAGGTCTTGGAGACCCTGCCATTCACGGCCCCTCCACTGACTCCTGACAAACACGTTTGCAAAGTTTACAATTCCTACACTCTCATATGATGCTAGACAGGTTTCAGCCTCTTGCCTGATCCTGTAAATCAACTCAGTCTGAGAAGACTTATGTTCATACAATTAAAACAGCCCCAATGGAGCTGATGCTTTTCATACTATGCCTATGCAAATCCAAGATTGACCTAATAATTTTTGTGTATATAAATTGGATTATATTGCTCTGTATTTGGGTGTCCTTACTTTTTTAGGATGAAGTTATGCAAAAGTGTCACTAATGTCAAGCTCTATTTACTTTGGCAATAACTAAAAAAACTCTTAGGATTTCCAAAACTGTGGAGTGGGACTTTGAAAAGGCTGCAAACTTGCCATGTTGTGCAGAAAACAAACCAGCACAGCAGATAATCTTGCAGGTCAGAGGGAAATATATTCTTTATCTGGCCATTGATATTGCTTAACTCTGTAACAGTCATAAAGCATCTCAGGGAACCATGGAAAAAAGAAATATGATCTATACACTTTGTGAGACATTCATATTCACAAACAAAAGTACTATGTATATACTTAAACAATCCATATCAATGCTAAAATAAACCAAACCAGCACCAAATCTTGTGTGAGACTTAGCTTGTTTCCTGTCAATGCCTGAATAGTACAAAATCAACAAAAATTTGTGCCAAGAGATTGGAGTTTCTTCTTTTGTGTCACACAGTCATGGCATATAACCTGGTTTAACATTACACTCTAAATTTTACTCTGGTTAAATCTGGATAATGCAAAAGTTAAAAAATTGATTCCTCTAAGTGAAAAGGTCACTAGACTACATAGGTGTGCTTTTTTTTTCCTCTTTCATAATAGTGTCAGAGTCTTTTTTCTAATGAAAACACTTTTGAAATGAGAAAAAAAAAAAACAACAACAAAAAAAAACAGAACAAAGCAACTTGAAAAGTAGGATACATGACATTTTTTGAAGAAGATAAGACACAAATTTGTCATGTTTAAAAAACCAAGCAACACAAATAATAAACTTTTTATTTTTTTCCCCCAATATCAATAAGCTTTGTGTTACACAAGCAAGGCAAAACTTGATAGCTCCAGTAGTTCCTGGTAATTTTATTTATCCTTTTACAATCCTTAATTGTTTTTTTTTGTGGATACTCTGTCAATGTATGCATTTATGTGAGGTTTTCCATTTCAATATGCTAAAAACAAATTTATAACACACTCAGTCTGCACTGTGAAGTTTCTGATATTATCTAGAGCAATGATATTGTTGAATTAAAGCAAAAGCCTTGTCAAAAAGTCATTAAAATCATTGCCCATGTGCTACAAGTAACACTAAAGAACTCCTGATCTAGTTTCAGCACAAACATGTTCTTCCAGCCTCTTAAATTGTCACTTGACAACAAATCATATTCTGACCTGAGGACTATATTTAATTAGATGACAGAGACACAAGAGCATTTGCAATATATGCATCTAGGCATTATGTCAGTAGCCATTTTTCCTATGTTACAGTGTTGACAATCCTGACAACATCACTTCCTAATGCACTAATTAGAGCAGGGTGACTAAGAAAAATTCTTTGCCTGCTCTGACATACAAAATAATTTCTGAAACTCATCAAATAGTCAATATATTGTTGAAAAGTAAACTAATAAAATGAAGTTGTGTGTGTAAAGCAAGAAACAATGAAAGTTATGTAAAGCAATTTATTTAAAATATAAATAGAGTGAAAAGGATCCAGCTAGATAGTCTGATTATAAGGTCTCTACTTCTTGCACATTTCTTAATTTTGAAAAATCAGCAATTATTGTAAATTATTGAGAGAGGTGAATGTTTCTGTTTCTTCTGGGTGTTACATTACCTGAATCAATACTCTGTGGAACCAAAAGATTTGTTTACATCAGCTGAGAATATGTTCCATAAGAGAAAAATTTACATCTAGGAATTGGTCTAGCATGATAAATTGTCTGACAACAACTGTTCAGCATTTCTAGCTTTCTAAATTGAATTGTATACATATATATATGAATATATATGTAGTATAGAGTCAGCAGAGCAGTTCAGAGTTCCTGAATAATTGTGAAAAACCAGATTTTACTTCCTATCTATCATCCTGATTCAATGGCTATTTAATTCTAATACAGTCCAATGTATCTACATATTAAGTACCAGCCCTGCTAGAGTAACTCAGAAGTCACAGGGAATCTGCACTAATGAATAGCCATCTTCAGGGATCCTTCTGAAAAGAGTCCCAATGCTTTACAATTTAAATTCTACTGTTAGAAGCAACAATGGGTACCCTGCTCAGCTAAATGATTATACTGTGGCAAATGTAAGGCAGCTCACTGATCCAAACAGGAGTAGCTAAAGCTCAACTTGGTACTATAAATGGAAACCTAATAACATCTTGTATTTTTTTAGGGAGCAGACTTCTAGGATAGGAGTGAGGAAAGGAGAAAAGGGTTTCTGGCAAAAAGAGCAGCACGGTCACAGCTCTGGCTAAGAAGCAAGGTACAGTTCCTCTCATACTCCCAAGACTGCTACTGAAGTTATGAGATCATTGCCCTGGCTTTAATTCATCTTTTTTAGGGACTCATATCTATTTTTTCCTTTCAGTCCCAGGCAGGCTGCTCATGGGGGTGCTGCTGTTTGGTGTGTGAGGAGGAGGTGCTGCAGCATGGCTGGTCACTGCACAGCCAGCACAGGGCACAGGGCAGTGGCTGCTCCTGCCTCGCTGGCCATTTGTACCCAGGCTGGGCTCCTAAAGCAGAGCTCTTTGCTTCCAGCCTCCCTTGCAATGTGTCACAGAAATAAGGCTGTTGCTCACCAGAGAGAGGCTTTACTTAGCTTACTCCATAATCCCCTGATTTTATTTCTGATAAGGCCTTAATTGTTGGCAGGCTTATTAACCTTAATCTGCTTGATTTACCTCCCATGGCCTCCTTGAATGGCAATTTTTTTTTAAGCATTTTACTTCAACTGGCAAAAGCTGCAAAAAGAAATCTGCCTTCTTTTTACTGCTTGCATAAATATGGACTTCAAGGAGATGGCTCTGATATTTGTATCGAATTATTCACAAACTAAAACTTGCTGTTTCTAGGGACAGCCTGTTGAAGAAAAAACTCTTCCACTCATCTTGTTATTTTTAAAAAGGCAAAACTTTTTTTTTCTTTTTGCATAAATGACTTTCAAAGGTATACTCCAAAAATGTTTGTTCCATATAAATCCCCTTAGAAAGGTAAAATGCAGACCCTTCTGGGTTACTGCAAGATAGAAAAGAATCTCAGCATCCATTTTTAACTCCTCTCATCATCAGTCACCTCAATGCAGGCAAGAATAAAAGAATATGCAAACCAATCAAAAAAACCCAAAAAGGTGTGCATGACAAACTTTAACTAAAGTTTTTGAAAACAGAATTTACTACTTGTAATTTATGCTCATACCTTAAACTATGACAGTTAAAGTATCCTTGGAGATTTGCTTCAAACAACACAAGACCGAAGACAACAAACCAGCAAGAACTACACTAACCAAATGAAGAGGATCTTTAAGAGTAAATGTTGCAAAAGGGATTCAGCAGATGCAGGAAGGCTGAACATTCTGTTGAGCTGATATCACACAGCTCTGTGTATCATAAAACATGAGAGATATACAAGACCAAGGAAATGAAGATTTATCTGCAGGTACTAATTATGACTAATGATGAGCACTAAGACAAAATAAAAAACTGGAATGCATTTGAGGAATTTTTAGGTTTTTTGTCCATGTACTTGATGGAAAAATAGGAACCAGAAAGGGGCAAAGGAGGAAATTATGAGGAAGCATCTAATGGAATACAGGGAAAACTTTATTTTAGTAAAACATTTCAATTATTAGGGAACTGCTAGGACAAAGAAATGAAGAAATTAACCAGGATCCTATACTGAAAACACATACATTGAACTCTTAAATTTTGATTCTGTGGTTCACATATGTCTGCTCCATTATGTCTGGGTCTCAAAACCAAAATTCAAAAGTAAAAAGTAATTTCTATTGAATATTGAAACTAAGCCCTCAGTTTTCCAAACAACAAAGTCTACAGAGCTGTGTGGTAACAAATATTACTAATAAAATTTAAAAAAAAACTTCATGCAGATTCAAGAAGCCAGTCACAAACTCCAGAGCCAAGTCTCAACCTCAGGGTTTTATATTTCATAGTGTCTTCATGTCCAAATTCATAAACACTTTGAAGTAATGGCAGTTTCTTCAAAGTTAGGAAATGTTTCAATTTTAATCCACTTTCTCTACATACACACAGCTTTTATTTTTCACTGAAATACTATATTTCCCTGTCACTGGAAATGATGGATAGCCTGGCCTTAAATTAGGAGTATCTAGTTGTACTACTTCTCAGTAGTTCTTATCCAATGGCTTGAAAAAGCTGAGATATGATTTCACACATGAAGATGAAATCTGTTGGAAACCCAAACCTGAATTTTCTGTACAGAATAGGAAACACCTGTAATATTTCCCATCTGAAATCATCAAAACATGACTTAATCTGTATGGCATATGTAAATATTGCTCTTTTTTCCCCCTCAATACATACAAAATAGGTAAGATTAGGCAACCTTGTAGTCTGAGGGAAAAAAAAAAAGTGTTACAGAAAATTAAACAGAGATGAAGGGAGAATGGCAATTTTAAGGAGAAGAAAGCAACTCCTGGTAAGGCAGATACATCCAGGTATTTTCCATATTCTCATATGGACTGCAGGTTCTAGCACAGGGTTTCTGAGGACAAATAAAGGGACAGAGAATATTGTTAGAATGTGGGGGAAAACTTTGCTAGAGCAGGTTTGAGCATTACTAGTTGTGATAAAAGGAAACAGACAGGGATTCCTGTGGTGGTTTTACTCCCTCAAAAAAGAGAAGTCACAATTTCTAAAAAGACCTAGAAAAGCCTGTACCAAAGACATAAAGAAAATAACAAATGTTTTTCAGATGGCATTTCAAAAAAACCCTGACTAAATGACAAAACTTGAAATTATAGTTACAGAAACTACAGCTGGAGACATGACATGGAGGGGTGTTTACCTCAAGGAGGACACTCCTTATTGTGACATAATAAGAAATTACACAGAAACAATGAAAACTACAATAGTCTGAGCTAGGCAGAAGCAATTTCAGGCTGCTGCTTCCTCCTCCTCCAGACTTTCTGAATGAAGGTATGGGAAAGCACAGCAATAATGTTCTCCTTAATCAGGTTATTTGCACATGGACCACCTCAATCTGCAGCACCATATTCCAAGAGTGCTCTGGAAAACCTGCCCAAGCCTTTTGTCCAGAGTGTGCTCAGCAGAAAAAACCACCTGTATTAAATAGATGTATCTCTATTCTACACATCTGTTAAAATTCAGTTCTCAGTGAGCTTCTGCTGATCATATCCAAACCAACATAAGACTGAAGCTTTAGCTTAAGTCAAAGGCTTTCCCCCATGGCACAAACTAGGATAACCCAACAGTGATATATTTGCAATCAGAGCCAAGCCTTAACCAGACTTCAGCTACTTGTTTCACAGCATGTAATACAGTTGAATCATTGCATAACATTTCTGAAATTTTCATTTTCTAATTATTTAAGTATGCTTGCTTGAATTTCACAAAACAAATTGCCTGCAGGAGATACTTTAGGAAAGCTTAGTCTGAGCAGTTAGGCCTTAGATATGTAAATGCAATTAAAAACAGGAGGAGAGAGCCTCTCCATTAGAGGCCTTCCAGAGAAGATTCCAGTAACTGTGAAATTTGTTTGTACTGTAACAGGCTGATTTTTTAAATAATCACAGACTCACATAGAATGGCTGATGCAGAGGGCACACCTGGAGATCAGCTAGAGCAGGTTGCTCAGGGCTGTGGCCAGTCAGGTTTTGAATGTCCCCAAGGATGGAGACTCCAGCAGTTTACCTCTTGCCCTGTCCCTGGCCACCAGCAGGAAGAGTCTGGCTCTTTGTCCTCTATGCCCTGCCATCAGGTACACCAAACACACAGGTACATAACAGACATCATGACAGCCAAAGAGGTGGCAGAAGATTCAAGTTGTATCAAGAGAATCAGGTATTACAGAAAAAAAATGTTGTAGTTACAGGGCAAGAGTTCTATTGTCATTACACTGCAAGGGTTCCATATTGCTAGAGTTTTGTACCTCCTTGATGTTTCTCATAGGCAGCTCCTCTAGGCACTGACCCTTCCTTCTCCTCACAGCAGCCAACTGACTCCAGTTCCCACAAATCCACTCTTTTATAACACTCTTCTTATTGCCTACAGCTGTGGCCTGTTAACATCAGGCCTGCTCCTAATCTTTAGTAATTGGCTCAGCTGCAACTCTTTAGGGGATAAGACTACATTCTACACCACCTTCATTTACCCATACTGTATCCCCCAACAGAAATATCTGTGAGGGTGGAAGACACCAGGACCAGGATCCAGAGCAGCCGTGCAGTCTCCGTCCACAGTGAACATGGCCTTAGCATCCTGGCCTTGGCCTGCTTTGAGCAGGAGTTGGGCCAGATCAACCAGAGGTCCTGCCCCTCATTTATCCTGTGATTCTCCATCCATTTTAGGAACAGATGTTGTGAGTTTTGTTTAGGGATCTTCCAAAGATCCCTTAACATAATCCCAAAGTCCCAGAGTGTCACTGCTGGGACTGAGCCATAGGGGTGGCTCCAGTGACCTGGCAGGTCCCCACTGGACTCCCTGCACACCTCAATCACATTCAAATCAGGTTTCCTCACCGGCTCAATCTCCACGGCAGAGTCTCAAATGTCTGGGTTTTGTTGTCATCATATTGCAAATGTCCCATAACTTTTCAGTGATTTCTCATGGGCATCTCCTCACAGCACTGACTCCTTGACGGTACAGCCAACAAACTTCATATCTTCAGAGCACAAGCAACAAACTCCAGCTCTCTCCTCACTCAGCTAACCCACTCTTTTGTAGCATTGTCTTCTTATTGGACACAGCTGTGGCCTGTTAAGGGCAGGCCTGTTCCCCATCTTTGGTGATTGGTACAGCTGCAACTCCTCAGGTGTGAGACCACCTTCTGCACTGTCTTTATTTTCTTGCATTCTATCCCTCCATGGGTTTTGAGGAAGACTCCCTAGGCTCCCATCCCCTCAAAGCCCAAGCACACCAGTCTGTGTCCTCCTCCCCAGCCATCAGCTCCTGCTGTGTCTCAGTGTCCCTCCCCTGGCTGTGCCACAGCTCCCTGTGCCCTTTGCTGTGCAAAGGTGGCAGCTCACGGCCTCTTGTCTCAGGCTCCCGCCCAGAGGTGAACCTGCAGCTCCATCTGCAGCTGCACCCCGAGCTCCCTGCATGCAATGTGTTCCTCATCAACTTTAGAGCACATGCCTGAATATGCCAAGTGGGCAAGAATTAGTGATATTTGTTTTCTAACATTTCATCTAAGCACCTGAATTAGCATGTTCTGCTGCTTCTGAATCATCATGTTACGATTTAGATGGCACTGTTTTCTCAAAACATTCTGTTATCCAGACTTTCTGCCTTTTAGATTTGGGGACTACCTTAAAGCCACATGGGCTAATAGTTTAGCTAGTCTTCCGCTTCTTAGTTTTTTCCTTTTTTATTTAATTTTTCCCCCTCCCACTTTGTTTTAAACTAATGATGGCAATGGTTTTGATAATATGTTCCTGATGGTACCTTCATTCCCTAAGTGGTCATTTCAGCCATGCAAAGAATTTTAACTAGACTAATTTACCACAGGATAACAAAATCTCCCATCCTATGTTCCTCACTGTGTGTGACTTGACTTCTGTTTGAAAACTGTTTTTCAAGCTCAAAGTAGATAATTGTTCCAGTGAATCAGAACTGTCTGTATTTTGATGTTTTGACAAGCTATTTTAATGTTGCTGTCATACATGTCTTTTGTAATTACAACATCTTTTAAAAACAAGGATATTTATTTACTGATTATTTTACTTGTGTGTCATTGTTGATTTCTGTAATTTATTATGTTATGTATCTTTCTGTTACTTATATGGGCTTCAAAATACCTGGGGGAGGGGGAAACTTTTTTGTGTAAATAATATTGTGCATTTATTCTAACTCATTCACTATACACAATGATACAATACTTTGTTGCAGAGCTTAAGGCAAATTTCCAAGAGTGGCTCATTGACTAAAATCTGATAGCAAAGAAACCTAGTCATCAAATTGGAATATGAAATATTAACTCCTGTGCCCCAAAGGAAAAAATGGTATAACTAATTGTGAAAAGCAGAACTCTGTGCTGTATCCAGATACAAATCAACACAGACCATCACTGTAACTGAATTCTCATATTCATTTTACCCACTCGTGGCATTCAATCTATTGGGTTCTGGCTAGGAAAAAAATGCAGTGAGCTCTGCAATTCCATGAAGAACAGGGAAGAAATGGCAGCTGTGTGAGAAATCCTCATTCCCGTCCCTCAGCTCTGTAAATGTTACTGTGTTATTCCAGCCACTAACTAGGAACAACATTCATTTTAGACAAGCCTGCTATCCTGACTCTGCCTGTGAAGCACAAACAGGACAGAATCATCCCTCTGACTGCTTCTAGGTCTCCAGACTGCCAACAAAAGACCAGCTAGTATGGCTGGTTAGTCAAAAAAAAGAAAATAAAGAGAGAGTTAGAGATCCACTGCACACCCTCATATTTGTCTGCCTAGGTAAAGTAAACCAGCATTAACCCTTTAATCTTTACTAAGCATTTTTGTCTGGTTTTCCATAAGCAAACAAGTTATATCTATCTCCACTGCAATTTGAAATCACCTGTATGTCTGATTCAGACAAATTTCAGGGAGGAATAGGAATTTCAGGAGACAGCTATTAAAATAAGCAGTGGGTTAGAGGTAGTATCAAAGAAAAGCAAGAAAACTTCAGCCCTCATTTACAAACAAAAGGGAATCCCTTTGTTTGTAAAACAAGTTTTCACATTCCTAAAAAACAAAAAAACAAAACAATGGCAGTACCCACAGGGCAATATCCATAATTCATAATGAGCAAAGAAGAATGAATATTACTAGAAAAATGAATATTACCTCCAATACCACTCATGATGAGCAGCCTATGTCTAAGAATTTTATCTGTCTTTTGAGGCCATTCTATGTTCCATTTGGGAAGATTTTTCTCTGGGGTGTCAGATTTTGACTAACGTGAAGGGATAGAGAATAAGTTTAATATCTAAGAAGAACTGCATGTTCAGAATAGAACATGCTCAACCTTATTCTCCTCTTGAAATTCCCTGGAATTTGCATGTGCATGGAAGAGATGATATGATTTGGTGAATAGTTTGTATGGTAAATAGTAAAATGCATTTTATAACACAACTATCTTTGAGGATCCTCAATGAATTTAAAACCATCTTGAGACTCAACACATTGCTAAACAAAAAAGAACTAGACATTAATGTTGACCCACTGATACCCCGCTGTTATCTCTTAGTTTCTTAATTCCATTTTTCTGCAAAGCGTAATTGTTACATTATTTAGCCTACTCCAGTGTTTTAGTCCTTAAACTTATAAAGGCTCTTCTCAGCTTAGTAATAGTAAATCTGGGCTATAGATATTAAATATTAAGTTATTCTGATCCGATTGAAGACCAGCAGGTTTCTGTGGTATTTGCTGAACTGAGAATTTGTACTAGAAGAAGCTGATCAGAGAAGGATGTGGGTGAGCCCCCAGGTAAATATTGAGTGTGGTGGCAGGAAAGCCTGATAGAATAAAATCAGAAACAATCAAACAGCCATTTTGAAGCAAACAGGATGAACAGTGTTAGGAGCACACATATATCTGCCAGAGATGGAGGGGAAGTGGTGGTGAATGCAATTAACACACTTGAAGAAAGAGATATTCTGAAAAAAACCAAGACTAACTTTCTCAGCTCTGTATGTGCAAGAGTCAAACTGGTTGCAGCAGTACTGGAAGAAAAACCCCAACAACAACAAAAAAACCCTAATGCAAATGTCTAAAAACTGTTTCTAAGCCTGAGCCTGAGAACCATGTGTTGAAGTATCACTATGAATTTGTAACTGTATTATGAATAGAAGATGAAATGAGAAAATTAGATTACTCTTTTAAAATATATTGAAGTGCAAGGAATTACATCTCATGCATTCTGAGAGACACTCTTTGGTTACCTCATTTATTCATTCTCGCTATTTCACAATATCCCCCTTCTTGCTTGGCTATCTGGGGACCTGTTCAGGTTTCACACTGAAGGATCAATTCACAGAGCAATGAAATACCACTGCCTCTCAGGGGGAGGATGACATCTGTTAAATAGCCCCCCGCAACACTACACACCAGTTTATAGCATCAAATGCAGAACAATTATGAATTTAATTAGAATCAGACTGGGATTTTAATGAGAAAAAATGCAATTATGCATGATGAAAATATTGGGCTAAGCTCCTTTATACTCACCCTGAGTTCCCTTACTACATAAGTACTTCCAAGGATTTTACTACCCTGCCCCATAGCAGTTAAGGACCCAACCTCTCATTTACCAGAAAATAACTGTATTCTCTTTGTGCTACCAGCATGTTACACAGATTAACAAGCTTCACAAAAACACCATCAGCTTGAGCAGATCTTTCACATTTCTTCCCCCTCTGATACTGTTCCTCACATGTTTAGTTGAATAGGCTACATCCCATCAGCAAAATGGCACATGGATTTGGATATAAAATGACAAATGGTGTTGGCCTGGAACCTAACTAACACTCTAAAACACCATAGATCAGAGCCAGATCTCTGAGTGCCCGTGACATAGGTCTACAGGAGGGAGGGGTTTAATGCCTGTACACACAATAATAATAACTAGCCATAGGAGAGGGAAATAAATTAATTTTATTTTCTCCTATAGTCCTGCAGGTGATTGCCTGCATAACTGCTTGTGCATAACTATGAATCACTGAAATATTTTGACAATTGTTTTTAAAGTTGACAACAGAGAAATAATGGTATTGCCATATTGATAAATATTACTTCAGCTAATTGCAAGTTGGCATTAAAATTTAATTGGAAACACTTTCAACCAGGATATAAGAAGGATTTTTATGTGGGACTGAGAAACTTTTTTATCAAGCATTGTAAAGGCACATAAAAGGGAAAAGGCCTATGTTAATTTAATGGCATAGAAAACCTCTGCACTACAAGATGTTAAGTCTTGGGTAACCTGAGTTTCTTTCCTCCTTCAGAAATGCATCTTCAATGTATTGGATCTACTTATTACAATAAAATTCCCAGTATGAGGAGCAGTAGGAGGAAAACAAAATACATGAAACTTGGATAAACTATGGGAGTCAATATTTATAACAGAAATATGTATATATATGTATATATATATATGTGTATATATATGTATCTATATGTATGTATGTATATATATATATATATATATAGGCCAAAGCTAAGTAACAAGAGTAGAAAATTGCATTGCACTACAGTGGCCATTTTCTCTCCCTGTTTTTTTGAGGCACAAACTTAGAATAATTTTTCCATGAAGGAAAAAGAAGTGATGCTGTAAGGCTCTGAAAGAGTGCATTGGCACTCACTTCCCAAAGGCAACTGCCCAACCATTCCCTCCAGCTGCAGGAATCTTGGCAATTACAAAAGAAGAATGGTGATTGCTACTCTTCCCCCTCCTTGGAAAAAGGATAGACCGGCCAAAGGGCAACAATATTTTTAAATTCTATGCCACACTTCCCCCTTATACCCATGATTTAATCTGTAGTACTCAAACACTCCAATGTAACTCTAAAATATCATTTTATGGAAGTGGAAATGGCTACATGCACTGTAATGCACACTTGGTCAGAGTTGTCATGGATTCCATGTTAAAATTCATACTTGGAAAAATCATAAACTCTAAAACAAATGAATACAGACAGCTGTTTATCACTGTAATATTTGCCTGTCACTAAGCAAAAGTGAAATTTGCATAATGATATCCACAGCTTTCTCTATGATGTTAAGCTTTTCAGTTTTTCTTTCTCAGGCTATAGGAAGATTTGCCTGGAATAATATTTGCTTGTTTTTCTTAAATTTATTTTGGTTACGGTCAAGGGGTAAATTCATTATTGTGACCCCCTTGTAAAGACCTGTCATGATAGCTCATGTAAAAATGTTAAACAATAAAAAAGGGCAATAAATAATGCCAACCTTTTCAACTACAGGTTGTTTTGATCCTTATTGTGATAACAAAAACAGAAACAAATGTAGATTGTCTTTCTACATTTCAACAAACAGTTGTGGAATGATTTCATCATGTTACAGGAATCTGACCATACTTGACTGAGTCCCCTGGATTTAAGTTAAATTTTCTATCTCGTATCATATAAAAAGAAATGTATGTCCAAGCAATCTGATGATAGGATATATATGTTTTATGGAGAAGGAAATTAAATGTGCAAGGCAGTCACTTTTAGCTCTTAGGCAAAGCTGGACCCTACAGTGGTGTTGCTGCTTTGCTGGCATACCTGCCAACCTAAATTTTATTTCCTTCTGATGTTTCCCCAAATAGTATCTCTTAGAGCAAACTGATCTAGAGTCCTCTCCCCCACCTAAGAGATATAAAATACTCATCCTGTCTTACAGAAAAGCTAGTAATGCCATGACCCAATCCAGCACAAGAAAAACAATTCTATATCCATTTCTGATGTTGAATAATACAGACTTTCCCCAGCTGCTATGGTTTTTCTTACCTATAAGGATACAAATAAATTCTTACTGAGTTAATAATATTTTTTGTAGATCACCGAATGTCACATGGCAAAAAAGAAATCCAGAAATCTAAAGGCTCTTTTTCTGAAGGGGAATAAAACACATTCTAAAGAATTTAGAACCAAGCAGCTTCTGGGAAAAGATGAATTAATGTTAGACCAGTCTGGCAGCCTGCAGATATTAATTGTCTGTGTTCACTTATCCACAAGGCTTCAATTTTTGTCCTGTCAATGTGTAATCTGAGATGGATAAAATAAGATCATTCACCTCATTGAAACCACTCCTTACCATATATACATGAGCAAGAAAAATATTACCTTTTTTTTTTTTTTTTGAGATTCAGTAAAAGTTCTCCTAGGCCCACATTGTTCTTTTGAATTTCTGGAAGATGCCCTGCATAATTTTCTCTTCCTTCTCAAGAGGGCCAGGAGCAGCACCTCCACAGTGCCCTTCCCAAAATGTCACCTGCTGAGATTTCCAGGACAATTTTACAGAAGCAGTAAATCCAGAGAAGAGTGCTGTCTGCTGTCTGACAAACCTCAGGTGCACACAAGATTTCAGGCCTTCAAGGTTCATTCATCACTGCTTTCAAAGGATCCTTGCCCGGAGAGAGCACAGGCTGGGCAGTCAACCTTAAAAACCAGGGGAGAATGATCTGTAATACTGACAAAATACTCCTTGGGATATGCTAGGGAAGCAACCAGTACATAATGACAGTGAGTTAAGGGTGAAGAAAAGGAGGGGTAAAATGTCTTCAGAGGAGAAAACAACTACAGCAATTCCAAAAGTGCAAAGCACTCCTTTGGGTGATGAGGAAAAAAGTGATAAAAGAAACTGTATTCTGTATGTTGGCAAGCTCCCTCAAGTCACTAGCTCCTGAACAGTCAATTACTGAACTTATTCTTAGTGCCAGATAGCACTCATCTGAAAAGAAAGGCTGAGGAAAAACAAAAGGAAAGAATTTTGGCACTAAGACACTCTCCAAATGTGAGAATTGCAGCTAAGAAAATGAAGCACTCGGATTAAGTTTTTTCATTAAGGCCTCTGTCGTGTCATTTGAATGTGGAGAGAAATCAAAGTCAGATTTGTTATGGGTCAGCAAGAAGGAAGGAAAGGAGGTGGGAGTAGGGCTTTGTGCCAAGAACATTTTTAAATGCATGATCCTCTTTCTAAGAACATGGGTTATTAACAAAAGGCAAAGAAAGGCACGGCTTAAACAACATAACCATTTTAGAGGAAATCCTACAAACACAGATAATTATATACTTGATTTAGTTCTTGAAGCTGCAATTTTAGTAGTTTTCTTATTCTTAAGTACAATACATCATCAGATACTTTCCACAGTATAGTCATTTAATGTCTCCAAATTATAGTCTGCAAGCCAGAACTGGGGATTTGGTCTAAGTAACAGAGTGGTAACTGCAGGAAATGTTGTGATGGCTGTCAAGTCTTACAAGGTTCACTTTGCTGAACTAGATTGCACCAAGAGAGATGTTGTTACAGTTCTAAAAGTTTAATCTGTCCACCTCCTACTGTTTGGATGTGAACAATCTTTTGAATTTTATGATAATAATAGGATTGATTTTTTTTTCTCCCTTTGCTTTCCCTCCCTTTCTTTCCTCTTTTTTTTTTTTCTTTAACAAAGCCCGGGTACCAGCTGGATGGCAGGTTATTTTCTTAGAAATGGAGCTGGCCAAAGATTCAATAAAGACCTGGTGGAATGCTATAATCGGCTGAGCTTGGGTTTCCAGTTACAGAAGAGGTAATTTTTCTAGTTGTTTTTATAGATAAGCATCCTTTATTTGGAATTTCTCACTATGTTGTGCTAGTTTTAAAGTTAGTATTTGGCTGCAGGCTGAATCAAGCCCACATCTCAGTCTCTCTAAATAATGCACAACCCATGTATTATAAACCCTGAAGTGTCACCATGCCTGTAAGAGACAAAGGTTGACTTGACAGAGAACAAGTTGCCTTTAAAGAGGGCCAAGGACAGAGGCAGAAGCTACTGCACCTCACCCAGGATGCAACAAGACCTTCAGAGAAAAGGTAATGAACCAACAAGATTTCACTCACACAAAGAAACCTCTCACACAGAAATAATAAATGAACACAAACACATAAACAGAAAGCTTCTCTCAAAAATACACATGGCTTCTTATGACAAGAAGAATGTTAGGAAGGAGGAATTTGCTTTTGCCAGAAGCAGGAGGCTGCAATACCTGATAAGGAGATTTCTGCAAACCCACAAGAATCTGTTTCCCTTCTTCCTCTTTCATAAAAATAAGCCACAATTTTAAAAGGTTTCTAACTCAAATGAAGAAACAGAATTGTTCCACATCCACCCCAAAATCCCCGCCAAATTGTTGAATCCAGCAAAGTAGCAGTTAAACAAAGATGTTGAATGAGAAACCTGGAAAGGGAAGATGAAGAAAACTGCCTGGGAAATAGAAAGAATCCCAGCTCTTATACAGTAAGTAGAGGCAAACAGCTTGAATCCCTTCTGCTCACTGCAGTAGGAATGTCACACCAAGCACTAATGACTGCTCTGCACTACAAGAGAATGTCTCTGGGATGTGGCACTTCAAGTGTCAACTACAGCACTGCAGACATTCAGGCTTTGCCCTCAACATATGAAATTTCTGGTACAAGTGCTGTATTTTTGATGTTTCTTGTGAAGAAAAATGAAAAGCAACTATTTACATCAGTGACTTTACACCAGTTAATATCCCATCATATAATTTGCTTTCCCATCATTGGCTGGTGCTGAAGCCACTAGGAGCTTGTGGATGAGATCATGCTGGAGAAGACACTGCAAAAGGGCTACAAGCCAGTGGAGAACCCATCCAAGTTGGCAGAAAGAATGAGAAATGAGGAGTGGGCAGAGAGGAATCACTGCCCAGAGCCTGGACTGCTTGGGACTGAGAGCAACCTCTCTCTAGCACAGCTGTGAAGTAGTGAAGCAATGAAGTAGATGCTAGAAAGGAAGAAGGAAAGGAGTCTAGAGTAAAGGGGATGCTGTAAATGTGGGAGGAAAGGTGTTTCAATGTTTGTCTCCTTTGTTCTCCAATACTGGAATAGGTAATAAAATATTCAAGCTAATTGGCAAAAACAATTATGTCAAATTCCCCAACTCAAATCAGTTTTGGCTGCTGGAGTACTTTGTAGGTGATTTCTTAGTCTATGTTCTGACCCATGAGTTCTCCTGTTCCCATTCCTCCTATTTTCTCCCATGTCCACTCTGGATATCAGCCAATCCAATCAGGCAAATCCACCCTGGATATCAGCCATGGACCTGTGCTGTGACCCAAAATATCAGCAGGCTGGCTCATGCTTTAATTGAGTTCAAATGCTTCCATCACTCTGGGAAGGAGGCACCTGAACTGCTCCAACAACTTGCAGTAGGAGAAAGCAGTAACATATTTAAGGGAAGTTTTCACAAGTAAATCTTTGCCTGTATTAATTCAGTACCATTTATTTCAACAATCCTCTTATAGGACTCAAAAGTAAAATCCCAGTTAACTTGTTTTATCCTTTTGCTGTCATTGCAAGAGATTTTGTTTGAATAATGTGGCTTTTTCACTCCAGTCAAGCATTTCATTTGGTTTTATCCTGCTGAAAAGCTAAACTCCTGTGTTTCTGACAACTATCTGTAAAAATGACTGCTGCAGATTGAGCACTGCAAGACTGACAAGTGGAATTTAAGCAGAGATAAACAGGAAGACCAGAAATAAGCAGGGTTCAAACCATAGCCACCTTCAAAAGCTAGTAAATATGAGGGGGAAAAAAAAATGTATCTGTGACTTCAAACCTATCTTGAAAGCCAGTACATTTTAGAAAGCAGAATTTAGAAGGAAAGAGCCTTGGCTAAGTGTGAGCTGAACAAAGCAGTCAAAGCAATAACAACTCATTTTAGTTTTGGGAGTGGGTATCACTGATAGGTCTTTCAGATTCTTTGCCAGAGTCCACAAACTCCCAAAGGAGAAAGTCTCCAGGTAAAAAGAATCTTCAACTCTTCCTCTTGTGTTGCTAGGTGGAAACTCTGGGAAAATACATTCATTCATTTTTTCAAAGCAATACTTCATTCAGCGAAAACAAGAGAAATGACAAGAGCCATTTTCAGAATATCTGCCACATCTGAAGATACGTTTTCCAGAAAAATATGATGATTATTTAAATGTTTTCTGGAATTTCTGACCTCATTACAGACAACAAACTTATTCACCAGCCACACTGAAATTTTGCTGTATTGAATTTCCGGTCTTTTTATTTTATATGATCACACTGTAAAGGCTCTAGAAATTTTTTTTACATTCTTGGTGTTCTGCTCTTATGACACTAAGTAATCTTAGCATGTACAGTTTGTTCACATCAAATGGAGCCAGTTTCACTGGAATTGTGGACACCAGTAATTCAATAAAAATAAGTGATACTTCTTTACCAACCCAACCCCAACCCCCAGTGCTCAGAACAAAGGAGTTAAATAATGATGACCCAGTAGGATGCCTGAAATGCCCTTTATTTTAAATCAGCATTTTGTGTTCCATTGAGTGATGGAAGCATTTGCCTCAACCAAACTACATCCCACAAACCAAACATTTTATTTGCCGTTTTTTTTTAATTTGAGGAAGCAGAGCCATAAAAACCTATCCCTCAACACTCAGCCTGCTACACTCCACAAAGCATAGCAGAGTGAAAATTTCAAGAATGAAAGAAAAAGGGCAGGGCTGGCTCAGACCAATTACATTGCACTGCTAGAGGAGAATTCCCAAATTTTCAGAGGGCTGTGTGGGAAGCTACTTTTAAAACCAGTTCAGCACTGTCCAAGTTCACAAGATGTAAACTAATTTCTTTTGCAACTTTAGCACCATTAAGTGTTTGTCATAACATATTTGGGAGACATCTAAATTGTTCAGCCTAAAAGAAAAAATCTACATCCCAGCACTAATCTCATGGACTGTGAGGACTAAAACCTCGATCTGCTTGACACAGCAGGGAAAAAAATATAATCATCAAACCAGCTCAGATTTAGACCACCAAATTTTCTAGACTAAGAAACTGCATTTGAACTGTATTACTAATCACATCTACTTTTATTAAACTTGAAATCCTGTAGGCACTGAAGGAAGAGGTATGTGAAGTTTTAAAATCTGCTCAAAGATTGTCTGATGGGGAAGCAACACTTAGAAAACCAAGGAACTTTAAATTATGCAACAGTAATGTAACTGAACTGAGCTATCAAACTTAATTTTTACATAAAACTTTCGTGCTACTAAGTTTCGTGTTTCTTATTTTCAAGGATAACATAACCTAAAAATATATGAACTTAGAACAAAAATCATACTTTGAAAAGTTCTCTATTTTATTGAAAAGTGAAAGGCAATTCTACTGAGATTCCACAGATATCTGTCCCGGATGCAGATTTGTGCTCTACTTTCCATTACAATTGAGAGATTTCTGGATACCCCTAGGTCACAAGCACTATGGATAACTGAAATCAATAAGGTGCAATCCAACAACAGCAAATGCATGAAGTGCTATTCTTAGGAAAGACAACATTAAATGCACAAATACAAAAGGAACTAAAATAGGAACAGGAAGAATTCTTGCAGAAAAAAGTCTGGACAAATGGCAGATCCATTAGGAACCCTCAATGTAATGTTTGGGGAAGGGAGGGAAGCAGTTCCTCTGTTAGGTCATGTTGATAGGAGTGGTTTGGGAAACAAGCTGAGGTGGTGATTCCATTGGTGAGACCTCAGCAAGAGAACTGTGGGAGTTTCTAGCATTCCCTCAGGAAAGCTGGAAAAAGCCAGTCCAGAGAACAGCAACAAGAATGATAAATTGTTTAGAAAACATGACTCACAAAAAGGGGGAAAGATTGAGGTTGTTTAGTCTAGGAAACAGTATATTTAGAGAAAAAGCAAACCAATTCTGAAACAACTAAAATTGTTTTCCATGTGGACAAGGAGAAAGTTAGGAAGCAATTGACTTGATCTTCACATAGGTAAAAGAACTCACTCTTTAGATGTAAGAGAAAACTGTGTCTGGGAAACAGCTGTCAAGAAAGGGTTTTGAGAACCTTTGAAGAGTTTAGGACCAAAAGCCAGTGTCCATATCAAGATACAAGATAGCAGCATTGCCACTGACTGTTCTTGACCACAGAATTGCTGAGCTCTCATTACCTAGCATGGCTTTCCCTTAATTCTCTAACAAATAGCTATTTTGGCACTGGTCTCTCTTTCTTTTTTAATTTTTTGTTTGTTTGTTCTTTGTTTTTTTTTTTTAATTGAGAAGGTGGAAAGCATGATCTGATTACCAGGAATAGGTAATCCTGAGTGCTGGCTTTTAAATCTGCATTGATTTTGGAGAGGATGGAGATGCTGTTTCAGAATCCAAGCCTGAGCTTTGTTACCCAGCACAAAGGCAAAGCTAGTCCACTCTCCTTCTTACAGCTGCAAGCAAGACCCAAATTCAGCCCTCTCAACACTAAGTAATTGGCTGTGAATTCAGATGAGGAAGTGGCTTGCTCACAAGGGTATGATTCTGGCAAAACCACCTTCCTGCTTCTCCAGATTATTTTTTTTATTTCAATTTTTTTTTTTTTCCCTGGGGGGAATTCATAAAAAAAACCCCACTGAATTATGTAAAGGTCTCCTGGAAATGTTTAACTACAAATCATAAAACCCAAACTAGAAAATAAAAATGGAGAAAACCCCCTCCAACAAAATATGAAGCATGAGCTGGGATTCAGGTGTGATTTTCTTTCTTTATAAACATAGAAATGTTGTTGGCACGTGCATGCACAAATCATAGGTAAACTGCTGTTAATAATGAAATGCTCTGCAAAAGTACAATGGTTCCAGTAAATGTCAGAACACATCTGCTCTAATTAAAAATTAACTGTATCATTAAAGTTATATTACTAGTTAATTTCGGAAAATGTTTAATTATTAGAGAGTTATCCCTCCAGCTTCCAGGGAAGAATTACTGCACTTCTGTGTTTAAATCTTCCTCTGCCAAGCACTTGAAAGTTTGAAAAGTCATATATTTTAAGGTATTTGGGAGATACAGGAGCTTTGATTATTACACTATAAAGTCAATAAACCTTGTGTCATGGCAGATTTTACCCACTCCTTGGAACAGATTCTTTTTTCTCCCACTTTCTATGGGAGCTGAGACTAAGGGAAAGATGCCACTTGTGACAGCAGCAAATCTGGCAAATCTTGCTCTCCTTTCTCGAGAGGAGCCTTGGCTTTGGCTTCACGCTCCTCCACATTCTGTGTCAGCTCTGGCACCAGCTCAGTGTGACAAGCAACTTTTATGTGAGAAATTATTAGCACAGCCAGACTAACCTGAATTGAGCCTTATTACCTGATCTTGGATGCTTTCAAATTTAAGTTACATGAGGTTTCAGTTTGTTATATCTGTTTAATTTGAGTGATTCTCAAATCTGCAAGGGCCAAAGCCAGAAGCATTAGAGGAAGAACTTATGGGTGTCTCTGTGAGCTTTGCTGTCTGATTTTTCCCATAAACATTCCCCTAATAGCTCTCTAATCCATGACATGGGTTTTTTTTCCAGAAGACTTTCATATCAGAAGATTCAATATGATCCTTGTATAGAGTCACAGCAGCCTTAACCCAAGTCAATCAAGGCCTTTTACAGCCAGCTAGGTATTTTAATAAAATTTCACTTGGCTATCTGTACAAATATATTCAAGCAGTTAATTGCCTCATTTAATGCACATAGTAAACAGACATCACTTGCAACTGACAGCACCAGGTGGACTGAATATTTCTCATTCAAACAAGACATACAGCACGAAACTGAAATACAGAAATCAACATAAGAGCAGAGATAGTGCAGAGGGAAAAATGTATCTTAATTATGGGGTGTCCACTTTCTGTAACAGATTATGCTCCTAATTCACCCCATCTTAATCAACCTGCCAACTTGCTTGGGAAACAAACCAGCAGCTGCACACTCAGAGCTCTGCTTATCAGGCATACAGGTGTCTTGGTTTGCATGTCATAGTTATCCTGCAGTTCACTCCGGTGTCAGGGTTTGCACTGGAGGAATATAAAAAATCCTCATTGTCCAGAAAGAAAATATCCTGTCTGCTGTCAAGAATGACTGCAGCCTCAGGTCAAAGGAATAGAGGTTGTTTTAAGCAGCATCCAGTCCAGTTATGCAGCTGGGATGTCCTGACTGGGATGTTGCATTTTGAGGTACAGTGGAAGAAGAAAATCTGGTCCTATGGTTGTGTGTGGAGGGGAAGGTAACAGCCCCTTCTGAGCATCACCAAAACGTCTGGGGAGACTGAGACATGCAAGTTAATATGGGGGATCAGTAAAATAGCAACCAGAGGGAAATCATGGCTAAGGATAACAGGGATAACCCTTAGCTAAGCAAAGAGCAGTAATTATTTACTATAAAGGCAGTAGAAACAGACACTACCTGGAAACTGAGATAAACCACCACGACCTGAAAGATTTTTCAAGACTGAGAACACAACTTACTCCAACCCACAGAAATAGCTCAGCAAATGTTTAAATTCAAGGAGAGCAGTTGGACTACTGCCATAAATCTCATACATTTGTTAGAGAGGGGGAAAAAAAGTGTTGGTTAACTTGAAATAAACCTAGATCTACATGAGCTCACCTAGAAAACAAGATTGCCTCAAGATTAGAGATTTAAAGAGGTCATCTAGTGAGATACAGTCAGAAAACAAACTTTCATTTGGTCTTGTTAAAAGTGAATAAAATGTTTTGCCAGAGTTCCTGTGAAGATGTTTTTATTTAGCATACCTTAGCCATGTCTTCATGAAATCTACTCTCCTGTTTTTGTCCTAGTTAGATTTTGAAAAACTCAGTTAGCTTTCTTTATATGAAAGCAAACGAAATTACAAGTACTTGAAGAACAAAAAAATCCATTCATTTTCAAAAATAATTACAATAAAATAAAAAGTTCTTAGTAAAAAATCAATGACCAAATATTCCTTGAAGTATTACATGCAGCTAAAATAATAGATTTTTAAGGCATAATATTAAACCTTCATAATCTGAGAGTCATTCACATGTTTGACAGACTTTTCTAATTTAATGGAGATAAATATGAGTTTAGAAGAACAAGTCTTTTCTATTTCAAGTTCATAATCAATAAAACTTCTGTTAGAAGTTACTCTGGTGCTTGGGTCCATCTTTTCAGAACTTAACTGAGCACCTGCTGGAAGAAGTGAGATGCATGGGCACTTTCTGGACAATGCTGAGAAGGAAACACAGGTGACACAGGGAATGAATTAAAAAGCTTTACTAAAAGACCCCTTGGAGGACAAAGGTTTGCCACATGGCATAAACTGAAGATGTAAACGGGTATAACAAACAGAACTATGCTGGGAGAACAATGCCCATGAAGTAACATGCTTCTAAAAGTACAAAAAATAAGCACTTTTTCTTTTCAAAAGAAAAGTGAAGGGAACACAAAGGGAAAAGAAGGGCAGGGCAACAATTTTGAATGTATTTGTCAACTATTTTGGAGACAGACAAAAATATGAAAACAGTTTGATTCGTACAAAGCTGATACCCTGGAAAAAAATGTAATCCTTTATCTAGATGAGGACTTCTGCTCTAAAATAGGAGTATTTAAGTTTGTAAAGGAGAGAAGAGAATGAGGTCAGCTTGGCATGCTCAGTAGCAATCTGTCTCGTAGGCAGACACTGCAGTTTGGAGAAAGCTATTCTGAACCTACTTTAGTTTAAAACTCAACTTTAATCCCCTTGTTTCTAAGAGAAGACCCAAACTGTCTTATTTCACTTCTAATCCAGGCCCCAGAGCTCTTCAGCCCCTCTACAGAGTGCTGGAAAGAGGCTGATTTGTATTCAGGTTTTCCTGCCTACCTGCCAACATGGTTATAAAACATTGACATGCGCATACACACATGTACAGATACTCACTGTTTACACACAGGCATATGGGCTCCGTGGCTGTGCAGCTGTGCACACACACACACATCTCCCAGGAATGCTCTATGTGCCTAACAATGCCTCTGCAGTTTGGATTTTTAGTTCCTTAGCTACCCTGAAAGCTATTTTTTTCCTTATTTAAAATTTTACTTGGGATCTAAGTCCACTATAAAAAGTGAAGTGTTTCTATTAAGTGATCATTTGGGAATTTTTCTCTGTCTTTTGATGACGTTTTTCTTTGAATTATTTGATTAACTTGCAATTTTATTTGACTTGAAAACAAATATTTGCCTAAACCTGAAAATAAATCTAAAAAAAAAATCTTATTTTATAATTGAAATCCATCATATATTCTTTATATTTGCTTCCCAAGAGCACCAACTTGCTGGAAATCACTAGCCTAAAGAGGGATCCTGTATCAGGCTAAAACTAGAACATTCATGATATCTGTCATGGTAAAGCTAAAGGTTTGGTTCATATTGCTTGGCATGCCCTTAGTGGGAAGGAAGAAACAAAAAGAAGCAGGAAAAATATTCTCTTCTATTTGTTCAGTATTGCATTTCCAGACTGGAAACAGTGGAGAAAAATATTTTTTTTACTGAATATATGATTTAACTGTAGGCAATATCAGCGAAGTAAAACAAAATACTTTGCGGAGTTTTTTAGGTTTTTTTCTTTGTTATAATGGGGCAAAATGTTATTTGAACAGAATCCATGTGTTCAAGATGGCTTCCACCCTTTCAGAATGCATAGCCAAGCTCACAGACCCTCCCCTCTCATGTGCTGGGATAAACTTAAGAGAAAAGATAAGTGCCTTTCTAATTAAAACCACTCTGTCTTCTGTAAATATCAACTTATTTAACAAAGGTTTCTTTCAGTAACATAAATAATGATAAAAATAATGGAGTTGCCAAAGTTGACTTGGTTCAATATCTGGGACAAGTATCCCCTTGGGTAAAGCCACTAAGCCTTCTCAAGTCAGCTATTACATTATTAATCCTATCACTCCTTAAATGCTTTATTCCATTTATTACCTGTGTCAGCATGCAGCCCACCTTCACACCTCAAACTCAGCATCAGGCATTTCCTAATGGTGTTTAAGTGCAAGGGATTTAGTTTGCTTTACTTAGCCTGTCAGAGTCTTCTACACTCTTTCCTATCCTCAGCTGCTGAAAACCCTTCCATATGGCTTGGAGAATAAAATGTTATCTTTGTACTTCCCAATATGCCACTTGAGAATATCTTGGTTTAAAGTTGTAGCTTCTGAAGAAGTTTGGTGGTTTTTGGTTTTTTTTTTTTAAGGCTGACTTTTATGTAAAAGCTCTCTTTTTCTGCCCCCCTTGCCTGCTGAGGGTATAGTGCCAAACTGAGCCTGAATATGGCCTGAGGAAGGGTGATTTGTTTCCAAATTTTCCATCTAGTTTTCTTTTTCTGATACAGGCCTAGGGGCATTTATTTTCTAAACCTTAAGGCATACAGGTGTTTTGCATTAAGCATGGGTTTGGGTAGGGTTCTGTGACTCTTCCTAGCTAGTAATTAACAGGAACAAATCCATTCCTTTAGGGGAAGATTTAATAGGTGAGACACTCTGTGAGACACTCAGTCTCATGACAGAAGAAAGGCTGAGAGAATTTGGTTTGCTCATCCTGGAAAAGAGAAGGCTTAGGAATGACCTTATTATGGCCTTCCAGAACCTGAAGGGATCCCACAAGAAAGATGGAGGGAGACTATTTACAAGGGCTGGAAGTGACAGAACAAGGGGGAATGGCTTCACACTGACAAAGAGTTGATTTGTAGGTTTAGATTAGAGATTTAGAAAAAAATACTGTGAAAGTGGTGAGGCACTGGCAGAGGCTGCCCAGAAAGATGTGGATACCTCATCCCTGGAAGTGTTCAAGGCCAGGTTAGATGGACTTCTGTGCCACCTGGTCTAGTGGCAGGGGGATTGGAATGAGATGATCTTTAGGGTTTCTTCCAACCCAAACCTTCCTGTGGTTCTGTGAAACATTGCTTGATTCCCCCACCATGCAGCTCTCTTCCTGAAAGGACAAGTGTTTCAGGCCAGTGAGGTCATCTGTAATCTCCTGCCTTGTGATAACATGGATGGATCCCCACCCAATGGTTATGGAGGGGTTTATGACAGAGTCACAATGCCGGGGAATCACCGTGAGCAGAAGCTGCCACGAGTGCATGTGCTCTCTTCCTTTGTTCTGCTTAACTCCAGGCTCACCACATGTAATATTTTAGAAACCCTACTTCAATGGGAATCCCAAATGGGTGGCAAATGACAGTAATTATTTTGTGGTAATCATCAAATTCTTAGCCATAAAGGAAGTGGTGAGACAATGAGATGTTTTCAAAGAAAGTATGTGGACGCACAGTCCTGTGAAACATGCGGAAAGGAACACTCAGCCAAAAAACCGTGTTTGGTTTAATAAATCATGCATGATTTGCAGGCAAAACTTCTGCTTCCTAAATGTGCAACAGCAGAATGTCTACAGACGTTATCTGGCTTCAAACAATTAAAGTTTTAAGACAATGCCAGCAGGGACTGTGCTTCTCATGGATTTTTTTTGTTTTTTTGCAGAAAGTTGCTAGCCCTAATCTGCATCCCATGCAGGTTGAACCAGAGGATAAATTTGGTCAAAATGAGAATTTCTCACTGAAATTAAAGTGGGCTTGCAACTATTTCATTTGGCACTCAAGGTGGAATATTTTATTACAATTGCAATTATGTTTCAAGGCTTAAAAGACTGTTAAAATATGCTAATTGAGACATTCAGGATGACAATTGCAACTAATTCAAACAAGAGTTTCAATTGTGAAATCTGCTCTTTCTTTGAAAACTACTTAGAGCAGAGCAATATTTGGTTTCTCCTGATGTGGCTTTAGATAGTTCATATCAAATGCTAAATTAAACGTCAATAATCCTTAAGGAGCCTATCTTAGTCACACTTTTTTAATCAAGGTTTCCAATGTGATCTTAAGGTCCATTTGTTCCCAGAATATAATGAGAATTGCACAAATCTCATGCATTGCCAGGCAGAGTTCAACATAGGGGTTTCATTTAAGCTTATTTAAGCTACATTTTGAACGTTTCATATGAAAGTTTTGATTCCAACAAAAGCTATAAAAGAAATAAGGGATTGCAATCCAATGGATTTTTAGTTGCAGTTTTCAGAAAAAACAAAGAAAGGAACCCTCATGGAAAATACCTCACAAGCTAAAAAATAATCACCATATTTAAAAATCACATATTTTAAAATATTTTCTCCAAAAATGGCAGAAAGGCAGATGCAGATTTTATAATGGAAAATGTAAATCAGTTAATGATCAATGTTTTAAGTAGAATATCCCTATCAGATGATGATTCATTAGGGTTGTCTCAGTGAAGGAGGTTATCGATAATTTGATACCTCATATCCAGTACCCTAATCATTACTGTCAGAAAGTCTATTAAGGACCATAGGTCATGGATCTAAAATTAAGTATGCCACAAAAAAAAAAATATTGAGCAAGAGAAAAGGACAGGCATTCTTATAGATTAAGATTCACACTGAAACGCATTGTATCAATTAATTTTGCTAAATTATTATTTGATAAAATAAAGCTACAGTCTCCAGTGAAACATTTCTTATTTAAAATGAACTGGAGGTAGAAGTTGAAATATTAAAAGACATGAATATAAACTGGAATATAAAACCTAAACTCTGACTGGTTTTTTATCCTGCTGTACACGGATTTGCCTTTAAAATGTATTTCTACCATAGATTATGCTGGAGTACTCAACAAAGTAATAAGACCCACTCTTGGGCTTTTTTTCTCTTCTGCTGTTGAAGCATTCTAGTTTTTGGACAATTCCACTCACTCTTCTCAGTATTCTGCTAAATGAGAAGTTGAGAAGTGCACAGGTCTGTCTGTGCTCATTTACCTCACTTAATCCAACACACACTAAAATAAACTAGGTTAAAGGCAAAACTAAAGTATTACTATTTTCTTTTAAACAACACAAAACATAGAAACAATTCAAGTATGATGTCTTGTGGTGTCTATTATGACCGAGATGGTGAAGAAAAGGAAATCAGGCTGAATTCCAGTCTAAAACAGAGATCACCCTCATCATCTTTATATTTCAGCCATTAACCTAAATTACTTATAAAGCCCCCTTAGACTGGGACTCACACTCAAAGCATATCATTTGCCACAAGTTGAACTTAGCGAGGACAAGATTTCCTGCCAGTACTGCTGTGACAGTTTTTTACTGGGATTGCCTAGAGATTCCTTTTGGCTCAGAGCCTCCTCTCACCCCTCTTCTCCACTGTTCTCTTGTCTCCTGATTTCAGCATTGAGAAAGAGATGTGAGCCCTCCCCTCGTTCCCCATTGTCTGGCTTCCTGGGACAAGCCTGGATGATGCCTGTGCAGAGAGATCAAGGACACTGAGCCAGGCTTGGCCAGGCTGTGACCAGCGTGCCCCTCCTGAGGCTGAGGAGGTGATACAGCACCAATCTGGCATTGTCACATGACAGCCCTGAGATTTCAGATTACAGGTGTCACACAGGCTCATGGCTGGCACTAAACACAGCAGCTGCTGCCTGAGTGCAGGCATGAACTTATTCAGGCTTTGGAGGGTACTGTGATGAGTTTCAACCAGAGAAGAGGCTTAACCACAAAAATTCAAACAAGACCTAGTGTATTGCAGCATACAGTGTGTCATAGCCCTCTAGTCTTCTGTTTGGTCAAAGGAAAGAGCCCAAGTGCCTGCCAAAACCCAGCAGCAAAGGTGATGGGAGTTTTGGGTGCAAGAGCAGAAGCAGCACAGGAAGAGTCAAGTACATGCTGAAGAAAGAGCTGGAGGAGTTGAAGTAATGGGAAAATCAACATTTTCCCTTTGAGTAACAGTGATCAAATCATATCTAGGTTAGACTCTACATTAGACTAGACTCACATCTTGGGGGCTGACTTGTCATCTCCAGTTGGTGGGACTCTGTACTGGAGTCATCAGATGCCACAGTTCAGGCAACTGTTGCTATCACCATGTGGCTAAAGAGCTGTGGGTTATGAGATCAGGAAACTTCCATTTGAGTGCCACAGGGTGGGCTTTGTAGAGGTCTGGGTGCTACAAGGTGGTGATGACAGGAGCTGAGCTCCACAGACACTGGATCTGGGGCATGTTACAAACCCACAGAGTGTTCAGCTGAGGCTGGTCCTACAGGTACAAATCATGCAATGTTGAACAGCCATTTTGTCCTGCTAATGAGATTTATAAACACCTTTAGAGACTAGGCTGGTCTCTGCTGCTTCCTCCCACAAAGGTTTTTATTCCTCAACAGGATGGTTGCCTCCAGCACTGATTCAGGAATGCCAGCTGTAATTAAAGACTTGGAAAAAACAGTACAGTTAATGGCTTATTCAGGTTGACAAGTGTTGTCCTACCTTGGGAATGTCTATGAGCCTAATAGGTATAGCTTTCCATTTGGATTTCCTTGCTGCATCATTTGATATTAGCTTTCTTCTTGCAGGTTTTTGAGACCTATGTTTAAGACAAGCACTTGGTAATCTTGCATTGAAATCATAAAATGTCACACTAATTTATTCACTGGGAATGTTTTGCCAGCTTCTTGTATTAATTCCCCTCAAAGCTAATTTAGATGCTTGTTGTCTGTGTATTCCTACACGTCTGTCTATATTAATAATTGTGCAAGCGTCTGAACAAATTAAGACATTTTACAGCATTTAAACATCCCAAAGATCTTACATTTTCTGAGGAAGTGGAGAGGTTGCACTGTAATTTATGGACATTTTCCCATTAATCTCTGAATTGTTTTGGCAGGTACTGCCTGAGAGCAGCAGCTACCTGGCAAGGACAGAATATCTGTCAGGCCATGAAGGGTGCCTGCATTCACTGGAGAGATAAATGGGAGCAATGAAATAGAGTTAAACCCAGAGAAGGAAGCTCATCCTCAGACAGACTTGCCAAGCCTGTTTCATGATAGCTTATAGCTTTCATTGTGGCTTAGCAAATGCTGCTGAGTATTCTGTCAAAGTAAACTTACTTTTCCAGACAAGTAGCTCTGCAAAGCCCTAAGGTGTCACTGCTAATACTCGAACTTGCTTACAGAGGTGTTTTTTGGGATAAAGCATATAGGTACCGTAATAAGAAGTCCAAGGTTTCTTAAAATGTGTTTTCTAATCCAAAACATCTAGGAAGGTTTTTAATTTTCACCTTTTCTGTTCAGCTGTAGTGAAAAAACAGATTATTTCTTAAGGTCTGTCATTTATAAAGTGGTTTTTCCATGTGCTTTGAGGGCAGAAAAGTATGAGTCTTTCAAGTTCCTACGCTTCTTATAATGTTACTCTATAGAATCTTAATTCATACTCATCACAGGGGGACACATATAATGGAAGGCCTTTCTGCAACTTTTTTTTAATGTCTAGAACACATGATTATGGTGTTTAAGCTTCTTTGAGAAGAAACACCAAAAATCAAAATGAGAAGACTTAAAGATATAATTTCAAATTTTGTGTGACTACTTATTTAAAATATTCTTTTAAGTTCTCACCTAGTCACTTAAAATATACTCTATTTGTTAACTAACTCCTGTTCAAGCTAGAAGATCCAATCAATCATAGCATAATCAGGAAAAAAGTAGTGGGTTGAAATAAGGAAACATAAAACTTAAAAGAAAAGTAAGAAAACTTTGCTTACAGAGAAAGAAGAAAAATGAATAAAACCCCATGACTGTTTAAAGTCATATATTTTAGCTTTTTAAACAAATTATTAAAATTTGAGATTAAATAAGGAAAACTTCCAACTTTATTACACTTTTGCTGAGAACTGACTAATGAAGCTTCAGATATAGTTCAACAGAAGACAACATATCACCTGCAAAGCTTCAAGATGTATCATTTAGATAGATTTATTTAGTCCTAATTAGAACAAAAGGAGCAGGTTTTCCATTGTTTTTTGCTAATCATGTAATAATGATTTATAACCAAGTGAAAATGAGCCCACAGGTTCTACATAGGACCTGTGCAAATTTACAGTGGTATTTTCCCAGTCATAATTAAGCAGGCTCTAAATGGAATATAATGCACTGGGAACAGCTGCTTTAAGAGACTCATTCCCATACTCATGTGTTTGCAATCCATATGCTTAAATGGATTTCACCTAACAACTGTCTTAATGGACTTAGTTACAAAACATTTGCGGATCCTGTAACTGTTATGTCATTATATGCTAAATGAAGCTTAGTTTTAAGCCTCAGATCTTTAATCCAAGATCAACTCTTGCAGCTCCACAGAGGTGTTATTTGCATTATTTTCCATTTGGATCAGCCTGTGATCTGACTACAGAGTTAACAAGCCTTTGCCCTTAATTATTCTCCCTCCACACCTCCAAGCGATTTTGGACATTTTTTTCATTCACCACAAGAGAGTGAAAAATCTTGTTTCTTATTGCACATCAGCAGCAATAAGAAACAAAACATTCAACCTACTAATAGGCAGGCCAGGTACTGCCTTTTGCCTAGCACAGGTTTGTAACAATAATGTGGCCCTTTGAACTGAGGAAGAAGCAGGAAAGGAGCTACTTGACCTAAGAGACCTCTTTCACCTCTAGTTTCTATGGGCAAAAAAAATACAAAAAGTTCACTGACCTCATTTGCAATGTTTGCTGTCAAATAATGATCCTGTTATGAGGTTATTGAAGAAAATATTGAGGTGCATTGCAGTTCTGCTTAGAAAATTCTCCAATAAGCTCTTTGCATTTGCAAGTTCTATAGAGCTGTAGAGTGTATGGAAGCATTTGTATTTAAACTGTTCATTTAAGAAGGCTCTGTGAACATACTGAGTGCTTTGGAACCCACTACAAAAATCACTCTCATTGTGTACCACATAGTGAACTCAGAGCTACCAGAATCAAGCACATGCTCTTACCCAAAGTGATCATAAACAAAAGTTAGAATACCACCGAAGCTTATGTTAGAATATTTTGTGTATTAAAAAAACCCAAAACCTATATGTATCAAACAATGGTCCTCAAAAGCAATCATTGAATTGCATCCCCCAAGAGGAAATTGGGCCAAAATTGATCTGGATAGCCAAATTTATTATTGCATGAAGTGAATGCACAATGAAATTTGATTAGAGCAAGTGTGCCATCATTCCCTTTTGGAAGATTGAGCACAGAACAGCACAGCCTTGATGAAAGGAATCGATAGCATTGAAAGCAAAATTGGAGGGCTGTCAAATCATCTTAATTCCTATTTTCTGAATGAGTGCAGGGAAATTGCTTGATGCACATGCTAATAACCAAATTAGTGGGCTTTGGAGTCAGTACAGAGAGTCAAGCCTCTATAAAACTTAAATAATTTTGCTAAAATTAAGAAAAATTCTCTCAAACACACATGAAGCAGTGATACCACAAAATAAAAGTTGCACTTTGAAATTATAATTAACAGAGCTGCATTTCACTCAATTCTGTAGACATGAGGATGTGTAAACTGCAACTTCCCATCTGTTAATAGACATGTTGACCAGAAATCTTCCTTCTCCCATGACTGGAAATACAATCTATTCAACAGGCACACACACAGAGATGCACCACATACGTAGCAAAAATCAACCTGTGAGGCTCTTTAAAATCCATTATGCACTCAGAAGTGCATAATACAGAATTTCTTTGAGATATTTCTCATGGAACTTCCTCAGAAAGGTCTGAGGGTGTTTTCAAGGTCAGCTGAAGCCATCCTGAAACTGAATTGCCATCAAATCCCACCTCCCCACATTTCCTCTCAACCTCCTTTATGCAAAGCGAGGCAGCTGTTGATGTGGCCCCAAAGTGTGGAAACAAGGAGGCAAGGTGACAACGTGGTAAAGGTTGTGTGGCCATGTGTCACCCATCACACCCAGGGAAAAATTCAAGACACACACATCAATCTACAGCTTCCTGAGCAGCAACCCAAGTTCTGTTTTGATTATATTTGTATTGCTTTTAACAGCTTTCCAGTGCCTCGCCCAGCAGATGTTCCTCTACACACCCTGTGCCTGCAGGACCCTCCTGAAGATCAGATCAGGGGAAATGAAGAAGTATAGAGTAACTCAGCAGCTACAGAATAATCATGTTCAAATTTTCCTCTGACATTCTTAAAGACATGTTTAAAATTACATGTTTCTCTTTCCAGCTTTGAGTAGTGCTATATATTTTCAAAGTACAAGCTTTGAGAAATATATTCTTTAAGTATAAAAAAAAGAATTTGTGGCAACTGCCCAGAGAAGAGTCAGGGCAAAACCTGGGAAAGAGCATCTCAGCAGGGAGTCTCTGCATCTCTACTTGCCTTAGAACATGAACATCAGAACTGTCACCCAGCACCAACACTGCATTATCCCCCACCCTTAAACAAATAAATCACACTGTTAAAAGGGCACAGCAGCAAAAGGGAGATTTCTAGGCACTCTGCTTATATAATTAGTAAAAAGGTTTTGGTGGAGGACAATGACTCAGCCTAATTCAGGACTTTCATAACAGGTGGATCCAGGAATATGATGGATTGAGCAACATCATGCTCTATGCTCAAGCTGTATCTTGAAGAATGTGAGGCTAAAAGTGATTTTATTACTCTATCATAGACAGCTAATACAGAAAAAACTCATATTTCACTTCGTAAGTAGGTTCAAAACAGAAGACACTTTATGATAGTCCATAAGACAGCAAAAGGAGCTTTTATGTACAGTTGAAGAAGACAATAAGGACTGTCAATTCTCCTTTTTTTCTCATAAAAATTACTGGTGGGTTATATTCAAATCTAAGATATTTAACCGCATGCGTTTTGTATTTTTACTATTTTTTTTTTTAATCTGAGCTTGGGGAAAATGTAATGATGGGCATACCCACACAATATCTCTTAATTAGAACATTGCCTCTTGTGGAATTCAAAAAGACCCCAAACTCATCTGCTAATTCTACCCATACAACAGAAGAGTAAGGTAAGAGCACTAAGCATAAGAATACAGCACAGGCAGACAAGACAAAGCTTTTCTCATGCTGGATCCAGTAAATGGACAGATTATACTGTAAATTTATGAGACAATGTTGCTGCACTACAAACCTGGAAAGTTAGAAAAAACATATGGAGCACCTTCAGCTTTAACATTTGGATTTGGCCACAAGCATGATGCCCTTGATGGTTATTGTGAATCAGGCACTTGTTTTTAATCTGTGGCTCCTCTCTAATAATAGATTGCTGAGAATAGATAATAATATGGAGCATTAGCTTAAAAGTCTGTCAGCTGACTGAACATGGTGTTTGGACTCTTAGGCTGTCCGGGAATAAAGCAATGTATTTATTATTTATTTAAAAATAAGACATGGAAGCAAGCAGCCTGACATTTATTGCATTTAAAATACAGCAATGCACTTGTGACCTGTTCAGCTGCTTCCATGTGGGCATCTAGAATACCAGAGAACACCAGCTTGCCAACTATCATGAGCTCAGGATGAACTTTGTACTCATTTTTATACAGGAAAATTATCCCATATAGTGTTAGGCACTTCCATTCCCACTCGTACAATTCCCTTCATAATAACGTTATCAAATGGTGGGATACATACACAAACCTGCACCAAAACAACTTCTGCATTTCACTTGCAGTTTGTAAAGAAGCAGATATGTCTTTGTCTCGCTGCTTGGTGCCAATAGAGTGCAAATTGCTCCTCCACAGACCTGAGGTTATGACAGTCTAGGTATGAGCCATTAAAAATCATCATTGGTGACACCAGTTCTGGGAGTATATGAGAATATTCTAACCAGCTCCCAAACTACCAGCACCTGGGCTTTTCACTTCTTCTCATGGATGAAGCAATTTGATCCAGAACTTACACAGATTAGCTAGGAAAACATTTTTTATACCACAATAAGAAAAAAAAAGCAAACAAACCAAAATCCAGCAAAATTCTAAAAGTTCCTCAGGTAAAGATGTTTGGTAACCAAATTGTCCCAGAGGATCAGACCTTAAATCTGCTGGAAAGCTCATGTGACAAGAAGATAGTACTTTATCTGCTGTTCATATCAAATACACCTGGTAAGCTATTTAAAATACAGCACCTCTACTTGGATACTCTGGTTACTGAAGAACTATAGACACTACTCTTACAAAACAGCTGAGCTCCCTATATCACAATTTCAAGTATAAGATTTTCTCATGATCATTAACTGACATCTGTTAGCCTTCTGTGTCATTTATTAAGATGATTTTTAATTTAATGTGTCAATTATCAGTAGAAGAACCTTTTTTACCATGAAGTTGTACAAGTATTTAGACATTTGAGCAGAGAACTTTTAACTACAATGATGCTCTTTTGCTCCCTTAAGTCCAGTTAGAAATTACTTTTGCCAGTACTGTCATTAATTGAATTACACTCACAAAGTCATTCTGTATCTTCATTAATTTAATTATAAAGTACTTCTTTAAACTCTCGTTTTAGAGCATTTGTCAATAAAAGCGATGAGTGGACCAGTTTCTTTTGTACAAAGTCAAATTTTAATCTTGTGGTCAAACCTTCTGATAGATCACTGCTTGCATGTCTTGCAAGAGCTGAAATGAAGACTGCCTTTTAATAACCACAGGTGGTACAGAAGAGATGCACCCTTAATTATATGGATGTTTGTTGCAGCAGACTCATGCTGGTGCCTGCAGAAGCAGAGATGTTCACAATATCTGTGAACAATGCTCTCAACACATATGCAAGGTGTAAATATCCACACCTGAATATCAGCAGTGGCAAACAAAAATGCTTCCTCTCAATAGCTCATGAGATGTAGCTTGGGCTCAGTAAAAGAAAAATCACTGAAAGACTGAGAATAAAAAAATACAGGTAACAGAGGTTATAGAACCCCCATCAAATTCAGTGGTATTTTGCTGCTCTGGTGGAAAGTCAGAAAGATAAATACTATAAATTTTTGTAAGCTCCCTATGTTCTTATCCACAGGCAAAACAAGCTACTCTGGGGAAGTAACTTCAGGTTGCAGTTGTTTACACAGAACATGGTTGTCACCTTATTGCAGGGGTTCCATCCTGTTGTCTCCTATCACAAAAGTTCCACACCTTCTTGGTGTTTCTCAGGGCATCTCCTCAGAGCACTGACTCTTTCCTCTCCACAAAGCAGCCACTGACTCCAGTTCCCTTCTCAAGGCCACCCCACTCTTTTATAGCCCTCTTCTTCTCACTGGTTACAGATGTGGCCTGTTAAAGTCAGGCCTGTTCCTAATCTTTGATAATTGGCCCAGCTGCAACTCCTTTGGGGTTAGATTACTTTCTACACTATCTTTATTTTCTTATATTCTATCCCCCTACAAAACACTGATTAGAGCCCTAAGGGAAATGTTCATTTTCCTCAGGTAGCTTGGAAGAAAATCTCAGGGAAGTCTGAAGTGATTTGCAGCATGCCATGTTCTGTGATGGCAGAGATGCAAGAGATGAAGTTTCACCTCATGGCCTTGTGTTTGCAATGCTATCCTTGCCCTGTGGTCGTGGTACAAACCATGTTTGTGCTTACACAGCTTCAGCAATACCCACAGTGCTCTGATTTATCTTCTTTTTCCATAAAAAGGTGGAATGGCACAGTACAGATTGACTAGCTGTGGTGACAGCCTTCTGTAATACCATGCCTGACTGAAGCAGCAATCCCTCTCTGAGGAATGGAAGAAATTGTTTTGTCTGAGTTCTGATACCTCATAATTTGTTCAGCTGCACTTTCAAACTTACACATGACAACTCATTTTTTTAAAGCAGCTACATGTTCTTCTGTTAATTTGCAGGTTTTGTAGTCACTTAACCTGTTTTGCTCTACAGACAAAAAGTGTTGACATTCAGCTACATTTTTCTTAGCCCCCCATCAAATTTCTGAGCTGGGAACAAGGCTCTGCCTTGCATATCAGTGTGGAGAATGATATCAAACTAGTGTTCAGTTGTAGAGTCTTTTCTTCTCTCATACAACTCCTTAATTTTGGGCATATAATTTAAAAAAAATCATTTATTCACAAAGTTACATAATACACCTTAGGCTTACTCAAGGTTTAGAAAAATACGCAGAGAAGTCCAGGCTTAGAAGAAATACCCACATCACCAGACAAGTGTACACAGGTAGGAAACAAGCTCTCAGAGCACTTAGTGACAGAGGAGCAGGAAGGGCAGAGCATGGTAGCAGCAAAAACAATTCCTAGAGCAGGATTTCTGATTATATTTTTTCTCAGAGAGCATCCAAGCAGCACCTTCAGTAATCCAAAGTGAATAACAGACCCTAGTGCATATTGTGTTCAAGCAACTGGAGTTTGCAGTTCTAAGGTTGTGGCACAAACTAAAGTCAGGACTCTGAATCTCAGGAAAGCAAATTTCCAGCTCCTCAAGGAGTTAGACAGTAGGATCTCCTGGGAAACATCCTCCAGGGACTATGGAACAGAGCCAGGAAAACTTTAAGGCATTTTCCACGCCATGCAAGAGCTCTCAATCCCCAGGTGTAAGAAATCAGAAAAAGAAGACAAGAGACTGGCATAGATAATTAAAAACCTTCTGGTCAAAGTAAAGAGCAAAAAGGAAGTGCACAGGAAGCAGGAACACCATGGGAAGAATGTAGAGGTCCAGCCCAGTTGTGTAAGGCTGGGATTTGCACTCATTCTTCAGTAGCATGCTCCTGAAATAATGTAAGTCATTAAATGAGACCTCTGGTAATGCATGTACCCATAAATATCATTATTTTATCATTATTTTCTGAGGTTTCCTTGCTTCATCAACACGACATAGGGAACAGTCTAACTGCTCTTCCTTGGTAATTTTGTGAAAGATTTGAATTAAACAAAGTACAGCAGCAAAAGAAAGTTAATTTGAGCAACTGAAGAAATGGACTTGGCTTTCATAGCCAATATCTTCATGAACTGAGAGCGCTAAAAATATCACGCTGTGGTTTTCATTTTTGCAGGTATTTAAAGTAGATATAATGGAAATCTTGACAGACATTGTAATTCCATTATCTACAGTCTCATGAGTGTGAGCCAGCTGCCTTGCTGTTTAGGTTCTGCTTACATAACTGAGAAAGCAGCTATTCACCAATGATAATATTTATTTTCACAGTTCTTTTCCCTTGTATTTATCATCATAATATTATTTTTCTTTCCTGACTGCTCTTAACCTCAGTGGTTGCACTTGGGATTTCAAAGTAAGGGATGTATTAGGACAGAGTTTGGGTTTATATGTAGTGAGTTTGGGCAATAATAAATCCTCCAGATTAATAATGCTGTGGTGCAGTTTCAGCAGATCTTTTCTTTGGTTTCCCTGTGCTAGCCAAGTCAAACTAAGATTAGACAATCTTTAGAAAAACAAGGGGTCTTTGTCTCCACTGCCACCCTCACCTAAAGTAGTTCATAACTTAATGCTACTGTTAATTGGTGAACATTCTAAAATATGTCAGGACAAGTTTAAATAGGAGGCATTAATTGGGATTTGTCCCATATGGGAGTCATCTTGGGCCTGCACAAACAGAGAGATGAATGAAAAGGCTCCGCTCCCGTTCGAAACGTGACCTCTCTGGGCTTATTTGGGCTCCTGATAGAACAGGCACTGAAACAGCTAATTAGCTTGGCACTGTTTCAGACAGCTGGATTAGAGTCAGTGATAAAATGCAGCAGAAGGCACCTCTTGGCACAGGTCCCTGTAACTCATCCTGCCAGCCTGGAAATCCAATGGAGCAGAGGGGTCCTCCAGGCTGGGGTTGGAGGCTCCTTCTGAGTCCAGAGGAACGAAGCCATTTGTCAAAGCCACATTTGTCTGTACATGCTTATACTGCAAGAGCAGAGCAATATATCTACTGTAAATCAGCCCCAGGACTCGCCAAGCTACTGTAAGTTCCTCCCTCTCCTGTGAGCAAACACTCTGCCATTCTTTGCAGAAGAGAGAGAGACTCACAAACTCAAAGCTGCAATAATCCATGGCCATAGTAACCACTCATGCCCTTCTAACAAGGAGCTCTCACCAGCTACGTCTGCTTTACACCAGGGAGCATGGATTGTGTATCAAAGTGCTTTAAAATACTTGGGAAATACACTTAACATTTTTTGCTCCTGAAGTGATTAGGGTTGCCAGCATGACAGGGAAATGTTTCAAAACAACGGGGATAAAATTCCTGGGGAATTGAATTCTTGGGTAACACAACAGGATGAGACATCTCTACATCAGATAAGAATAAATAACAGCAATATTCAGAAAATTATTTGGGGATTAAAAGAAAATTTTCAAATGACCATCTTTGCTGACTTCACCGTGGTGTGCTACCTCACAGGGACAAAATTCAAGACAGTATTTTTTTGAACAATGGTTTAAGTTTAACTACAGCAAGCAATCCAGCTAAGCAACAGTTACATGCAGTATCCTTCTGTGTTTTACTAGATTTTTATTAGTTTAAAACTTATGAATGTAATTGGAGAAATATGATACTGTACCAATGCAGTAGGAAGGAGCTTATTCAGTTATTCCATATGACTGAGTCTGCTCTGACATTCTCGTGTTCATATATTCTAATAAAGCCTGAGTAGCCTTCTATTCCTGTTTTGATTTCATACCCTTCCCACTCTACACCCTTCTTTGAAAAATAGTATTGGTATGAGATAATATATTTGCACATTTTGTGCGTACAAATAGCAAGAACATTGAAGAATGTATTCCTACAGCAAGGAACTTGGGTTTTAACCTTACTTGGCTATTATATGGCCCCTGAAATATATGAAGAGATTTAAAACATTCATCTTGGATTTCAGCTATGGCAGGCTCGCATCATTTCCCATCCACATTACATTCACCATGATGTGAAGGGATTCATGGAGCCTTCTTTTCTGCTCTCATTACAATCTTTGTCACTAGGAATGAAGTATCCAAATTTTAATGCCTCATATATTTTGTCAGCTGTGGTGGTGTGCTATACTACTCTGACCTTTTTGATTGGCTTGCCATTTCAGTTCTCCCTATTTACAGCTTCATTAACCTGTGGGGGAGTGGTGGATACCAATCCCTGGCTACCAATCAAGGGACACTCTATTGAAAAGGTCAGCAGAGTCCAGCATATTTACAATCCTTCCACAAACCAAGTTTGTGCAAGTTGTAGAAGTAGAGTTCCCCATTTGAGACAACAGCAGCAGGAAAAAATGAAGTGACATGAATTCAGCCTGAATCCCAGACAGTAGGAAAATGAAAGGAAGCAGAAAAAAAATCTCCAACTCAGTTTCAGACAAACACCACATTTGTTAACCCACAGCTCCTAATAGAAAACATTTGATCTCAACTGGATGACACTACCCAGATAACTGAAATCTACAATTATTACTATTTTGAATTAGTTTTGAAGTCAACTCTAAGAAACATGCTGTCTGTTTAACATAATCCTGGGAAGCAAGAATGAAAACTGAGCAAGCTCTTTTGCACAGAGAGCTTTTTAAACAGGAAATATCTGAAGTTTGCCAAAATTCTTTGCTATAGACATTACTAAACATCATCTTCCATATGAGAAAACATTAGTAATAGTTATGTAATTAGTTCCATTTTAAGATAACTCAAAACTGATTCATAAAACAAACTTCTATTTAGACCACAAAGAGATAGGACAAAACTTAGACTAAACATGGGGTTTGATAGCAGAGGGCACTGTGCTGTAGGAGGCTCTGTCTTTCAGATAAGAAGAAAAACTAAACTAATGACCACTTATGATCAGTTAGGTTGTTTAGGCATGGTAATCTGACTGACCTTGCTAGACTCCAGCTTCTGTAATTGCAGTTCTCTCAGAATACCTAATTTTCCCTAAATGTAAATGTTTTGTGGTAGTAGTGGGGCAGAGGGGAAGAGCCTCCTTTCCTAAGTACCTGAGCATTCCTACATGAAGTAGAACAGAATTTCTGGGGTGAAAACACAAGAAAATAATTTTACATGCAGAAGTTTGAACTGGTTATCAAATTACCTGGGAAAGCAAGGTACAGTGAAGAAATATTGAAAAGCAAGATTTCCCCTTCAATCATCACAAAGTACCAATAATGCCAGCTACAACTAATATTTCATCTTTCTTTGTTGGAAGACACTACTCATCTCCAGAATTAGAAACAGATTCATTAAAGAAATGGATGAATTAGGCATTTATGCAACAGTTTTGGTCCATAAGGATGCCACTGCGTAAGGTTTTATTTCTCCTATCCATTTTAAACCTTTCACCACACCTTCAGTCACATCAGCTTCCCACAATCATTACTAGTACATGTCCAGGGGCTGCTGTAATTTGCTTCTTTATCAGTTACCCTTTATTTCAAACAGAACTCAGGAAACAACTAATTACTTGTGTTAATGCTTCAGTTTCTAAGCAACAGAAAGTTTTAAGCTCAAAAAACAAAGCATAAACAAAATTGAGGTAGCTAAAAAGTGTCAGAATAGTAAATTACAAATTAAAGCATTCATAAAGTTAAATTACAAATAAAGCATTCATTAAGTCAAACATTAATTGCAGCCTGAAAAGTTGTACATATACTGCACTGCCCTTTGTAGCTACACTTGGACCATGGGCATGTGATCTTATGCTCCTGAAGAAGCCAGTGAGACAATTCAAATACTTATATTTCTCTTCCTGTTTAACACATTGGGAATATTTAGGTCCCATTCATTTTGATACTGTTTAATATCCTTCTGTGATAGTGATTCTCTCTTTTTATCAGGGACACCAACCCACCCTTTCATAAGGTATTTTCCTATTTGATGCCTCTAAAAGACCATGCATGGTGTGCAAGGAGCAGAGCAAAAAGTACAGTGAGACTATCAATTCAAATTATAAACAAACAAAATCTTAGATTGTACTGACATATCCCAGTGCAGACATGTCCCATATGACACAAACACCAAGATTTGAACAAAATTCTTGTCATTACATGACTTGCTGTTGATGTGCTAGTCACAGAAAATGATTTTAAGAAATATTGTACCAAGTGGTCATTTTCACTTTATTTACCACAAATTAAAGCTGCAAAATTAATTAGATCCTATTGCTAATCAGAGGAATCTGCTCCAAAGAAATAATCTGACATATTGGTAACTTGGTAATGTGTTGAATTTCAGTAGGCCAGTAATTTTTCTTGGCTTGCTCAACATAAACATCTAATAGCAAATAAAAAAAAGAAAAAAAAAAGTAAATCAACACAGTTTTATTGAAGTCTGTGTTGATTTAAGCCATCTGAAATTCTGGCTCAGTACTGAGATTATTTGTTATTACAAGCAAAGCATACGTAAAATCAAGGATATTTTATCTTTAGAGGCTTGGCTGGAAATGTTGTTCTTGGGTACATGAAGAAAACAGAAGACAAACATTTTGAACATGAAAAAAAGCTCACATTTAGTGACCTCTGAATAAAAAACCCGATTGATTTAGTCAACTTAATTCTACACCCATGGTTTTGTGTTGTTGCTTATCACACATGCTCTTTTGCATTATAAAAAAGACAAATCCTTTCTTAATTAATTTTATAATGTATTAGCTGACAGTATAATAATTATGATTTCTTTAATTCCCTTGATCATGGTCTTTGTTGAGTCCTAGAAATGTCTTGGATACATGAAAAACTTCTCAACCTACCCAGATGTCCAGACTCCAACTAGTAGTCAGTGGACTCACAGTAAAAACCCAAAAAAACCCAAACAACCCAAACCAAATCAAACCAACAGGACTTGCAATTGCCACTAAAGACAAAGAACCAGTAACTTTATTTTTCCTTATATATTGCCATCTGTGAGAAAAGGCAAATCACAGCCTGCTGGGGATAGGTCTCCAATCTGAACTACAGAAGATGAGGTTTGTGTCCATAAATAGATTAGGTACAAACATGGATCTGAACTTGCTTTTCCCAACAAAGGTACCTGCAACTCTTTCCTTATCCGTCATCTTGTTCTCTACATGATCCCTTGGAGCTGCCAAGACACAAATAAATGCTAAATACTGCTCCCAAATCTTTTATGAAATGAATTGAAATGTAGACAAATGCCAGGTCCTGAGGTGAAGAGTGTTTGCCATAGCTTGTGGTGCTTCTGAGAACATCAGGAAACATAAGAGAGCAGGAGGTACTAAGGTACCTCAGAAAAGCAATTACTGGTTCTGCTTGTTCCTTCTGATGCACTGAAGAAATGAAAATAGTCTATGCATAACCATTTCCTTGGGATAAAAAGATTTCTACCTGGCTAATGCAGGTATCTGAGTGAAATTGTGAAGCATGGGTTTCATGAAACCATTTTACTATTTAAAATGAAGCTTCCTTCATATTTTATAAAGGGATTCAAAAGGGATGCCAGCAACATTCTTCACTCAGTGCTTCATGAATAAATGCAAATGAACACAGGCATTCAGGTTCCAGATTTGGGGAGAACAGCATAGAGAAGCCATTACCATTTAAATAATTTTTTTTTCTATACATACATGGGCATGAGAGGTTAATTAAAAATGCACTATTAAAGCTGACTTTGTAAGAAGCAGTCATTTAGCCCTTTGAATCAGGCCAACCTTAAAAGCCATTCCACTTTCTTAATTGTAAAGTTCTCCATCACTAACACTTTTCCAAAATGATAAGCCTTCATTCTGTTTGCAAATGCCTGAATATATTGCTAACTTTTGAATATTTTTTCCTGTTCAGAGGAATAAATAAAGTAAGGTTTACTATAGCTATCAACTGGATATCAGACAAAAATGAGTTTTCAAAGTGAAAAATCTACTTAAGTTTAGGCAACACTCCCCCATCTCACTTATTAAAAGAACAAAGGTTTCCTTTAAGTACATCAAAAAGGAGGTAAACCTAAACCCCTTAAAAATTAGGTACAAAAGCTACACAGAGTGATTGGGGGGGATGAAAGGTGGGGTAGATCTCAGATGACATGAGGTGTGCCTACAAAAGCAAGCAGGGCTGTCAGCAGAAAGAATTCAGGGAACAAAGAAGTTGATGCCCCAAAGAGAGCACCATGAGAGCCTTTTACTATGATAAACTCTAATCTGGCCCTGTGGACCTTCTGGGACCCCTGAAAGGAGCCAAGCCCATGGACTCTGAGACTGCTTTGCAAAACAAAGAATTGAGGGAATGGGGAGGGGGTTTGTTTTCAGGAGGAAGCCTTTACTATGAACTAGAATGCTTTCACACAGCACTGCATCCTGGATTGCAAATGCAAGAGAAATAGCAGATGTTCATCTCTCTTCCACAGCGATGACAGAGTCTGTTTCCAGGTTTCTCAAAAAGTCATTCTTTCAATTGCCATCATGTGCATTTAGTTGACACAGTGCTTACAAAATGCAATTTAGACATATCTCACTGCAGAATGTTAAACTGCTGCTTTCTGCCTCTGTGAAGGGTTGCATGTGACCTGAGCACAGCGGTTCAATAGGTGAACTTTGGGAGAGGCAACAGAGGTGGAAGGCATTAGTGTCACTTAGAGACACATCAGACATTTTGGGGTCGTTTCCACACAACCCAGAGCCAAATGAAATGCTGTGGGAATATTTCTGAACTGAAACATTTCACCGGTTCGTTTCTTGGAAAGGGATTTTATTTGAAAGAATGAAACATCGCCACTGCTTAAACGGTTTGTCTCTAGGCCAAGGAATGATCTCTGTGCTGAGTGGGCACAGCACTTTACAGACTTGATGATTAAATGATAATGGCAGCATTTCAACAAAAGTAACCTTGACTGCTTAGAGCAAAAGCACAAGTGGAGATCATGCTAGAGATTCCTAAAAGATGAAAAACATTTTACTCATACTTCCTCTCCATTGCAGAGATAAATTGAGACATCACTTAGCCTCTGTATCTTCCCATTTTAGTGTTAATTTTTGTCTGCATTTCTTACTGATTTTTTTTGTTTCTTGATATCTATTTTTATACATATAGCCTGACAGGGCAGATATTTTTGGGGATTTGCTAAAAGGTAGACTTCCCCAGCATTAATTACAGCATGCCTGAAGCAGCCAAGATATTGTTAGAGGGAATTTTTGCATCAAAATATTACAAAAAGCACATCTCTGAAGGATTTCCCTAGGGGATCACATGAAAGTTGCAGTTTCTGTTGTATTTCTCTTTACATTTGTATGCCCACTTGAACCTGAGTATCAAATAAAATTTTAGAGAAACAGGATAATAAATATCTGCATAAAACAGCACAAATATTGCACATGAGAAGCAGCATAAATTTGCACCCCTAGCATTTGCAAATAAATTCACACAATCTCTGTGTCACACAAAAGATGGAATGGTGGTCATGGCACCCAAAATCATAAGGGTCATTAACTTGATGCAATAAGTGCATTTCATTTAATTTTATAACTTCTTCAGGCATAAAAAGCAGAGTATTTTCGATGCTACATGTATAAATTTTCAAGATGATGCTACCTATAAAACAACAGAGATTTCAAAAAAACTGGGGAGACAGAAGCCAAGAGAAAGAAAGGCAGAAGCCAAGAGAAGGGAAAAACCTCTCCACAGTTATGTCACTCTCCAAGGACAAAAAAAGTCTAATTGTGAGACATTTGCCACCACTTCCTTCACAGTCAGAAAAAGCCTCTTAAACAAAGAAGGAAACACAGAATTGAGCAGCAGAACTCACTTTATACTCATATTAATAGTTTCTAGGAATAAGCTAAATTGCAACAACAAATTTCTCTACTTTACTCCTGTTTAGTTGAATAATAATATGCTGAGATCTAGGCTTCATACAAACCCTTATGAATGGCAAAGAAGTAAAGATAATCATGTGAAAATAGATGTCCCCAGTGATTCCTTATAAAGGCAAATAATGTCAGTACTACATGTTTATGTGCAGTTTGTGATTTTACAATGCAAACAAATGTGAACTTATAGAAAAAAAGATTATGATGGAGCAATAAACTGACAAGGAGACTTTTTTTTTCAGTGTGCTCATGCTGTATACAACAGGGAGATATTATATGCCCAGATTACATAGTTATTTCTAGTGCCTCCTGCCCCACCAAGTGGACTAATAGTGTTATTTTTTACCATAAATTTGTATATCCTTTCAGGACTAAATGAAGTATATGTTCCCATAGCAACAAAAGCTAATTCTTTACAAATTTAAGTCTGAGTCTTTAGCACTGAATTCCATGGAAGCTTACTTTCATATGGATCTTTGAAATGTGCAATTATGCAGGCAGTTTTAATCTGCAAAGCTGAAAGATGGAGGGGTATGGGAAATCAGTAATCTATACATGGCATAATATTCACATCTCTAAATGCACTGTAAAATTTCTTAATCCTTCACCCTGAAAATCCATCATACCCCAAAAAATCTGTTTAACGTGTCTGCTGCTGCCTTTTAGAAAATTTGTGTTGCAAAACATAATGGTCATTAGACAGTTTACAGTTTCCTGACAGAGAGCCTTGGAAAATGTGATATTCAGTGAGTTCCAGCTTTCTAACAAGAGAGACAGCTATTAGGCATACTCAGTTGAAATAAGCAAATAAATCCTCTTTCAGCACATGAAATTAATAGGACCAGAGAAGACTTCCAAGGACAACAACAACAGGACTAAACCAAATGCCAACTCACAATCTAAAACCTTAAGGAAAAGCTTACTAAACTATGTCTAGGAGAAAGGAAGTTAATTTAATCAAGAATCTTAACCATTAATTCATGTCTCCTTTAAAAAAACAAACATGTTCCACATCACCTCCACCCTTGCCAAAGTGAGCTTGGTTTTGTTCCCTTTGTAGCTGGACATGCCCCTTCACCCTTCTCATGGGACAGTCACCACATGGTCTCTCCTTCCCTACCCCTGCTTTCATTCCAAGTTTTGAAAGAGCACAACTCTCTAGTACAAGTCGCTGAATGCTTAGTGCATTTATACTGTTCTATGATTAATTTTTTTAAAGAGCTCACAAAAGGGCTAAAGCATGTGCTCAAAATTTAATCTAAAACTACACAATTCGGAGAATAACTTCTCTTTGTAGAAGATTAAAGGAAGGTTAACCCATACTATGTTCCAATTTTTTGGTTATGGTGGGGTCTCACTAAACTTCCATAACCAAGCAATTTTTTACTAAATTCATAACAGATCAAATCCTCCCATCTCCCTCCTGTATTAGAGTGAGTTTTACATACAGCACTGTACAATTAAATTTTGTATTAAATTTTCACTATTTCTCAGAAAAAGCATCTCCTATCTACCATTTAGATTGTAATGCCCATCCACTCCAGGGACACCCTAAATCACTACACTTCTATATAATGACCTCTGTCCACTGATATTTGAAATATTATTGACACTACAAGAAATTAAATACTTGGAAAATTATATGCTCAAACAAGTATTCAAAATAGAAGATGAAAGCATTTGCCAAATGCTCTGGTGTGACTGCAATTATGGCTCAGAAAAACTGGACATTGACACATCAATGACCAGCAACCTGGAAATTGCTTCATTTTACTTTTATTGAGATTTTTCTCCAGTTTGGCTTGGTTTGGCCTAATGAAGGAAGGGAGAGATCTGGGAATAACACAAAACCTGCAGGACAGCAGTGGAAATGCTGACAGTTGTACCTTCATGCAACCAAGAAAAGGCAAAATAGCCCAGTGCACAGGAGAAAAACACTAACTTGCTTCATTTAATTCTCTGCAATCAGAAAAATTCTTCTTTAGTAGAAAGAAGAGTAGGAGCATAGCCTAGTCAGCACAAAATAAGGAACAGGATTCCCACTGTGATGAATTTTGTCTAAAAAAGTTGCAAAGCAGAGTGTCCAAGCAAATCTACTGAACTGCAGCCCAAGAGGCCACAGTGCTTTCTAAGGTGCTGAGAGTTTCCACAGGCACAGGAAAAGAGTGTACCACAAATTGTGTTTGTTGCAGTTCTATAGCAGCAAAATGTATCCCTTTAAGATGTTTATATATTACATGTCTCATCCCTTAAAACAAATAGTGACTGAAGGCTCACCCTATGAAAAAATATGACTGAGATGTTGAGAAACGCAACTTTAGATTACAAAAATACTGATTTAATATTTTTTATTCTTTCCTGCTCTTTCTTAAGATAAGAATGTTTTCATCTTCCTCATTATAAGAATACTGCATTGAAGTGACAGCTACTAAAAATGTACATCACTCATGCCCTTGGTTTGAAACATTAGGAATGATGGGCACAGTTCTGGTTTCAAATATCTCCATAAATCCCACCATTAATCTCATAGCAAGGCTCTAATGTTTTTTTATAAGTTATTACTTGATATATTCTTGGATTCCAAAGACCAATATGGGTATATATGCAACTAAGCCTGGAAGACACCCAGGGTTATTTGACTTTTAAAATCCATCACTAAGTCAGGCTTACAGAATTATGCAGGGACACCAGGAATGGCCATTGCAAAGCATCAGCTGCTTTAGCTCATGCCACTATAATCTTTTTTGCATATCACAGGGCAGCAAATCCTGAAATAGGGGCTGTTATATACTGGAAGCATTTCTGAAGAGTTGGTAATTTTTTAAGACCTTAAAATCAGTATAATCCAAACTATTTCCCTGGTTACATTTCAGCTCCTCTGTGCCAATTAAACCTCCCAGACAAACCATATAGAATCAGAGATATATTCCTCTAATGCCTTTTAGATTTTTACTCCCTTTCCAACAGTCACTCCTGAATTATGCATTGAAAGCGAACTCTGAAACTCTTTAAATATCTCATCATCTTTTATTTAGAGACAGCTTAACATGAAAAGTCCTGTTAGAGGGATTTGTTTTACATTTTTAAAGAGCAATATTTCCTTTACAACCAAGCCTTAAGTGGTCTTACTTAAATGCAGTATTAGCTTCTTTCAGGAGTTTTTATTGGATTTGCACTAGTGGTAGTAAAAGCCATTTCTAAATGTCTAAATCAGTAGCAATATGCTTTGTTCATCTCTATTTGCCCCAATGTTAATATTTCTTCGAGCTAAAAACCAGAAAATAACGCCCTCAAGCCCCCAGCAAGGCACATAAACATTTATTTCTGTATCCAATGTTTCCAGAGATGATCAATATGGCAATTTCCTGCCAACCCAGAAGGCTAATTACCCCTCATTTCAGAGACTGACAAGGCAGAAGTATTAAAGTGTTCCGAAAATAAGTCACAGAGAACTCATTAAAGAACCCCAGAAGAGGAGTCTTTGCCTTTTCTTCAGGAAAATAGGTATCTCATTATGGTTTATATGAAGAAGTTGGGTGGTAGCACCACTGAAATTCAAGTGGCTGGGGTGAAAAAGCAGCGACTCTGAGCATCTGGCTGGAAGGGGATGTTAAACCAGTGTGAATAAATTTTGGGTTGTGTATCTGTAACAGATTTCTCTTAGGCTGGAATGAGTAGTTCCACAGTAGATTCCTGGGGCAGGGCATGTGTCCCTTCAATGCACATATCCAGGGCCCTCTCACACTACTGATTAAGGGTTAAATTGAGAATTTATATTTCTTAATGCCTGGTAAGGATGAAAAAAAAATAAAATTGTTCATTCCTTTTGCTGTAAAACACTGCATGCACATGTTCAACACATTCTCCTTCCAAATCAGATGGCCTGTGCTAATCTACAGATTTTTAAGAGAAATCTCTGCCACCTGTGCCTATATGTGCTAGAAATACCCCATCATCCAGCATGCCCCAGCAAATTTTTCTGGCCTTCTTTGTTGCAGCTGCCTTGAGAGAAAGGGTGGTCCTCTGGCAACCTGAGCACTTCATTAAATGTCTGTTGGTTTTCTCATTCTAAAAATAAAAGGGTCAGTGCTCTGATGGAAGAAATAAAGGTGTCTTACAGAAGGCATTTGGCAAGGGACAGGTGAGGAAGAGGTTGGCAAGACAGAGAAAGGGAATAAAATCAGCATAGGTTTGGGAAGGAAAGAGATAAAAGATATTAATATGCCATTAAAACAAATAAACATGAAAAATAACCAACTCAAAACCTGTATAATTGAAGCCATGATTTTTTGGCACTGTGTTGTGAATTGCCAAGGAATATGGTTTTCAGGTTTTCCTCAAGGATCATGAACAAGAGATAAAAGGTGGCTTAGCAGAGACATTCACCCCTGGCAGCTGAGCACTTCAGTGCCTCTTCTATTCCTGGAGAGCTGCTTCTGGCACACAGGTTTTCTTTGTGTCACATGTTTAGCTATGCAGGCAAATGATCTGCTGGATTCAGCGTGCTACTGGCTCTTACAGTGCACCCACAGATGCTGATTGCTCTGTGATAAGGAGAATATTTGCTCCAGTGCTACTGGAGAGGTGTTGGCAGGTTCAAAGTGTGCTCAGGCACGGCCCAAATCCACAGGGTCTGTTTTAGGGAGCAAACCAGAAATTACATTCCCAGAAAAAGAATACAGTGCCCACTGTCAGAAAGAAATGTTGCATAGCCTTTCTACAACTCCCTTTTATTGCTCAGATGTATAGCCCATTAGGAAAAACAAAAAAAAAAAAAAAAGAAAGGCAAGGTTTGCCAAGCAAAGTAAGGTGATCTCTGGATTGGGATTAGCACTCGGGGTCTTTCAGAGAAAAGATTTGAAAAATTGGCAGGAGAAAAGTTAGAAGGAAAGCTCATGGGGGCTGCAGGAAAAGAACACTTTTAGGGATTTTCTCACAAGAGTATTAAAACAAATTTTCCATATCCATCTTGATATATTCCAGCATAGATCCTTGTTCTATCTGGCATCTCAGAAGCTCCTCGATGTAGTGAGAACAAGCCACATAAATAAGATGGAAGTTTCATGTAACATTAACTATTTAAGGCAGCATTGCTCCTGTCAAAACATGTATTTATTAGAAATGGATAAGTGGAAAGGAAATCCTTCTATTCTACTCATTTTATCCATCTCATAATTTCTAATTAAATGGAGCCTGTATCTCAATTGCTCTGGCTTTTGGAATTAAAGAACTGCAACTCCTATGATAAGCTCTTCCCTCTAAATCCAAACCATTTCATTTGCTTAATATACCTAAGTTTGTAATAGCTAAATTGTAATTTTAAAAAAGTAATGTGGCTCTTTTTTTTAAATAGTGTTATCTGAAAATAACATATATTGGTGATATTTTTTTTAAAACTCCCTGAAGCATTTAATGTCAGTCTTGTTTCTCATTTCAAGAGTCCACAAGCATGTAAAGTGGCTAGATTTGTTGTGTGGTACAGCTATTTTCTATATAATAGGATAGATTTTGCTAAAAAACAGAGCCTGCCCTTTGAAAATCGCTGCATTTTAAATACACAGAGATAGCTGAAGGGAACAGTGTGAGATCAGCAGGTGCTACAGAGACATTCTTCTGCCCTGCTATCAAAGCAATGCCACACTCCACATCTTCATGTCAAGCAGGTTAAAAAGCAAATATCTCAAAATAGCTCCATCCTCACCAAGTGACCCAAAATCACCTTCAAACAGAATTTTTTTGTAGGATTACCATAAGTTAAATTTCCTGGAGAGCTTTTAAAAATGTACTCTCAGCAACTTCAACAGCTTCCTTTGAAAGACCAGCCCATGTAAGGCACTTGATTTCAAAGGATTTGAATTTAAATATACATCTATTAGAGTTCAAAAAAATATGGCTAGCCCGACATACATGTTGATATTGTTTCTTTTTTTTTTTACTGGAAAACCTTCATTAATAAACCTGACTTGATATTGCTAGGAAATGGCCAATATCTTTGAAAGCAAACCTGGAAAGCATTCTGTAGTAAGATTTTTTTAAAATCATCATATAAATGTGAATTTCATGATCATGAGACAAAGTGGAATCCTGAATATTCAGAGTGACAGTGTTCTTATTAATTAATAAGCGTGACTCCTCTAAAGTATCAAAATGAGGATACAGTTTCACAAAATACCAAATTATCAAACTGACTAAGCAGTACTTAGATGGAACTTAAGGGTTTCTGAAGGATACACTAGGTGACAGATTGCCTGAAGAAAGAAAAACAGGAAATATAAGTTTTCCTTTTAACTGTTTTAGAATAGCATTCATCTATTGAAGAATATATCCTATTTTATCAGCAATTGTTGCTTTTTCTAGAAAAGAGCTGAACAGAATTAAAAACCTCAAAACTTATTAAAAACATAAAAAACCCAGGCAATGTGAGGGTCGTAGCACAAAAAAAAAAAAAAATAAAACCCAGAAAACACCTTATTTGGTTTATACTTCTAATTAGAAGTGCAAGAGTTTTGTGTTTCCCAGTGAGGCAGGATGAGCACTTCTTACAGGCAAGGGCATACAGGGCTCCAATCCCTGCACTCCTCCAGGTCTGTACAGCCTCACTGCCCTTGGAAGCTTTAGTGGCAGTTCACTGAGCAATTTGGAGCTGCTGTTCCTTTGTGGAAAGAAATTTAAAATTATTAAATTACAGACTACCCATCACCTCCACAAAGATGAATAGGAGAGAACAAGCTAAATGGCTCTTCTTTGAATGAAACCATGGGGCACATCTGTTTGCAGCCAGACCTTCAATCCCAAGAGAACAGAACACAGCCTCAGGCACGAGGTTGACTGCAGTAGCACCTTGCAAATCCTTACAGTAATATTCCTTTGGGGGCCAGGAGGTATTTTACTATACAATGGTCAACATCAGTAAGTGTGACTTGGTGAACCACTTCTCAGTGGCACCAAATACACTGAGAGTACTTTAAAACACACTCCCTAAGCCACTGGTCTTAAGGCCAAAGGGAAATGGGGTACAAGGCCAGCATGGACATTACTGAACACTGGGGAAATTGTACCATTCAATTTGCTGGGAAACAAGTTATTCCAAAAGGGGAGCCATGCTAACATGGCTTGAGGACACTTTTGGAACTAATGGGACAAGAAATTTCTTAAAGAGAGTGCAATCCATGCAATTGCTTTGCAGTAATTTGAAAAAAAATTAACTCCTGTGTACCTAAGTATAAAGTATGAAAATCTAAGCCAATGATATCTGTGGAAAGGTAAAGCTTGGCACCAGTACTGTCATAATTCCCGGCACTGTGAATTGTTCAGAACAAGTTGCCTAGGCTAACCCAAGCCCCATCTGGTCAGGATGGCTGGATTTTAGCTGAAGTTATTCCCAGTTGGCATCTGATCATCCAGTGTGTCCAGAGAGAGAGAGACTGCACATTGCTGCTCGCAGCACACCAGGAAAGGATGTGACCACCAGCCCCATGGACCCTGTGTCACCCGACCCCCATGGTGACCCTGGGTAGGCAGCAAGGCTCTCCCCATGCCCAGTTAGTAAGGCTTATGGAATAAATGCAAAAGAATTGTGGGTTAATTAACTCTCAGACTGAATTTGATAGCTGGAAATACTCTTTAGCACTGCTTTATTGTTGTGGTTTAACCCCAGCCAGCAGCCAAGCCCCACACAGCCACTGGCTCACCCACCACTATGGGATGGGGAGGGGAATCAGAAAGGTAAAATAACTCATGGGTTGAGGTCAAGACAGTTCAACAGGGAAAGTAAAAGCCATGCACACACAAGCAAAGCAAATCAAGGAATTCACTCACTGCTTCCCATGGGCAGGCAGTGTTCAGCCAGCTCCAGGAGCACAAGGCTCCATCATACAGAACAGTGATTTGGGAAGACAAACAACACCACTGCAAATGTCACTCCCTTCCTCCTTCTTCCCCCCATTTTATGCACTGAGCCTGATGCCATGTGGTCTGGAATATCCCTTTGGTCAGTTTGGGTCACCTGTCCTGGCTGTCTCCTCCCAACCAACCATACAGAATGGCAGCATGAAAAGCAGAGGCGACCTTGGCTCTCTGCAATAAATGAAACATCTCTATATTATCAACCCTGTGTCCAGCACAAATCCAAAACACAGCCCATAGAAGACACTGTGAAGAAAAATTCTAAATTCTACCCCAGCCAAAACCAGCTGAGGAAGGGGAAAAAAATAAAAACAAACACCAAAAAACACAAAAGAAAACCCAACAATCAACAACATCAAAGCAAAGAGAAAGGAAGAAAAAAAGTGTTGAAGAAATATTCTGCCACCTTGTCCACTTTTTGTATTCAAGAAGGTTCCCAAAAGCAACACTGCGAAATGTGAATTATTTCACAGTTGTTTTCACCATGTTGAATGGTGCTGGGTTTGCATTCAAAATACAATGGCTACAAGTGAAGTGATTAGATTATTTTTTTGTGCTCTGCAGTAAAATCTGCCATAAATAATAATAATAAAAATGCAGATCCTTTTTCTAAGTTGACAGTAGAAAGAAGAAAACAGCAGTCAACTTTTTACTATCAGTAAAAGTCTGAACAATTAGTGGTACCTGTTTATTCCTGTTAATTTAGCAGAACAACATCAACAAAACCACTTTATTAGCCATACCTTTTCCTAGTAAAAAAGGTAGTGTTTTAAACCATACATTTAAAATGTTTAACACACTTTTGGCAAGCATATGGGCTCTGATTGTCAAACATATGCCATAAATTCCTAGGCAGAGTCAGGGCAAATCATTTGACCTTCTTGTGGCTCAGCCAATCCAGCTGTAAAATTAGATGAAAGCAGAACTGAAAAACAGATGCTGCTGCATCCAATTTGGGCTTTCTTGAGCAAACAACAACTTAAGAGAGCAGAATTAATGCCTTGTATGAACTGCAGCATTTTATTTGATGCTTATCAACACAATCTGTAAATTAAAATAAAAACCTGAAAAACTTTGCAAGCCTGCCGCATGTATGACATTGAATTTCCAAATTTAAGAATTATTTACATGTTTCCAAAGACAGGCAGTAGCTACCTAGAGAACTGAGCCTACTGGGCCTTTGGCAAGGAAGGTTTTCCTGGAATGAGTTGGGTACCACAGCATAAAACCATCTGCCCAATCCACTATGGACCCACAAGAGCTCAGAGGGGCATGCAGAGAGAAGGCCAGGCCGAAGCACCTGACCCATGCATGGGTTTAACTCATTTTCCAGGCAGCCAGCCACCCCAGAAGCTCCACCTGGAATTTCCAATTCTTCTTTCCTCTTCACAAGTCATAGGGAAATGTACTTTTTGCTCATATCTGGGTTGCCAGCTTCTGCTGGGCTCCAGTGTGTTGGCAGCTGATAAGAGTGTGCTGCAGTGCCCTATCCAGACAGCTCTGCCTCTCCTGCTAGGAGAGTTCCTGAAAAGCTTAAAACCACAGTTTTCTCCCAGGCTGGAAGGCAGAACTTCAGCAGGGGACACCCACAGGGGAATATGAGTCGCTGCCTTGCTGGTTTGGGATTTTCCACGTTTATATTGGGAAAATAGTTCAAAATCCTGAAGGAAATTTAAAAAAGAAGAAAAACCAAAACAACACCAGAATGCACATCCTACAAGTCAGGTTTGCTTACTTGTGTTTGTACCTGGAAATAAACACTACTCCTACTTCAAAGGCAAATGACGAAACACGCCTGAATTTGCACCTCGTCTGTGGACCTCGCTTTTTGGAGGTAGGAAACTGTATTTGGGTTATTTTCAAGAACATGATTTGGAACAAGTAAATAAAGAAAAAACTCTAAGTTTCACCTAAGAAAGAGTGAAATTAATGTGTTGCATGTTTTTTTCCCCTTATTCTTTTCCATCTCTTGAACTACATAACGTACTCAATTAATTCATACAGAACCTGAAACCATGTTTGATTCACCCCCTTTTCCAAACCAGAAATCACACTCTGCTCAGTAACTACCTTCCCCTGCTGCAAACCAAGCAACCATAAACCAGGTTCTGATGTTGCTGTAGCTATTTCAAAGCCCTAAGTACCACAGGGTTCTTCTCACTGATGACTGTGCCTAGGACATAATAATGTAATTAAGCATAACAGAGCCAGAACACTAAAACAAGTTTTAATTTTTATTTTAGTAATGCTGTCCAACTGTGCCAACAGGTGTAGATTTCATTACAAGTAATAAGGAAATGCTAATAGTTACTGTACTATATTTTTGGTGACAGCAAAGAAAATAAATTCTTCCTAAACATATTAACCTGTTTTTGCCCTACAGTAATAAAGCTGGTGGAAATACATTTCTTTTATAAACACTTTCTCATACATTTGGAGCTGCTTATGAGGAAGGAGTTATTACATTAATTATCCTGTCAGTCTGAAATTTAAATCGTGTGGCAATATTCAGTATCACATCCTAAGGGCACATCATATTTTCAGATAAAGATTTTTTTATTGTATCAAAAAAAGACCCTTTGTTTTTAAAAAATTTGCATAAGTTCTTGTCATTTTATCTAATTTGGTTCTTTCATGGAGCCAATCCATCACTTGGTTACTAAGATAGCTTTTGCAATTGAACACTGATTTGCCAGAGAATGTATGCATATTTTATATCTTCCTGAAATCAGAGTTTAAAGAATAGTGTGAATTCCCTGGAAAGCAAGCTGTAGAGAGATGAAGCCAAAGTCTTTGTTAATAAATGTCACAGTTCAATAAAAAAATAAAATAAAGAGAGAAAATTACCAGCTATATAAGAAAGAAATTCCAGTAGAAGGGCAAAGAACACATCGCACTTCACCAATGACACAAAATAATCCTTGTTCTTGCCTGTTTAGATTACATCAACTCTCACAAACCAACTTTATCTACTTCAATGTATATAAAAATAATCAGTTTTGATAAAGTCTGATCCAACACTAGGTGTACAAAGATACCTTCTGGTGACTGAACAAACAAAAACACGGCATTACTTATTTTGCAAAGAAGACAGCAGGAAGATCACAAAGGATTAAACCACACCTTAATTCCCCAACACCTTGAGCATTGTGGATGGATAATATTTCTGTGTTTCTGGTTATCTGTGAATTTTAATTAACCATGAATGTTTCTGTCAAATGTCAAAGAACTTCATTTGATATTCTAATCCAGTCCTAAACACTTAAACATGAGGTTAAAGGCCTCAAGTAGTTCAAGAGTTCTTAAATAGAGGACAACAGAATTTAATTTGTATGTAACAATATTTTCATAGTGGGGACAGCTCATTCAAATGAGAGAGAGAGAGAAGAGCAATGAAATTCTACTTCACATATTATGGAGCTGCCTCTTTTTGGGGCAATCTTGGATTCTCTCTTCCAGCTCAGCCATTTCAGCTTCTCGGTTCAAATATTTATCTGGACACAGCTTGTCTGCACAAGAGCAGTTTCTGAGGAACCACTCAAAGCCCTTCTCCAACAGCTTTACTCTTCCTATCAAAACACTTTCAAGTCCATGACAGGCCCCACAGTTAAGTCATCTTTTTGGAAGGCCAAGGGACAGCTGGTAGTTGAGAAGCTGAACGAAAAAGACAAAACAAAACAGGGCTGAGCTTCCCTGAGCACGTGTCCATAAGGAGCCAAGTGGAGAGTTTGCCTGCACCTTTCTCCCCATGGGACATTTCCAAAGATCTTATGTGCAAGGCAGGGAATGTCACTGTCACTTGTGTCTCCTGGGGAAGGGGAGAAGGCAGGCTAAAAACAGATGAAGTGAATAAAGAGCAATATCCAAAAAACCTCGTATTTAAAGACAGAATTTAAGACTCTAGGGCTGTCACGACGAATGGATCATTGGACCATCTTTATTAGGGAGCAGTGGTCACCTCCAGAGAGTGTGTTCAGGTATCCCTTTCTGCCTGAGGAGGCTGAAATGGCTGACAGAGCATTCCATACTGGCAAAGCTGTGGGTTTGCAGCATGATGGGTGTAGGCGTCCCAAGCTGCATGGAAGAGAACCAGGAAAAATCTTTTCTTTCGGCATGAAATATGAAGTGACATGGTTAAAGGATTTCTTATTCCTGAAAAAGTTAGTCCAATGAGCACCAAAAAAGCCTGGAAACAAAAATATCTTCCCCCAAACCAGGAATGTGTCCAAGAATGTAGGTGGCTTTGGAGTGCAAGTAATTTACAGGTTGCATAGTCCAAGTCAGGGACCTTCAACAGGCCTTGGATATCCTTATGAAAGGAGAACATACAGGAAAAGGTGAAGAGTAAGGAAAACCTCAGAGGAATAATCACTGATATTATGTACAAGATTCCATTAGAAACCTCTGGAAAGATTCCAGCTGAGGGGCAGAGAATATTCCAACACTTCACTTCCACATAACCAAGCTGTGCTTTTGCATGTCCATAGTTCTTTAGTCCCTCTGCTAACTTTTTCAAGAACTTGTAAATTATTATTAATTTAGAAAATTAATCTCAGAATATGATGCTGTACAATATTAATTTTTTTTCCTATAATTTGGTAGCATACAATATTACAATAATCTTTTCAGCCACCAAATCAAAAGAAAACAAAGTAGACTGACTTTAATGGCTGGCAGTTCACATTGCTTTGGGTCACCTTTTACAAATGAAGGTGGGACAAAAATAAAAACAAAGTCCAGAAATCTTTATTTCCAACTGATGACTGATTTCCAATTAAATGAATAATTAATAAAATAATTTAAAGAAAAATCAGTATAGGTTCAGAAAGTAAATGCAGACCAAAGCATTAATATGTTAATAAAACATTGAGCTACATAATATTCCTGAACTGAGTGAGGTTTCTGTCAGGAAGATAAGTTAATTGGTATTCTGACCTTTCACTTTCAGTGTTAACCTGAAGCTAGCAGGAAGGACAGTTGTTCTGGAAGGAAGTGTCTGACAAGATGTTTAAATTTTTATTCCCTCAAACAGCCTTTTACATCCTTAGTCAAACAGCCTGCAACAGAACCAAGCCTGTCTGCAACTATCGAGCGCACTGTGGCAATGTCAAGGACTTCTTTCATTATTTATATAATTTTTTTTTGTTCAACTTGGCTGATGTTTGTTTTCCTGAGACGTGGCTGATCTCACAGGAAACTGTTCCATTTACCCAGCCTCCACAAAGCTCAGAGCCTGTGCAGGCAGGAGGGGTGGCAATCAGTCGGCAGAGGAGGGAGAGCTCGGTGCCCAATCGATACCCCCGGCACGCACCGACAAGCAGCATGAGCGTCATCCCCCCTCCCCAGAAAATGCACTGGCAAAATGTGCACTCCAGAGATGGAAATGTTATCACAGCACAGGTCAGTAAACTATTGATGGGACTAAGAAACGTCTGCTGATGTACAGGGAATGATGTGTGGCAGTTTGATCTAGCAAGGGGGCTATTTTGTATGCCAAACACAGCTCCCTGCTCGGTGTTGTCTTTTTGGTTCACTTTACAATGCTTCAATGTCAAAGCTTCAGCAGACATGGGATCATATTGTAGGGATGTCTGCAGCACAGGTTGAAAAAAAATAAAAAAGAGAACTTTTTTTGTTGTCTTTTTTCAATTTTGAAATTGAAATGTTCTAAAAAATTAACTTCTAGTTTATCGCGCCTTAAAGTGTCAGTGCCTTCATACAGCTCTAACTTCATCTTGTTCACAAATGATGACTTGCAATGACTAGATAGTCAAGCTTACTAATGTTCTAATTATGTCAGTGCAAATTAGATATACAGTAGTTTAAATTGCTTTGATAATGCCTGTAGGGTGACTTCTAGCAATGAGAGAAATATCAGGTTAGACATTTGGGTCACAGCATGTCAACCTTTCCTAACAAAGTTGACTTTTTCTTCTGATTTTAGTTTTGCAATAAGTTTTAGATCGTAAACTCAATTTGTTTGGGGGAGGAAAAACAAAATCAAAACCACTGGGAGAAGTTTTATAGTATAGCATTATATAATGTATAATTTAATGTTTTCCCATGCACACACATGTGTCTGGTTATCTTTTCCTGTCTTCTGTATAGTGTTCAGCTGTGGATAGAAACCACTGGAAACCGCAGACTTTCAGAATCCACCCCACCACTGCAGGCTTGCAAGAAGAGCCCTTCCTCTCCTTATGCAGGGACCAAGGGCTAGTTAAAATGGAAGCTCATATTCTTGACAGAGAAAGAAAAAGTTATTCTGAAGTATTTCTGAGCCAACTCTGAATATTTCCTGCACACTAATGAATCATGCACCAGGGGCAGCCACGGGACAAACTGTATCATGTAGGTACTATAAAGCACACCACCATATGCCCATATGCTACAAGGAATTCTGTTCTTTCCAAAACCCTCTCTTCAGGGCAAAGTGATTTCACCACCCTTGTCCTCAACTAACTTATCTGCAAGTGGTACAGCCTGGAGTTCTAAAATATAGACTCTCTCCAGTGTACTTTTTTTACATTTATGCACACGTGTTTGCAGGCATGTGTGCATGCATATGCATATACCTGTAGTCACACTGAATGCAAGCATCTCTTACTATATACTTGTGATAAATGCTAGAGAAAAAAAAAATCACTTTATTGCTTTATGACATCACATTCCCACTGATTAATGAAACTCAGCCTCTGAGACTCATTCACCTGTGTTGGCACTAAATTGAAGCAGCACTCCAAAAAGAGGTTTCTGGGGCGAGGATTTCACTGTGTGTGAAACCCCACAGGATTATTGTTACTAGATCTGCTAATGACAAGACAGCAGCAGATGGTATTCTCCAGGCAGATGCAAGAGAGCTATGCCTCCTCAGCTAATAGAACATAAGCCAACTTCAAACCAGAAGTCCTGTGAAAATATAAGTGCAATCCTGAGCCTGAAATAATAAGCCTTCTGGATATTCAGCACATATCTATTTTGGCTGTGCTGGGATTGTCACACAGCTTTTATAGTGTCCTGCCACTTCATCTGTGGCTAGAGAAGAGGCTGTGCCTGCTGCAGCCTCCCATAAGGATATGGATGATAGAACTGCTTAGCTACAGCCATGATGACAAACCAGCACTAGGATGCCATGCTACACATTGCTGACACTCTCTTGACACACATTTGCCCTCTGCCAACCAGCTGCACCCAGAAAATACCCAGGGATGATTTGAAGAACTATCATGGATCAAGAGCCACTCTCAGCAGGCAGAAGAGACCAAGCCATTCTGTCTGGGGAAAAAGGGAGGAAAGGAGGGAAATTAACCACATGGAAAAAGCCATGCTGTGCCTTCTCTCTGCAGGGACAGATGACAAGATTTTCTTCATCTATTTGCTATAAAAGATAGACCCTCTGAAGTATACCTCCCAGACTCTGATAAAGAATTCAAACAGAAATTATGAAGAATAAAAAGATGAAGCAGTACACTATTTCCTTCTTTATAAATGCAACACTTGGAGCAGTTATTCAAGTGAACACTCAAATAAATTATGCCACAGAAAAGAAATAAGAAGTAGATATGTGAGAAAACTATAGGGCCTAGCCATTATTCTGCTCCTGGATCCCAAATGTACCTTATCTTGATGGACTGGGATGTTCTTTACATGAAGTTGAAACCTTGTAAAAATGAAGTAAACAGAACTAGATGTAAAAGATAAATCAGGCCATATAGCTGTTGTGATGTACATTCTTTATGGAAAACTGTCTATATTTTTGACTTGTAGCCACTGGTTTTTAGTGGTGTTTCTGTTTATCCTGTATTTTTCTTCATCTGCTCGCCTTCCTCATATATTTTGTTGTTGTTTTAGAATTACTATAGGAAAATCAAAATAATCTTGTTATTGGAGGGTAGGCCAGGGGGTATTTAAAGGTCCCTCCCAACTCAAACCCCTCTGTGATTCTGTGTCTCAGCTCCTCTCCTGCATAAGAAAAATTTTACAACAAGACCCATAGAAAAAGAAGCACTGGGTAGGTTTATTGGCTTTGAACAGATGGCTGAAAGGGACATCATGGAAAACATTTAAATGCTCAAAAAGGTATTGATTAAATGTAAACTAGATGGGCCTCAAGTGTTCAGATAGCCCAGACTCATGTTTTAGGCAATATGGAGAAAATAAATTCAACCAGAAAATATATATATATCTCTCATGGAAAAAGTAGAAAACATTAAACTTAATTCAAGAAGCAGCAGGCAGAAATAACACACATATATTGGTGAATTTACAAACTCCTTGAAATTTAGTAGTAGTAAATTTATTTATTGCCAGACACCACTCTCTGAAACCTATTGCTGTGATCCAGAGCATAAATTCTTCTGCATATGCAGACAAATGGCAAGTGTATGAGCCTACACAGTGTAAAGAAAGTTGTGCAGATGTACTTTTGCAAAGAAAAGCTGAGGATTGTGGTGGAAAGAAGAGAAGTGGCCTTACTGCAGTTCAAAAGGGTATTTTATAATCAAGTTCTCTCTGTTCTCAAACTTCCACCCCCAGACCCCTTCCTCCCTATCTCACCAGACTGCCTAAAGCTCTTCTTCTATGAGTGCCTCATATATGTACTAACTTGCATTTGGGAATAGATATGTGTCTTTCCCCCAGAGCAGATGCAAATTCCTTCTCAATTTTACTATTTACTTAAAAAAACCCCAAACAAACAACAACTAAGAAAGAGTGTGTTATCAAAATATTTCTAAGAACCTCACAGAGTGAGTTTTGTTCAGTTATCCTGATAGGGAGTACAGAACAAGTTTTGATGGAGAAAGGAGGAGTTAAATATGAATTAAAATGGCAAAAAATAACCAAAAGAAAGCAAGCAAACTAGAAAACAAAACCAAAAATTCCCTGCCCACGTTGCAAAATGTATTTGGGGGAGAACAAAGAAAGAATGGAAAGTTTAGTGTCTGTATTTGCTCCTGGCTCACAAATAATCTGAAGACTGTTTAAAAATGAATCATGCTGGATCTGCATCTTGGATCCATCTACTGTACAATGACTGTATTCTGTTAAATGCATAAGGGAATGCCTGTGATAAACAAGATACTTGATCAATTTATCATCTCTGTTGTGATATGCTTCCTTAAAGAACTGCAGAGTAGACCTTGGCACTGAGGTTATCTCCACAGTTAAATTCCTTAAGAGATTGCTGGAAAGGGCTGCAGAGGACAGAGGGAAACAACCACAACCATAAACACTCAGAGCTCCATAATCAGTGAGCTAAAAGGAGTTCTGAACTTGATGTGATTGCCCACCACTCAGTGCAAAGCAGTTATGATTACTTAGAGGATTTCACTGGCATTTTTTCAGTGGTACAAATTCACATCTTGCATAGGAATCACCTCAAAATAATTTCAGTGGCCATTTGGTATCACACTGCTCTTTGCCTCTTGTTCCATACTGGGGTCCTGCACATGGCTGCAAAAACCAGGATACAATTTATACACTTGCCATCTGTGCAGGGCATGACTGTCATAAGAAATGCACAAATACCTTCTGGGGTGAGATTTCTTGGTGGGTATTGCATAAGAGAGACATATTTAAATGCATACTTTAATCTATATGGTTCTAATCCAGAACTGCTGGAAGCCAGTCCAAGAGGAATTCCATATTTTGCAGGCCCTTGCATTTAGCTAAATATTTGCTCAGCTGACTCATTTTAGGATGCTTTTCCCGGGCAAGCCATCCTACTACTCACTTTCTGCCTTTCTCTTGTAATTATCAGGGCAGTATTAAAAACAAACAAACAAAAACAAAAACTAAAAAAAACCAGAAAGAAAGCATTTCAAACTCCCTAAATACATCAGCATTGATCAAACAAATATTAAACATATTGTACTTTGAGTGGAAGGAAGAAGTCACTGTGCAGAGGACCTGGTCTTCTGTTTGCTTAGTGCAGTGAAGAGGTTAACAGAAAACTGAAAAGAAAATAAATTAAAAGGACACGAATTCCCTGAAATTTTCAATACCTCACAGGCTGAGGATATGCAGTTTTTGGAGTGAATTTGATGTGGGAAGGCACTGTAGTTTGCACAAGCTCCCCCCAGAAAACCCTCCTGCAAGGAATTTACTGCCCATGCAGGCTGCTGCTGTCTGACCGTACATGGGCTGCTCCTATGTCAGAAAGTGGAGTGCCTTCTATAATTAACAGATAACTCATCTTTGATAGCATGCCAAGAAAATAATAACTTTGCTACAGCAAAACGTAAAACTCTGTCAAAAGGAGGCATCTATCTGTTTCCACAAGACCCGTGGTGATGAGTTTGGCCCTAATTAACAGCAGCTTTCTAAAATGAGAGATAATTGCTGGCACACATAACGTAGATTTCAATAGCTAAAATGAGCAATAACGAATATTCACTTTGAAGCTTGCCTGACAGAATGCTTAGACCACAAAAAGTTAAAGTAGTACCTTGACTACAGCTGATAAATGAGATTCCTTTACTGTCCTCCTCTTTCCATCAGCATTTTAGCACTATCACTTTTAATGCTTAAGGTCTGGAGCTTTGTCTCTTAAAGTCAGAGATTTATGGCAAGTAAGAAATGTCCATATTAAAAAGGTAAAAGAAGATTCAGATTATATCCTTTTCTGACCATTATAATTAATAGCTGGATCTTCAGTTGTAACTAATTGAACAGAGGTCAGTGTGTTGCCATGGTAATGCCCTAGCCAAGCAATTTTACCCATTTTCCAGTCTACTGCCCCTTTGCATAACTGCAAGTTATAAAATGTTTTAATTGCAAGATTTGCAAATGATGCAACATCTGGGCTGCAGATTTCCATATAAAGGAAGAAGATTAATGGGATTATTAACATATCTGTGCAAACCCTTGAAGTGCTGAATATAATTACTGAACACCAGCATTTTCACTGATCATCTGTGTGACATGTTGGAAATCCATATAACTAAGGAAGAAAATTGCAGATGTGTATTTTCCTTTCTCTATGCCACTAGTAATTAGAAGAAGTGTCATTCTATTGCTGCCCTGGAATGACAGAGGAATATCTTCAGTCACTTCACCAGAACAGCAATGTAACTTCTTTATTTGTACTGTTGTTTCATTTGATTAGATTTGAAAACAAGTCATGTCAGTGAACCTCAAATTCTGATTAGTGATTTTGACCTCCTTATTCCAAAAACACACCAACAAATAGCAAGCAACCAGCCTTCCACTCTCTGTATATCTAAACATATTTTTTAAAAAAAAACAAAGTTCCTTCTAACCAATCAAAATCAAATTATTGCCCTAAAAAAGAGCCCAGCATATACATTTGGGATTCTAACATCACTCAAGAATTACACAGTAGTTGCATGAGAATAAGATTATTTTAAGAAAGGAAATTAAAAAGGGAATATTTGCATTTACAGGCAAAAAAAAAAAAGAAGAAAATTTGAACACACAGTTTGAAATATCAACTCTGAAGTTAGTGTATTTATGTCCTGATGGACTGAAGAAAGCACAACCTTGCAGTCTGGTCATTCTTCAGAATGGCAGAAGAGCCAAGAGCTCTCATGCCAAGACAGCTACAGATTCTGTTCCTTCCCAAAAGCAGCAGCAAACTTTCTCCTTTTCTCAGAATGCAGCAGAGTGGTCATGTACAAGGCATGGGTGGCTTCCAAAACCTTGCCAATGACACTGGCACTTAGCAAGCTCATCTAACTTTCCCCACTCTTCAGCCATTGAAGGACTCAGCAAAATTTTCAAGAGAAATCAGGTGATTTAGGATTCCAATTTCCATTATTAGAAAAGGTTTAGATAATAAAGTAATTCCAATTTAGTTTCCTACATAATCATAATGCCCAATTTTTTCATAGTCAATTAAAACAGTATAAAATTCAAGGCTCGGTCCTGAAACCAGCTTCAAGCTCTGGGAACTATGAACACTGTTTAAGGTATAGCTTGGGAATTTGTATTGGAATGCAAAATTTATTGTCTGTACATTTGTGATGGGATCTACCAAGTCCATTGGAAATATTTTTCCATGTTTTCTGACACTAAGACCATGGGGCTATGAGCAATATTTCTACCCAATTCAAAGATTTGGGCTTTTAAAATATTTTCCACTCATATGACTTGGCATGAATTCCTGCTAATACACCTCCTTACAAGACAAGAACTAGTCATTTATACTGATGTAAATTTAGAATCACTTCTGAAAACTTTGAGGGGGCCTCAGATCTGCTAAGCTAACATGAACAACTCTTGTCTTGGTGCAATGTCTTTGTGAGGGACATAGAATTGCTCTGTTCCACACATCTGCAGAACAGCCCCCTTTTCCTGACTAAAGAAATCTTCCCTCTTTGAAATACTTCCTTGATAAAAATTACAGGATATTGTAAATCACACTTTGCCTAGATTTTCAAAAGGAATAATTCAGCCACTTCTGGACCTTACAGAATAACGAAACAATGTTAAGATTTCTGACATGCCCACTGATGTAGATCTCAGTGATGCCTTTTGAAGATTTGTCTGATTTCAAAACGTGGTGGCTTGACTCTGGCTGGCTGCCAGGTGTCCACCAAGTCCTGTCTCTCCCCTCCTCAGCTGGACAGGGGAGAGAAAATACAACCAAAGGTTTGAGGGCTGGGACAATGGCAGGGGGACATTATATCAACCTTGGTAACACAGCCAAAATATCATCTTCAGAATCAGCTGATGTTGATGTGACCAAATAGGAAGTTCAGGAAGAGAAATTAGATGAAAATCACGAGAAACAAAAAAAAAATCAGTATCAATGTAACAAAGAAGAAAGAAAACGAAAAATGCAATATCAATTAAACTAATGAAGAGGAATGAAAATTATAAAATTAATTGCAAAAATAGCACTAAAATTATTGCCAAAAGATGGATAATGTGATGCAAAGAATCCTGTATGGGTGGTGTTGTGCTCACACCCTGATGGGCTGTGCAGTCATGAAAAGACCCATGATGGAAGAAACTTATACCTGTGAGCAGCCTCTGCATAATCAACACCTTTTTTTTTTTTTTTGAGCCAAAGTCTTTTATCTCACTAATGAGTTGTGCAATTCAACACAAAGCCTAAATGCTGCTGCTGTAAGTCTATTATATGAGTCTTATTTATAAGGTATTTCTAGAGATACAATTTAGTTTTTCAGATGTTTTTAATTAATAATTTAAGAGAGTTTAAACTAAGATAGTTTTTAGTTCTCTGTAAAAAAGCCAGTAAAGATGTGGTTGTATATGTGGTCCCAAAAACCACAAACCCCACTTGGAATATGACCAGAGAAGACAAAACCTCTTCCACCTCAAAGAGGCAGCCAGGATAGGTCCCATCAGATGGGGCAAATGTGGCAGATGAAAAAAAAAACCACCACCACCAAAAGAAACCAATCTCTGAGCGTGTTTTTTACACTGTGCATCTCCTTGGGTGGTACAGGAATATACTGCTTCTTACACAGAACCCAAAAACATAGACCATAATTAGCTCAATGATTTATTGAGGCACTAGACTTTTAAATCTGAAACTCAAAGCCTACTCAGAAGGCAAGAGTCCAGATCTCAAACTGATGTGCCCACAGTAATAACAGAATTTCACTGAAAACATGATGACCTGAGGAGTCTCCACCTACCTCCACCTCCTTATGAGGATTTTGGCAAGTTCCCTATCCTATTAATCATCAGGTCAGGAAGCATTATGGAATCTAATAAACTGTTTATAACCAAAGGAGTCCAGAATTAAATTGAAAATACAAGGAAGGGAGGAAAACCAGGGAAACAGTACAAATTTCTGTGGTATACACCCCTATATTTTACATTTCTAACACTTGTGGAGACATCTGGAAATCATGCTTGTATATCTGAAGCTTGACATCTAATTATTGAAGTACCAAAAGAAGGAGAAGCTCTGGGAAAAGAGTGGCTTAAATAGCACTCTTCAATATTTCCTCTTACAAAACTTTCTCTGCTCACCAAAAATGAAGGTTGATTGTTATCTTTATTTGAATGCAGTATAGGCTGTTTCACCTGTTTCAGTAAAATAAAAGAACTAATATGGGACTACAGGGTGGGAAATGTGGCATCTATGTATGCATGACACTGGTGAGCTATAAATGGTATTTTAGTACTTAAACTTTTTGGTTTCTCACAATGCTTTTGAAAATGTTTTAAAATTACATATCATAAATCAATCTTAATTTTATGCTCTAAATATTTTCTGGGTAAGATTATCTTTCACAGATGATTTTTTTCATGTCCTCTTACAAATTTTTATTAGAGGAATAATTTTAAGAAAAGGAGAATGATTAATAAAGTATCACTATTCTCCCACTGGCATTTCTGGCCTCATCAAAAGTGTCATTTTTTTGCATAATAGATTGACTCACACTTCAAGTGTGAAGCGACACTTGAAATTATCCATGCACATACTGATACATGTCCATATGTTTTTCCATCATTTCTCAAACAATAAGCCAAGGGCAAAATTCTGGTCTAGGAAACCTTCTAGAGTAATTCTTGCACGTGTATTTTCCAACAAACCTTCCACATCATTGAATACCACTAGATAATAAGTAGCATACAAAGAATATCCCCAAACTACACTTACCAGCATCCTGTAACATTCTAAAAAAAAATGCATGAGGTGCAGCAAAAAAATATAAGAAAGTTAATAATTTTGTTCTCTTTGCAAGATTACAGATTTTTTTTAGGATGTATTAAGAACTGGTGGTTATGCATGTCACACGACTTAGCATCAATTGAAAGTGACAGGATAAAGAAATCCAACAGAAAGAAAGGCTAAAATTATCTACCCCATCACAGCAACTTCAGTAGATGCTTTAGACCCTAATGGGAATAGAAACCAATTTTGTCTATTTATATTTATCTAATACCAGGCTTGCCAGGTACCTAATAGGCAAGGTGGGATATTTAACAATTTAGCAGTAAACATATCAAAAAGTCAATTCAAACATTAATTTACCAAAGGAACAGCCAGTAGTAGAATATAATGATAAATATACTCAAAACACGTTTTACTTTAAAGCAGGCTATTTCAAGAGAACAGAAACAAACCAAGATGAAAATTAAATATTAAATTAAAATTTCAGAACCTGGCACATACATCAGCGTCCTGTGGATTAATTGGGAATATTCATTTACTCTTAGGAGTCTCCCCAATAGATTATAATGCTTCCTCAGCCCCATTTCTCATCCTGGTTTTTTTTTGTTTTTTTGAGAGTGTTTGCTAATTGCAGTTCCCAGTTCACCAGCCTGGCTGATGAGCACTGCTTTTCCCAGACACTGCAGGAAATCATAGAGGGGCTTGCAGCACGTGCTGCAGGATGCAGCACAAGGCACGATGCAGGAACCCCGTGCCCCAGCCACAGAAGGATTGGAGGGCAGCAGAATTACCCCATCCCCAAGCCTTCTGCCTGCCTTTTTCCCCTCCCAATGCCTGCAGCAGGCCCAGCACCTCAGCCCTGCAGAACAAGACAGGCCACAGGGGAAGTTTATAAACATCCTGAAGGGTCTCCCTCTCCCTTTCTCTTACTGCCTTAGTTAAGGCTCTGCTTCTGCCATGCTTCCTCTGAGGACTTCATTCTCTAGGGCACTCATCCCAGAAAATTCAAATTTCACCTGTGTTGGCATATGAATCTTATAAAGCAGCATTTCCTTCATATTCTGCTGGGCTGTGTATTGTGTAGGAGAAAACTTGCTGCAGGTGCCAGTTTTTCTTTAGTTAAAAAGGGTGTCACTGCAATATTAGAAAAAACAAAAAAATTACCAATATTTTAAAGGGAGTGTACACTAGGTCAGAAGTTAGAGGGATATGAAGTAAAAAGGAATCATAATGTTTAAAAACTACAAAAGGAAATAGGTGAGAAAAAAAAAAATCTGTATCTGAAAAGACTGTCTAAAGCAAGAATGATAGTTCAGGAGAATTTTTTTATTTCCTTCAGCTATTTGTCCATTCCTGTTCAATTATTTCTCAGCTGTCACCAAAGATCATAGGATTACAGACTGGGTTGAGTTTGGAGAGGCCTTAAAGATCACCCAGTTCCAATCCCACTGTCCCAGGTTGCTCAGAGCCCCATCCAGCCTGGCCTTGAGCTCTTGCAGGGATGGGGCAGCCACAGCTTCTCTGGGCAACCTGTGCCAGTGCATACACTCCCACAATAAAGAATTTTTTCCTAAAACCTAATTTAATCTGAGGCAAAAAGTTCCTATCTAGCAGCTGAAAAATTCACTACAGTTCTCACATATGGGAATCTGCTCTGGTGTGCAGTTGTGCTTGTTAATGGATAAAAACGAAACAACACAAAAAGAGAGATACAATAAAATACTCATAAGGCTTTTGTAGTCACACCAGGATGGGCAGCAGCAATATCTTTCCAATCACTGAGTGAAGAGAACTATGAAATCTTTCTGGAAAATGTTGGCTTCTTACATTTAAGACTGACTCTATCTCATCTGAATAGTCATTTACTGGAAAGCTTGAATCAGCTTGATTCAAGATTTTCTAGGAGCTTACTGAGAACAGGTCATGTAAAATAGAAGAATTCAAAAAAAAGGTAAAAAAAGGCAAAAAAAAGGCAAAAAACAGGCAAAAAAAAGGCAAAAAAAAGGCAAAAAAAAAAAAGAGGCAAAAAAAAGGCAAAAAAAAGGCAAAAAAAAACCAGGCAAAAAAAAACCAGGCAAAAAAAAACAGGCAAAAAAAAACCAGGCAAAAAAAAACAGGCAAAAAACCCAGGCAAAAAAAAACCAGGCAAAAAAAACCAGGCAAAAAAAAACAGGCAAAAAAAAACAGGCAAAAAAAAACCAGGCAAAAAAAACAGGCAAAAAAAAAACCAGGCAAAAAAAAACAGGCAAAAAAAAACAGGCAAAAAAAACAGGCAAAAAAAACAGGCAAAAAAAAAACAGGCAAAAAAAAAACAGGCAAAAAAAACAGGCAAAAAAAAAAACAGGCAAAAAAAAGGGCAAAAAAAGGCGGCAAAAAAAGGCGGCAAAAAAAGGCGGCAAAAAAAGGCGGCAAAAAAAGGCGGCAAAAAAAGGCGGCAAAAAAAGGCGGCAAAAAAAGGCGGCAAAAAAAGGCGGCAAAAAAAGGCGGCAAAAAAAGGCGGCAAAAAAAGGCGGCAAAAAAAGGCGGCAAAAAAAGGCGGCAAAAAAAGGCGGCAAAAAAAGGCGGCAAAAAAAAAGCAAAAAACCCCCAGCAAAACCACAAAAGAAACTGGAAAACAAATGACATGCTTCTCAACAAGGCCACTTCTTATTTTGCTGAGGACTATGTAAAAGCAAAGTGCAGACTTGAAATGTCAGAATTTTCAGCTTTCTGTGCATCCCAAGATAGCAATGAGTAATACATATCATTTATACATTGAAACTGCCCTATTAGTCAAAAATTAGTCATTTTCTTTAGGAAACAACAAAGCATTCAACAAAACAGATCAAGAAAGGAGATGACACATATCTCACTTTTACAGCTAAGAAAAGCCTAATGAGTTCCTAATTTTCACCACAAAATACTGGCCTTTCCATGACCTAAGTCATTCACAATGGTGCTAAAATAATGTTTACACTCAATGGTCTTAGAGCTATCTTCCAACCTTAATATATATATGAAAATATGTACCTTTACAAAAGCACACAATTCCTATTCTGGGTGCAATTGCTTTTTTTAGAACCCTTTTGGGAGAATCATACAACTCATGAAAAATCTGCCCTGGATTTTCAGGGAAAAAAAACCCAAATAGCACAAGAAACTCACCTGGCATTTACACTTCTACTAGCATTTGCTACCAATCCCCTATATTTTAAGTCTGTGGAACTAAAATCATCACTTTTAAGCTGCTAGATTTTTTACTAAATTCCTGGGAGACAGGCTATATGCTTGCCTGGATTACCCTGTCTGCTTCAGTCTCATATTCTGAAAGTGGATTTATTTTGGCTAAGATGGCAGACCTACAACAAAACACAGAATGCATGTATTTGGTCTAGAACAACTACTTCTTAATCTAAGCTTTATTTAAAATCAATGGGGGCACTTTAGAGGGGGCAAGTATATTGATTTTGTGCCCCTGAAGTTGCTTATTTATCCTTCTTGACTAGAAAGGAACTTTAGGTAACTCATTGGGACAGACAGATTGCAGACTCCTAAAATGAAGAGGAATCCTACCCAAAGCACTTAGAAGCAGTCAGCTTTGCCATATATGTTTTCTACTCCACAGTGTATATTAAAGTTTGGTCATGCTCCTTTCCCTAAAGGTAGAGTGCAAAATTAGTTTGTTTTAAATCCCTAGTGAGACTCCTATTACAAGTAATTAAAGTTCAAGTCACAATCTCATAAATGATAATGAACTTTGAAGGAAGAAGAACATTAAGTAATATTGGGAATGCAATAATCAGACAGCTTGTCAAATTTATTTATGGGAAAAGAAAAAAACCCACACCATAGTGTGACATCAAGGGGGTGAAAATTTTAAGCAACCCTATTTTTTGTAGATGGGAAGCTGTGTTTTTAATTCTTTCATCATGCAGCACCAAACTAGCAGCACATAGAAATTTGACCTCAACATATTGCCTACACCTGGACAGTGCAGTGCAGTACTCCCTCACAACAAATAATTCCTTTATTATTACAAAATGCCTACAGTAGAAATTCTTATAAAAAAAAAAAAAGATTGGGAGTTTCTTGTATTTTCTGGTTTGGTTGTTGCTTTGTTATGTTTCTAATGATAACTCAGAAATACTGCTGCCAGTTGGGAGATCACTAGGGTTACCTTTAATTGAAGATAATTCTGCACTTGAGTGCAGTAGTGTAAGATACTTCATACTGCAAGGAAAATATTCCAAAAACATTATCTTCAACAAGAGGTTGTTTAGTCCTTTTTTGACTAAGAACTTGTTCTTGAAAGGGGTCTTAGTGCCTTTCATTGGGTGGAATTATAGTTGACAACTTCCTCTCTTTCTCAAACAATTTCTAGTTACTATTACTTGACAGTTTATCTATATACTTCTCTTTCAGTGCAGATTAAAACATTTCAATTTTAATATATTCTAAATTCCATTAAGAAGTACATTTGAGGTAGTGGTGAACACTGTGGTTTTTTTCCCCTCTTCATCTTGTATTACTCAAAATTTACTGAGAAAATATTATTCTCAAGTTCCTTTCTTGCTCCCTGCTTACAGACTAAGAATTTAGTCACACAGAGACTTCAAATAAATATTTCTCTTCCCACCAGGAGCTCAGATTTGACTCTAGCCATTCCATTACAGCTCAGCAGACTTGCTCATGTCACACCTGGAGGCAACTGATGGAACAACTCCATGGTAAAAGCTCCATTAGTTCCTACAATTCAAGTTTATTGAACAGACTCAGGATCATCAAGAATCAGCTTCCAAATTGAAAATAAGTAAACTTATAAACTTTGCTTACCATCTGTTTCCTAACCATGGTAAAAAGCAGCTGCAACTTCTATGATAAGGTTAAAGAACAGCTATTGTTGAACTTAATGGAAAAGAACAGAGGAATTGTGTTGTTAGCTAAAGGAAAAGTGAACTGTGTCATATGTAGGTTTTAATATTTAATGAATCTATATGGCTGCAATCCATTATGTGACAATTTAATTATATGACAAAAAAGTTTGATAAATAATATTGTGGTAGGACATCTAATTCATTATTTAACAAAAAAAATCAATACTTCCATAAATCATATTCCCACACACACACAGAGTCACTTACACACACACAAGCTTTTTCAAGTAGGCAAAAATCCAGATACCATAGACCATTCATTTTCTGGCCAGGACAAGTTCAAATTTAAGTTTAATCAGGCCTAGATGGGAATGGATTTTATTTTTTTTTAACTGGTAGATCAGAAATGGTTGCTGTTAGGTGTTTTTTACTTTGGATAGCTTCCTGAAAGTGCTGTATAACTAGAAGGACTATCTTTTGTACTTAAGAAAGAAGAAATGCCAGGTTTCACTCTTCTTAATCACAGAAATCTGTTGTTTGAGTTAACAGGGTCACTGGGATGAGTGAGGATGAGTAGCCAGGCAGGCAAAAGTGTCCTCAGGATTAATGCTCAAGTTTAAACACAGCACCACAGTCAATAACAGGCAACAAAGGAAGTCCTCCTGAAGGGAGGACCATGGTAGTGATTTACAGAAAAGCAGTCCTTTTTTCCACCACAAACTATTCAGATAAAAGCAGTGCCAGGGGAATCCCCCCTGTGGCAGAGCAAAATTTTGCCAGGAGAAAACAAAGAAAATGGGGATGTCAGGCAGGCAGAGCTGAAGGGGGACACCAGGCATGAGGAAAGGGACAAGTGGATGTGCTCTCCAAAGTCCTGCATCCAGGAATCAAGAGTGGGGGAAAGGACTGAAAGGAAACTGGGGATGAGGCACATGAAGAAGGATTGGCAATCAGCAGCTCTGAGATTGCTGTCTGTGCTTCAGATAATTAATTTATTAGGAACAAATGCTTCCTCTCCAGCCACTCAAGGACTCCCCACCCTTCTATATGACTTGTGTTTGTATTTATTGGTTTGTCATATCATTCCTGACATTTTGCCACTCCAGCCCAAGCAGTAAAACTTAAAGTCTCAGTGTTTTCAAGTTATGGAAAATAACCCTAATTTAGTTCAACAAAATGATAGACTTAGTAGTTTGGCCCAATTCTGCTCTACTTGCAGACCATCTTTGAACTTGAATATTGACTATTCCTACCTTAGTGTTCTCAGGAAATTTGTTTCTTAGAAAATATTTTAAAAAAGGAACTTTATTACTGCTGTCCAGACTACTATTTATGTCAAGCATACTTATCACACAATTTAGGCCTGAATAGTTTGATGCTAATGCACTGAAATTTTTGGTTCATTCTGACAGCATTATCACTTTAACAACACTTTGTCACAGTGCTTTTGTTGCCTTCTAATTTTTTTTAGCAAATGTAGTTGTTATTTAGTACTTGATCTAGGGAGTTCATTCTCCCCTCCTGAATTTATGCAATTATTTTTTTCATTATGTTGCATCTAGGCTTATGCTGCCTGGGATACTGTTCTCTGTCAAGGGTATTTTGTTTAGTGGAGGTTTGAGGAATTTGTGTGGGTCCATGTAAAAACTCTCCTCTCCTGGGGTACTCTGAAAAAACTATTCATAGTACAAATACAAATATATATGTGTATAAATATATACACACACACAAGCATCTAAACAGGACAAGTGCCAAATTCCAGAAGAGAAAAAATATAAAATTCATCATTTTTTGGTGCATGAATTCCAAATGTGAAATTTGCTCTTCTGAAAACTTTGGGAATACCTAAACATTTCAGTTTACATAATTTTATTTCCCAAATATTTTGAATTCTTCAGATTCTAGACCCAGGTTTTTGGTTTATTATTTTTTCCTATTTTTAATTAGGTAATATATGTTTTCCGTTTTGTCTTGAATTATGTGTTACAGCTTAGAAAACTGTAAAAAACAGAACAGAGAAATCATTGGAAGTTTACACTGCAGTGAAACATTTACTTCATTAAGCATACTTCTGACTTTTCAAAAGCAGTGTTTTCAAACAGTTTGCTTTGATTATTTCTTTCTTTCTTCATTACCTAATCTTGATCAGCCAAATTGAATGGTTCCTAGTATGTGCCTTCTCTGCAAATTAATTACAAACCCAACATTATCCAGAGATAAAAGTGGTATGAAAGTTTGCCATTGAAACTGTATCTTATGTCTGTAATCAAAAAGTTTTAATGTCTTTTCCATTAAAGAAGAATACATAGGCAAGCTGTGTTTACTTGTAAACAAATAATCTTATGTGCATGGTATGTCAAGATGAGTAGAGCTCTGCTTCTTCTCCAATCTCATGGACAACATGAGATGTTCACATTCCCAAAAAGTTAAAGTTCACTGAAGTACAAAATGTAAAAAAAAATATAAAAGTGTGGTTTTGCACTATTTATATAGCTTCAGAAAGGATTATTTTGAATCTTATGTTAAGGGATAAATTGTATGAAGTCACACACCCCATTTGTAAGATCCCCATGAATATATTGCATCATGTACCTAACTGGATCTGCTTCCAGAACTTATTTCACACTGGTAGAAGCCATTTCCTTTTGCACCTCATCTTTCTCCAAGTAATTATCAACCATCACCTGAACACCCATCTGCATATGTAGTAGGACATTAAAAATTGACTTAATTAGCACCTGGGTAACAAGGATGAATTCCCACCCTAGACCAATGGCACAGCTGCACTGCATTCCTTCAGAGGGCCAGCAGCAGTGCTCCTGTGATCCAAGTGCTAGCAGCTGATAAACTAAGAGGAATGATGATAATTGTCATCAACACTGCATAACAGCTTAGTAAGTGGAATTATGAAAGGCACCAGAATTTTTTGTTAGGACAAGAGTGAAAGCATTTTCAACCACAGAACATCTGAAATGAAAAAAACAAGGCTAGCACCTGTGCTTTCCCATGCACCTCCAGTAATAATTGCATAAATTCCATTTCAGAGATAATAAATTGCTAAGTGACCCTGGAAGTGTATTTGTTGTAAAAGAACAAAACCTGCAAAATAGTAGATGCACTGCCAGACCTTTCAGGAAGTGAAAAGACAAATTCAGATTCTCAAGTTTCTTTCCCAGAGAAGAAATTGATCTGATCACATAACCTTCACTAGTAAATCAATATTCTCAATGCCAAATATATTTACTGAATGGAACACAGTGAGATAGTAGAGTTTTGTACTCACTTACTGCTGGAGGGAGCTCAACCTAGCCTGAGTTCTGATCCCACTGACACACAGGAAGACTCAAGGCACAAGGCTTAAATAAGTCCTGTGAAAACCACAGGTGATGTTAATCAAGAGGGTGTGCGCAGAGCTCCATTACCTTAAGGGTAACCCTCTTGTGTGTGGTACAAAACCCATCCTAATAGTATGGGTGATCTGTGGAAAAAAAAAAAGTGCTACTTTAAGAAACATTCCATGAAGATTATCTGTTTCTCCTGACTGGAATTTTTTTTTTGCTAGGTTTGGCTTGTAGATCTGCTGATCTCCCTTGAGTTATGTCAGGCATTTTAGCTGTGTGTATGTACCTTCCCTTTCTCTACAGGGATACACAACTGAGGTCCAGCTGTTCTCTCAGATATTAATAATTTGAGGTAATTATGCATTATACTCAATATAGAAAGATCCAGAAGTCATTAGTCATTAGTGGCTGATGAAGATTGTTATTAAAAGCACATTAGGCAAAAAGGCAGCTAGAAATAAAATATCAAAGTCTCTCCAATTTGAAGGGCGCTTCACTAATTGAGAACAACTTCAGAAACAAGTGTGTGTCTGTGGGGTGTCCCTTAAATGCTGATCTCTGTCAAAAGATTTAATTCTCTGAGAGAATCTGGGTGAGCATCATGAGAGGCATCAGTGTGTCTTTGCACTGGAAGGCAACCAAGGGCAGAACAGAGTCTCAAAGCTTATTCCAATGAAGTGCTGATGCCTTTCTTCACCTGATGCCACATATTGGAACATACATGAAATGTTTTTAACTGCTGGTTTTGCATGTCGCATTTCTAGATGACTTAATCCCATTGCCACATTTTTGACTGATTTCTATAGAAATATAAAAAAGAAACCTGATAGTTGTATTGCAACTGTTTACTTCTTATTTTAACTTTTGAAATTTTTTCCTTTGTTATTTAAAAGTTATTCGCCAAAGCCCCTGGCTGCCCATTCCTACACAGAGAGACACTGCAGGACTTTCAAAAAAGCTGATCAATAAGAAACCATATTTCAGGTACCCCATCAGATCTATAACTGGCTAAGGAAAGAGTTTTGTGGAAAACATTCAATTCATATGCTTAGCATATGAATTGAATGTGCTATAGAAATAAATATTCATTTATATTCTGAATGGACATTCTGGGTGAATTTAATTATTTCCTAGAGTAAATATTTATTGTGCCTAATTTGGATAAAAGACCTAATTGGAAAACTTTGTTTCTATTCATCAACTTTTGAAAACAATCTCTGGTTCTACATACACTGCAAATTTAGCAAGAATACGTTTTCTTTTTACTCAGTTGCCTCTCAGTGAGTTGGTAGCAAGGTGCAATGTAGTGATGTTTCCATCTTCAGACACTGTGGAGGTGAGGAACATATCAGTACCCAACACAAGAATAAAAGCAGCAAAATAACAAAATATTAATGCTGTTCAAAGGCACTAACTCAAAACCATAGCTCATGTTTGAAACTTCATTTAGGTTGGTCCTCAGCAATTCCATATCGTAGAAGTAGTAATAAAATGATATTAGACCTGTTTCTGTTTCTTTTTAGGAATTTGGATCTACTTTCCAACAGTTAATGCTTTATTGTCTCTTCTATTGCTTGTCCCTCAGTGCCTTGCTCTTAATTCTTCAACATGCCTTGCCATAAGGCAGAGATGGGAAGTAGCACATGGAAATATTATTTGTGTCACAAAAATGTAGCAGTGATGAAATAAAATATAAAGCTAATTAAAATTTTGCTTATGAAGATAGGACATTTTATTTGGTAATTTCTTTTCAACTGTTGCAGCAGGATTAGAAATGAAGGAAGGAGCAGTGTTTCAATTAACTTCCCTGAAATTGCAAAGGACACTGAGTATTTAATTTGGGCTTTAACTCTTCTGTGTGTGTCTGACAAGCTGACCAATATGAAGGCCTTTCATGAAAATTACTGTATGTATCAAAGTTTTAAATTATTCATATGACGAAATGAAATGATCAACAAAACCACTGGATAATTAATGAAGTTGTCATCTCGACAAGACTAATAATAAGCTTCTCCTTGGTAAATAATCAGTGATTCCTCTGCTATAATCACAAAAGCAATTCTATTCTATGTTTATAATACTTTTAGAATAGAATAGAAATTTCAAATCTTAAAAGCAGTTGGTTGAGTTTTGCCAATAGTTCAATGATTTTATTTGATTTCATATAATTGGTTACTTAGTCAGTAGGTAGCTGCTATGCATGTGAATTTCCCAAGGAAAACCAGACATAGTGCAATGTACTTGGAAAATAATTATTTTCCTGATAGTATTTTTGGCAGACATATTAAGAAGAAGCAACAGCAGTAATAAGATAGCTACTAAATCTAGTACCACTGTAATATGTGGAATGATCAGTGGATTTCTTATTCTTTAATTAAAGATTCTGTTGGTTTAATCATACAGCACTGCAGTAATAATGCTGCACTGGGCAGATGAAGACAAAGGGCATTAGCATAAGGCTACATCAAGTCAGATACTGCAACACAGTTCTGTTAAGCCTCTATATTGTTGTACCTAAGGCTCCTTCAAACCCCATCTTTAATTCTGACAACAATGTGCTAAATTTGCTTCAAATCGTTTGAAGAACATGAAAAGCAGTTTGCACCTGTGGGAAGAGTCCTGACAAACATGGCAGGCTAAGACTTTGTCTAAAGACTTTATTTTCTTATCAGTATCTGGGGCGAGAAGAAGTGGCTGGAAAACATCTCTTGAAGATCCAAGGATGTACAGCTTCTTCCAGACCTTGCCTTCTTTAGTGACCTTTTCCTCCTCACTCATATTCATAGAGTAATACCACAGTATCATTTGTATTTCTGCTTTTCCATCACTCTCTGCAGCATGTACACCTGGGTGAGTTTATCACTTCCCATTGCAGTAAGAACCACCTCCCTGAAAAAACGAGGCTCTCATTCCATTTTTTCAAGGCACAGAATCTGTAATCCACAACACTGCTTATTACACCATTCCAACCTGCAAATTCCAAGTTGGACTGGGCCATATGTACAGGGAACACTGTATATTTCTCTTAGTCTTTGAAAAAGAAAATAAATGAGAAATGTTCCCAGTGCTCTATTAGTTGGCTATGGACACACATTTTCACACAAAATCTGGATACCATGAACCCTCTGGGCATTGGCATTTCCATTTTGGTAATGAAGGCATTTGGTTGTTATAGACAGAAAGGATCGGAGAGGAAAAGCAGCATATTCCAAACACTTCCAAAGACAAAACCCAAAACCTGCAATCTTTTTTTTTCTTTTTGAAGATAGGTTGCTAAAAATGCAGCTTTATGTCTTTGTCATTGATGAAAGTCATGTCAAGATTTTAACTCCTTGCACTAAACAACCTCAGATGAAGTTAAAACTGCAGAATCTACACTGCAATCACTACAGGCACTCCAGACGCTCTCTGTGCTGTCCCAGGAACATCTGCTACTTTCTTCTGGGTAAAAATATGTTGTTTGTAACTTCTCTTCTGTCTAGCCAGAGGCAGTGAAGGTTTTCCATTCCTTTTTAACTCTTCTGTGGCACGTTTTGGGTCCTGTTCTAGTCCCCACCGAGAGCTGCCCCATGCTGCTCACACTAATTGTGTGAACATTTCCAGACCCCCCTGCTCTCAGTGTGGTTTATTGATGCTCTCTGCACAGCAGAATACAAAACAGACTTTTGCAATATTCACACAGAAAATTCGTAGCTTGTTACAACAAGGGAAATCCCAAACCCTTTGTGAAGGAAAATCAGCTTCCAACCAAGAGGGGCTCTAACAAGGGGGACAAGGGACCAGGAGGCTGCTGCACATACACACAGAGCCCCCAGGATTTTGGTGCCAAATTCCAGTTGGGAATAGGGGTGGGGGCAGAGATGCATTTAGCTTCCTACCTGGGAAGCTGCCATGTGCAGATGAACAGCTATGGACCCACTGCACTGGGAGCAAGTAATGGAAAAATTCTGTCTCTGCTTTGTGGAAATGATCTTATTCCTCAGATCATCAGCTCAACTTCTATTCTCACTACCAGATTCTACAGCAACAAAGATTTTATTTTTGTAAGTATACCAAAAATAGTAGGGTACATGGATTTATGATGCTCATTCTTTTGAAATCTAAATATGCAAATACAGTATAATGCATTTTGAGGGAGGTAAAGCCTCAGTGGCAACATCACTGTGCCAGACCTTCTTTGGGGATGTCAGGCCATCTAATTGTTGTGGAGAAACAGTTAAAGCAACTTTTGCTTGGGCATTTCTTTAAGCTTATTTGTGAAAACACATTCCAAGCATGTACGTTAAACACGGTAACTTGGCATTGCATTGGCAAATCTGGTCCTGTATCATTTGGATCCCAGATTTCACAACATCTTACACTCCACTCTCACAAAAAGCCAAAGGCAGTGTTTTTGTCAAGTGAGAAGGAGTGATATTCTGGGAGACAGGCAGCAGAGAATGCATAGCTGGCTGATTTTATTTGGAAGTAGATTGCAGGGATTAGGGTGTGGGGTTTGATTTTTTACAAAGTGCTAAGGGCTAACAAAAGCCACCATTTCGAGTTTGCTTTATTTCTTACACAAAATAATAGTTTCCTGATTGCCATGAGACAGCACACTAAAGTGTGAAAATACTGTAGCAGCTGTGGTGGTGGCAACACATGTCATTTCTGTGCATAGGCTGAGATTTTTCTCATGAGACCCTTAAATAGATGCAATGAAGCATTCAATACACACAGTTAATATCTAACAGTAATTCCTGCATGTGTTCGTGTGCCATACTGGCAATATCTGGAATGACTGCCAGCTTTTACAAATAAAAGATAGGTATGACAATATCCTGCTAGGATTGAAATATATCCCAATCAAAACAGAAGGACTGATTTTTTTTTTTTTCCTCTGGTCTTTGTTTGGCATTCCTTATGGAGAAAGTAATTAATACATTGAGGCAGGAGGAGGACTGTCTCGTGGGATACACAATCCTTTTGTAACTTGATTCAATTATTTTTTTCCCGGCTATAATTCTTCAGTGAATGCTCCACCTTCCCTTCCTTGTGTTTTTATTAACTTAAAAAATAAAAAGAAAAGCAACAAGAAAGAATGCAGCAAAACGACAATGACACTGTCAGTGTGACTCTAAACTTCATGCTAAAAATTCATCCTTCTGTGCATTAAGTGAATTCCTGCTGGAAAAGGGCAGCTGATCCTGGGCATTATTCAGCAAGCTCCATTTGTATGTTCTTTCACTGGAACACATGCTAGTGAGATGGATGATTAAAACCTTACAAACCCTAGAGCTCTCCCCAGACTCAAAGTCTGCTTTTGTTCTGCAGCTTTCAGAGGATTTCAGAACTAAATCAAAACAGTTGTGGCAGAAATAAAATGGAAGCTACAGCATGTGCTGAGTGCCAGCCTCTCTTAAGAGAAGTGAAAGAGAGGATGCAGGGTGAACACAGGGCTCAGAGCTCACCTAAAATCTTGAGGAGTAACCATGTCACTGACCTCAGGATGTGGCTCTAGCACCACACTTATTTTATCACTTTTTAGGAATCTGAGGTAACTTCTTCTCTGTGCCAAACAGATCTCTGATTTTAAAAAACTCATGTACAGCTTCTAAGCTGATAAATAATTGAAACTTCCAGCTCTTGAATTTCCCTCTTCAGAGAATTTGCTGTCTACTGCCCTATTCTCCTGCTACAACTCCACTGGCCCCACTGGAGCCAATAATCTATTTGACTTCAGCTGGTTTTAAAACAGATAGAAAATTATTGCTGGCTTCACTTTATACATGTCATCACATATTCCAATCTACTTTGCAACTAATATTAAATATTATTCTTCATTGTCCTAAATAGTTCAATAGTAGTATTCTCTTGTGATTTTTTTGTCATGCCTTTTTTGGTGTTCTGGGGTTTTCTTGAGAAAGAAGTGGTATTCAATTTTTTCAATTTAAAAAACACCCAGCAAACCTCTAAGATACTTTTCCTGTATTAAAGGGCATACAAATAAATGCTAAATCTAAAAATAATGTTCTGTAATGGGAATGAACTGACATTTATCTGATTTAAATTTATAAAAATCCACATAATAGAAATTCTAAAGTTAAATTGGCACCAGTCCATTTACCACAAAGGATACAGACACCTTGATCACACTTTTATTACCCTCTGTAGCTTTGTGTATTTCATATGAGTGGGAAAAAACCTTCAGATTTTGATATCAAACAAACAACCAAGTGTGGGTGGTCATACTTCAGAAAACAGTAGCTAAGTGTTTTAATAAGCTGCTTTAATATTCAGAATTAATCTTTGGAACTGGGCCCACACAACAGAATCTTGTGTGTCTGCTTTGTGAACCTCCAGAACCAGGAAGGCTCTGAGCAAAGTGATGTGCAAGACTGGTTTGGGCTGCAAGCCTTAAGCATTCCTTGGTAATGTCTCAATGAATATTGTTTTTGTAGCCACACTTCTTTAATAAAAAATGCACTTTTATCATCTAGCATGTCTGCAAACCATCTGTGAATTGATGGGGTCTATTGGGGAAAAAAAAAGAGAGGGAAAACTGAGCTATGAAAGCTCATTTTGAAAAGCCATAAAAATAATAGGCCAAATTTTGCTTCTCTCTGATTTTTTGATCTTAAAAAGCTTCATTGGTTTCAGTGGATCTACACTGATTTTTATCTGCTATGTATCCATTCCTTAGCATATGCAAAACTTCTGATATTTGTCTGCATTTCTCTCTTATAAAGCTGAAATAGATTTAAAAAAATCCAAACCAAATACATCCTCCCAAAGCCACTGAAATTGCAATTACTGCTTTACCTTAAACCTGTTTATCTTTGAAATATAAATTCTACTTTTAAGTTCTAAAATATGGTTGGATTTGTATAACCATATATCTGCCTAGAATGTTGTTTTAATATTTTACTGTTATTTGCAGATGAATCACAGTTAGGAAAGGGAACTCACTAAAGTCTGGAATTTTACCTATTCAGTTTTGGGAGGTTTAGTGGGCAGCTGCAAAATCAAATAATGTTCTTTCTTGGCACTTCAGTCTTGGAAGAAAATAAAACCTTTCAATGTAAGGATGCCAAAGTATACATCACAACCAAAACTGATAGCGATTTTGTAATCATTCTGTCTATTTTATTGGCATGCTGCATTTCTGAGGGGTTTGTGAGGAATGCAACTCCATGACAAGCTGAGCTCTGTCTATGAAAAATCAATTGCTTTGATTGGATTTTTAAAAGGCATTTCAATACGGTACCAATTGCACAACCCTTACGAGGCTTGAAACGCACCAGAGCACAACATTTCCCATTTAGCAGGCCAAGAAAATATCTTAGGCACTGTAGAAAAGTATTTCACTGCATTGGTAAACACAGTTTTCAAGTGGAAGAAAGAGGATCCTTGATCTGCTTCCCAGCATCCTTCCTGGAAAGTCCTGCCCTGAGCATCCACAGCAGCCAGAGCTCACATGAGCTCCCAAATCAGGGTCATAATTCTGCATACAGATGCATAGGTGTTCATTTCCCTGCCCTATTGAAATAATTGATCATTCATTTTTCACTGGCATGCACCAGACATGACCCATCCAAGTTTTTGCAAGAACAAGATCAAGGTGTAGATAGTTTGCAGAGCAATACATGTCAGTTTTGACAGGGATTTGAAGATTAAAGGTAAGCTGAGTCCACATTAAAAAATAGTTGGGGGCAAATGAAGTTCAAGTTCTGAAATACCTATTCTAAAGTATATATAGGAATTGAAACAAGATGTCATAGACAGTATTTGATAGTCAATAAAGGATCAGCATTCAGGTTCTTCAATTCACTGCCTCCAGCTCCTATTGGTGCAATAAATCTTGCAAGTATTAAAATATATGTAAATGGGACCTTATTTTTTTCTTAGGTATTGCACCCTTGAAGTTCACATTTTCAAGTTCACTGTAATCATTTCAAGAAAGGCAGTTACTGAAAGAATAGGTTTTCACACTGCTACAATCCCTTAGAGACTTAAAAAAAATGCCAAGGCACTGGAAGACTCATGACAAAACTGCTGGAACCTGGCTTGTGCAGAAAACTTGCAGAACAAAGTCCAATCCCCTGTTATTGCAGGTGGCCATCTCATAGAGTCTGTCTAAAAATAGGATTAATCTCCATCTTAAAACTAATTAACTTTTTGCCCCTGTGACTCCCAGTGGGAGACTATTTTCCTGCATCTCATGACTCTGCCACTTAACAACTTCTTTATTTTCAACATAAATTTATCTGCCACCAATTTCTACCTAACAACTTCTCTAGTGATATTTTCCCTGAGTTCTTTTCGCATTTTTCTCATTTTCTTTTTCCTGTTGAGGCAGTTATAGAGAGCAATTGTAAAGACTTCTTTTTTAATTTTTCACATTTTCTCTTAGACAATATTTTTCATCTTCTCCTCCTACAGTATTTGTGATCTCTAGTTCCTGTAGTAGCTTTACTTTGCATCCCTCCCAGTCTAGGTTTTCTGAACCTGGGTGAAGAGGACTGCATACTGTGTTCCAGTGAGAGCCCACCTCTGGATGGGCTGCATCATTCCAGGAATTCCTGTCTCTATCAGTAATATGATAAATAGTCACATCCTATGGTCACATTCTCAGGACTACATCATTTTGATAGCTAAAATATCCTAGTGATGCTCAGAGGAGCCAAAAACCTCCCTTCCTCAGATATTTCCTTAGCACAGATCATGAAGGTCTTTCCATGTAATAACTTTGTCAACAGAAAAACTTGCCAGTAAATTTTTATTTTTAATACTGAAAGTATTAAATAATGCTGCTCCTAACTCCTGAAGAATCCTGCTAATGAATGTGTGATTTTTTCTAATTTATCCATTATTACTTGGCTTTCATTCCATTTCTAACTGTTTTACAGTCTCTCTGCTAAGCTCCTACCTTCTCATGCTTCACTAATTACTTCATATCAAATGCTTTAGTGAATCCAAATAAAGCTTGCACTAAAACTCTATTTATAAAATCATTTTGTATAAGACATTCATACAACTTTTAAAATCTTTTCCCCTCTATGTTTTGTATTTCATATATTTTAATGTCTTTTTGTTCCAGAACCTTAACTACACTGATATGCAACCAGCAGGTCTGTTTGCTTCCATGTTTCTCCTGTTGAGACCTTGGTTCTTCATGGTTCATCTGCTTGCAGAAGTTAATGTCCTCAATTTTTCAAACTTTGTCCCTCTGAAAAAATTTATCCTTCCATTTAATTTTGGATGAATGAAATAATGACTGCTCAATTAGATACCACTAATTGAGAAGTCATTATTGGCAAACAATTATAGAAAGTAAAACATTTTTTAAATAAAACCTATAAAACTGATTGATAATTTAAGAGAAGAAATCTGTTTCCTGCCACTTGCAAGCTTAACTGTGTTACCATTTCTTTTAATAGTAGCAGGATACAGTGTATTTCAGGAAAGTCAAGGTATTTTATTGATGTATTGGAATCAAATGTTTCCCAATATTTTTCTGATTAATAATGTTACAGATTATTCATATCTATATTCACATCTGTCCTCTGAGAAACACTAAAAACTTTGCTGCCATTGTGCTTCCTCAAAGCAGCCTCGATCTAAAAGTACTTCTATTTTATTCATCCTTCTATTTTATTCATCCTATTATTCATTCTTATATTCATCCTTCCCACTACTCCACACTCAATAATGATGTAGGTTTTTTTTTTACTCAAACACATTTCTTCACTTCTGTCTTCCTTAACAGCACATGAAATTTTATTTTCTCTGAAGACAACCATGCAACATGGTGGGGCAAATCTGACTTGTTCTGGCTGTCAGAGCTGAAATCTCTTCTTGGAACAAACAGAGCCCAGCTAAGCTCCATTACTTGAGTGTTGTCATTATAATACAAGAGTTCTATTGTCATTACGTTCCAAGGGTTCCATATTGCTAGAGTTTTGTACCTCCTTGATGTTTCTCATAGGCAGCTCCTCATGGCACTGACCCTTCCCTGTCCTCACAGCAGCCAACTGACTCCAGTTCCCACCAATCCACTCTTTTATAACACTCTTCTTATTGCCTACAGCTGTGGCCTGTTAACATCAGGCATGCTCCTAATCTTTAGTAATTAACCCAGCTGCAACTCTTTAGGGAATAAGATTACATTCTACACCATTTACCCATACTGTATCCCCCTACACTTGAGGATTTTTGTCTTTTACTTCTCCCCTATTCCTTTACTGCCTACCATGTGAGGATCGGACACCAATTAAAAAAGTGAAAAGACAAATGAGAAAGAGAAGCCCCCATTCTCAGCAGATCCCAGCCCCAAGTTCACTCACAACTGTGGCATAGCAGTCCTTTAAGACAAAGTTGACATTACTCTCCTGATCCCACCTAAAATCCTGCATCCCAGGTTCAAGCTTTGGCCTTCTGTTTTCAGGCTTTGATCAGAACATAATGATAAGTTTTTCTGGTTCATTTTTCTAGAGGAAATAGGCAGAGCACTACAACTCTCTGTTTTATTTATCCAGCCATTGATCTAGTAAATTTAGTACTTTCTTATCTTTTACACTCATTTTCTCTTGCATCCTAACCTAGATGCAGAGATTATGCAGTCATTGTTAAATTCCTCCTCTCATTCCTTAAATTAAAGATGCTCTTATCAACATCACAGAATTTGGCAGTAATGCAGTCTTTAGACATCCATCAGAAATTATCAGTTTAATCAGAGATTAGGAGAACTATCTTGTAAAAGAATATAGTGCCATTGGGATTTACCAGTGAGAATTAATTGTATTACAAATTGTTTCAAATGACATTGGGAGCCCTAAACTTTATATTGCTATGTTGAAAATAAACCTAGTTACACCAAAATATTATGTCCTAAAAAACTCTCAAGTGAATAAGAGGAAACATCAAGCTCAGAAATACGTTAAAAGCAAATCTTCAGGAGAAAACATATTAGGAGTGACCATGTCTGAAAGTTACATTCCAAATGACCTCTGGAGAATGTGTGCTGCTCAAAATAGAATTAAGTATATGTCATCTAGCAAATGGAACCATTACAGGGAGACATTACACACACAGTGCCACAGAAACATATTGGTAGCTAATTCCACACCCCTGTTTATAGCTCCAGAGGTGAGAAGATCTGCTGTGCAGAGTAAATGTGCCTCATCTTGGCTGAGTGCAGCAAGGACCTCTCATTTTCCATATGGATGTGGGAATGGCTTCCACAAATACATCCCCATTGCTTGTACCCAGATTTTCCCTGACCTCCTCAGGGGTGCCTTAAGCAGCACTAATGTGAGGGGCAGAAGTGCATCCTGCCAAGCATCTTCCAAGGAAGGAAAAGGGAGTGTTCCAGGACTGTATCATTTAACTTGGCCTACATTTCCATGCCCCAGGATTTGTTCAAAGGGTGCCTAGTGGCACACTTTGCTGTGCAGTTAATATGACCCTATCTCAATGTGATCTGGAAGTGAAATGTACTCCTATTCTTGAAGTGGCTTGAAAAACACAAATACAAGAACTAAAACTTCTGTATAATTATGCAAATGTGATGGAAAATGAAAAGAAAGTCTGGATGTTATTGCTAGAACTGGTGTGCTTGATATATTTAGAAAATAAACAGTGGCTCCACAGACCACAGTACTCCCAAAAGGTAAAACCATAGTCAAGAATAAATAATTGCATATTTGTGGAGATTTACCCTCGGCAGGCTTGACTCCACGTCTCCTCTGGTCACTGCAGTATTTGGGGTTGCTGTGAAGATCATGTAGTTTGTCTGTTTCCACAGACTTTTGCTCATCCCAGTACACCTACCATATCCTGATTGTGAACTGGTTCTTGATTTTGTCCCTCTGAAGGGGAGCAGAAATGTCACATTATCTGTAAGGATGACTGAGACATTTGTGGTTCTACCTTCATTCCAGGGGACCCTTGTTAAAGGATCATTTGTTCAGTCCCATTCACTATTCATATATACTGCAAAGTGGCTCAAGTAATGATGTTATAAATATTATGCTCATGTATTCAGACCGTGTTATAAAGGGAAACCATTTTAAGCCACTGGATGCAAAAAGGAAGAAAAGAAAATATTTCAACTGGCACTGTATTATTGTAAAAAATTTAGATGGAATAATTAAAAAGGAATGGCCTAATCATTTTATGAATAGATTTTCTTCTCATTTCCTGAATGTTAATTCTAAAATAATATATTTGTTACGGACTATTTCTATTCACAGACTTAATTAGAGCACCAATTAAAGTGTGCTGTGGAAAACACTGTGGAAAATGCACCCTCTACTGGCTCCTAAATACATGTTCTAGGATTACAGTTTGGAACTTCTCTGAACTATCTTCACAGAAAATATGCCTGGAAAGAGGAAATTAATGACTTCACTTACAAAAACATGGTTCCTGGTAAAAGACCAGCAAAAGATATTTTACATACAAGAATTTATGAAAAGACACAAGGCAGAAGAATGCATTTTAGGAATACAAAGTACAATTTTAATGAAGAATAGCATATTGGTGCAAAATAATACCTTGCACATATCTTATTGTGAATACAGCATAGTGAGAATGGCCATGAAAACTGATTGGTAAGAGAAATGCTTCCTGAATCTATGATAGACAACAAAATTGTCTTTGATTCAGTAGCCCTGCAGAGAGGAGGACAGGATTATATAGCCAAAAGAGAAAACTAAATGTGTTTGGATCAAATCAAACAATCACTGATTTTGATTCCTAAAATATAGAGGTATGACCTTTCCACACTTTCCAATTTCAGCAGGAAAACACAATTTCTACAGGTAGTACAGATCTAGTTTTCTCCCCAGCCTATTGTAAGTCAGAATAATTCACTCCCTGATGGCATGAATAGGAGAGCCAGGTGCATCCATTGCACAGTGTAACAGATTTTTTTTCCAAAGCAGTAAGCTCATGTGTTCACTGCCTGCCTATTTCCTACCATAGTGCAGGCACCTTTTGAAATCCACAGGCAGTGTACAGCCACCTGAGCTATTTCCCTCTCCAGCTGGTCACCTTGGCATGGAGGGGACAGGTCTGAACCCTTTGCAACCAAGCAGGGATTCTGCTTAAAGGAATACTCCAACTCCAGGGGGAATTTTATTTTTCAACGAGCCCTGAGGCTTATCCTGAAGCAACTCCTTCTATTTGAAAAGTTGTGGCTAAGAAAGGATGGCAGGAGGAATCCCTGAGACATGAGTAACCCCTGCTGAAAGCCAGTGGCAGACTGACTGATGTCACTCTGGAGAGCTGTCCCATTAGGAGTGTGCCCTCCTCAATGGGCTGTGCAGCTGAAGATGCTGTCTAATGGTGTGTTACCACCTAATGATAATGGTCTTCATGGAGCTTCTCTTTAATGATCTGTGTTACTTTATAATGATAATGGCCTTCTTGGAGACAGACTATGACTTTAATCTCACAACCCCACTGAGGAGGTTGTACTCAAAGCATTACAACTCTTGTCCATGACCTCTGTGAGCAGCCTGCTCATCTGTGGGTTCTCATCAGAACGAGCCTTCAAACAGAAAAGATAAAATTCAAGAGAGAGGGCACAAGCCTTCCTCAAATATGGGGAAAATATTCCACAAAAGAGAGATTAATATTGATATACTTATATAATATTTATATATTATTTATATGCTACACTCACATATATATATGTAGCATGTATATATATATGTAGCTTATTTTGTGTATATATATACACATATACATATATATACATATATATATACATATATATACATATATATACACATATACATATACATATATATATACATATATATATACACATATACATATACACATATATATATACACATATACATATATATATATACACACACACACACAAAATAAGCTCATTTTCCTCCACTAGGCTTGCTTCTTCTGCCTCAAAAAGTACTTAAGGAATCTTAAATTTCTTTTTACAGCACCAACATGTTACAGTTTTCAGCTGGGAGGTGAGAGCAAATTGATGTAAGCATCACTGGAAACTTGATATTATGTTTGTTGGAAAATCATGGAGTGACACAAGAAATCTTTTGTGCTGATTTCTCTTCTCCATTGCTCAGTGAACATTTTGGCCAGATGTGGAGGGAGGCTGAACAGTTCCCAGTACTTTACTTTGTAGATTCCTAGTCTCAGAAAGAACAAAATAATTGTAATTAACAGAACTTTTGGGCAGTATGACAATAAGAGAGATTTCATAGTCCAACGAGTTTCAAGTGTGTTTAATTCGACATGATGCATGCCCTATCATTATATTTTAAATTAAAAAAAAAAAGATAAATCCAGCTCAAACCCTCAAATCCCCCCTCCCCCCAAACCTATATAAAAAAAAACCCCAACATTCAAGTCATAACAGTTAATTATATGGAATAAAAATTGCAATTGAGCATTTTCTAAAATCCAGCATCAGGACTGAGACTAAAATCTACCTATTTTCCCTACACTCAAATTTGTATCTTCTAATGTTTGTAGGTGTCTTCCCTCCAACAGAAAACTGAAAAACTCTGATGGTATCTGAAAGATTGTTTCAAAGCATTTCTGTACCAACCACATACAGAAAAAAAATCCCCCTGGACAATGTGCTTAAAATAAATGACCTGAAGTAAATAAGAAGTGACCTTAATTCCTGTGCCTGACACATTGCTGAAATAGTGTGGTCATCTAATCATGCATTATTTCAGTTACATGATAATATTTCTCAAACAAGAATATTCTGATTACTCCTTCAATATGCATAAGTGTCAATGGAAATTGTACAGGTAATCTAATAGATCCCACAGTTCAGCCAAGACAGTATTGCAATGTGGACATCATTTTCATATTTTAGATACCTTGTCTGCTTATTCAAATAAACAGCATATCTAATTACTAAAAAACATGTAGTTTTCCCTTTTACTCTATAGGAAATATACTACAATATATTTTCATATGAGAAAAGAAAATATGTGTCTCCCATGAAAACAGATACTGTAGTATGCTTTCATAAGAAATTAAAAAGACAGACACTGGAAACCAAAGAAATGGACAAAGATTCAATCACTAGCCTAGGTACTGTAAGAATTTTTCAGGCTAAACCAAAATAAATTGGGCATCAGGGAACATCTGTTCCATATTCAGTGCAATTCCTTCTCTTAGTTTACTTAAATAAGATTAATTTCACTTAAATTTAGACTCATGTATCAAAGATGACTACACCTGAATTAGTCATGAATGCCAACTCCATCCTTTATTTTTCTTTCTTTTTTGTCTGCTTAAATTTTCTGCATCTCAAAGACAGTTTTTAGCATACACTAAAAACTTTAATATAGCAACCATGTCAGAGGAGAAAAAAAAGCACACAAATAACTCCAACCATTGAAAAAGTCAGATTTTCTCACTCTTTTTAAAATTAATCTGTTTTACTCATGAGAAATTCACGTGAAACTTCAATTTCTTTCCTGTTGATACCTCAGGTCAAGTGAGAGGCTAAAATGTTGTGTGTACAGGATAGTTATAACTGCAGTAGCCTTCAGACTACCACGAGACTGTAGATCTGACTGTCAGAAAAGCAACAGTGATGTCTGTAAACTGATCAAATTAAATCAAGAACTACTGAGAAAGAATTGGGTATCATTTAATTTTGCTTATTCACTTTCTAGGATTTAATAACATGATTTCATTGATGATGCCAAGAATGCAACTTGATCATTTTGCATAGCTGATACCAATGAGATACCAGCAGATTTTAACAAAGCCAGCATTACTCATTCCAAAACTTCAGCATTTCTACAACATAGAAACTTTAACTTAGACACCCACTGCAAATAAAATCTGTTTAAATTATATTTTTCCCCTGCTTTTGGTCTATCTTTTGTATAAACCACATCACTCTCTCAGAGGTATTCTCCAATATTCACTGAAAACTATTCAGGAAATCCTCCAAAGAGGATTTTATTATCTAGATAGCTTATTTTCTAAAATTTTTAGAAGATGCAATAATAAGTGGATAAGACATCAGGTTTCTTAACTGCATCCTAATTTTGAATAACTAACTCTGTTGTGATCAAATGCCAACTAATTTTGACAGATTTTGGAGATTTTAAGAGACTCTATATGCAATTCTGCATAAAATATGTCAAACTTCTTACACATCACAATGAGCCTTTGCTGCTGTAAGCAAATAGCTTCTAAAATTGGAGTTGGCAGAGCAAGAATTTTATGTCTTCTGCTGTTGCCTCCTAGTACCTATTTTATTGCACATCACCAGAGGGAGCTACATTTTGCAAAATTTTAGTACTGTTTTGATGCTCTGAAACATAATTGGTGTCCCAAAATACTTCCAGTGTTTCTTGATCAGAACACAGGTTCAGTCCCATTCCCCACTGGGTCAGAACCAAGATGTGCTTTAGGATATAGATGGTGCAATTGTTTCTCCCAGATTTTAGCAGATAGCCCTGCATCAGTGCTGATAGTTATTAAAATGAGTGAAAATATTACTGCTTAAAGGATGCATTTTTCCAGGGAGATGGAAATGAGCTTTTCCAAGGGGCAAGCTGGGTCTGTGAGAGCTGCCTGCCTGCTTGTGATGCCCATGGGAGGTGGAGGGGAGCATGTGGCCACTTGCTCTCATTGCCTGCCCACTTCTGGAGAAAAAGCTGCTGGCCAGGGCTGTCACAGGAAGGCCAAAAAGCTTCATCTCCTTCTGCTTTCACAGTTCTGCTGCTCACATGAAGGTCAGCAGCTGATGCTCCCCATCCCTGGAGAAGGACAGTGAATGGGGTGAGGTGGCAGAGGGCATTTCCATAAACTCCCTGGAGGTAACGCAGTCACAGCAAGGGGGTGGTAGGGAGAAAAAATCCTCTTTTCTTCAGGATTCATCTGCTTCCTCTTCCTAGCCTGTGAATAACTCAGCTCTCACATTTCATACAGCTAGTCAGAAGTCCAAGAGGATTTTAGGATTTTCCAAGTAAATCACTGCTTTGCCTTCCTCAGACTTTGGGACAAACAACCTTCTGCTGCAAGTGAGGCAGAGGAACAGCACTGAGCTGGGAAAGCTGAGGCAGATTAGACACAGTGGACTGGAAAGGTAGGATAAAATTTCTTGTTTGCCAGCACATAAGACTAGATGATATCTGTGATAAACATTTATTTTTACAGGCCACCAGGGCTGATGGAAATACATGCCTAATTGAGTTAGCACCCATACACTGGTTACATACAAGCTATTTATGTTAAAACTAAGCTAAATTTTTATTAAAGTTGTGTCATTTATATTAATTTCTATATGTCCAACCAAGTGTAATTCTTGATCATTTTTTCTAGTGAGGAAATACTCATTTCTCCTCCTTAGGTCATTACTAATTTTTCCTCCTTATTTTTATATATTGGTTTAGATTTTGGTGTAATAAATACAACTCATGCCAAAATATCTCCACACAGTAAAGTCTGTAAAATATCACTGTCCAGATCCTGAGGTCAATAAGCATCTACATAATACTTTTAAAGGATTTGGTCTATGAATGTTCCCAAATTAATAATTTTTTCTCAGGTGTCAGACAGCACCCCCCCCCCTTCTTTTTTGCATTCACATATCCCCTCCTGGGCTAGTGCAAACCCACTTCTGCTATTAGCCCCCACCTTAGAGTGACTAAGAACTATTTATTTCTACATAGGCTTGTGATTAGTTTGTTTACTTTCAAGTTTCATTAAATCCCATCAAAAGTTGAGAAGAAATAATAAATTCTCTCACATGACTCTCCACTGAATCCAGTTTCTCACTATACAAATATGGAGTGAGAATTTACTCCAAAATACAAGCCCTGGCCCTTGCCTCACAGTGACTCAAAACTGCTTTTCCTCTTTTTTTCTTCTATATGTGCTATGAAGTTATTCTTGATATTTGTTTTTCACATCATATGACTGGGAGGAATTAAACATATGCAACTTGCCAGAAATTAGCACAAATACACCAACATAAAATTGGCACAGACCACTGGAAAATCAAATCCCATGAACAGGCATGACTTGTCATATGAATAGACTAGAAACAGGTTGCAAACTACATTAACAGTTTCAACTATAGAACCACAGAAGGTTAGAAAAGACCTTTAAGATCATCAAGTCTAATTGTTAATCCAGCACTACCAAATCCACCACTAAACCATGTTCATCCTTTCCACATCTCCATGCCCAAGTATTGCAGCCTTTTGGGGCTAAGGAAAAACAAAGTTGTTTCAGGTCCTTTGAGTACATGCATAACAACTGGCGAGATCCTCCATTAAAGAGTAACACACATCTTAAAACTCTGGCCACCAGAACAGTTCTGAAGGGTCATCAAAATTTACTGTCCCTCTTCCAATCTGCTCTCAATAAAGACCATTGAAGACAGGACTACAAAGAAGAGATTGCATTTGCACATGTCCCCAGTTATTAAAAAAAATATGTAAAAGTTACTGGAGGAACTGTGTGTTATGGAAAATACAAAGTAGTCTCCACAAACCCTTACCTTTTCAGAAAGATGAACTCTACAGCAGGTTATACTCAGGCATCATATTCAATATCTGCAAGTCAGATTTGTCCATGGAGTAGGAGTAATGTTTGAAATCCTCTGCTCATGGCTACATAATGTTACCAACACTTATGCCCTATCCTGAGATCTTGAGTGAGCCATGAGCTATTCTGGACTGACAAACACATGCTAAAATAATTCTGTCCTACAGCAGGACAGACAGAAACTCTAGGAAAATTAGCAATAATTTTCCTAAAAGCCCCCTTAGAAAACTTTAAAATTTTAATCTAAAATTTCCAGTCCCACAAATGCACAGACCTTTTTCCTCACAGATGGAAAGAATTAAACCAAGGAAATCAAACTAAGTCAATAATTTAAGCAGCATTAGCAGTAAATTGACAGTTTGCTCAGTAATGAAAACCATCAATTGCCAACTGTAATGAAATGCATTATTAAAATAATAATGAGGGTGTAAATACATAATGTTGCATAAAGATACAATCTGAAGGAGTTACCCAGTATAGGAAATAATTAACCTAGAATAACAGCAGCAATACAAAACAACTGGGACCTACCAGGGGTTGGGGAACAGAGGAAAAGGGAACACCTGTTGAAATTTTCTCTGTATACTGCTCCTGTGAATGCAGGAAGATGTGCCATTTTGGGACAGCTTGCAGGGAAGTGGGCAATCCAGCCACTGCAGGCACAGAGTAAAGACTAAACCTTTCCACTCAGAGCTCAAATTGTGCAACCGGGGCCAAGAAGCAAACTTGTTTTCCCCAGCTGTCCTCTGTGCTGTAAACCATGGTGCTTTCCACTCTATCAGGGTCCCCAAATTTAGGAATTCCTTTTGTTAGTTCAAGGAACTAACACTTTCCCTACTGAGAAGGTATTGGGCAGAGGATAGATGTGCTCTTCTTTAAAATACACATTCTCCTTCCTTTGCCATCCCCCCCAGATTCCAACTAATTTATTGCAACAAAAAGCTATCAAATTCAAGTAGATCATGGAGCAGAGCTGCAGAAAATGCCATAACCATGATTATGCTAAAGGTCTGTGTCCTTTGCACTTCTCTGCACAGGAGTGGTTGTGGAAAAGGGGATGCTGGGAAAGAAGTGCTGTAGGAGGCATCGTGAGAGTCTCATTTGGATAGAACAACTCAATCCAGTAGCAGTGTTTATCAGCTAACATAAATACTCACCTTGAAGTAAAAATAAAGATAAGGGTAAAAAAAAAAAAGACAGAAATCTGAGATGAACTTCTGAAGAGGATGATATGGTATGTAGAGGAATCAAAGAAAAAGAGAGCAAAAATGAGAATTTAAAAGAGGAAGTCATGAATCACAGAATGGCCTGGGTTGGAAGGGACCTTAAAAATCATCTAGTTCCAACCCCCCTGCCATGGGCAGGGACATCTTCCACTAGACCAGGTTGCTCAGATGCTAGTTGCTGATGCTGCTTTTAGTGTCATAAAGGTGGTAAGATTTTAAAAACCTTTTGCTGCAAATTGAGACTTAGATAATCAACATCAAGAACACAGCTCTGTTAAGAAGAGCATGTTTCCATTAGTGAGATAAGTCACAGCCCAGTTATACTGATCTGTTTGCCTAAGGATTGTCTAGAAAACTTAGTTTTGGAAAACTACACTGGAAAATTAATAAAGAATCATATTCAATCTAGATAAGCAACTTCCCACTGAACACCAAAGGGTAGTTGAGATACTACAGCTGAGCAATAACTGAGATAAGTTCAGCCTGAAGCCAGTTCAGAAATAAGAGATGGGGAGGACTGAGGAGGTTAAAAATAGTTAAAACATATTCTACTTGAAATAGGAATAGATGGACAGTTTTATGAATGCTCTGTGTTTGGAGAACATGAGACTGCAGGTGGCTCACCACTACCAGCACCCTGAGCAGACACTCTTTCCTAAACACATCCTATTAAAGGCATCCTTTGTGCACAGAACCAGTGCAGTGCCCTGGTAACCCTTGGTAGAGCAAGGTATGAACTGGAGGGTGAGTGTTCACTGTCATTTAAGCCTGCTGGTGCAACCCCAATCAACACAGAAATCCTCACAAAGGGTGTGGGACTTTGCTGTGATCCCATGGCTCCTGTGATCCCCTGGCTCTGCAGTGGGAGGGAGCCAGTCCAGAGACACAGCACAACCACTGCTACCTGATGAATCCCAAAAGAGATTGTGCCTCCTATGCAAATCCAGATCCCTGCCTTTACAAATGTCCTGCCCTGCTAATTTCCTTACTACAATTACCTCTGCCTCAGTAATTTTCCTCCCAAGAGACAAGGCAAAGGTTCAGTGTATGAAGATAGGCTCGAATACGTGTTGCTGCCCTGGCAGCTTGCCCACCACAGAGAAGACATGAATAATCTGAGACAATAAAAGGGTAATATTATGTCCTTTGAAAGGGGCATCTTTCAAAAATGCTTCATATTATTTACGACCAGATATAAAAAAAAAGCCACTAGTTAATACAGTTAATAAACCATGACAAGTTTGCTTTAAATGAGTGGGATATCTAAATCCAACATTATTTATTAGGCAATAGGATTTTTTTCTTGGTGTTTATCCATCAAACATGGCACCCTTATTGCACATGCATTATGCAAAGTGTCAAATTAAAGTATTGCTTATAAAAATAAACATTAGTTACTGAAGTGATCCAAATGCTTGATTAGAATGTTATTTAGGGAAGCTAATAAATATCATTAATAAATCTTTTGAGCAGAGGTGTGAAAGCATGTAAGAAAAATTTTTGGGGTCTCACCTCCTTGCTATTCCTTTCTCCAAGCAAACAATGAGATAGAGAATTCAAGTGTAAAGAAAAACATGTCTCATGAGGGCTAATAAACCAAAGACCACATTAGCTATTGTGGCATCTCTCTTACAATGAGAAAAAGAACATAGTAACAACCAGAAGGACCTCTGCAGCAATTAGAGTGCAGGAAGTAATGAATGGAGAATGGAATCTCCCCTTGGTTTCAATCCACACCATTATCTGACTTGCATTTTTCAGCTGGAGCAGGCTCAGTCTCCATAAGTGCCCACTCATTAGGCACTGAGACCTGAAAAATGCTCAGAATGATTCATCCCCACAGGATTCAGCCAGGAATGAAGACAGCCAGGGACCCCAGGAATTTTCAGGAAGAGATCAGCATTGAGCCTTTGAAACAGATGTTGGAGAAAGAGGCAAATTTCTGTGTGTTCACAGCAGAAAGTTTATCTTCCAAAGTTTGGCACTCTGGTACATGTGTTTATTTGGCTTTTGCAGCCAGAGAAGATGCTACCAACACAAAATTAAGCATTCTTCAAACACTTAAAGCTGACTTGATCACCTTGGGTAAAGTGATGAAGTGGGTGGGGGACAGAAAAAAATAAAAGAAAAAACATCCTGTTCTTAAAATTTTGGGTGCTGCAATTGCTCTTCACACTGGGACAAGGAGAAGGAATTTCTCCCGTAGCATAAAGCTTTCAGAGGATATTGAAGTATAAATAATGAACAAAAATGAATGTTCTGCTGCAGGCACAAACTAAGGTAGCTACCCAGTGAGCTTACTGCATACAAACCATTTGCCACCATGATTATAAAATATATTGAACTCTATTGGAAAACAACAAAAGTACTTACACTGGGAAATGGTACAGTCTTCAAGTCAGGATAAAATGCTTTTCTTTGAAGTTATAATAATTATAGTAAATAGTTACTTCACTCAATAAAGAATTACAAAATTTTATGTCACTGGGAAGATCTTTGTTCGCTAAGTTCAGCTTTTTATTTGGAAAAATAAAATGGTATCAATGAACAAGCAAAAAGTTTCACAACAGAGGAAAAAGGCAATATTCCATTGCCAGAAGGGTTACAAATATGCTCCTCTAAACCAACCAAGTAACAGAAGAAGCACAGTCTGGGGTATCACCCCAGTGCAGTCAGCTAAACATGCAAAGCCCCAGCTTTGGGTCTGTTTCTGAGACAGCTGTGAAACTGCTGACTAGCAGAATGTGATCCAATACTGCAGCAGGCAAATATGTGCTAGCTTAAATTTTTAGAAGTACTTGCACAACCGTATTTTAAATTTCTCCCCTTTTTAGGTGGTCTCTGTGCAACCACATTAACTGAAAAAGCAAATAAAGTAGCCCTTCTTCACATGCAGGGCTTCTGTAAGCCTTTGAAATCTCTCAAAGGATATAGTAGTAGAGTCCAAAAATTCTTGGATACAAGGTAAGCAAGAGGTTTAATAAGTATTTCTGGCCCAATATCTCAAATTCCAGAACAACATCTGGTCTACATAAGATTACCTGTTTATTGTGTCTTAGATTAAATAATTGGTTCTTCGGCTGAAAATATAAATAAGCTTTGATTTCTTGGCATTTATCCTGCTTTAAACATGATCAGGGAGTAGCTAATGGAGATCCACATTTCATATTGATAAAAAGCCATATCAAAAAAAATCCAGAACACATTGAAGGACTCAATGGATATGGTTATTTGAAACAGAGCACATTGATTTAGCCACAGTTCTCATTAAAATTAGCTGCAGGCAGACCCCTAAAAATCACTGCATATTATAGGAAAACCACTGTGAATCACTCAAGCACAGCAAGGTATTGCAGCCAAGTAGGTATTCCCATGAGCCCTCACTAAAGAAAAACTAAATATTCTTTTGAAAATTTGAAAAAAGGATAGGTGAACTACAGTGTAACTTGACTGGTTTTAGTGAAGCTCTGTGAACTTAGAACATTTGAAGCACTTTGCCACAAGGATGAGCTTCCTCTCCAGAAAGACAAGAGCAAGTGTGCAAGGTTATGAAAATATTATTAAAATGCAAGTCAAATGAAATTTGATGAAGGTTACTGAAAGCAATATTCTTTACAGAAACCAAATGACAGAAAGCCCTGCTTTACTATCACTATTCCAGCAATGAAAACCTGATTCTGTGTTAAATATTTCTCAGGGATTATCTCAAATCCCTGTTTTCTTGCATAAACCTGCCAGGAAATCTCTGCTTCTCTATTTTACCATAATTTATTAAATCTAATGCAATGCATAACACTATTATATAGCCAGACTTCATATTTTAGAAAGCTAGGGCAGTGCAGGAGGCTTTGTTGAGAATACAAATATTACACAGAGCAGAAAGAAAAGAACATAAATTACTTTCATTCTACCCCATGGGTTTATTACTTTGTCAAAATGTTCTGCTCAGAAAATTACCCAAAATTTTAAATGATCACACAATGATCTTACAAGAAATTTTTGTCTCACTTTCTATGGAAGTTATAGAGACAATCAAATTGGGAAAACTAAAAAGGGAGGTTCTAATACCACAATATACCAGGCATACAGTTCATAATTCACAAGCTGCATTTGACACTTTTTACTCATGGTGGCCTTAAATTTGGTAAAATTAACTGAGGTAAAATTAAGTGATTTTATCTGAAGATAGATTTTCTACAGATAATACCACAGAATGTGCATTTGTTTCTTATACTTTAAAGTGAAGCTAAAGAAAAGGAAAAAGGCAAAACAAAGGTCAGCACTATTTCATAAGAGCAAATAATTTGCAAATAACAGCAAACAGTTAAAAATAGCAAAATGTTGGAAAAAAAATCCTTATATCCTGGTAGTAGCCATACATATCCTATCTCTTAACTGCTATTAACTCCTTTTCTAATTTTAGAGTCCTTTTCAGACTTTCTCCAAACAAAATAAAATACAATTATAATATTTTCCCAACTAAAGATTGTCCATGAAACCACTGGTCCAAAATGACACTTGGCTGTTTAGGGTAGAGACAGCTGTCTGGGAGGACAGTACTACACTGCACATGGCTTCACTTTATGTGTGATTTTAAATACTTCCTTTATGGATAGAAAACTGAGGCCTGGCAGTTCCCTGTGCTGAAGTGATGTGGAAAGGTGTGAAAAGCTCTCAAGTCCTCAAAAATTTTGTCAGTGTGGGAGAAAAATCTTGGCTCTACTACTCTGGTGTTCAGTTTGAGGGCTGTCTGAGAAGTTCAGTGCACAGAGTTGAGCTCTGCCAAGACCTTGGCTGCTCCAAGGTTAGTTTCCTTGCAGGAAAAAAAAAATAATTCCTCCTTCATTTATCAAACCATTGACCTAAGTGGCATCTGCTCAATCTTCTACAAGGCAGTGCTTGACAAGAATCTGATTCTTTGGACCTGTTCCTTCTTGGCACCAAAATGGTTTTATGACATCCTGGCAGCACACATTGGCTCTAAATCCATTTTGACTCCCTCTGGGAACTTCCTCTTCAGAGAATCCTCAGATGACTTCTGAATTGAGCCCTCAGTCACATCCAGCATACCAACACCATGGTCACACTGAGATTTCTAAATCGTATTCATTTATGTCATTCCAAATCCTACCAAAACCAACCTCGAGAATATTAGCACTACAATTGCCATTGTCTTCCAGTGCTGCTGTACTCATTTCTGTCATTAGATTGATATTTTTTTAAGTACATCATTCCCAATTGGAGATTCTATTCAATTTCTTTTGTTCAGATAACCTGGTTCACATTCTAGACTATATCCATAGTTTAAGAGTGAAAATGTGTTGCTAGGTTTATCTTTTCAGCAGGTGTTCTGAGCTTTTTGAACTGAAATACCAAAAAAACTGCATCTCACTGAATTATTTAGAATAAGCCCTTCCAGTGCACAGTACCTTAGAGAAATGTAGGAAAACCTTCTAAGCCTACCTGCCTTACTATTTATAATTACTGATATATGAAAAATGTAGCAGTTAAAATTTTCAGGGTCTCATATATTTTTTTTTACTTCAATATCACATGCTACCCTCTAGGTGTCTTACTAATCCACTTACAATTTTACCCCTGTCATTTGCTCATGGTGAACCTACTGCTGGCTTTTTAAGCATTTAAAATTGCAGAATTTTTTTTACTTACTGCAGATCTGTGCAGTAAGTAAAAAAAAACCCAAAAAACAAACACACATGGGGGTAGCACCTGTGGAAAATATCACTTGGGTATTTTCTATTATCTTTTTTAAAAACAAAAAATCCCCAAACCCTAAATGTTCCTTAAGATTATAAACTTTCACCTATATCACATTTTGAAGATTAGTGAATTTGTGTATTTTTTTTTTTTTATTGCTATTCCTCATTCTGGTTGTAAATCTGGTGAGGCCACACCATTACTCTTTCGAGTGCTGCTTCAGGGTGTTCAGACTTGATGCTTAATTGCTGTCCATGACCTAAAACACCTTTGCAAAGGTAACTCTGAGAGGACCTCCCGGGGTCTGTAGGAAGCTGCATTCCATCTCACCTTCGACCTTTAGAGGGCAGTGCTCCCTTTGGATACCCACAGATCTTCCAGGAGGGCAGGATGCTCCCATTGCCTGGGAGAGGTAAAACTTGGAAGCAGCGAAAGAAATTTCAAAGGACAAGACAATTTCTTGCTCTGCTGATACTGGGGAAGGGAACCCATTCATCGTGTGCCACCCACTGGGTGAACCCTTTGCATTTTGAAGGGCAGCAGGGACTTGAGGTCTTGTCAGCCTGGCTTTGACAGGGACACTCCTGTGGCTGTTGAGAGAATGCCTACAGTGGAAAGGGTAGAGGAGAGTAGTCATAAAAATGAAATGCATCATAGTGCTAGCCCAGCTCAGTCTCATTTTCATGCAGACATTCAAACACGATCAAGGCCAGCACAGCTTCTCTCTGAGCTATCAGCATACCTTGAAGAATCAAAATCAATACTGTTTACAGAGTTACAAGATCTTTTCCCACAGCTTTAAGGAAACTTTCCTTAAGGTTTCTTTCTTGCACCCATTCACAAGACTCTCGGGCAGCCACACTCTGAATGTCACAGATTTTCACTGCTGAGACCAAAGGTCCTTCACAGGAGTGGCTCCAGTGCCCCAGTGGGTCCCTGCCCATCCACTCACAGTCAGACCAGGCTTCCTCACCAGCTCGATCCCAGGATTTCCATAGCAGAGTCTCAGATGTTTTATTCCATAAAGCCATTTATCCACAGAGCAGTAACACACAAGCAGCCTGAGCTGGTGTCTCCAAGGAGGGACCCTGAGCAAAGGAACCTCCTTTTATCCTCTCCAACTCCAAGCATGCCAAAATCCCTCTCCTCCTCCCCAGCCATCAGCTCCTGCCGTGTCTCAGTGTCCCTCCCCAGCTGTGCCACAGCTCCCTGTGCCCTTTGCTGTGCAGAGGGTGGCAGCTCACAGCCTCTTGTCTCAGGTTCTCACCCACAGCTCCACCGAGTCTATTTCTCAAGAGTAAGGATGTACACATTTCCTAAAGCCTCCCTCAGTGCTATGAAGGGCAACAGTGTGGGGTGAGAATCTGAAAAAGGGCAAGAATTCATATAGTGCAAGACCTGCATTCTCCTTTTATACGTAGTTTACCTGCCAATGCTAAGAGTAAACTTTCAGATTTATTTTTTAAAAGGAAAAAAAAAAACAACCAAACACAAAGAGAAAAGAAGGCTCAGGGCTCTGATCCATGTGTCCAAACACCTGCTGGGAGAAGTAAAGAAGAGGCAGCCAGGCTCATTGTCAGTGGAGCCCAGTGATGGGACAACAGGCAATGGGCACAAATGGGAATATAGGAAACTCCATGCCCAGCATCCTACCCTGCACATCCTACCCTGCACAGAGTCCTAATAAGGCAGGCATCATCCCTCTGGGGCTCCTGCATCTCCATCCCATGCCCAGGGCCTGCAGCTGTGCCTGGGGATGGTCACTGGGGGCTACAGGACAGGGATGGTCAGGGAGGGAGGGCACTGCACTGCACCCCAAGACCATCTTTCTTGAAGTTACTACCCCATGGCAGTCTTCATCATTTTAGCATAAATTGAACAGGGTTTTGTTCCCTGTTCAAGTCATGCTTAAAAATGCTTTAAGTGCATCTTTAGACACGACAGATAAATGTCACAAAGCTTCTGCTTTGTCCTTGTGCTTCTTCCTGACATCAGGAACACACAAAACTCTGGTTTTGAAGAGTTCAGCTGAAGGGTCTTCACATGTAGGATCTGGTTGACATCTTGGATTTGACATCATGGCTTGTGTTGCAGAGTTTTACATATAAATGATATTGCTGGTCACTGTAGTAACTTTATATACAATTTTCAACAGGATTCTGATAAAACTGTGGCTTTTCTTTCACTAGTAGCTAATTAACACACAAATCTGTCTTTTTCCTGTCACACACACACAAACTGTATGAAATAATTTAGAGGCATACAAGAGGTCACAAACTTTGCTACTAAAATGCTTTTTTGACAGCACGACTCTCTTTGCCCAGAGACAAAGAGAGACAAACAACACACATGGTTGTGTGCATGACATTTTGTGCCTGGTAGAGCAGGCTTAGGAAGGTCCACAGGGTCTGCATTGTGGGTGTCAATATCTGAGAAGGTCATCCAAACCCCATTGATATTCACTGGGACAAACAGGCCTGCCTGGAGAATCCATTCTGGCAGAGGAGGACCCACACCAGCAAGCAGCCAGCTACTTCATGAAATAAAAGGGATTGATTCTCTCTTCTGACTATTAAAACAGCAGAGAATAGTTTCAACAGAAAGCCTACACGGTACTATATTTTTATACTATGCTTTTTGTACATTTTTATACTATTTTCTAAATATCTGATATGGCCCAGTAAATTAAATTTTACCAATAAGAATTGCAAGATATAAGAAACCAGACCTAGTGAACTTCTGAAAAAACATTCATAAGGTACTAGTCATTAGAATCAATCATCACTTGTAGCTCATAAATTGCATTTCTACTTTTCAAGGATAGGACCACAGGATAACTTGGAGTAGAAGGGATTTTAGGAAGTCTTGTCCAAACTCCTCTTCAGAGCAGGATGCTGGCACTGCCACAAAATACATTGCTTTATCCAGATTACTTAGTAGGTAAGCATTATCCTCACCCTACTTGCTTGATGTGGCATCATGACCTTGGTCCTAAATGCATTTGTACCATGATTGCTTTCACATTTGGTTGATATATTTACTTTTTGCACATCCTTTGAACGCTCTTCCTTGAGTTAATAGCCATTCCGTGTGATCCCTCAATGGTTTAAATCAACAGTCATCAAAGGAAAGCTATTTTACTGCTATAACTCGAGGCCAAAGAACTGTTTTTAAGTCATGAAAAAGTTGTACTAACATTTAACTTGATAAGCAGCCCCCAGCCATGGCCTAGTGCTCAGTCATAGAAATTCACATATAAAATCAAAATGTATTTTTGATGAAAATCTGTTTAACTGATTAAGTGCAGATAATTTGCTTCTATGAGAAACATGAATTTTAGATCCATGAGACTATGAACATCAAATCCCTTTTTTTTTTTCAATTCTTTTGACTTAGGTTGTTAAACAAGTTGAAGTGAGGCTGTATATTTCACCTCCCAGTGCAAATTCACTTGCACTCATTGACAGACATAGAAAACAATCCATTTATTCATTAGAGAGTGCCAAAAATAACGCAGCAGTTTCTGTTTTGTTTCTATTCATAGGTTTCCTCATTTCATGTTAATCACTTTTTCAGCACTTGGCACCTTGCAAAAAAAAATCAGAACATCTTGAATTATTAGTTGTTTACTGCATTCACAAAGTAAAAATGAAAACATAATACTAATAGCACTTTGTAGCAGTCCCATGTAATGAGATTGGGGCATTTGAATCCTCTGTAATGTACCCTGCCATTTTGATTCATATCATGAATGGCAAAGTAATTTCAAGCACATAGATGCATATTCAGATTTCTGAAGACAATGGTTATTTTAAGCATTTCTTCTTTAAATGTAGAATTGGAAAGTCTTAATTATTATTCTAAATTATCATAATAATAGTTGAATTTGGTTTGCCTACTGTATGTCTTGATTAAGCCTCAAAGGTGTATGCATTTGTACATTTTTAAGGTTCCATTCCATTATTAAGTGACTGACATTTCAATAAGAGGCTTAAATTAAACCATAGCAAAAATTGAAGCAGAAATGGTAACACTGACTTCCACAATAATCCTGTCCCTAGGGCCTCTTTGAAGAGTGATGCAGTTGTCTCCTAAATTGTTTACTGAAGAGGTTTTCCAGTAATGCAACAAATGAAATCCCATAGATAGAATGCTATTTCCCACAAATACTGAAAAACTGATATGAAAACTTCCAGTGTCATAGTTTATGGTGATCTTGTCCTGAATAAACCCATAAACACTTTATTCTGCCATTCGTTTCTATGTTGCTGCCTCACATTTGGATTGATGGTTGACAGCAGCCATGTATAAATTATGCATGCCAATTTACTGAAAACCATTAAACCCATAGAGTATGGGTAATTTCAATAATTACACATATAAATAGTATTATTAGCTCTGTCAAACTCAGTACCTGGATAGCATGTCAGTATATAATATCTACTAGGGATCCAAAAGGTTCAGGATTTTGCATGAGGTTGGTGACTGGAGAGGTTCCGGCCACCATTTCCACACAGCTCATTCCTGTAATATGCAACTAGACACCACTCTAAAGATGCAGAAAAGCTTTAGTGTTTGTTGGAATCCAAAATACAATGAACTCTAAGAACTTTAGGCCTGTAAGGCAAAGCTTAGAATTACATGTAGGATTTGATCTGAGACCTTGGAAAAGGCTTCCACACTTGGTGCTAGAAGTAAGAACGTGGATTTATAGTTTAAAGCAGAGACATGTTAAGTGAAGTAAAGGAAAGCTTGGATTTTTAGAGATTAAGATACAGGAAAAATTAAAGTAGTTACAGAGGTAAACAAGGAGTTTAGACTGCAGCACTGTAGGTTTCTGTGTCATAACACGATTGGCTAAGAAAGCTTACACTGTAGCATGGGTCCATAACACAACATATTTAAGGATTGGGTCAAAACCATAAATAGCCTTGTTGGCAGTGTTTTATTGGTCAAGAACTCCTTAAAAGGTCTTGTAACTAAGGGCCTTGTGACCTTCTGAACCATGCAGCAAAGATGTGAACTGAATTCACCCTTCCTACCTATGTAGAAGATAAGAAAATAAATCAAATCATCAAAACCAACTCAGAGGTCCTGTCTCTAACTTATGCAAAACTCTCCACAAGTGAGTTATCACTGGTGTTGGAGAATCTGTCCACATCTGTGCTGCATTATTAGAAATAAGAAGAACAGAACTGGAAAATAATTACTTTTAGTAAATACTGCACCAGGGGAATTTAAATTACTGTCACCAAAGAACTGGAGAACCTTTTCCTCTGTATTGCTGAATCTTTCAGGTACCTGTTAAGTCCCAAAGCTCCACTCAAGTGATGTGCCTGGAAAATGTTGCTTTCCATCCAGAGAGGAAAACTTCCACTCTATTACTGCTCACCAGCTTCCCTTCAGTGCTGTCTACAGGCCCCACTATGGTAGGTGTGCAAACACATCAAGAGAACAGCCACAGAAAACTACTTTAAATGGACAAGGAAGACAAAGGATTGGACAAACATGTGCCACATTTCCATTTTCATCAATTATTTCAGTGCCTGGCGTGCTTTAGATGCAGTGCACAGACCTATGCACATGGAATTCTAAATTTGTCAGGAATTTCCAAGTGAAAGTCTTACAGAGACTGCTGCTAAACAACCTGACATCTACTTTCAAAATCTTAAGTCTCAACAGAAGTGGTGGTAACAGCAGGTGTGCCCAATTATTGTTTTAATTTTAAAACTTAACCCAGATACAGAGAGATTAAGTGATTTTTTTGTTCAGTGTGAGTCTATCAGCCTGACCACTGGAAATAATGGTGAGAAAGAGATTTTATGTGAGCAATATTATTAATTGGAGAGTTAAGAAATGAATATCCTCTGCAGTCATAATGTTTGAGCAGTGTTCTACACATTCTGATTGCATATTTACATAAAATGCTTGCACCCATACAGAATCCTGATTTGGCCCTACGATAACCTTTAGAATTCCATTAAAACATTTCTTTACATTATTCACTACAGAAAAAAACATGCTTTTGACTTTTTTTTTTTGCCAATGCTACCAAAGCCTCAGTTTCATCTTGAGTTATTTTAAGACACTTTATAGGGAACAAAAATAATTTAAATTAAGTAGTGTAGGTTATTAAGCATGGAAAAGGAAGGGAAATGTATAGTATGGAAAGGAACGTGAAACATAGCATATCATGTAAAGGGAAGGTAAACATAATGGCCATGTATGATGTGTACAAAACAGCAACCAAAGGGGAAGAAACTCATCAGAATTTACAGATTATCAGCAGTTCTTCCCTCAATAGGGAAGTACCAGGGAAGCACAGGAAACACTCTTTTTGGTCCTCTCAGTTTATAAAACACCCTTTTAGAAAAGCAGAGAGGATTCCTTATGATGTGGGACCCTGAGGGGTAAGGATGGTTGTAACCATGATATTTCCTGAAAAATCCTTTTGCTAGGATTTTTTCTCCTGAGAAGCTGAGAGGCCTCAGGAACAAAATGTGAACAATAATTATCTGCTGCTGTGGAATGCAACAGGTGCATCTGTGATTGGTCTCATGTGGTTGTTTCTAATCAATGGCCAATCACAGCCCAGCTGTTTCAGACTGTCTCTGGTCGGTCACAGGATTTTTTTCATTCCATTCTCTGCTTTCCTTTCAAGCCTTCTGATGAAATCCTTTCTTCTATTATTTTAGTATAGTTTAAAATAACATATGTCATAAAATAATAACTCAAGCCTTCTAAACATGGAGTCAGATCCTCATCTCTTCCCTCTTCCTGGGACCCCTGCAAACACCACCACAGATGGTAGCTGATCAAACAGCTTCAGTTCTTTTTCCTTTTTGATATCAGCCCTCTGAAGTGCCTGTGCAGAATTGCCTGAATTGTTGGTTACCCCATGCATTGGGAAGCTCTGGAAAGCAGCAAGCTTCTCCAGAAGCCCATTGTGATTCCTCTCTGCTGCTTAAGCAGACAGTAAAACATTTCAAACATTTCCTCCACACTTTTCTGGTCTGCCCCCTCCCCGCCTTGTTTTTTAGTTTTGGTTTTTTGTTTTGTTTTGGTTTTTTGTTGGTTTTTTTTTTTTGTGATTTTGTTACTAACTTCCAGGCTCAGTTACACTGTCAGAGAGAATCTGTTAATGAATTAAAACAACCCAAATGTGGCCACATGTTGTCATCTGATAGCAATCAGAATTACCACCACCAAATGCCTTCAGCACTCACACCAGCACACCCCACACAGCTGAACTAGATCAGCCAAGCCCCGCAGCCACCAGAACTGCACTGAATTACACCAGCTCCAGATCTGGCCCTGCTTTTTGGAGTTTGGCCCATGTGTCATGTTGCATCTTCTGGCAGACTGCAAGCACACTTGCAGAGCCACCTGCAAGGTCTCCTTTAGCAGGACAGAAGAAATTTAAAGTTCCTGCATTTTAAGGATCTCTCTGCAATGTGTTGAAGGGCCATCAGAACCATTCTCCAATTCTCTATCCTGCCCATGGATACATTCAAGCACTGCACTAACCAATAAAAAGCTTTAAAAGGCAGCCATGCAACCAAGAAACACTTCTGTCTCTAGTTCTATTGTATGGGGATTATTATTTCAAATTACCAAACTGAAAGCAGACCTGCTGGAAGCACCAGCTGAAAGGGCTCATGATTTGGGATGAGCTGATTGTGCTCATCAACCAGAGACACAAAACACTCTGTAGAATCCAAGGAAGTGCAGAATCATGCCCAGGCTCTGTGTAAATGATGGGACAGATTCAAGCCACCAGTCAGACTGTAGCTTGTCCATTGAAAGTGGTGAAAGAGGGATTGTTTTATTTCCCTACAGTTTTCTAGCTGTACCAAATTCTTACTCCAGTACTCCTATAGCCCAGATCACAGCAGCAGTCTCACCTCTCACTGATTGTACAACAGGAATATATTTTCAGCCTATTGTTGTGGTTTCCCTTAAGACTTTTCTTCTGGATAGGAAAAGTAATCATACTTCTTCCCTCTATGCCCAGTTTATTTGGCAGGAATATCAACACCAGGAACAGTCAGAAGCAAAAGCTGCATCCACAGAGCTGACAGACTGCTCCCCACCCCCTAGGAGGTGATTACTGGCATGGCTGTGGGTCACTGCCTGTGCTGTCCCTTCACAGCAGGAAGATTGCTAAGTGCTATTTTCTGTTGAAAAGATTGTCCAATAATTCCATGTACAAGTGTCTGCCTGCAAACTCCCCTGCTCGACAGCACAACCACTTGAACCAGGGCTCAACAAGGCTGCAGGCAACAAAATAGGGGAGATTATTCAGGGATTTGCAAAGTGTTTACTGCATTGTTTAGCAGTTTTCAATTTTTGAGTATTATTTTACATTTTGTGGCAAAAATATCAAGCTTTAGAAAAGTCCCTTTTGAAAACTTAGAAGAAAAATTTAAGCATATATGTGCACAATATTCAGCATGCCAATTTTTTCACTTTATTCTACAAATAGTCCCACAAAAATAACCCACCCAAATGTTTGTGACCATGTGGAAGCACTCAAGATGAAAAATCCTTGGAATATTTTCCTGAAATGCTCTGACTTCAGAGATTCTTCCTGTTGCTTGTGCTTCTTGTGTGATGGGCACTTGCAATGAAGCCCCACTGACTACTGAAATCTATTGCATTATTTCAGCTCTTGGAGATAAAAGCTGCAGGAGGAACATGTCTAAAATGGCATTTTGGGAGGGCAGGGAATAACTATCTCTGAGTACCTAGTTTTCCAGGGAGCTCTAGCTAAGTAAATTACATTTCTTCAGGCAGCTGGAAATCAGTGTAGAAGGAGCAGGTAAACTCAAACCCTAGCCAGCAGAAAAAAATCATGTTTACATGAATTATTTTTAACTTCTATTATTTTATGCATACAACAGGTAGAATTTGGGATGAAAAGAGTATAAACATGACTATTATTCCCAGTTTTCACTAGTGAAGGTGCGTGGACAAAAAACAGGCAGCAGACATCCCATTTAGAAAGACAGAGCAAGCTGTAAAAAGTCAGACTTAGTAAATAGAAAGGGGAAAATAATAGAGAAATATATATTTGTGAATTTTAAGAGAATAGAAATCGAATTTAAAGCTATACAATATTGTTTGGTGTTGTGATGCTAACAAACACTCTGGAGTATTGCATGAGGCCACTTCAGGCATGTGCTGAACACACCTAATTCCCATAGGAAGTGAAGAGACACAACCAGATTCTAATCCCAAAGATGCAGCTAGAAGTTACTCTGGGTAAGAATGCACAAAGATTAGACCCTGTTTTTAGAAAACATGGATATTTCACTTGGCTTGAAGGAGTTTCCCTTGCATGGTAGCTCTCAGGAATACAAAGTCCTAATGAAACTTCGTATTCTAGTTCCACTTCATTTGTGAAAGTAAATGGGAATTTACATTATTGATGAAAATCACTTCTTCATTTATGTACTAAATTAAAATCCAGTAGAATAAAACTGCTATTTTCCTTTCTGTGGCAATTTTTCATTATTCCTTATGAATTTGTAGTCTGAACCTAGTCTGAACAAAGTCAGCTGAGTCCCACTGGCACAAGAGCCACCCTGAACTAAATCTAGTTTCTTTCTTGTTTTACTGGCAATTAATCAACAATTATTTTTATGTAGATCCACAGGACACTGAGAGGATAGAGAGAAGCTAGACCAAAGGGAAACCAAAAGACACTGCCTAAGGAATCTGTCTAATGAAATTATCATCATCCCAGAAGGGAACAAAAGGAGCTTTTACCACTGAAGGTCCAAGATGCTTTTCTAGCAAAACATCAACTAATTCAAAACACCTGGATGGTAAGAGAGTTCCTAAATGTTCTGAGTTTAACTCTGGATCTAGGTCTGTACCCAGAGACATCCATTTGGACTTGGACCTGACCATGAATAAACTGCAAACTTCTTCAGGGTCCGGATAACTTACTCTGATTTTAGAGCTGCAGGTGAATTGGAGTTCTTCTAGCATACAAAACTGTCTAATCCAAGAGATTTGTTTAGGATCTATTTGAATTATGCCTTATCTAAAATCAGAGCAGTGATCAGAACCTGAACAATAAACACAAAGGAAAGCTTCTCACAAATTAATTCCACAAATAGTTAAAAAAGCAATATTTTTAGGGCATCATAAATGACCAGGAAGGAGGCAACACAATCAAAAAGCTAAGAGAAAAGACCTGAATTGTGCCTATCTCATTAAGCAGAAAGTTATCCTCATATCTTTTGTTTGCTCTCTTCCATTATGTTTTATTTTGCTACTACCAGTGCTGGCCTTCCCAGGGTCTGTCAGCCTGTTAGCACCTTGCACAACCTTGCTATGCCTCCTTTTATGATCCACCTTTCAAATATATGATCATCTGCCCGAGTTCATTTCCCCTTCATCATGAAGACATTTCTAAAAATGTTCAATTCCTTGAATTTCTGCCCTAAACTTAGTCTTCCTTTGTTCTTGGAGAAACAGGTGGCATCTCTGCCTTCCTGGACATCTGGAAGTACCTAGCACTGCATGAACATGCCATAAACAGTAGAATGAATCATCACAGCTGCCATCATGATGTTAAGGTGCTCTTCTTCCTACTCCACTCTTTACTTACTGTGTTGACACAACAGATTAAAACCAGATTGACATGAATTCTGACTGCACGTCAATGGCCGTCTTTCCTTTGTCTCCTGTTCATAACCCCTACAGCCTGTGGTCCCCTGTTTGTCTCTACATTAAAACTAGGACTCTCTTTTGACCTTTTTGTTTCCAGAGATGATTAAAAAAAATAGAGAAAATAAATGCAAATTAAATCTTATTTAAAATATAAGCAGTGACTGCAGTGGAAGAGGAAACCAAACACCCTGGTTGTGCATGAAAAGAGAAAACTGTCTAACTACTCACTGAAACAAACCCATGTGCAATAACCTCATGGAATAAAACCCAACCCATATCTTTGAAGAAAGCTGACTGGGAGTTTACATGGACTCATGTTTCATGCATCCAGGAAGAGTGCTTGTGGAGTAAACAGGAGGTCAATTCAAGCAGCCTTAAACAAAGAGGATGAGCCCTGTGCAGGTAAGTCAGGGGTTAAAGCTGCCTCAAATAGCCAAAGGCTCCACAGCTGCTTCAAGTGTCTAATTGTCAGCATCTGCTCTCACATGCAGATTTACTGAGGGAAGCAGGGAGAATGCACCTTTATCCCCTGGGAAAAAACAGCCTGCACATCTTGAGCTTGTGTGTGTGTGTGTCCACACCCACATCAACACACACAGATGCATGCAGGAGGTGGCCTTGTGTGTAAAGCAGACAGACAGTCCTACCCCCTCAATGGATCTATGCCTGACTGGTGTTCCTGCATTGGATTCTTTCATTTTTACAACCAAGATAATATTTGGCAGCCAGCACATCTCAAAAGATTTATGTTGACAGTTACTCTCTGCATGGAAATATGAAAGACTAGGATGTGAAAGACTAGCTACACTTGTCAATAAATGGACTGGATTAGATTTAAATTTAAAAACAAAAATTATTTATTTTACTGAAAATTGGTCCCAAAAGCATTTTTAAACACCTCTGACTGGGATATTTGCATACTCAGTTTACTTTGTTGAGGTAAAATATGTTTTCTGGTACACACTCATGAGAAAGCAGCTAAACAAAATACATTAGAAGCAATATAACACCACCAATGACCTCAGTCTTGGGAAAAGAATAAAGAAAACTCCCTTTGCAGCTGCAAAGTACATTTAAAAAAGTGGCAGAGCCATGTAAAGGTCCTACTACAGATTCCTCAGGTGCCCTCTGCAGATTTATTCATTGCAGCTATTTTTCACTGTGCCCTCTGCGATCCTTTGCACAGCACTTGTGAAAAGGAGGTAAGAAAATGTATCCTTTTTAAAAAACTGGTCTCAGAGTAGGTCCATTTCCTCCCTGTCTGTAGATGTAAGCCTCTACTGGAGTAGTGTTTGCACTTCATGATCAGCAGAGGGAAAATAAAAAGCTCATGAAAGGACAGAGTGAGAAAATACCCCCAGAAACAGGAAAGACTACTATAAACATTTGTTAGAATTTTGCAACTGTGGCCAAAATTGACCCGAGAGAATGCTTTTAAACTGCCTCTGAACTCTTGGACCACAGTTCACTTGATTTAAAAAAAGAAATGGAATCCCAGATGACACGAAACCTGCTATGGATGTTTGTGTCTTGGAAAAGGGAAAACTTCTTCCTGCAGGGCTTGAATCAATGTTGCTGATTCCCTTCCTCCCATACATCCAGCTGCCTTAGCAAGCCACATGCAGCAGCTTTCCCTCCCTCCCACCCAAGAAAGCACTCTCAATAAAAACTGCAGCTGAGATTTACTCTGTGCAGGAAGCACCCCTTCACCTTCAGGAAAGCAAGGTTTGCTGCTCTTTCTTTTAGGAAAACCAAGGCTTTCATCTTAGCTGGAAAAGGAAGGGAAAGCTTGGAAAGTGTACTTAACATGCAAGAAATTACAGCTGGAAAATGCCTATTAGATCACTTAGCTCACTCATTTTCCAGGGCAGGATATTCTCTCTGGTAATGTAACAGTGAATTCATTGAAGTTCCCCACTTAGTCTCACTAGCCAGAGCTTATCATTCCAGGGAGCACTGCACTGTCAGGAAAAATTGTTCCCTCAGTCATCTTTATCAAGTACTATCCAGAACAGACACAGATAAGGGTTGAACCACTGTGGCACTACACAACAGTGCTAAAAAAAAAAAAAAAAAACCCAAGGAAGATGTTTTTGCTTTTTGAATTGAGCTTTTAACATGACATAAAAAACCTCCCCAGACCATCCAAAGGCAGGTACAAGATGTCTGGGTTAATACACAGCTGGTTGTAGTCAGTGTTCAAGTTGGATAATCTGCAATTTAACTGTAAAATGAGAAGGAAGGAAAAATGAACAAAAGAAGGATTAAGGAAATAATTTTTGCTGTTCAATTTCAAGGTCTCTTTCGTAGTCCATGGGAGGAGCTTCCCATAAACCTCTTGATTGCTTCATTAAAATTCTCCCTTATAACTCTCTCTGAAAACAGCATGGCCACTGACAAAACTGCCTATCATAATGACAAATATTATGCTATTTCCCCCCTTCATTTCCTCTTTAATTACTTCCTTTATTTATTGAGAATATTTGAGAAGATTATTCCTCTTCTTCCAACCCTACTAAGGCCACCCTTTGCTTCTGTTTTTGTGCAAATCCCTAAAAAGTCAAGTTCTGGTTACTGAATAGAGTGTCTAAAATCCACAGTAGTACAATATTACTCTCCAATAATATATAATTCTTCCCCTATAATACTACTAATTTTTCAGTTTCCCCCAGCACGATGAAGAAATCACAAGCACTGTGGAATTTAAATGCTTTTAAAAAGAAGGGACTTTCAGTTGTATACACCAAGCAAAATGTAGCTTTGCTAGGATTAGATCTTGATCCTTATCAAGGCCTGATCTCACATTTCCATCAAGTTTCAAAGGTTACTATCAAGCCTTCAAATTGAGCTGGCTACCTAAGTCCACTCCACTAAAAGCATTTTTTCCACAAATAATGAGTTTTTCCTTACACATCTAAGTGTTAAAATAAGTGTATCCCCTTCAGTAGTTGTGCTATTACACAGAAAAACACCCAATCAACCAAAAAAAAAAAAGGTGGATCTCAGAATCTCAATAACTTTCCTTGTACAAAAGCCCCGCAAGCAAAAACTGACATGGAAGACAATCAGAGTGGCCATGTCGTTACTGAAAATCCAGTTTTCAAATAGTTTAGGACAATGCTGAAGAACTTTCAGGCCATGAAGGAAATGTGATTTTAGCCCCCAAAAACAGGCTTTAGTTTGCTGCAGGGAAAGCACAGCTGGGGCCAGCACAGGCAGATGTTTCTTTCCAGAAAGAGCACAGGGTTTAGTGATACATGCAGCAATTTGAGTCTGGAGAGGACTTATTAGTCTCCCCTAAAAAGACAAAAAGAGTTTTCCTCTTAAATGCAAAAAAAATTGGATATTTGTCAGGGAAAGCAATGTTTGGAACACTATGTTTCATGAATGCATACAGATGCAATCTCACAGTAAATTTACAATAGGAACTCTGTTATGAATTTTGTGGCTTATCTGTAACTTATAGTATTAATTGCTTTTTTTGCTTCTGGTTGTATATTGTTATGAGATTTAAATTAATCCAAGTATTTTTTCCCACTTAAATGGAATGGACTTAATTAATTTTGTAGATCAGATAGAACAAGTGAGTTACATAAGGGTAGAAGCCCTTATGTACAGCATCAATCTCAATAAGAGAAACAAACACAAACAAGAAACATCTCATCACTTTGCTGATAAATTCTCCTCTCTTGCTTCTAATCTTCAGTAAGAACCTGACCAATATAAAAACTGCTTTAGGGTTTCCCAAGGCTCATAGTAGAGCATCACATGGCACTATGGCAAAACTGATGCTTCCTGACCTCTCCTTTCACAGCCATATATGAGGATACATTCAAACAAACCTCCAGTAAATACCCATATTTAAACTGCATGCTTTCAGAAGCAAGTGGCACAGATGATAAAATCAGATTAAAACTGGTATTTCAATTACGTTTCAAGATTATATATGATCACATTCTTGAACCTTTGAGCTTTTATCTTGCATTAACAGATGTATAGCACTGGTAAATTATTCTTTCACTCAAACACCATTTTGTGTACATTAAATCTGAAACATGATCATTCTACCTTTTGCAAGAGAAGAGCAAGTTGTATAGTATCAGTATGAGTGTAAAGTACCTTGTGATTGTTTATCCATACCTTTCACAAGCAATTAGATTTGTATGCCTCCTGATAATAGAAATTTTATTTGGTTCTCCTTCTGGGGTTCATTCTCAAAGTGAAATGTCAGGCATCAGTTCTGTTGCCTGGGATATCCCTGGTCCTTGTCCTGGCCTCAGGTGTGCAGCTCCCCCACACAATATGCCCTGCATCTCTGTTCCAGTTAAAAACAAAGACCAAAAAGAGCAAATCACTCATACAGAACCAAATAAACTGTGAGTGCAGACATTTACCACCACTCTCAGTGAAAGCCCAAAAGGTTCAGCATGACCCTGTGCTTCCTCCTCACCCTCTTAGAGGCCTTTGGTTGCCACATACTCTGCCTGCAGGCATTGAGCAGATGTTCAGCAGACCCAGAAGCTTCATCCCTCCTCCTGCAGCAGTCCTGAGGAAACATTACAAGCTCCCCCTTGCTCAAGGAAAGAGTGACATGAAAGGCATCCATAGGGAAGTGGGGGCAGGAAGGGCTACAAGCACTGAATTACTCACTCCACAGAACAGAAAGCACAGGAACATCAGGGAAACAGAAGTGGAATGCAATAACCCACTGTCAAAATGTCAGAGGAGTAAGTGGGGCTCAGATGATTTTCTATCAGTTTATGTAGGCACCTTGATGACCTAGAAATACCCAGAAAGCACAAAGGGAATGGGAGTGCTAAAAATGCTGCAGATCTGCACATAGTCTCAAGATACACTCACAGTAACTTTCACACAGAGAGAAGCCCTCTAAGATAATTGCAGGCACCACATTGCCTGCTTGCTTCTTGCTCTGTGCTAGAGATAAAAAAGAACTTCAGAGCAGTGCAAGTGCTCATGGTAACTATTGCAAATAACTTCTTCAAAGGCCTACTCCCACACTTAAAGCCAAAGAGAACTGAGATTTTAGCCACTGAAACATGATTTCTACAGTGATTGACTCAAGGTTACTCAATTTTTTCTAAATATATCTGCATACCTTAGGAAATGTAGCACATACACTCATTCCCTAACATCAGGACCATAGCTAGGCTGCTATCATCTCCATTTCCAGGCTTTTCAGGGATTCAGGAAAGCATTTAAATGAAACATTTTAAGCATACAACAGGCTCTAGTTTAGTTTTGCCTATGCATGTTAAGCTTGCAATCACACCAGTGACATAGGAAAGACCATGTGAGAAAATCACAGAAGAAACAAAATGCAGCTGGATTGGAGATTAAAAAAAAGAGCTTACAATCTTTAATAAAAGGAAGTTCTTGAAAGCATGTATGCTCTCTTGTCTTTGGAAGGTAGAAGCCCTACTTGAAAAAAATCCCTAAAAAAATTTGGTAAACAACAGCGAAAAGAGACAACCTGGGTGTTTTCAGGTTAGATTTAAATTCTACTTTTTCCTCAGTGTTTTGCTCCTAGTAACATTCATGCATGCATTTAAGTTTGCTCAGAGAACATTGATTTTGGAAGCACTTGTAGAACCAGGTGCTTAGCATGTTCCACTTTTAAATCACTTCCAAGCACTTTCTGGCACATAACAGGCAATTATTACAACCCAGAATTGCTCTGGTTTGAAAAAAAAATAATTACAAGATGAAGACCCCAAAATGAACAAGTATTTTGTGCAATAGCCCGAATAGCTTTTCCACCATCACTGCTAATGTTCTACCATGAATGCAGAGCAAGGGGAGCACACATCAATCCTTCTGCCAAAGTCATGCCTAACAGAGAGGGCTGCCTTGAGAAGGGACACGTGACAGATTCTTCCTCATCTCCTGCCAGGAGAGGCTTCTTGATGACTTTAATAGCATCTACATGATGAGAAAGAAGGAATAGGTCTGCTTTCCAGTTCCTTAAACCCAAAAATCACTGGTCCTCCACAGCATCACTTTAACATCACTCACCATGGCTGGCTGGTCTCACGTGAAGCTGGCCCTCTGAGACCTGTTTAATTTTTTTATCCCTCTCAGCAGCAGAGCCTTAATGGGTGGCAGGTTTTGGGGAGCAGAATTCTGTTTGCACACATTAAGGGTGACATGGGGCAGGATGCTGTAATTCTCCCAGCACAATGCATTTCATAAATCCCACCCACTAAGCATTGCATTATGGTGTGCCTCCATTAGAGACACAGCCTGGTTGTTATGTAGTCAAGGTTTGCAAGCTCATAGGACTATAAAGACATATAAATTTTATTAGAAAAAATAGATTATATGTAGGACCATGACACCACTTTATAAGCTGTGCTATTTAGACCTGAAGTGATAAAATACATCAATGTCATGTATTGCATTTCTTTTGTGTAGCAATTCTTTTGTCTCTCTCCCTGTTATATCCTTACTCTCTAATCTGTACAAATCCTATTGAATTCTACCAATGTCATTTGGATTGCTTGATCTTAAATTCATTTTATGACATAGGCAAATTCATATTCTGCTTTTCATCCCATTTTATGAGTCACTTGTAAGAAATTATTGTGGCCCTAAAACTAACCCTTGCAGTTCAGCCATAAGTGTTTTCTCTTATTTAAGGATGTTTCATTAATTTTTATCAAGGACCTTTTCTTGGTTTCCTTTTTTTCACTTTAATCATAAAATGGCTTCCCTGCATCTTCCTTTTAAGTACTACTAGGGATTCATTGGGAAAACAGAAATATTTTCACCTGCAAACTCTGAAATACAAGGGAAATTAAAAATAGCTTTTTTTTTTGTGTGGGAATACTGACAGTCTCAACTTTTACAACTTTTCCATCCCAAATAATTTTAAGTGCATCAAAAATATTATAGGCCGTTGTTGCAAAGCTGTCAGCTAATGCAAAATTACTTATCAAGGTTAAAAAGAAAATCAGCCATCTTCAAAAAATATCTTAATTTAAGAAGAATTCCTTTGGAACAGCATGGATTAAATACAGTTTTATCATTGCACCTCCCCCTATGCAGTCTTAAAGCTTTATTATCAGCTCCCTCATTTCGCACTTAGCAGCAAATGAAGATTTTTAACTTTAGTATGTTAGAAGATGACACAGAACTGTCACATAAATTTTTTACTGACACTTGGTGAACCTTTCTTTGCTGGCCACAAAAATCCCTCAAAACTCAGGCATTTTCATGTGTTGGACTGATGACAATGAAAGCAGTATTTGAACACACATGAGGACAATCAGAGATTGGAAAACTGGACCAGTTCCCATGCTGGGTTCTAGAACAGAAGGAAAATTCCCAGAGATGGAAAGAGTATGCATTGGCAGGATAAGGGGAATTGATTCAAACTGGGAGTAGGATTAGACTGGATATTAGGAAGAAATGCTTCACTTCAAGGACAGTGAGGCACTGGTACAGGTTGCCCAGAAAAGCTGTGGATACCCCATCCCTGGAAGCGCTCAAGACCAGGTTGGATGGGGCTCTGAACAACCTGGGACAATGGAAGGTGTTCCTGCCCATGGCAGAGGGCTGGAATAAGATAATCTTTAAGAACTCTTCCAACCCAAACCATTCTATGATTCTATGAAAAGGTAGAGTATTTCTAACTATGCACAAGTAATTGGGTGACATGAGAATGATCGGTTATTCCACAGTAACAAGTACAACAACAAGGAAACCCCCAAACTCTCTTCCATGGACACTGAGGTATGACCCCCTAATCATATTTTGCTTTTGTGGCTGACTTCATTGTTTCAGCCCATATGGCCAAAATAATGAAAAAAAAAAAAAGGCATTCTCAGGGAAGCTTCCATCCAGGCTCGTTCCTCTCAATTTCCCAGGATTTTCAGATTAGTTTTCTTCATCCCCAAAAAAGGCTAAATGTGCTACCAGTGGTCTACATCAATACCACCACTACTGTGCAGATGCTCTCTCTTCACCAGTGTCAGTACCATTATCTTGGTAGGTCCGGCTGTCATTAGAGTACAAGAGTTCTATCATAATATTACAAGGGTTCTAGATTGCTAGAGTTTCATACCTCCTTGATGTTTCTTGTAGGCAGCTCCTCTAGGCTCTGACTCTTCCTTATCCTAGCAGCAGCCAACTGACTCCAGTTCCTACCAATCCACACTTTTATAACACTCTTCTTATTGACTACAGGTGTGGCCTGTTAAAGTCAGGCCTGCTCCTAATCTTTAATAATGAACCAGCTGCAACTCTTTAGGGGGTAAGATTGCTTTCTATGCTACCTTTATTTACTTATGTTCTATCCCCCTACAGGTCCTGTGCCAGCTGTGTCCCCGTGGAACAGGAGTATGTGTGTGCCTCCCTGGTATGTGTGCACACATATCGTCCATGCTACACCTTTAATGTTACATTAAACTGAGACAGCTGATGACAATTTAGTGAGAATTGCTTTAATGAAGTTAGTACAGAAGTAAACACATGCTTCCAGGCACAACAGAGACACCTAAATTAAATGGAAATGGATGAGATTAGTATGTTTACAGGGGAAAAAAAAGTGAAATGCACATTTAACATTTTTATATCCTGTTTGATGCAAAGAAGATCTCAGACAGACACAACACATAAAACATTTTAAAGCCCATTCAGTTAATAGTTGTGCTTATCTGGCATTCCTTTTCTCTCTTATGTCTCAAGAGAAAGATTTTCCAGAAACAAGAAGCTGATGGGCTGCTCTTTGTGTAGAGCACTATTCTGTGCTGATGGACACTGACCTGCCAGAGCCTTTGGGAATGCTCCAACTGAAACTGAGAGGCTCAGACTGGCAGCACAGCAAGACAAATCCCTTTCTGAAAACAGCTGGGATACTACCCAAAGAGAGAAAGTAACACCCCTGGAGCCCTGGAGAACAGTGTTTCCAGTACAGGTGTATTTTCCCTGTCTTACAGCCCCATGGAAATCAGCAGTGTCACACTGAACATGACTAAGCTATCTTGGTGGGATGCCTTTTCAGCTTCTCTTAATGCACACAAAGAGAAATTTTGTAAGGCAATGCTAATAATAAGATGAAATGGTCATGTCTGAGTGAACATCAGCATGTAGTTACAAAGGTGCATCTATTTTGACCTCAGCTGTCATGTTGCACATGGTACTCTATGACGAATTGCCTTCAATCTTTTTTTTTTTCTCCTTCTGTTTCTTTTCCTTCCTGCTGTGGAGTGTTTTTTATTCATTACTGGTGGCAGGTTTGTCCTCATTTTATTTTTTTCCTCCTGCTGAGGTGCAGTAAAATAAATTAGTTTAATACACTTTATAAAGGTAGTTGGTTTAATTTTCCCTTTGGTACAGCTGATGATACAACTACTTTAATAAATTGGTATTTAAATAGTTTGGTTTAAATGTTTTGTGATTTTTCTACCTGCTGTGGAAGATGCCAACTGCTTTAGTCAAATATTTTTAGAAATGCTGGAATCAATTTCCTTTCCCCTCATATTGCTGCCCTGAAGATACACATTTGGCACACTAAGGATTTATTTCTTGAAAATATGAAGCAGCAGCTAGCCTGGTTGGTTTGATTGCTTTGATTCTAAACTGTTCAGAGCTTAGAAATAAATTTCAGCTGGGAAATACAACCATTCTCTCTGAAACAGAGCTTTTCATTTCAGAATAGCTATATCTAGGTCTAGTTACAATTTTTGTAAGGGTTTTGCTGTTTCTACCTGTTGGAGCATTATGTGCATCGAGAGGAGTAAAAGCCTGGCACAAAAAAGTATCCAGAAATCCAAGCCCTGTTTCAATGGGGATTTACATGCTTAGAATAGAAAAGCAAGGGATTCAGGTCTGAAAGCTTTCCAGGTGTTCAGGCAAAACCTCTCAGTCAAGCAGCTCCATGTGGCACATGCTCAGCCACCACTCAGAAATACCCAGAGCAAGCAATGCCTTCAGTAACAGATAAAATCAACAAAGCAGGTGGAAGAAGTCAGGTACCAATCTAGGAGAAACAATGGCAGCTTTTTAACTCAAATGGAGTTTTGAACATTTAACTTCCATCAGCATTTGTCCTGCAGAGAGAAGCAAGGGTACCACAAGTATCCCACGCAGAAACCAATGACCTTTGTAAGGTAACATAGGAGAAGTATTTTTAAAATAGCATAAGAAGAGCAGAGAAAGAGAAAAATCTGTGGTCTTCTTGAGTATTTTTACCCTGAGTCTTTAGATTCCTGTACATTCAGAATAAAACACACAAAGGCAGCACAGAGCTGGGTGCTTCCTTCTGACTAAACAGGAGTGTGCTCTGTGTCACTTCATGGCCTCATTACAGCTCCTTCTGTGTTGGAAATAAAGCCATTCAGTGGAAACACAGGTAATATGGGAGCTGAGTATATAATATTTATGCCCAGGCTGATCTACAGACAAGATACCCTGGTGATGAGCTAAGGGGTGTTGGCAGTCTGCACCCATGCTCCTCCAGCAGTTAAAAATTAAAATCTGTGACAAAGGAATCCAGGAAGAACTGGAACCAAGCAGAGAAAAAGGAGATCAAGAAGGGAAAAAAAAAAAAGGGAAAACATCCATTTCACTTCTGTCACTTTTTTCCAATATTGTAGGATAATGTAAATTATCAGATGAGACTATGAACCAAAAGTCTAACAGACAAACCTCAGAATGAAAACTTTCCTGAGTAAAAAATGGGAAAAAGTTTAATCACGTATCTCAGCATAAAAATTCATCAAGTTATTCTTTGTTTGGATCCTATTCCAACACTCAGGTCTAAGACACTCGAATACATTTACAGCTGGGATGTTAGCTACTTAGAGATCCAAACCATAAATTAATTGGGATGCAGTCTGAGGTCCAAGGTCTGGAGCAATTAACTGCATCACTAGAGTTCAGTTGTCCTGTTTCTGTCAACACCACTTTTTTCTGGTAAATAATGATGTAATTATACAAAACATGCAAAATCCTGATGAAATACTCAAGACCATGTAGTGATAAATATTATTCATATACAGGCATGCAAACATTATGGACTGATTCCAAGTGTAGCCTAAACTCCTTTATTTAATGATTTTATGACAGCCATGTTTATTTATAAGAAATAAATAATGCCAGACATGTGTGTGTGTGCAAACATACAAATGCCATACTCTTAAGCACTTGTTTTAAATTCTGTGGGTAAAAGATACCCCATCCCAAATGATTTAGCAGAGAATAATGACTTAGCAGTTACTTTGGTTTCTTTCACAGAAGTAGAAGAGATTTCTTTCCTGAACATGATTTCTCTTCCCTGCTAACAATCTCCTGAGACATTTCTCTGCTGCCAGTACCAAAAAGTCATGAAGTTGAAAAGTACATTCCAGATTTTTCTATACCATCTGTCACACAGCCCCTGTTCTTGGCCTTCCCTCAGTGCCATGACAAATGTCTAGCACTGATATTTATAAGAAACTGAGCACCCACCGTGTGCTTTCAATATTTGTGGTCTCTTTGGCTTTCCAAGGGAGAGCATGTGGACCATCACTGCTGTCACTGGGGACATCCCTGAGCTGAGTGCCCCAGTGGGATCCTCCTGGGATGGGCAGGCTCTGTCTCACAGCAGGAATTGGTTCAGTTTCTTACAGGATGGTCTAGCATGGACTCTGTGGCATTTGGGAAGGGACTTGAAAACTGTTAACATAAGCAGGGGAGGATAAGTGCCATTATACTCAATTAATAGAGGATAAATACAATTTGTTATCATTAGGTTTCTCTCTGTCCAACAAAAACATGTCAACAAAGCAGATGAGAAGTTTTAGCAGCAACATATGCTGTCTCCAGCTCCAACTGCATTTCTGATGTTCCAACTCTTCACCTGCTTCCCATTTCATTCTCCCCTCCACCACTGTTGTGCATTAAGGGAAAAGAAATTGCTTTCTGCCTTCTGGAGGTGACCAAAAGAAGCCTCTGAGGCATGTAATTAATCTAATCTATTAATGGCATAAAAAGCACACTGCAATGAGGTCTGGCTTCCCCCAAAGCAGTCAGATTGTCAGGAGTTCCTAAGAGCAATGGAAAGGTAAAAAAAATCCCATGCAACAAATTCCATCCAGCTTCACCAGGTACTCACATTCCACAGATGAAACAAACAGACCTCAGTCAGAAATGTAGCATTTGTGATAATACTTGCATTGGAAGAATAGCTATGATAATGCCCAGATTGTTGGGGGAAAAGTGCATTAAAATCTCAGTGTATAATAACAATTATTTTCTCCTAACATTACTTTTCAAAGCACTCTGTTTTTCAGCTGTTTTTTCCATAAGTTATCCTGTTTCTCTGAATCAGAATTAGCTTATCCCTTGGCTTTAGCTGTGGCTCAATGACTGAAGTATAGTTTTAAAATACATAAGCACCATAAACAATTTTAAAAGCAAGGTCACCTGGGAAACTGACATCTAGGGTGCACTCCTCTGAAGATCAGATAGCTCAGTGCTCCTTTTGTGAATTCAGCAAAAAGGGCTGATTATGTTTTTCTAATCTGTTCTTTTCTCTAAAGACAGTCAAGCTCTTTGTAGATTAGTGTTTCAACATAGAACAAAATTACCTTAGTGAACAACAGAAAATATGCAAATTAGTTTGTATTAGGAAAGCTTTTGACACCAAAGTAATTAATTTCTTCTTCTGTTTTTTTTTTATGTGCAAGTGCAAAGCCAAATCTAAAATAGTTTCATTTATCCCAGATTTTAAAAATAAGGTGCTTTAAGTGGCATATATGAAAGTTTGCTCTGCAATTCACTATTCTCTCTTCATTCTCTATTCTGTCATTCCAGCTAGCATCAGAGAGGAAAGAAAATAATTTTAAATTATTAATATTTTTAGATAATTCAAAACACAATTTATCTCGTTTTTTTTCTTTCGAAGTGGTTGAACCAGAAAAATGGAAAAGAATCTAAACTGCCAAGTTTATCACTCATTCTTTTTGTTTAGGACTCCAAGGTCACAATTGGTTTATGGCAACCAGGGAAGCTATATAACATAGTTATAAATTCAGGTCCACTTTCAAATATAGGTCATATTGCAGCATCAGTTTGTGCAAATATTTATAACACGACATTTTTTTAATGCAAGAAAACAACTAACTTTATAATCCACCATCTCAATGCACAGAAAATAATGACATAAAATACATTGATGTCCCTAGGAGAACACTAGAAATTCTTTCTAGAGGCTTTTGTGCACATTTCAGGATCATTATGAACAGATTAGTGACCATTTACTTAAGTATCATTTGTGGGGGATGCACAAAGTTAGCATCTAAACCAGCAATTGAACAATTGCTCATAAAGTGGATAGTTAAACAAATAATGAAACATAATGCATAAGGCAAGGCAATTTGTTGGGTTTTATTAGCATCTAGTTCTGTTACTCATTCCACCAATGGCTGTATCTTTAATTTTTTCAGTCTCTTTTCCTGGCAGGATTACTGTTCAGCAAGAAGAAACTCATCAGGAGTCTCAGAGGATGGCTGTCATGCAATATATTCTCAGTCTTCTTATGCAGTAATCACCTTCCCAATTCCTCACCACTCCTGACACAGAAAATATTTACTCAGATAAGGTTTGCAACTGCAGAGGCAGTAAAAGAGCTCACAAAAAGTTACCGCTTTTCTCAGCACAGTAACTCTACAATGCAAATGCTCATCTTTTATTCATTCCTTTTTAAACAACCTCATCCATAACCCCATAATTTCTCTACCTGGGTGTTTCCTATCTACCTGTGCACTTGCATTTTCCCTTGGATTATAACGGAAGCGAGGCCCTTGACTGTGACAGGGCTGCACAGGTTATAAATCAGAGGCTGGTGTAATTTGTGGATTTGCTTCCTTCCAGCGCAGCCAAGACTGCTTAACCCAGGCAGGCACATCCCTGCCTTTCCCTTCCTTCAGCCTCTCTCTGCCCCAGGCAGAAACAAACTGAAGATGAATTCCCTGTTTAACATACAGAGATAGGGAAATTTGCTGCTAATTACAGTGGTTAGAATTCCTAATGGGTAGGAGGGAGGGGTCTCCAGAGACCACCCCATTCCACAGGCAATTCCCTTAGGTTGTTAAGTTTTCCTGCTCTTTTTCAGAAAATTTCTTAACAAAATTACTAGCAGCCTTTATCAAGCTGATATTGTAATTACTTTTGGGAAACAAATGGTATCTGAGGAAAAAGAAAACCACACTTCCATGCTTAATTTAGTAATGGGAAATTTAGAGAGAGAGAGAGCTCTTAATAAATTCTCATCTCTCACAAATGGGATGAAATAGGCCACTAAAAGCTTCATTTGGGAGGTTAATATTAACAAGCAGAACTGTGACCTTAAAAAAAGTTAAAAAAAAAAAAAAAAAAAGCCTTTAGTCTACAAATCCTGAAAGAGTTTGACCATTCACAGGGATCTGGGGGACAGGAGTGTATATGCTCAGCTGTCCACTTCCGACATTTCACTGCATCACCATCCTTTCCCTCTCTTTGTAGAAGGAAAAGACTTCTCCCCTTTCCTTGTAGATGCTCCCATTCTGTCTGAAAAGCTCTTACAGATGATGAATAAAAAACCCCAGTCTGAACTCCTGCCCTAACCTTGCCCTCTCTTCTCATGTTAACAGTAGTGAGTGTGAGGAATTAATTTGTTTTCTTACAAGCCTGGACAACACTTAATGAGGAAAACTGGAGAGTAAGAATCAAGCCTGTGAGCAAGAAAGGCAGGATGCCACTACAAAGCATAACAGAAGAGTTCTATCTGTCCACACATCCTTGGAGGAGAAACCCTACAGATCTTGCCTTTCCTTCCTTCACCTTTGAAAAATCATATATCCTTTGACTGACAAAATCTCTGATCATTTCCATAACCTCCACCCCTCAACACTTAATGTAGAAGCTATCAGAGGCTTGTATCCTTAGAATTTTGTTATTATTCCTGTTTGAACTTCCAACTCCTGAGTGGCTGGTGCACATCGTGGTCACAGATTAAGTACATGAAAATGCAGACTTCTTCACAAGGAGATGCTGCACTTTGTGACCTTATTGAATGACAATTTTTTGTTGAGAGTGGGTCTGAGCAGAGCCCTAAGTCTCCTCCCACTGACATTAATACTCTGTGTTCTTTAACATGAACACAGTCCAGCACTGAGTTTTTTACAAAACCCATTCAGAAGTTAATTCTGGATGCTCAAACACAATAATTTTGTCAAGCTGTGTTCTATGAGGCTACAGTCACCCATGCAAATTCAACCACCCTGAAATCAGCTGAATGAAGCTGCAAGCCCTCATTCAAGAAAGATGGTGCCAAATGCCAGTTCCTAACCCTTCCTGGCACATATTTAAAATTCTGTCCTCCTCAGAGCTATGCTGATTCACAACAGCTGGGGCACTGGCACTTGCTGGTGTTGAGATACACAGGGAGATCTCTGGTAACAACAACTGCATCTCACTGGTTGTGATAAAATTAAAGTGGGACCACATATGAGCTCTGGGAAAGTATTGACCTTACATTTGCAAGTTCAAAATGCTATAAAAATGCTTTAATATGTGCCAGAATGACACTTAATGTGCCAGGATGACAAAATTTTCCAAAGATCCTTAATGGACATAAGGTACAATTAAAAGATTAAAAAGAACTTTTAACAACAGAAATTACCAGCAATAAAGTGTCCCATTTTAGGGATTTTTTTATATTCAGAGCAAAATGTTCCTTTTCCTTATAAACCAACTGTTAACTTTCAAAAATATTGCTTTTGTTAACACAGGAGGATAATGAGTCTTAATTTAGGAGGTTGTTACATAAGTATAACCAAAAAGTAGTCAAAGCATTTGCATAGAAAGTCTGGGTGAAAAATCCTGCACTTAGAAATTCATACTGAAAAAAAAAAACCCAGCACTTGTTCATAGACACAGAATGTATGTAGGGCAGCAAAGTGGAACAGAGCAAATTGAAGTGCAGGAGAGAGAGTGATTTTAAGATCTATTGTCAACATATACTGTAATTCTAAATAGTGACAGGTGAATTTCTGGGAGCTTGGTTGGAATATGCAGTAAATCTAAAAGTCAGAGATTGTAACACATTTCCTGAAGTCTTTTGTCTGCACAAGGGGTTGAAATTCTTATACAATTTCCTCCTCTGCTTAATCTAAAGGCTGTGAGATGATTCATTAACAGTCATTTAGCCACTAATTTTTTATAAAATACGTGTTCTCTACATGCAGCTGGAAGTATAGAAACATTAAAAATAGGAAAAATTCATATTTTTTTGCATTAAAAATGTTGGGCTCATGTTTTTATTCACTAAACATTTCAATGATAAAACTGTTAATACCTTTGACTACTGGATAATATATTTGAATCTCTTCAAATTTTGTCTTTAGAAATTTTCTGAAGTGCCTTTGGTATAAATGAAATTAACATCCTAAGTGTCTATCCTTGCTTCAAGAGATGAGATTATGTTTGTAAAATAAATTGTGATTTTTAATCAAAAAGACTTTGGGTGTGATGTATCATTTTAGCAATCAGGGCTTTATACCACTATGTCATCATTGCCATTGAAAATTATTAGAGTAACATCATCATGGTAAACTATTCTGAAAGTATTTTCCATTTTAAAAAATCATGATTATCCTTAAAAAGTGCCTAAAAATCCTGCCTTACTTTCTATGTTATTAGAATATTGTCAGAATTAATGACTTGGAAATGAAGGAACTCAACAGAAAGAAAGAAGCCTTTGCGCACTGCTTAGTTCTAGAGTTGGGGTATTAATGCCATAATACCTATCACCACATAAGAAATCCAGTAGTCATAACAACACAACATAAGGAATCCAATCCTGCTTATTGAGGATTTATCAAACTGGTGAGGAGAAATAAGGACATGGGTCTGGTTTACGTGAGCAGAACGCTGTAGCATTCACGTAGCATCCCAAATGGTTTGCACGTGATTTTTTGGTTGTTTCCAGCTACTTCAAATACTACACCATTGTTTAGCAATGGCAGAAAAGCTTGGATCCACACCCTTACCACTTGCCTGCAGAGGAATTGGATTCTGTGTGGATAGGTGGATAAAGGGGCCCAAAGTCATTCCTCTGTTTTGCAGGCAGAGCAGAAGTTGTTTCAAATTCCAGTCAGGAACAACTGTTCTGCTTTGAGGAAGCCACAACTTCCTCATCTCTGAAGAAGGCCTCTGTATCTTTATTTATTTATACTTAAACCCTAATAATAATGTCAATCTGAGTGAAGAACTGAGCATTAAGTCTCCTGACACAGGTGGTGACTGAATGGAAAGCACCAGAAGCACGAAGAAACCCCTCAATCTGTATTTCTTTTTATAGCCTATTTACCTCCTGTATTGCCAAATATTGTATGCCTTACTCAAATGGGAGCAGAACTGCTCAGCTGACACAAAGCTTGTGCAGTGACACGAGTTTATAATCCACTATTTCCTACTGAAATTCTCTCTTCTATTCAGTTGTGTTCTATTTGCTGAGCGTGGTTCTGAGTACTGAGCTGCTGAAAGTTCGGCCCTTCCAGTGATCACAAAGCCATATCCTTGTCCCTCCCAGTTGACTATTCTTTGAAAATTAAAGAGCAGAATAATTCCTGAGAGGAGAGGGCAGTAAAAGCACAGAATTGCAGCTACCTTGACAAACAAATCCATTTGCATGAACCAGTGTTATTGTTAGCTTGGGCTCGAAGACCTGCTTTCATGATTACCTATCACCCATCCTGAGAGGATCATATCAATCCCTAATTAGCTTTGACACTCTCTGAAGGATGAAAGGTGCTATCTAAATCACAAATTTATTCCACCTTAAAAGTAGAAGTGAGAGTTCTGTAAGTCAGTGTTCAAGCAAATGAAGTATGAGCTATTCTTTGTTATACTCAGTATGTTCAAAAATCCTCTTTACTTCTTCCTCTTACTTATGAATTTTCTGTATAGCATCATCCTGTATAAAATACCATTAGCATGCTTAAAACCACAGCACATAACAAAGACATAAAATTATCTGGAAAGTAAAGAAGGCATTCAGAGTAGTTTCTCAATTAACTGCTTCTATTTAATTGGAAATAAGAAAATTGCAGATATAAAATCCAAACATTACTCATAGCAATAATCACAAGAGAGGAATGTGAATGAAAGGTTAATAAGCTGTACTTGAATTTTCTTTAGAGTGTGTTCTAGATGTAATTTAGGAGATGAAATTTAGGAGCTTTCATTGTCTATGCAGTCCCCAGTGAGAGAAAAGGGCCTCCAAGTGGCATCACACAGCACCCCATAGAATATAAAGCATCCCCTGTAGTTGACAAAGCTATCCCATTTCATCAGTGAGAGTGCTAAAGACTCCATTAATCACAGTCGTTTGTCCACATTTGTGAGAGCAAAGTGTTATTAAGTAATACATTAAAATTAATATTTTGACTATGCCATGTTTCTATGTGTTAATTATTGTCCTTATGGAGTCCCTAGAAAACATTTTTATCTTTCCCCTTACTGTAGTATTATATATTAAAATACCTGTGGCTGAGTTGAGAGAAGAGAATCCAGAGTAACCTACTGGGTCAAATAAGGTGCTTCTCCTTGACCTTAATGGCAGAGGGATCATCCATCCCAACATGGCTTTGCACATATTCAGGGTAAGGATTTATTATAAAATGTGATCTAATTGTGTTCATGCTAAAATAGTATTCCAGCTTATTAGAAAATGCTTCTTATTATGGTAAAATATAATTACTTGTTTTTTTCATTTTTCAAATAGGCGAATATTTTAGTCACCAGTGGTAGATTTTACCAGACAAACAGTCAGATACAAGTAGCAGTATACAGAGGACATCTGTTTAATGTGCTCTTCAGGCACTTTATACACTGAGAAATGGAGAAAAGGTGATTGATTTCCAGAATATGAAATGCTATTAAGGAGATTCTGATCTTCATCATGTGACTTATTTTGCATGACATTAAAACAAATAATCCAATCATACTGGAGCTGGAACAGCAGTCATGTGATGTCCATCATAGGAGATATGAGGTTCCTATTCCCATAGCAACATCTGTAGCACTCACGCTAATCACTTTAAATTAACCTTGATATGAAAAAACGCCCTAGGGATAATGCTGTTGTTGTGGTAGCTCACATGAGTAGCACGAATTCCTAATAAAACTTCAGAGCAAAAATAAGGGTGATAATGAGATGTCCTGTTAGGACATTATTTTTAATAGGCTTTAGTTAAACCAATACATTAGTGCCAGCATCAGGATAATTATCATAGATGTATCAGTATCATAGACAACGAGCTGTCTTATTGATTACTGCCCTTTCATAACCCACTGTGGTTAATTTAGAGCGTGCACACAAACCAAACTACTCAAAAGGCACAAACCTGACATGGTATCTGAAAACATAACTTTATATTTTAATACTCCACCTCTTAAATGAGAATAAAATAAGACTAAACATGCCTACTAATGTCTTTTGTTAAGATCCACAGATTGCACGTACTAAGCTCCAAACCTCACCTCTGTGACTTCAGTACAATATAAGAAGTCTTGAGATTTTGAGCTGAGCTTCTCTCATGGGAAGTTGTCAGCTGAGAAGACCAGAGCATGAACAGACAGTTTCACACAGCACTTGTTACTCCTTGACTTAAAGACTTTGGAACTTCAGAGAAAATTTTATCATGAGAAGTCTTTGCACACATGAATATAACCTCACATGAGAAGTTTCTGAACAGCCTGCTGGAAGATGCAGACTTGCATATGTAGCAAAGGTACCCATAGCAGAAATACATTTGGGCTCTGGGAGACAACTGACAAATGAAATTAACTGTTCAAAATGCTCAAACCAGACCTGTTTCAAATGCTAAAATCCAAGGTATGCAGATAGGCTGAAGGCCGTAAGGTCCCTCAGCATGCTGGCCACCCTCAGCTAGGGGTGGTGGTGTGGAGAGGACCCTGTGAGCCACTTCAGCCAGCCCTAGAGATCCTGTAGAAGGAGCCTACATGGAGGCACCCCTGGGCAGCTGTCACCCTTGTTTTTTAAGATTTTCTAAGCCTTCTGATGTTGACATTCTTATAGCGAACTTTCTCACACACTTCCTGTAAACAACTCATTGTTTTGCATTCCTTTATGGAGGAGGAGAAAGTTGATGGACTTAGTCTGTCCAGTGTCATTGGAGAGGTGGCACTGTCACCCTCCAATCCACTGTCACTCTTGGAAAACTATAAATGTTGGAGTCAGAAAATAAACTTTCCTTTTCTCTTCACCTTGAGAGCAGCGGTGTGCGCTTGTGTTCTTTCGTGTCCTATAGTGACAGGCAGCCCTGCTGCAAAACAAGGCTCCTTCCCCAACCCCAGCCCAGCTTCTGGGCTGCCTTCCCTGCTTTTAGTTTTCTTTCCTGCCCTATAGTTACATGTTAGTATTTATTCTATATGCATTTATTGTTACTGCATCAAGGTTACAGGCCTGTATTTCACAGTAGCTTTAAAATATGATGCTGTGGTATCTCATTGCCTTCTTTTATGGTGACTAGTTTTAATTAGAGAAGGAAAGCAGCAGCATTATTAGTTTACCAGAGTAATGGTTATACTGTTTTCCATGAGAAAATACAGATACTTCCCAACACCAGCTGGCTGTTAGGTTAACAAGGGAATGCAATACAAGGCGAGTGCCTATAACAATTACAGGAATCCAATGTTAAAATTTTTCTTTTCAGTTCTTCCATATCGTTAGCCTTGGAGCAAGCAAGGCTATTTAATGACTTCTCTTTTCTACCTCAATAATTCCATCCTGTGGAATTAAAATTGATTTTCTTTTAGCTCATGAAGACCCAGCATTGGCTGTCTTGTCCCTGATGCAATGCCAAGGGAACGCTGTGGAGCCTGTACATAAACTTCAGTGGACATTGAGTCAACATGTAAATATGCACCCCTGACAATGCCAGAAAATGGGGACAGCAGTATTTTGATTCTCAGCAGGGAATCTCAGTCTAAGAAAGCAGTGCCAAAGGCTTCTCATCCTCAAGCTATTGAGAAAGCCAGAGACACAGTGTGAGCTGGAGTTTCTTGTTGTTAACGAACCATCTCTGGAGCTTAAAACACAAACTTCAGTGGTGAAATTACCCCATCAGCAGCAGTGCCCTGGAGCTGCTGCCTGAGCAAACCTGAGCTGCCAGCCAAAGCCCCCGTGGTGCCTTCTTTCCTCCTGCTGTGCCAAATGACTGCTGATAGAGCTGAAGCCCTCGCTGCCCAGACACACTTCAAACCCCGCATTTTCTCTGCTCCCAATCTTCCCAGGTCATGCAGGGAGGCTCAAGAAACTCAGCTCTCCACCAATAAAGCAGCAACACAGAGTGTGAGGGGATTTTCATTCATACATATCTCAGGTAGGAACCTTTTGTGTATCCAAGTGGTTGCGCGGTGAGATTTTGAGCCATCATAAAGAAATTAGAAAGGCTCCCACATTTTCTTCACTACTTGGAACACCTTGACAGAGTTGACATGCAAAGCTGCTGTCAGATGTGGATTTTCAATTATGACAAGACCCTTCTTTATTTCCTTTAAAGCTCCATAATTTCTGGACTGAAATTTTGATAAGGTTTTGCTGTTTTCATGTACACAAAAGAAATCACAGGTTTTAACTTAGATTCCATTCCCTGGGCATGAAAAATTTAAAAAAAAAGAAAAAAAAAAAGTTTGCCTTCATCTGGCTTATCTTCCATTTTCTAGGGGAAAAAAAATTCCAAACACTTTAGAATAATTACTAATCTTAAAAGAAAATTTTCCAAAGTTCAATTTTTGAGCCTTAATACATATAAATAAAAGATTATGTAGTTGATATATAAACCAAGCTCTGAGGTTTAACTTGTAAGCTCCTTGGAGGCAAGAACTTGATCACATTTATCTGTAAAGCACCAGACATACTTCCCAGTTTTCTATGAACAGCAAAGTAGCAGTGGGATCTCTTGGAGGACTTAACAAGGATGCTTTTGTTTTGTTAGATTTCTTCCCTATCAACTTAAGACAAATGAAAGCTAGAAAAAACTCAGTTACTCCCAGATAACAATGTGCAAGTTCTCACAACAACACACACCCATTAAAATAAAATGCTTTTTGAAAATCAAACCAGTTTACTGTTTGTTTGTTTATTTGTTTGAATCAAATGGTTCTTATGATTTGAACCCCTTCTGTGTGAGAAGGGGACATGTGGAGATTGGCATGTGGAGACCAATACCAATCATACAGAAGAGTGTGGCAAAAAGATGAACTGTCTCATTTGGCAAAATTAGAATTATGTGCACGTTGATATGGTTTGCAAAATGCAGATACACCAAACTCTTGTTGTTAAGGTATATGATCTTTTTGTGCCATTTTCAATTCTCCGAGCATACAAAGCAGTTGTCTTTCCCTCCTTTTCATTACCTACAACACACTTTTTCTGATAGATGACCTTTTAAAAATATTGATAATGCCACCATTGCTATTGTGACCTGCCAGAGGGACTGTGTAATTTGACAAGAATGAGAGATTTGTCCTGACTGACAAAGTAAATAAATTTTGTGAGGAGAACGTGACTGTGTGTTTACTTAGGCTTCAGGCAGACTCTTGAATTTCAAGTGAGTGCTGTATGAAGCAGTGCTCAGAACTTTTGGTGGAGTTCTTACTGGCAAGTCCTTCCTGAGACTGTGCCCCAAACAAATGCTAGCGAATTATTAAACAAAAATAAATTTTGGAAAATCCATCTCAAAGCTGTGTGTATATTCTGAGTGAGTCTGATACTGGAACTGTTTTTTCCTGGGTGGTCAGTGAACTGTTGTCAAGCCATAATTTATATAGCATTAATGTTTGCAAAAGGTGCTCTCTAGGACAAAATATATGCTTTGTTGGCAGTAGAGTGAGAGAAAAGCACTTGTAGGTAAAAAAAAGTAGGACAGGAGTAAATGCAGGTGAAAAAATAGGACAGGAAATCATAAACAGCAACTTTGCACTGATATAACTGATGATGAAAATTTACCAGCCAGGTTTCCTTTCATGGTTTTGTTCTGATTCTCTTACCACCATGAAAGTAAATTGTTGGTCTTGATACAGATGAAATGAGTGGGAAAAAAATCTGTCAGGAGTATCCAGCAACAAAACTAGATAATTTGTCAAGACAGCACAATTTTCAATAAATACACACAACAGAAGATAAATCTCAGAACCTTCTATATACAGGTAATCATTTCAAATTAAGTGCATTTTACAAACCCTTTCCTGAAATGAGACTAATTCTCACTGACAGAGTAGAAGTTTCAGACCATTACAGTAAGAGAGATGAAATAAAAAGGAATAGCCTCACTCTAAGTCCATCTTTACAAATAACAGCCAAATCATTTCTACATGCTGCTGCTTCTTGCAGCATCAGCTGTGCACCACCCAAGGCTGATCTCTCAGAGAGATGAGGCTTTTTCAGATAATATGTACTAATAAAACCATTCAGTGTTACACTCAGGCACTAGACAATCTGGTTAAGATTTGATTTCTAGATCAAACAAATTGATATTGCATGGCAATTATTTCTGCTTTGTTCTGAACTCTACAAGGTGCATAATAATCACATATGCTCTTGCTCAGTATCTTGTCACTTGAGTTAAGTCATCAAAAGGGTGGGTCAGAAATAGTACAGCTAGAGCTGAAAATACATTGTCTGTGTCACATTCACACCATATGTGTAATTTTACTATTATTTATTCCACTTTTCTAGTTCTTGCTAAAATGCTTTCTGCAGATGTTGGAGCTGCTGTCAGGAGAAGAGCACAGCCCAAGATCCTTATGGTCCTCAGGCTCTCCCACCACCACCAACTGACAGCAGTTACTAAGTACATGCCAAAATATTCATTTTATTCCTAATGGGAGCCCCAGCACATGTGTTTCTTTAGCTTCACTTTTCTGCAGTTTCAGGGATCAAAAGAGAATCTCAGTGTCTAAGACTAATGTAGGAAATAAACCAGGAAGGCAGATGATGAGATAATCAAAGGGACAAATAAGTAGGTCTCCAAAATGCTTGACTTGCTTCCCTTTGATATGCCAGTGAGGCTATATGAGGTGGTTCAGTAATTTCCAGGCTATTCACAGAAGAATGCCACTTTTTAGCTGCTTATTTACTGAAAAAATGCTTATTTTATGTATGTATCTCAATCTTTGTTATCACACTGGATAACCAAACCTCCAAAATGTTTTCTGTGGTTTTTTTGGTGGGCTGACCTTGATAGAATGTCAGGTACCCACCAAGCCCCTCTATCACTCCCCTCCTCAGCAGGATAGGGCTGGAGATAAAAGAACTCACAGGTCAAGATAAAGGCAGCTTAATAAAGCAAAATCAAAGTTCATGTACAAAGGCAAAGGAAAACAAAATAATTAATTTTCAAACAGAATCAAACAAAGCATATGAAACCCCTGTTGATTTTAAGTACTAATATCACTGCATTTACCCATAGTATTTAGGATCTATGCTCTTTCATAAACATATGTTCTCTCTGACTCCGGGGATTTTTGTTTAAGATTTGTGTATTGAAGAATTATCTGTGAACCTAGATTTTTGAGATTATTGTCAGAAAAGAAATAGTACAGCACAAGGACCTCATAGACTCTACTCATTCCTAAACAACCCCTACTAAATGTGACTTTGAAGGCAAAATAGGGAAGGTCAATATGGTTTCCTACATGTTCAGGACCACTGTATTAATAATAATATTTTGAAAAATCAGCTTTAGACTTGGATGAAGAGTATTTTTACTTTTCTAGCAATATTAACATTCATCTTTTGTAAGAATATTGTAAGAATATTATTATAAAAATATTTTATTTTCTGAGAGAACAGAAAACTCAATTCTCATTAGAATTTCAGGCAGGAACAGAGCAATGAAAAAAACCAATGTATTATCTGAAGGGTATTTTCAAAAGGATTCAGCAGTGGCCCAACAGACCTCAGGAGACTTCATGTGACTTCAGGAGAAGTTTGTTTGGTCAAACCTTAGAAAAATACCTTACCCCACTCTTTTTTACCTTCTCCCAGAAACACACAGGGAATGGAATCCTGACCCTTTGTAATGCTGTGGGAACTTTGCTACTGATTTCAGCACAGATAAAATTATTTTTATCATAGTCCATTTATGCTCATTATGGAAATAAGACAAATATGAGGAAACTCCAATTATTCTACTTATTCACTGCTCTTTTCAAGAAAGACAGAAAATCAAGGGCAAAAAAGTGTTGGAGACTGAATGGAATTATTTAAGAAATCAGAAGTGTAGCCTTTTTTTTTTCTACTTACTATTCCTGTTTGGTTGTTTTATGGTTTGGTGGCTGTTGTTGTGGTTGTTTTTACACTAGAGGAAAGAGTATAGATGGAGAAATAGCTGAATGGTTGATTTAGGGAATAGTTGAATGGTTGATCTGTTTTACCCCTGGCCTGTTAACAAACAGGGGCTGCAGGCTCACTCACTGTGTGAATACAATTGTCACAATGCAGGATGTGGTGAGAAGAATAATGAAGAACACATCAGAACACCAGTGTTTGTTTGACTGCAAAAACCTCTTGGACACTCTGCTTGCCCTTGCTCAGGTCTACCAGAGCTGCCCAGCCAGGAGATGGTATCCAGTAAAGTAAAGCAAAGAAAGAAGGGATTCCCACAGGTCAAGATGTGTGGACAACCCTAGTGACAGACTGGTGATCTCTAGGAAGCCCAGGAATGCAGCCCTGTGGAGCTCATCAGGCAGGGACAGGAGGTGTGGGGTGGCATTGACACCAGAGAGCTCATTATCTTATGATAATCTGTCACTGACTGAAAAAAAAAATGTTTGTTTGCATAAAGTAGGCTTTCTACCAGCATTCTACAAGATGGGCAACATTTGATTTTATAAGGGCTGGAGTTACATCTGAAAACTATGGAGTTTGCTAGCAACTGCCAGAAGAGGAAAGCACTGACACTGCTGCAAAGCTGGGCCTTTTCAGCACCCTTATTTTTTTTAAAAAAGTACAAAGCAATCAACAGACAGAGTGGCTCCTGGTATCTTAAACTCATTTTAGATCAGATGAAGACAAATGCTTTTTCCCAAACAAAAGGGATTGGGTTGGACTGAGTAATTTTTACAAATTATCTGTAATACACCCATCCTTTATCTAAAAAAACTCTAAATGCACTGGTTACTTGCACAAGTCTTTACTGCAGCACCCTGTGAACTGCAGTTATAAGGTATCATCTTCCTATTTGTCAAGAATAGCTAAAAAAAAAGAATTGAAAGCTGAATGTCATGTAGGCTCACTTTCATCCTTTATCTCAAATTTAACTGGACTTTCCTGGATTTCTTTTACAGAAGAACTCACTAAGACTGGAAATTTCTCTCTTATACTCCCAATTTTGGGCAAAAAGACCAAATAGAAAAGTTTTTTTTTTTTTTAATATTAGAAGTTCAGAAGTCTTGCATGTCACAATCAGTTTAGTACCAGTGACTGAACATGCAGAGTTTGGTGCTCAGATGTTTCTTCATATGCTGGGCTCTTTGATGGAATGACATCTCTGCTGCATCATCTTAAAACAGATTAATTTCCCTCATTCAAAGGACAGATGTAGCAGAGCCAGGAACCTTATGCAGAATCATATGGATTTGAGTGCAGCTCACTGGAGACACTCTGGCACCCCCAACAAGTTCAAAATTGCAAGCGGAACCGTTCAGACAGGACTTTTAACTTTGGTTCAAAGAAAAGCAAACAAAACAATCATGTCAAAATTGACATTTTCCCACAGAAAATATCAGCTTTAAAAGGAAGCCACAGATCTGCTGTGGAAAAACACAAGTTTTGATTAGCTTTACTAATTACTAATGGTTTAATAAATAAAATTGTAAATTATTATGGCTTATGTTTACTTCACCAAAAATACATATATATTTGCATCTGAGCAGATACATGTGCTACTGACCTTTTACTGAACTTTTATGCAGTCCTGGTTTCTAGTGGGACTGTAGAACAAAGTTTATTGATGAGTTTCATATCCTAGAGATGAATTATCAATAGGTATTCCTATTTCTCCTCTTTGTGGAAGCACAGCTTCACATGGCTGTGATTAAAAATGATCAATTAGCCTTTTTTTTTTACTGGTTTCTAAGTTATGTTTGAGAACTGACTACCCAAATGAAATACCCAAGCAGAACCAGCAAAAATAAATTACTACCTACACTAGCTCTGTGGCTATTTTGAGATTTGTAGCACATGAACTACAAATCTCTATAAGACTGTAAAAGTATCAAACCAATCATAGTGATTTGCTTTGTTTATTTAGGACATGAACTCTGTAAATGCCAAGGAAAATGACCCTGACACCCTATGTAAGGGTATCAGCTCTGCAACATACCTTACTGGACTAAATTCAGCAAAATGATGGGGTATTTTACCAGACAGAACCACACAGGATCTGGGAACAAATTAGGTGTTTCCTTTTTTTTTTTTTCCCTTGTAACTCTATGTGTCCATAATCTATGCTCTTACTAGGATGCTACTATTTTCTCATTCATGTTACTCTGTGGTTTTCATCATTCTTAGTTTCAGAGTACCAGCTCCCCATTTGCCTTCTGGCCATGGCCCTAAATGCCTACTGCAGATGCAGGGAATATCTGTATTGCAATAATGCTCTTGCTCTGCCTCCTTTTGTCCATTCCCCCAAAGACCAACACAAGGAATAATCAACAAGTGACTTAAACCAATCTTTAGGCTGTCTTAAAATAGTCTGATGAAACAGTGGAATATATTTTTTAAATAAATACATATAAAGCTGATAGAAGGGTATTTTCATATATTTAGTAGGTACCACAGCTAAAAAAAAAATCAGGAGAGGAAATCCTACTTTTCCCTCTCTCTTTCCAATGGTAGCATAGCAGTAGGACAAGAAGCTCGTGATTTTGCTCATCTCTGTGCATCCTTTGGAGCAAATAAGAATTTTCAGTGAAATGAAAGACAAAATGTCCTTGCTCCTGCCATGCATGACAGAGGGAAGCCTCAAGTAAAGTTAGCAGAGGGCTCTGCATTGCTTCAGTAGAGGTCAGATGCCAGATGGTCCACACCAACACTTTTAAAAAAAAATTCCTCCTGTATTAAGTTTATTTTCTATGTCTATACATATATATATACACATATATATAGGGAGGAAGAAGAGAGATATTTGAATTTACAATGTAAAGCCGATTTTGGATGCTGACTTAATATTGCCTTAATACTATCTTTAAAAAAAAAGACTTTGATCTTAAAGATGCTACAAGCCTAACAGATTTTATTTTACTGATTGTTAGACATTCTTTAAGCTTTAGGAAATAACTCAGGGGTGAGTTATACTAGACGTCCAATTTTTAAAATCCCTTCCATGACAATTGTATGGGATTCCAAAGTTTGTTGCCCTGATTTTAAAAGACACTAAACACTAAACTCCAAGGTCTGTTCACCTTGTAGACAGAGGGTAAAGTCAGAATCAGTTGTGGGTAATAAGCATTTATGAAAAGCAGACCACTAATTTATATGCCTAGAAATAGACAACAATTTAAATTAAATGTAGGTACCAACACTGGAAAATGCCTGCCCTGGATCATGAACATGAAAAAGACTCTAGGGATGCCATTAACTGAATTGACCTCTTATGTTTATAATGGGCATTAAGGCCAAAAAAGCCAACAACTGCACTTTTGGAAATTTAATTTTGTAAGGACAATAGATGATGATTTTATTATGAACTTTTGATTATTATGAAAACACTGATTGCATAGCCTGTTTCCTTAGAAACTAACCAAAAGGTGACACATTCTGTTGACTTTCTATTATACATTCATAACATCATCCCTCAATTCTATGTCATAAAGACTTGGTGTAGGACATTAATCATGCAAAACCATTAAATTGTTATCTCATTTCAGTGATAATTGTTTACTGCTATAAATGGCTCATGTTTTGTTCCAACGGTTGGACTGTGACTAAAATGTATCCTCAGAGCACTGTTGGCAAAGAAGATTAACTTCTGCAGAGAAAAGGAGTTATGAAAGTAAGGGAGCATTTTATGACTGTGTATGAGAAAATACGACTCGTAAAAACTTGATAATTCAATTACCAAGTGGACCAAATGAAGCAGTGGCAATAAGAAACCTGACCTGTTCACCACTATGGGCATCTGATCAAGAGTTCTAGGCAAAGGTTTTTGCAAAATCCTCATGTTAATAATGCACCTGGCTCCTTTCCCAAAACATAATGAACAGAGTATATTTTTTTTCTTTTTATAATTGCTTAAAACAATATCAGCTGAGTGTAATAAAAATTAATTATGAAATATGCATACAATTTTAAAGAAAACACAGACTGAAAACTAAAAGTCAATCATTTGGAGAAAGGAATGTTCATGAAAAAACAGCAAACCTGCCCCACAGCATAACTCAGCTAATCAGTTATGCTGTGCAACACAATGATTTGTCACCTGCTTTTAGATTTCCCTATTGACTCCTGTGCAGAATAAGAATAGAATCAATTTAAAGCAGTCCTTTATTCCCATGGGTGCCATCAGTAATGCTGCTGTCTGTTACTGCTTTCTAAATGGAACCCAATGATATATTTTTCTGTAGCAAAGTGTCTACTTTATGAGCATAATAAATAGCAATGGGCCTTTAATGACAACTTTAGCTTTGGCCATTATAGTACATTTTAAATGCTTAAAAACACTAATGGGAGCTATCCAGTGTTAATTATACTTAAGATATGAGTGCTGTACACAAGAACTACTGCAACATTAAGTAAAACACTTCTGCTAATCCTAATTATAGCCTGTATGGAAGAGATAAGAAAAATCAAGTGCTCCTTTACAGCAAGTTCCTAAAACAGCAGAGACAGGAAGGACAAATTGGCTGGAAAAGCACTGGAAGCACCTTCTAGTGAAGGAATTGATCCTTTTGTACACCATTTATATCAGCAGCTGCTTGCACAGGTTCTGCTGCTCTGGACTCACCCTGCCATCGTGCCTGCACAGGGCTGCTCTGTCCCTGCTGGAGCCAGCTGGGCTCTGGATAAACATGAACTAACACAGCCATTAATCTCAAGGAGCAGGCTGCAAGCACACAGGGATGAAGGGCAGGCTGAACAGACCAGTCTACCATCACCTTGACTAACTCTGTTTAACTCAGATGCCTGAATTCAGAGGGAAGTTGCTGGGCTACATTTCCAGAACTGAGGCAGGTTTTCCTGCAGCAGTACCCATGCCTATTTATCTCCACAGAAGGAATCTAAGATGACCATTCTTCACGTTAGACAACTCATAAAACGCCTAAAACTGAATAAGGGATTAATTGGGCCTAACAGCTTGCAAAAAATAGTGCTCCCATCTTAGCTGTGTTTGAACACAGAGAACCTCTCACTGACTGGCTTACAAAAGTCAAAGACTTCATGTCTTGACTTTTTGAAGCATTTCAGTGGGGGCAGAGAAGGAGCAGAAATCAGAAAAATTCTTAAAAAGGCAAGTTAAATTAATTCAGATAAAGTCCACAAATACCTCAGACTTGAGTTCTAGTTCTAATACTGCTCAAATTACAATGTCTTATGATACCTTACTAGTCTTATGGTCTTTGATTGTCTTTGTTTTATGGCAAATGAAATAGCCATACTGAGAAAATCATAAACCCCCTCAGAAGGTCATGGGCATCTGACAGAAATAGTTGAAACACACAGAAAAGGAGCAGTTCAATCAAAGAGATTGTAATGTGTTGCTTTTTAATTCCACAAATTTCAGTTTGATGACTTAGTGTTTTCCTATATCTATTTCCAGCCAGCTGAGGACTGAGTTGACATCAGAAAGAACACAACAAACACATAGAATCTTATCCTTAAAATATTCTGTGCCTTTACAAATTTGCAAACTAGCCAGGAGAGAAAGTGACAAGAGACTTGAGCATACTAATGAATTCCTGACTAGAGCACTAGCAAAACCGAACCTGTCTCCCCTGGCTTTAGCACTCAAATATAATTTTTGTAAACTCCTTTTCTGTTCAGACTTTTGGTAACAGTTCTATATTGTTTACTATGTCCATACTCAGCACTTAGAGTTGTTTTCAAGATAACAGTCCCTGTTAGTCTTCTTGTTTTACAAAGGTCTCTGAATTTATGAGCAGCTCAGCCATCAGGATGGCCAGGGACTTTGGTTTCAAAATTAAAAGAGCAAATAACATAATCTTCTGAAAGTAACTATGTTGCTTGAAGCTAGTTCAGTCAGGTTTTTATGGCTAAACGTTTTATCTACAAGTTTGCTTGAAGGTAAATTACTGAAGAAGTCTTAAATTTAACTTCAAATAACCATGCATTAAAAATAAATTTAAAAAGCAATGAAAATGTGTCTGCTACTGATGGTATCTAATTACTGCAGACATAGATTGTGGTTTCCTGTTTTGTAGATTTTTATTTCTCCTACTGCTCCCACTCTGCCACTTCAGAACCATGGGAATGTCTCCAACGTGATGCTTTTTAAGGGGAATACAGGCAGAGCCTAAGAGAACAATGGTGATGTGCTGAGGTAACACCTGGCAGGTTCAAGGCTGCAAGACACAAATGCAGCCCCCACTGCCAGAGAGTGTAAACCAATGTGCAACAGGAAAGCAGCAGCTCTGAGGAGGGCAAAGAGACAATCAAGACAGACACACGTTCTTGCTCTCAGCCTGGACCATGTCAATCACTACTCTGACCTCCTGGGTTAAAGCATTGGAAGTCTTACAGGGAATGTGTTGCTGTTTTCACTTAAAGCTTTGAGCACAGCTTGAATGAGCCTGCTGGAGACAGAAAGTGCTAAAACATGTTATTGTTCTACAGAATAGTAATAATAAAAAAGTTCCAGTATCTTGCAAAGTCTGTATAGCATCAGCCTTGATTGAAACTGAAAAACATTGCATCTGTTTAGCATCTTGCAGATTTCTTCACACTGAGCATTCAAAAGAAGTGTCCTTTGAAGAATCCTTATAAACTCAAACATCAGTCTTTCCTAAACTTCAAAACTGTAAAAGCTGTTCTTCCTTTGTCATCTTTATGATCTACTTGTTAAATTTATTAGCTTCTTCTTCAGATGGTAACAGATTTTCTTTTAGGGGTTGAGCTACAGCACAGAAAAAGGTGAAAATGTTTTGACCACTGAAATGTGATATTTCACACTGCCTTGATAAAATGTCAGAAATCATCCTCATAATTTGTAATCCATAGAGGACTATTTTTGTAAAGCCTTTCTGACATGCAGTTTGTTACTGGTCTAGTAATTTCTTTGCTACTATTTCTACAAGCCTGTCAATATTTATTTCGCCACGGTTAGGTAGCTCTTCTCATAAATATGGAAAATATATGTCCATTCCCTAAATCTACAATGACAATCCATAATATTTAAATAGAATTAACATCACCCATTTTCAGTGTAGAGTATATTCAGTGAGCCTGCTGCAGAATGCACAGGATTTAGGATAATTAGCATATAAAGCTACTCTTGCCATTTCGCTCCTCTATATTAGAACTCATTTCTGTGCCATCATATTTCAGAAGTAGTGATGCAGAATTTGGATTTGACAACGATTCAGGAATGAGCCAGCCAGAAAATTACCTGTGGGGACTCACAGATCTTTCTATAATATCTGCCCACCTGGGCATCCCTCCAATTAACTCCATTTTCATGTCACTCTAGGGTGCTGCCCGAGTGTTGGAGTGCCAGCTGATCTGTGTTGCAAATGGTACAAATTGTTTCATTCATAAGAGACAGAATTCATCCCAACAGAGTCAAAGGAGCCAAGGGAGCAGGGGCAGTCCCAGCCTCCACCTGTAACCTTGCCTAGCTCAACAGAGCTGTGTTATAAAACAGAGACTGGGCTTGCTGGACCTTGTTGCCCAGGGCTCCTGGGTTTATCCCCTTGTCCACAGGTGTTGGTAGGTGCTAACAGTGCTGGTAAATCAAGGTAACAGACCAAAACATGTAGTGCCTTCAGAAATTTTAGATATAAGACAGTTATTCCTTATGATGAGAGTGATGGGACAATGGCACAGGCTGCCCAGAGAAGCTGTGGGTGCCACATCCCTGGAAGTGTTCAAGGCCAGGTTGGTTGGAGTTCTGAATCACCTGGTCCAGTGAAAGGTGTCCCTGTCCACAGTAGGGGGCTTGGAACAAGATGACTTTTAAAGGTCCTTCCAACCCAAAACATTCTGTGATTCTGTGATGCAAAATTAAAGCTGCTGGACTGCAGAATCAGCAGTTATTTGTCACACTGTGGATATGTATAAGTACACAACAGCTCCTGGCATAATCATAAATTAGGAGTTTCCTGCTATCCAAGATCTTTCTTGTTTCATTCTCAGTCTAGGTTTATAATTTTTCTTCCTTTTAGTTGTGTCTAACCATTTACAGTGCTGAACAATGAATATCTATACCCTAACTTACACACACACACATACACAGATATGCATTCTGGAGGATTATTTCTATACAGATCGCTTCAGATTGTGAATTAGCACAACTGAAGGAGGGGTGAACTTTCTATTCTGGAAGTGCACACAGAGAAAGATGGGATTCTGGCTTTCAAAGAAGAGAAAATGTCTATTCCATCAGTACCTTCACAGAAGGATGCCAAGAAAATAAGGGAGGCAGAAGCTACCAAGGGATTAAGGGAAGAAGAGAGAAAAGTTTCTTGTAACGCTGCAGATGATGGAGAAGGTAGACTTGAAGGTTCTTAAAAAGAAGACTTCTGTCTACTGCTTGTTTAGACTAAGATCACAGAAACAGGACTCATTACAAGTTTCTTGGAGTAAAGAAGGGTCCCAATTATTCCTAGCTTCTACCTTCAGTTTGCTTTGCTTGATAGCCCAGCTGACAAACAGTAACATGTAGGACCTTATTAACAATAACTCATTGAAAGAGGCAGAAATACAATAGCTATCTCCACCACTGCCTGATTTTGGTGTCACTATCCTGGGGAAAAAAAAAATACACTTTCTTTCTTTATGTCTTACCTCATATACTTATTACACCACAGCATTGGAGTCTTGGTAACACTTGATCCCACACACAAGAAGTAAAGATATCCTGCTAACACATTTGAAGCATGTCCTTCCCAAAGAACCCATTTCCTTTGAAATACATAAGATATGATCTCAAATTGTATATAAGCAGTACAATTGTGTTGGCCAATTTCAGGCACAGCATCTCTTTTCTAGGATAATTCCTCTGCTGAAATGGTGGAGCATTTGTAGCTTGGGATGGAGTTGCTGAAGAGATGTACCTACACTGCAGGTCAGTAGAGGACTTCACTCTTCAGTGCCATCAATCTCACTGATTTACTTTACAATTTCATGGAAATAATGGACTGAGATGTCCTTTGTCTGGTAGAAATTCTGTGAGAAAAGCATAATAACACCTATGAGGTGTTCAATGCTCTCAGTGTCTTTATCTGCCTGAGTCAACTGCAGTTTCTGGCACTGAGCACTATGCAAGAATTTCACAGCATCTTAGGGCACTCATTCTACACAACCAAATCTCGGGCCAAAGTCTTCCCCCTCACACAGAGCATCACTCATCCCTCTCATCTTCTCCTGACCAGTGACACTCTTGTGCTCAGTATATGTTATTTAAATATCATAGAAGTCAGTTTGAGCATTTGCAAATTTCATTTAAATGAAAATCCCAGAAGGAATTATAACATGGGCAGGAGAACATTAAATGGAATAACCACATATCTCTCTCCATTTCAGACCTAGATTTTATTCTAAATTGTGTCTTTTTCCATGCCTAGGATGCACATAGTTCTGGTGGAATGTAATTAGTAAATAAGGATTTTTGTTAATATAGATTATCCCAGAGTCAATGACATTTTAAGAGCATGGAAAAAAGAAAAAGTTAGGCTTTCTCCCCTAATTATCATATGGCTACTGGCAGAGGCAATAGCAGATAAAAAAATACATAATTTATTTAAAAAATTACTTTAATAATAATAAACAACCCTCCTCTGAAGGGATCATGTTAAGGCACATTTTAAATCTCTGCTTTTTATTCTAGGATACTGTAGATCACCACAGACTTTTTCTTGTGGTCATCAGAGAAACATGTCAGAGAGTCTCTTGTCCTGGAACACAGGGCCAAGATAAAAGTGTGAGGCCCATATTTTTATGGGTTTACCATTTTCTAGCCAGTAGGTTTCCCAATAAGGTTGGTCTTTTGTGTTTACAATTAATTAGTACAGAAGTTTTGGCATTTCTGACTATTAAAGGCACTATTCTCTTACTTTTGTGGCCCAACCTTGAACATTTTTAAAGTACTTTATATCAAAACACTACTGTGCTACACCAAATTTAGCTCCCAAAATATGGCAGATGAAGACAGAATTCTGGACCCAAGACATAAAATTTCATAACACCTAGTGCTCACACTTAAAATTTTTTAATAAAGAATATAAAAGATTACCTGTCCCCATAATAAGAATGTGACAGACAAGAGTAACACATATTAGACATTAGTACAATACACTATTGCTAATGCATTGAATATATGCTTGACTAGGATGTGAATGCTTGAGTAATTGTTTATCAAACTATACATTAAGATTTTTATGAAACCTTTAAAATGATTGATTACTACACTTTTGAAATGTACTGCATTCAAAATTTTGAAACTGTTAGGCATAGAAGTGGGCTCACAAATTAAATTCACAAAAAGAAATCAATGAGGAATATTCTCATATATGTGAAATCAATCAAAATGTCCACTTTTTCAATGTTGTAAGGGGGGAAAAAAGGAGTATTGATTTATCATTGCAAACTTTCATAACCATAAATCAGGATCAAAGAATGGCTGATACTGGATGGGACCTCTGAAGGTCATCTCATCCAACCCTCCCTGCTCAAACAGGGCCACCTTCATCCCAGGACCTTGTCCAGGTGCCTTCCTAATATCTCCAAGGATGGAGACCCCACAGCCTGTCTAGGCAACCTGTGCCAGTTCTTGGTCACAGTGAAGAAGTGTTTCCTTGTGCTCAGAAGGAACCTCCTGTGCTTCAGTTTGTGCCACTGGTTCTGGTCCTTTGGTACTATTTCTACAAGCCTGTCAATATTTATTTCACCACAGTTAGGCAGCTCTTATTAATATGGAAAATATATATCTGTTCCCTAAATCGACATTGACAATCCTGGATAGATCCTGGCTCCATCCCCTCTGCACATTCCCTTCACATATTTATTCACATCAATAGGTTCCACCCTAATTCATCTCCACCCCAGGCCGAGCAGTCCCAGCTCTCACCCTTTGCTCATAGGATGGAGATACTCCAGTCCTTGAATCCATGCCTAGGGAAAGCACAGCATCCTTGCCTGTTCAAATTTCCATCTGCATTGCAAGGAACTGGCTGATTGACAAATTTGTTTACGAGGATGAAGCCTTAATAAAGTCATTCTTTACAAAGTAGTTGGACCTACTCCTTCTTACTCAAAAAGATAATTGCAAGGCCTGATGATTAATTGTTATTTCTATTCATATAAATGGAAATTGCTAGGGTGGTTTTTTTCTCTTTTTAATTTTTAAAAGCAGAATGTGGACAACCTTGTGTCTAAGAAGGATGACAAGCATAAACTTGCCAAAGCTCTCATATTGTCTAATACACTTTCTATGTTCCAGCTAAGCTGATTGAATTTTTCTCTCTTGGTAACAGTTCATGCAAGGAAACACCACTGTGTCCAAAGAGCAACACCAGCTTTCAAAGATTTGCTCAATTACCCTTTCAACACTCTTAAATATCTGATGTTTGTATTTTATAACTAAGATCACAGACGACAAGCTTGAACTGTTATACTGTTTATTCATTCAGAGCTATATAGTTAATGAATTTCCTTTTTTATCTAGTCCCATCATGTGTCCCCCAAGGGAACTGACTGTTTAATTCCATGGCAGGTAATTATTCACTGCTTGCTGTATGTTTGTTGTGGTTTTGGTTCTGGTTTTCTTCTGTTTCATTACATTTTGCAATGTTGTGTCTCATTGAAAATCCTGACGATTCCCTGAGCTGAAAGTGATGGAGCCATTGAGAGCCTCAAGGCTAAAGCTGATAAATGGATGTACCACAAGAACAAGCTACTCTGAATTTTGGCTATGAGGAGCACTTGAGAGAGAAGATATTGGTCTTTATTAAATGCCCATAAATACCATTAAATACAGACAGCCTTTCCAGGAAAATGAAAATAAGCAATTTTTTTGCAGTCAGTTCCCTGATTGAAATACATCTACATATTTTCCTTTTTTATATTTTAACATCCTTTTTCCTCCCTAGGGTGTTTTTTTTCTAAAGCTGTGTTGAAATGGCCACACTGGTAAATTGAATAGATTCAAGGCATTTCTGTGATAGGAAGGATATTTAACATGGGAAGGCTGTTCCTTGTTTTATAGCTTTAACAGGTTCCTGCTCACCAAAGCAGAGCAAGTGAAAATGAGGAGGCTGTATTGCCACTGGGCAGCATATTTGACCTCTGAAGGCACTAGGAGAGTACAGCTGCCCCAGTTTGTGTTCTGGGAAATCCCTTCCAAAAATCCAGAGGTAGGCCATATCATCCAAAGCATTGCTTATCTACTTAAATTCCTGAGTGGTCTCTCACTTAAAAAAAAAAAAAAAAAGGGATTTTTGCTCCTAATTGATTAAGAAGTGTTTGAAATTTAAATTTGGTTTAATTGGGGCTTTTGTTGTTGTTGTTGTTTTGGGGTTTTTTTGTTTTTTTTAATATAATTTGTACACTGGTACCTAGCATTTCATACAGTGGATGCATTTTCCCTTTTATTTTTAATTGCATGTGCAAGAGGAAAACCAGGTTTTTTGCTTCCTATTTCAGGTCACTTCTTGGAAGTATGACTACTGGACAGTTTGGCCAGCTATTGAGTTAAGTTAGATTTCTACATATGCAGTGTATTTATACGCATCAGGCATGACTATAAAAGTAATTGCATATCACAGGCTCCCAAGGGGAGTGGTCATGGTCCCAGGCCTGACACAGGTCAAAAAGTTCTTGAGGTGTCCTGTGCAAGGCCATGAATTGGACTTTCATGATCCTTGTGGGTCCCTTCCCACTCAGAATACTCTAGGATTCTATATGTTCCTAGAGTGAAACAGTCTTTAGCCTATGCAGGGAAAGAAGCTTTGCCAAAGGTATTTGTTTCCAAAACAACTTTTGTAAAGCTTATCTCTGTGGGCACAGAGGCATGACAGTAAAACACACTGTGGCTGCCAGACCGTGCAAAGAGCACTGCAATCATTCTTACATTCCAACAGTTCTGTTTGCTCCATGAACTCTGCTAAAAATTGACAGTTATGGTGGAGAATGGATGGAAGGAAGGAAGGAAGGAAGGAAGGAAGGATGGATGGAAGGAAGGAAGGAAGGAAGGAAGGAAGGAAGGAAGGATGGATGGATGGATGGATGGATGGATGGATGGATGGATGGATGGATGGATGGATGGACGGACGGACGGTAAGTCTACAGATGGACATCTGGTGTGTAATGGATAATACTCATCCATAATGGAGCTTAGACAGCATTTTAATAAATCTGTAGCATGCAGAACCTGCCCCTTCCTGAAGGAAGAGAACAATCCAGTGGCACACTGTCTCATGCCCATTGAGGTGGAACTGAATGGAATGGTATAACCATCATGCACTGGGCAGACTGTGACAGGTTACAGACAGCTGATAAAATGAAATTTAAAAAAAAAAAAAAGGAGCAACCTGGTTCCACTTTATCCTGCAATTAAAGCCATTAGGCAAAGGAAAGACCATTTTGATTTGCACCTTTATGATTCTGGAATGTATCTCCTCATTGTGCTGATAAAATGGAATGTGTTACATATTTCACCGTGACAAAATATAATTGATGTCACGAGCAGTTTTAAATTATTGCTTGTATAACGTATGCTTTCAGCAGAAGTGTATTTATTATTGTAAAATTTCTGAAACTTGTTCTAAATTACCATGAAAAGCACCAGAGTGGAAGAAAAAGATTTGTCAATGACAGGACCAGTTATTTGAAAGATTTTAACTTTCAAGTCAATTTCACAATACTTTCAGCTCCCATCTCCTTTTTCTTAGGGGGAAGTGGAATAAAAGGGATAAGGGAAGAGAAATACCCATTACATTTATGAAACTAGATAAAAGCAGCAAAAAGCAGAATGTTATATGTAATAGCAATAAAACTTTAGAAGCGTGTAATTTCATGAAAACAGCATCTGTAAAAAAGAGTAAGATGTAGAGAAGATTTCCATCACCAATACCAACATAAAAAAAGCAAGCCTCTTCCAAACTAATTAGACAATGTTATCTTTTACATTCATAGATGTGTCTGGCAATGATGCATTTATGGCCCAGGCTTAAGCACTGGATCATTAACTGAGCAGAAATGTTACATGCATTTGTGTATACAAGATTAAATGCTGTATATTCCTGCAATGTTCCATGTTCTATTATATCATTTTAGCCACTCTTTTATCTCCCTGTCACTTTCAATGAGCTGTAAATTTGATAGCATGTTTACAGATATTTTTCTTGCACTGACTAAACTATCAAAAGCCTGTGCGATGATTGTATCATTTCTTTGGCCCCTTAGGATTAGAGTGTGCACTGTGCAATGCTCTAAAATGCATTTGTATGGAATGCCTACTCAACATATTCTGCACAGCTCTTTGGTCTCCCTTAGAAAGACATCCCCACACCTCCCAGACTGCTTGCTCTTGACTGCAACAGATAAAATAAGACATAAATCCATCAATCCCACATGAAATGATATTTCAAATCAGGCTGAACAGTAACAGTACACAAGGGGAAAGAGGTAAAAAGAGAAAATGAAAAAGCTTTTCCTAAAAGCTCCTAAATGCTCTAAGAAGTGAAGTGGGCATTTTAGAGATGATTTCCTGCATATTCCATCCAAAGTCAGCACACCAGAGCAGATCTCACAATCTGTGAGATTGTGAATTAATAGCTGTAATAGTGTATAACGCTAATACAGAATATGGTTTTTCAGCTTAATAGAAGAAAAGAATAACAGAGTATACAATGTTCTCCAAAAGCAAATCAGAAATATTTACAAAACACAGAATAGAAGGACGTTTTACCACCAATTTTAATGTTTTGTGACTTCTGAGCAACTCAGAAATGCAAAGCAGCACCAAACAGCTACACAGAGAACAAATGATTGCCTTTGAGACTGAGATTGTTCTACTGAGCAACCTGGTCTAGTGCATCATGTCTCTGCCCATAGCAGAAGGTTGGAAATGGATGCTCTTTATGGTCCCTTCAAACCCAAGCTATTCTATGATTGTATGGAGATTCCCTTACCAACACTTTTTCACTTTGTCCCAGGATATCCTGTGGTGATGGTACCAAACACATCAAGGCTCACACTTCAGTGCCTCTGCAGCAAGGAACAGCAATGCCAAATGAAGAATAAAATTATTACCCCAGGTCTCAGAAAAGCTACTTCCTAGCCCAGCCAAGCCAATTAGAGCCTTGAGAGCATGAATCACCATTTTCAGACACTATTACAGGAAACAAAGTACTTTTCTGCACAGATCACCTCTCTTCCCACTAGTGACTGATTACAGGACCGACCACAGCAATTCATCTGGAAAACAGATAACAGAAGGGTATTTAAAATACTTTAAGCTGTCTTTTTAATCAAATTTAAAGCTGGAAATTAAAGAATCAGAATTATACCACTAGGCAGATTCACAGACCACCAGAGAAGTCTCCAGAGAACACAGAGTTTGCCCTTGTTCTGGCAAAAAGCAAGACAGAAGAGAGTTTAGTGACCACTGGAAAGATTTAAAGGCTGAACTTACTGCAGAACAATTAGAAATCTGTGAAACACTAGGGAGAACAGCAGAAAATAATATCTGTCCAGTACAGGTTCAGCAATTTAATAGGACAGGTACTATTTACAGGGAAAATACTTTTTACTATTTTCATGTGTACCAAAATATAAAGCTGTTTAATCACATTCAAATTGGCTACAGAAACAAAGCTCATTGCTGCCTGCACATAAAATTTACTTTATCCAAGCTCCAGTTTCCCCTTCAGTGATTAAAATGCAATGTAAACGTATGTCTGTGCCCATTCAAGACAGTTTTCTAATCTACTCTCTCTGCTTAAAAAACACCATTTGGTCCTTTTGCAAAATTTTGAAATAAATTTTTAATTTTGAAAGCCGCCTGTTAGCATTATCGAATCACTGACTCTTTATTATAATCAATAAACTTCATAGGCTAACACCAGACAAGCAACAAAATAGAAGGTATTAAAATTTAACCCACCTAATAGTGCTTTCCCAGATCTTATTTCACTGTATGACCTGATTCAGACCATGGTTGAGTTTTTTGATACTAAAAGGTGTTGAAAAGAATCCTACAGTCAAATATATAAAATAAAATTAATTAAAATATTGCAGACCAGATTTTTGTCATGTTAGACAATGTAACCCAAAAACTTTTGGCATCTTCAAACATTCTCAAGACCACAAAATGAAGAAAAACAGCTGTTTAATACATATTTTTTTTAATATCCCTGTAGACCAGATAATTCTGAAGGTTTTGAGTACTAAATTATGAAAAGATGCATAAACAATTCATCTCATCAAGAATTCTTTGCTGATGAGGAAATTTAGTTTTCATCCCCTTAGATTCAAGATGCAGCATCAGGGAGAGAAAAAAGTAGTGAGTTTAAAGGACATGTTTTCTGCCTCACATTAAATACTTCAAAATATGAGCTAGGAGTGAAAGACAAAGTACATTTATTTTTTATCACTGCATTTCTCTGTTATTATGAGGAGAGATGGAGAAATTATGAAGGAAAAAAAAAGAAACAGTCAACTCCGTAAGTGCAGACACCATCAGGAGAAACACAGGATTTCTGCTTAATTCTTTCAAAAGTTGATGAATAAGGACTAAAAGTACAAGACTTTTCACAGATTCAGAGGTAACACTGATGAGAAATGCACAAACTACTCTTGTTTTCTGTGACATAATTATGTTAATAGATAAACTTTCAGACCCCTTACAGCAGCCTGGTGCCCAGAATACAAGACTTCAGCTGATGGGAGCAGGTCTCTGCCACGGTGGGCCATGGTGCCTGCACCCTTCATGCACAGAGGATGGCTGTGCTTCCCAACAGTGTCCTGGGACCAGTGGCTGGACTTGGTGAAGCTCTGCACAGCCTGAACCTGCCTCAGCCTCTTGCCTTTCATGCCAGGCACTGAAGGATTGTGGTTCCATGTGCGGCAGGGCTGGCATCTGCCCCGGGGGAGTTGATTGCACAAGGGGAAGAGGGCTGGGGCTGGCACAAACAGGGGACAGAGACAGGCAGAGACAGAGGGATGAGAAGCAGGGGCAGGAGAGTGAGTCTAACATAGACACCAGTTAGAGCCAAAACTGTTCCAATCCTGAACAAGTCCTGAACTGGGTTCTTCAAAGACAAACATGGCCCTGCTGCCAAAGCTGTTTTGTGCTGGGTCTGAGCAGACATTGTCGGTGAGATTTCACCCAATTGTCACTGGGGGAATGATGAGGAAGTCTCCATGATATCAGAGGCTAATTAATTACTTTATTATACTATATCATTCTATGCTATATTACACTACATCTAAACTGAAACTAAAGAAGAACTCAACTGCACAAAATCTCATCATGGCTGCCTCCTGACTGACAGTCTGCAAGTGCTCTTGGCCCTGACAGGCCAAGGAAACAAAACCCCATCACTTTGGGTAAAAAATCTCCATATTGCACTCTACTTTGGCACAACACAGGCACATGACATAAGAATTGTTTTCATCATTCTCTTCTCTGCTTTGAACATAAGCAAATGACATAAGAATTGTTTTGATCATTCTCTTCTCTGCTTCTCTCAGGTTCAGAGAATGTGACTCCCACAAGACAGCACATACGAGTGAACACATCATACATGCTCAGCCTGTGTATTGATCTGTCTGTTGCCACATCAAGAGTCCTGGAAATATTCCTTGCAATGTAATACATGCTTGAAGAGCATGGCTGATTTTCCATTGTCCTGTATTACCTATGATTAAGTATGTTTAAAACACTCCCAAGTCAAGCATTTTAGAGACAAAAATCCTAAAAGCTTAAAAGATTTTTAAGAGTTTGGGAAATGATAGAACAATCAATCAAAATGCTAGAGAATACCTGGCTTGGGAATGTAAACTGTAAAGAATTCAGCTATGAGGAGATCTATGTTTATTCAAGGTAGGGCAGGCTGTTGTGTGAACCACGAGCCTGTTTCTGTACTCCAAAGGGAATTTGAATCAAAGTAAAGTTTGGAGTGCCCCGATTTTCAGCTAAAGAAGTGAGGACTCAAAAGTAAATGCTATGTCTAGATTTATCCAAGTAAATAGGTTCATGGATTTCTCACTACATTCATAATTTATTGGGATTTTACCATTGTCAGCAGTTCATTTTAAATGCTCTTGCCATCTTTGAAGGACCAGCCAAACAAAATCCTCTTAACTAAGAAGACAGCTGCTGTTTAATATACTTTCTAGACTAGCTAAGTGCAGTTATCTTTTTTTTTTTCCTGTATAAACTCAAATTTCCTATAAAAACTTGCCTCAATTTACTCCTATAGGGCTTTGGGGCTGGGAAGTTTATTAGTTTTTAAAGCAGAACTTAAGGATAGGACAGATTTTCTGAGTTCACAGATCTGATGTACTGCTGCACTTTGCAAAACAAGCTATGATATTTCTGAGACATACACAAAGCAAGGCTGCACCTGTCACAAAGTTTGCAGATGCAACATTCAGCCCTAATGATTACCAGCCTTTATACCTAGATAGGAACAAAGTACCTCCAGTTTCTGCTGTCAAAAATGTTGAGTAATCTCACTGTATATTTTCTGATTTACATATTCACAACAGTGCATGTAATCGTACTTTGATTAAAACCATCAGTGTAGCACAGAAGCCAGGCTGTTCTGATTTCTACCAGACACAAATCTCTTTATAATACACTGCAATAATACCAATATAATCCTGAATAGCAATGAACTGGCAAAAAGCAAGGAGAGAACTTTGCAAACACCATAGCTTTATGACTTTATTTCTATGCAACAATCTTTTTTATTTTCCCCCAAACAAGAAAAAGGCACAAAATGATAGGAACTAATGTTCCACATAGTGCAACTCCTTTTCTAAAGCAGCAGTCACTCAAGGCATTTAAATGTACATGGCATGGAGCAATTATAAATTGCTATCTTCCCAAATCAAGGCAGTTAGTGTTTAAAGGCCATCCTCACTAGAAATTTCACCTATCTATTACCTTTAATAGCCTCTCCAAGACCTAGCCAAGTTTTGGGTGCACTGACCTATAAAACAAGAGACATAACTTCTGTACTGTAAGGAGACAAAATAGGAAATTAAATTTCTTTTAGTTAGCAAACATTTAAAACAGGTAAAGGAAGAAGGTGCTTTAGCCTTTATTTCACTAGAATTCATTGACTCTTTTTTGTGTGGAGCCAATAAGGAGGAATTTGAGCCTTTCATCTTTCATCCAACATATTTATTTCTAGTGCTACTAGCACTGTAGTATCCATGCAGATTTCAAACCACATTTCATCATGTACATTCCCCACTAAAAATATTAGCATTCAAGGACATTGCATGTCTTTGAAAGAGCTTATTTGAGATTTACACAAAGGATTTTCAAAAGAAGACTCCTAGCTAGCTAGAATTTAATTCAAGTATTTGGGCCTGATTCACAGTTTCCTGGGGATTATTTAAAGTAACATTGTTGTGCACTGCTGAATCAGTGCATGTGGGCCTTTGTATAAAGGACAATCAGCCTCATATTTTGTCTAATGATGTGTTTATAACCCATTGACTTCTGACGTTGTACATTTCTATACTGAACAAAGAGGCTTCCTGCTTTTTGCTTTTAATCCAGTGCATGAAGCAATACGTGAAGACATGAAAACCGCTTATGAAAAATTAAACAACTGCAGCTTTTGATGACAAATAACATGTTACAGCTGAAAAGCAGGTACAAGGCATGACTTTTGCTTCACTGACATGCATTTCCAGTGCCATATGCTGCAGATGGTTGCTGAACATGCTGCTTTCTTTCAGGACATTACCTTGTTTTGACGGCAAACATGACTTGACAGATGCCTCAGCAGAGGAATTGCATGATATCTGACCTTTTTGTGATATGTCATTTCTAGAAAGCCTTGCTGCAGGTGCTCCATCATGGGACACATAACAGACATACACAGCAGAGAGTGACATGATTCAAAGCCTTTTATCTGGTTTCTGACTCTCCTGCATTATATTTGTTTTAGAGCATGTCATCTTCTGGCCTTTGTAAAATGAGATGCCAAATCTCAGGATATAATGTTTAGGACTGAATTATCCTAAAGATTTGTATCGATTCTACTCTGGGAAATATTCTCTTAGGTTTGTTTTTGGTTGCCTAATGATTTAATTCAGGCAAAACTGAGGTTGAGTCTCAATTACTGTGCTTCAGACAGAGATGGATACCTTTAAGCACCTTCAAAGGTCACTTCATCCTGGAGCTGTTCAAGGCCCTGTCTGCCCCCTGTAAACAAATGCAGTGAAAAGCATTTCACATCTCCAAAAGCCACAGTAGGAGGGAAAGAACAGTATTACTGTGAACTATGACCACACACTTTAACCCAGGCTTAAGTGGTGGGGATAAGGAAAATTAAACACACTCCTTAGATTATGCCTCCACTATCCACACCCTGAAGCAGATTATTTCTTCTCTGGGGGACATCTCAGCCTTTCTTAAAATCAAATTACACAGCTATAAAGAAGTTCAGGACTAAAAGAATAAGATCATTCTTGTTGTTATCTCAGTACGCATTGGCCTAATTTTTGTTCACACCATGTATAAATTCAAGGCATGGAAAAAAGCATAATTACAGGTTTTGTTTTACCATGGAAAATAGATAATTATGGGTAATTCGTGCCTCAATTAAACTGAGGATAATTGGTATTCAAAGTAAGAAACACTGCCTGGAGATTATGGGGTAATCTGAAAGGAAGTTACACAATTTATTCTAGTGCACTCAGTTTACTGGTTATTTGCTATACATATGCTTTGATCGAAGATTAAAATATTCAAGAAAGTGTGGCACACCTTTATTACATTTAGAAACAGAGATAGAGGAAAACAGTCCAAGAGACAATTGCTCTTCCAGAATTATGAGGTCCCAATCTATTTCTTTAATCTACAAAAGTGTTAAATTAAGTGCATCACCCCAACTGTAAAAGTGCTCCTGACAACAATATAAAAAAATGAATTTGCTGACTTAAAGCAGGCCTTATAAACTTTCAGGTTCAGGAAGCCCACCCTACCTATCTCTAGGCATGAATGTGTAACATGGTCCACCAGCTTGATTCCCATGAGAAAACATGATGGGATGTGTGAGGAAATTGAGCCATGGGTTGGTAGCTGGCATGGAACACTTCCCAGGGCTTCCAGTGCTGGCATTACAGACAGACAGACATTTCAGCTCTGGAGCAGAAATATCAGAGAATAAGACACACGCAGATTTAGCCTACAAAAAATACCTACACGAGCACTGGAATGAGTCATTCCAGTTATTAAAAAGGAGCATTAGTCAAGCCTGTCCTGAGGGTTTAAGCTAAATTATTTAGAAATGTCTGTTATGTCAACAAAACAGAGAAGTGATTACTTCCAGCCTTTGAAAATATGAGATAAGGAGCGAAAAAAGAAAAAGGGAAAAAAAAAAAAAAAGCATAAACTCCAACAGCTTTGCTGGAAACAGTCTACAGAAAATACATACTGAAAAAAAAAAACCAAACAATGTGCTTTTCTCTGACCACAATCTCATTTGTGCAAATCAAATCCTGTGAGTATGGCCTGTATTCACTCCTTTTGATGAGCAATTTCAATTCTTGTACAGAGTAGTTGAAGGAAAGTCTCTCTAGCTTTTTAAAGGTGTTTATGGTAGAGCCTTTTAAAGTGAGGGGTTTCACTGTTACTCAGAAGAAAAACATTTGAAATGCAAGCCTGTCATATTGGTGTAATTACTACTGTTTGTTTTTTAAAGAAAGGTTAGACCTGTGTACATTCCATGCTGTGTAGTCAATTTGAACACACATTCATCTGTCTGCCAGAGATGGAAGTCACTCTGTGGGAATGGCTCCCACTGACAAAATGGCTTAGACAACAGAGGGTAAAAAAGGCCAGACAGTGTAAGGAGTGTGACAGACTTCAACACCCAGAATTTCAAGCCTGTACAGTGTGAGGAGCCCCTAACTTGGTGAAGGTGTGCTCAGAGCTTTTGGGGGTTAGCTACAGAAAGGATGCATAGAAATTTCTAGGCATTACTTAACATTGCCTAAATATTTAATATTGCAGTGCATTGGCTGAATTGGTGACATTGATACTTAGAGTTTCATCATTGCTGGTTAAATATGTGTCATTAGTAAGTCAATAAACTGCTTTGGCACTGATCTGATTAAAAGGATTTTTAACTGAGCAGTTTTAGCCTGTGGTGCTATTCACGTTACCCAGAAATTAAACAGCATCTCATGAAACTCTTAGGATGTGGTACAAAACCCTTTCTACTCTTTCACTGGTAGAATATCCATGGTGTGGATGGAAAGGGTAGAAACATGTGGATGTTCCAGGCGAGGTGGTAATATCCATGCTCATTTTGGCTAGGTACAGTTAATTTTCTCCAGAGCAGCTGTGCTTAGGATTCGTGCTGATAACACAGAGGTGTTTTTGTTATCACTGAGCAGCGTCTGCACAGAGACAAAATTTTTCTGCCTCTCACACCACCCCACCAGCAAGTTAGACTGGAGGTGCACAAGGAGTTGGTTGGGGACACAGCTGGGACAGCTGAGCCCAACTGACTAGAGGGGTATAATAGCTAAAGAGTTAAGCCAGGAGGGGTAGGAGCAGTTTCTCATCAGTTGGCCTCAGGAATTGGACTGTCATATTTTTGCAGCCATGTTTAACTTACCAGTATAAACAGAGCCCCACTATTAAGAGAGAAAAAATTCTTAACAGCATTAAGGCAAACTTTTAGATCAAGAATTTTTGCCCCTTATTCTTGGAGGCAATCAAGAGCTAAATGTAATTTTCACCTGTCTGACAGGGAATTGCAAATCTCTCCAAGTGCAGAAAACTGTGTTTCATGGGGCTGCTCTTGGTCTCCCACACAGATGGAAAACCCCAAAGGATCTGGTGAAAGAACAGCCTGCAGACTATGGAACCAATCCCAGAAGGAAACTTGTTATATTTAATTAGCCTCATGGTCGTATTGAGAGAATTAACAATATTTTAATAAATTGCCATTGTACTCATGCTGTTTTAAAATGATAATATACAGCACCCTAAGTTCTATCTGAGAAGAGACCCTCAATAAAGAAGACTCATTAACAACACTGCTGCAGAAGTACAGTGGCCTTTAATTATAAAACCACATGCAGGCTTCTGACAGTTTGCTATACACATGATAAACCAAGGACTTACAGTTTTCTTTTTCAGCCCAAATTTCGAAGCAGTTTTTGCTGGTGCACACGGTAAGTACACTGTGTATTCAGAAATTGCTCTTAATGTGTCTCCATTAAAATGACAACATACATCACCTGTGATGTCTTGCTCCCTAGGGTACCCACTTGGCTCTTTTCAATTCCCTCTATGTATGAAAATTAAAAGTTGATAAAAACAGGTTTTCAGGTTTCCACAAAGATGAAAGAAACCTAAGCAGGAAACACTGGGGTTAATAATAAAAACCCTCATACTTTGGAACTCACCAAAATAAATGGTTATTGCTTCAGTGTAGCAAATGGCACTGTTATGGAGTATTTATGCAGTTTCCTGCAACACAGAGAATTTCTTGAAAGAAATTAACTTCATAAACTGATCTATGTTGCTCATACATTACTGCAGGATCTCAGAGGAAGCAATATTTCACAAGTCCGTATGATATTAATAAATTGTTGTTTTCTATCCCATCTCATTGCCTTTTTTTTTTCCTAGACAAACCAAGAAGAAATAGAATTGCCTGAAATAGCCTAAAATCATCATCCAGGAGATCCAAGAGACACTTGTTTGACAGCTGTGTGATGGAGCAGCTTGTGCATCACAGGGCCACAAGTGCTGTTGACAGTGCCAGCACCTGTGCCACAGCCCTTGTGTGAATAATGTAGAGCTCCCTTTCTGTGGCTTACCCAAGGAAAAAAAAAAAAGGTAGTGCTTGGGGAGAACACCTGTAATCAGCTGCAGGAAATACTGCCCCCCAAGCCAGCTATGCCACCAAGGCACTCCTGAATAACAGTGCTGATTTTTGACAGCAAAATGTTCAGTGGGGTTGTGCATGTGGGTGATAAGCAGAGACGTTTGTGTTCCTGTTTGCCAATAAAAGTTTTGTTCTCACCCCTGACACCCCACAGGAAGATGTGCACTGTCAGACTGTGTGCACTGTCAGACTTCAGCTGGAGTGGCTTGGACTCAAGGACCGCAGCTGTTTTGGCCTGTGCTAAATACAGAAGAGAAAGAAAGGCACCCTCGAGTAAGGCACTCTTTGCCCATTTATATTTTCTTGTTAAAAAAATGTAAGTTGAGCTAGAATATTCTAGTCACTTCTCTCAAATCATTAGCAATTATTATCTACCATGACTTTGGCACTATGAACTGAACTAAAGACCTGAGGGAGAATCTAGGGAAAAAAAACATATTTTGGCATATATATATTTCCCATCCAACAACTTAGTTTGATTTTGAGAAAGGCAGCTGTCTCCAGGCTTCTACAAAGAGATTCCATCCACACATCTGAGTGTGCTGAGGGCAGGGCATAGGACAGACCATTAAAGAAAAAAAAATCAGGGACAGATAAACAAACAGGGAATTGATGTCATTCAAAGAACAATTTCTTTTTCTCTGGAAGAGCTTGTAGGCAAAAAACTCTCACACACAGCACTTTCCTGTCCATCTATGAGACAGGTAACAGCAGTAATCTGATATCTCTGACAGAGTAACTGCTGAAAACATCTTAAACGCCCTGATGACAGCTCAGGCTGGCTTTCAGGTATCTCCTAAGATAGAGATGAATGCTTTTTGTTGTCTCCCTCAGCTAATTTTTCCCATAAAGTCATCACTCCTGCAGCCCTGTGATATTTAACAGCTTGCAAATGAGCTGAATGCTGGACAATTTGTACTTCACCTTGCACATGTGCCTTTGCAGCACGGTTGCAAAGACAATGGCTTATCTCACACCACGTGGGAAGTCAGGAGAGAGCTCCTGCTTGGCCCAGGAGGAAAACTGAGTCCCTCACACCTCACCACACCATCAGTTTGGAACTCTGGTGCCAGGCACTGGGGTGGTGGGGGCTGGTGAGCCCAGAGCTTGGTGGGGATCACTGCCTACCAACAGTCATGTGCCCAGGAAAATCACACCGAGCTTCTCGTGGATCTAGCTGACAAGTTTCTAAAAAGCATCTTTATCTTTAAAAAGAAAACAACAAAAAGCTTGAAAAAGCATGGCACTCAGCCTTCCGTGTCTCATGATTACAGATATATTGAATGGAAAGAAATCTTTTTAATAGAGGCCACTTTCTTTTTGTTGTCAGGCTCAAGTGTCTTCACTTTGAGAAAACTTTGTTGAAGGCCCAAGCCTTCAACAGCAATAACTGGATTACTCTGTTTGTGTCATTCAAAATAAACCAAAAAAACCCAAACAATGGCATAGGTTTTGGTTACATGTTTTACAACATGCAAACCCCAGAAATTCCTGTAAACAAATGCAATGCAGTGCTTTTGGCCATGAAAAGTATTCAACTTTAGGATCTTTTCTACCTTAATGACTTTTGATGGGTTATTTTTGTTTTCATCATGCCATTAATAAAAAGTGCTAACTCTTTAGCTCTAATTAGACCACTATCATAGAGCCCATTAATAATTCAATACCCCCTTTATCTATTCCCTTCCCCTTCAGAGCTCTTCAATCAGGGCTTATGCAGCAGGTTGCATTTGCTCTGAAAATCCATTAGCCTTCTGCCTCACTTGTGGGCTTTCCAAGGGACATAAATGGATAGAAACATAATTTTATTTATTTATTTGTGTGCTTCTGCTTTTAGGCTAGATGTAAAACAATGGTGGCAGTGGTGGGGAGTGGGAAGAAGGGGCACATAATCATCTCTGGTGTCACAGCCTTACAGCTTAATTTGTCATCTTATTTTTCCACATGCAAGATTCTGACAGCATTGATCACCTGAATCTGTTAAACAATTTTTTCATGAGGCTGACACACTGCCCCAGTGCTTGCATCTATCAACATCTGCCTGATTTATTGGCTTAATAACTGAAAATCATTTGGTAGCCCAGCTCTATTTTGCCTGAACACTGACCTGTGACCTTAATTTGCTGCTTTTTGAGTTTCTTTGTTCTCCCATAACAGGTAGCTCACTAATCAGCAGAAACAGCTTTATAAACTTAGATAAATACTTAACTGAGATCTAGAAATATGAATGTTTAAATTATTCTTCTTGAAAAAGTATAAATAACCCAGACTAAACAGAACTACTGAAATCAAAGGCATGCTTGCAGAAAGGATGGGATTTGGCACACTTTTAATATTTCATGTCTTTCCCTGTTCCCATTTCAAAATATTGACAAACAGCTGTTATGAATTTCTGAAATAAATAAATGCTTCTCTCACTGCTAAGTCTTTATAACAAAATCCAGAAAGCAAACACAGTGGTTTTTTTTCCTTTGAGGTACCAGAGAAAAGACTAATAGCAATAAGGTGGTGAAAATTAGAATTGGTAATCTCACGTTTGGCAAAAGTTTAGTAGTTTAGCACAACAAAACCTAATTTAGAGTGTGTCCTTACATTTTATGGTTTAATGAAAACCAGCAAAAATACTTTACTGTAGGAACATTTCCAACATTCACAGGTCTCCACCCACTGATAAGCATGCACATTAAACCCACAGACTTTTGAAAGGAAATACATTAGTTTAGGACTTGTTTTGAAACTATATGAGCACAAAACACATTCACCTTTTTTTTTTTTTTTTGCCAAACAACACACTGGCATTCAGGATCTCTTAGACATTCCTATGAAAAAGGATGCCAGCAGTTTTCTCCAGTTAACAGCGAAATGGTGACCAGTGTTTGGCAGTCCTTGGAAAAGCATTCTGTGGAGAATGGCCTGAGAAGCTGATTTACAGGGTGGGGATGAATGGGGAGGATAAACACTCTGGACCTGCTTCCTCTCAGACCTGTTTCTTCCCATCTCCCATTTCCCTCCACCCTGGGCCACACTCAGAGTGGGGCACAGCACAAAACAGCCCGAATGATAAAGCAGGGAGTCAACACCTTCATTAGCAATAGGAAAGAGGAGCTTTTTCCCCATGCCAATTTGTCAGAGTAGCAGAACCCTTCTTGTTGTGACAGAAGACTTAAGAGAACTTGTACAAGTCCATGGGAATTGGGTATTTCCAGGAAGGCTGTTTTGTTGGGAGGAAAGAGAGCAATGCAGTTTTAAAGAGGGGAGCCAAGTTGACAATACCAGAGCAAGAATTAAGGAATAAGTCACCTATGGGACCACGAAGACCATGTGGCAAATTTAACCCTCCAATACATAGGTAGCCTTTGAAATAACTGTAAAGCTAAGAGAAAAAAACCATCTTTAATTTTAAGACAAGACCAAATTCTTGTAAATCACCCAGGAACAAAACATTAGGTTCTTACGTATGTTTTTGTTTCAACAATACAAAATTCCTCCTCCAACAACTTCAGAGATCTTAGAACAGGCAAAATAGCAATTGGCTGAATTATTCCTATGAACTGGGATTTCTATCTTAAAGCATGGCTACATCTACTTCAAAGGTTTGATGAGCTTGACAACAATAGCCACTATTTTTAAATATGTTGAACATCTTTTCAGTACTGTATTCAGTGCTTCAATTTCTATTTAATTTTGATTATAAAAGTATGAGAAGGAAATAACAAAGCCTAGCCTGTGTAGATTATCAAAGCAAACAGTGATCTTGGATGTGAGTTAGTACTACAGCCAGCAGACCTGAAAACACTTTTCCTCCCCATGGAAGGCTGGCTGGCCCACAGGTCAGTGCTCAAGTCTAGGCAGTCATTTGTTATGGTACTTAAAGAGGAAACGAAACACTCTTTTAACAGTGACATCTTCAAAATTCTTCCTGTAGCTAATTTCTGTAATAGACAAGTATCATGTTCCTGGTCTGTTGTCAGTTAAATTAAGAGCATGTTATATAATGCCTGTCATCTAGACTGCAAAAATAAGGGAAAACATCTTGATTTGCTTCTTTTAGTTTATGTCAATTGTGTGCATAATACTTGAAGGTTAATAGTGTGACAATGATGGACCAAACCATGCAAAGAATATCTTTCAAACAGTGGACAATTTCCCTGTGAAATGGATTGGAAAGAATGTGATAGTGTACAGAAGACTATATGAAAATTATGGCCCTTCAATCTGATGAAGAGTGGAAACTCTTGCTCAAAGGCACCATTAAAATTGGAAACATCTATCTATACATTGTCTTGAAAACTGCTGTAGACCTCTGCACACGTGCTCACGTGGATATTATTGTTTGGGAACTTGGCTATAGCTCACTTTAAGGCTCTTCTTAGACAAGAACTCATAAGAAGAAGAATCTGAATTCTTGCACTGGGAACGCTGCAGTCATTCAAGCACAGCTTGTAAACAACAACAACAGCAACAAAAAAGCCTGTGTCAAATAAGTTTCCCTGCAGGATTGTCTTTCTTAATAAAAATGCTCCTAGCCAATGAAACTTCTAAAACTTAAATGACAAAATATTGCTGCAAGATAATCTTAATTGAGATCTCAACCTCTGCACAGTTTTTCTGTACTTAATGGAATCGGAAATATTTTAAGATCAATTAGCAATTATGAGAAGTATTTTTCTCCCCTAAGGCTAATATTTTCTGCAAAAAAGCCCAGGTATTTTTGAGAAGTTTCAAGGAGCCTTAATGTGACAATGTTGAAAGAAACCTTGTGGGTTTGTCTATTCCAGTGCATCTCCACTTTCATAAGAGCTCTCCACATATGTAACTGAGAAATGACAGAAGGTTTATCCTCCTCCTGAATCTGTAATTACATCTTTCTAAATATATCAAAATGAAATTAGGTTCTCCAAATGCAGAGGCTTTCTCAGGGTAATATTTTTCTCTAATTTCTACAATAACACACCATTCCACCAGTTGGCTGATAAACTCTTATATTAAATCTTCAAAGACTCTGCTCCTCATATTATGGAAATTGAGGTGAAGGTTCAAACTTGAATGTATGACTCAAATAGGATCTAAAAATCTTTTATTAGAAAATGAAGATTTTTTGCTATCAACCAAATGCCAAGAGAAACTATCACTGTTATTTACTAGAAAGTGCATTAGCTGTTGGTCTTTGGAGAAAAGAAACCCACATTACTCAAAACATTCCACTGCAGAAGTAGACATTTTTAAGCAAGGATATTTGTGGGCAGCTGCAAAGAGAAGCATTGTTGCTGCTGGACACAGAAGCAGGAGTAAATTCCAAACAGACATGCAGGGTTCTACAATTCTAGTTCAACATTGCCTAGGACAGTCATATTATTATATTATAATCATCTGGAAGTGGCCCCAAGGCCAGTTGAGTGCTAATGCTGACAGAGAAATCAGTTGAGGAAACATTCAGATGAATTTTAAATTCTATAAAGAAATGCAATCAAAATAAAAAAAAAAAAACCAAAAACAAAACAAAAACAAAAAAAATAAACCACCTTCAAGCTGTAACACAAATCTAGGAACTTCATCTGGGGTTTCACAAAAGAAAGTATCCCAAAATATTGCAAAAACAGTATTAAGAGATAGGTAGAAGGAGATTTTTTTTTTCTTTTTCTTAGGTCACCAGCTGAAATTGAGGCAGACTTAAAAGGTGACATTAAAAGTTCAAAGGAATCCAAACACAGTGCCCAGAGCTCAGAGTCCCATCAGCTGCATTCCCCTAAGGCACCTACCACGGAGAGATGACAGAAGTGCTTGTTTCATCAAGTGCTGAAGGGAACCAGAGTAAAACCTCATCTTATGCTGTAAATGGCTTCTTCAAGGGGTGCCTACACTTACAGGCTTTGCCAAAAATACAGATTATCAAAAGTGCTTACAAAGAGAAAGATGGCTGTGCTTTGCAAGATTAACAAAGATGAACATACTCCAAGTGCTACGGGGAAAAGAAGGTGGGGAGAGAAGGGAGCTGTGTGGAGAGGATGAGCCAGAGAGCAGTTTAGAATAATATATAAAGCATAAGAAGAAACATGAACTGTATGTGAAAGAGGAAATTCTAATCAATAATTTAGGAAGGAGGGAATTGTGATCAGAGCAATGCAGCTGATAATGATGTCAACAAGTTGGATGTGTAGAAAGGCTTAATGTTTGAAGTAGTGAAGAAGAAATTAAAATGTACTGTAAGAAGTGCTGAGATTTCAGCAGCAAAGATATAAAATAATAAGAGAGGGGGAAAATGACAGGAGGTTGTGGTAAAGCAAGCAGAACAACCTGAGGTTTTAGCTGAAGCTGAGTGAACAATAGTCATAAGACTTCTTAGCTTTAGCTCATCACTGATTTTGCACTCAGAAAGGACCAAATTTTACTTAAACAAAAACAATGTCGTTTTCAGTACAGAAAGGAGCCATGAAGTATCCATAACTAGTTTTCAGAAACCAGAAAGAAGAAAATGGATCTTTTGTGTATACCTGGGGGCTGTATCACTTACAGACAGATTACAGTGATCCTAGGGCAATGCATATCACACTTTGTTTCCTATGCTTCCTTCCAAGTAAAACCTAGCTTTTATGGTGGCTTAGCCCACATGTGAGGGTAATAACATGAAGACTTTCTAAAACACTCCATTAAGTAAGCCCAAAGGCCAATGCATAAAAGAGAGCTGATGTTCCCAAACGATTCAATGTGCTTGGGCTGTTTACAAATGATGTGCAAAACACAGCACAAATGATATAAAGTCAGTGAGTGCTGTGCCCTCGGCACAGACCCTTCCCCTTCTTCCTCCCCAAGCACCTCCAGGAATAAATTGAGAAGCAATAAAAGCAAAGTAATTTCTGAGCTTCTATAGACTGAGGTAGACATTTTTATCATCTTTCTTTTTTTTTTTAAACCATTCTATTTTAGTGTATGAAATACAATAGATTTAATGAATTCCTTATTTCGCCCCCAAATATGAAAACTTACATAACTTGAAAATCTGTATAACCACATTTTATTGCACATGCATTGTCTTACTGAGACATTTTTCTTTTTCTGCCCTAGCATATTGGACTGTGTAATTCCCTTTACAGTCTGCCTAGGAAAATTCCTCCTTGCTAGAAGTTACTGACCATATGTATCTGGGGAGTGAAAAACCAGACACAAAGACATGTGGCAGAGACAATGAAAATGTAGGT